>NC_031980.2:34485176-35151843 GCF_001858045.2 Oreochromis niloticus | reverse complement strand
GATTTGGCTATTTGCTGCCCAAAAAGATTTCAAGGACAAAACTTTAACTTTCATGTATAAAAACATTTTTTATGCATAGATATGGGCAGAAATCAGCTGTTTCATTATTGCTTGAAAATGTACTATGAAAAAACGACTTACAACATCTTGCCATAGAAATGTTGTAAGGAGCTGGGCTTTCTCATCCTGAAAAAGAAGATATTTATTTATTTATTTTCCAAAAAATTAAAAATTGCCCTCATGGAAAATTGCATTTGAACATTTTATGCTCTTTATCTTGTACAGTATGCAGAAAAGCACATGTGTATACATATGATCTAATATTGAAATGGTTTTATGTTAATAAAGGTGTCATTTACCACTCCCATAATGCCAAACACAGTTAAGAAAAGGCCAACGTTAGTGACTGTTGTTATGTTCACCACAGGTCGAATGGCGTTCAGGTTGAAGATTGGCGAAAGAGCCTCCAGCGTTGACGGTGTATCAGGGTTGGAGCAGTTCAGCATGGTGGAGCCGTACTGAGCTGCAAAGGAAAGAAGAAATGTGCCCTCGTGATCTCGCAGCAAAATACCTTTGTCTGAACGCCCACAATTACAACTCTGGCAAACGCGACCCAATTATGAGTGAGGCATCATGTATATCTACATTTATCTAAATCTAAACTTAACTTTATCAAGTTTCAAATTTGAATTTCAGTTTTTAATCTAAAAGTAAAATCTTTGAAATGTAGACAGGAATGAATTGGACAGCAGGGTGCATAACATTTCTGGCTAAATGTGTAGTTTAGACATTTTTTTGGCTGCTAGTACCTCATGTTTCCTCTTCCTTGAATATTTATAAGACTAGCTAACTGTCAGTGTGAGTGGTGCTGACAAAGTGAACAAGTCTAGTCAAGTGCAACGACCCTGAATGAAAAAAAAAAAAAATCATCCAATCCAAAAAATGTACTTTATTCTTTAATGGGTGTTACAATCTGACTCTCAGAAATCAGTTTTGCAATTAGGAATTTCAACAGGTATAACATCATTTTGTAGTAAGATTATTTTTTAATAAGATGCCCAGAGACACTGTAGATTATGCACATAAAATTAGTGGTATTGTGCAAATAATAAACACAGTTTGATGAACCATTACAGTGTGTCATTTATATGTTTAAATACTATTTAGTATTTTGGAATGAAAACTGTGAGAAAATCAACACATCAAAATTAATTACACAGGGGATTCAAATAATCAGTAATATAAGAATTAGTTGTTTTTTAATAATATAAATAAATGTGTATAAGTACATTATAGGAACTTACCATGCATGAGCAGAGAGATGAAGATTAATAGAAGCTTTGAAGGCCTGACTTTCAGCGAGCAGCACTGAAAACATTAAAACTGTGGTTGTCAGTTTGAGTGGTGTGATAGTGGCGTGGGCATCTTTTTAAACACAGTCATTACAGGTCATTAAAAAAAGTCAACGTTCAAATTGAACCTAACTGTTAAACCTTGACATTCGTTGTTAAATGTTTCTTCATCCTAGATCTGTTATACATCTGGTATGAAATTTACCTTCCTATTATGCCCACAATGTAAAAGCAGGTTTATATGTTTTAGATATTAGATATACATAATAAACAGTAGTTACAAATATGAATAATGGATGAGGTGTATCTTGGTCTAGAAACTGATGTTTTAGATTACTTGGGTTAAGTACTACACTGTAATATGGTTTAATCATCATCGTATTCTTAAGCTGCAGATAACATTACATTTTGTATCTGGTAACACTGTGTAAACATATTATTGATATAATCTCAGGAAATACAGAAATATCTATTAGGGTTTTCAATAAGAGGGAAAGCTTCTGTTTTCATGATATCACAACATTATTTTTCCATGTTTTTCCAGTCTTAAAAACAGATTAATTATCCAGCAGTCCATCCTGAAAGGGTTGGCAAACATATTTATAATGTATTTTTTGTACACTCAAAATATATAAATATTTGAATACCTGCATCCACTCCTCTGAGCCTTGGTTGACCTCCAGGTGGATGTCCTGGAGGTCCTTGCCCACTTTCTTTAGCTCCTGCACAGCCCCGTCCTCCACTCCAGGCCCATTTTTCTCTTGAGGCTCTTCATAATCTTCAATATTTTCCACAGCAGTTGTGGTCTTAAGGTCTATTTCTAAATCAATTAAAGAAAAAGTATCAGAATCAGAATCTTTTAGTGCCATAATGCTAAAAGCACAACAGAATTATATGCTACCCCATTCAGTGCAAAGCAAGGGAAACAAAAAATCAATCTAACTATTGAAAAAATACATAAATAGAAAATAAAATATGTTCTGAAAATAAATATAGTATAAACAGTATAGAAATATAAATAAATACATTACATACATATGTGTGTGTAATTGAGTCATTATTGATTGCACAGGTTGTGAAGAGAACATGTTCCGTTATTGTTTATTATTTACAATCACAACAGCCCCTCAATATGTGCTGTTTATTTTGGCATTTATTGTCCTGTGCTGCCTTCCTGTGGGTCGCAGCTGGAGCAGTTCATGTGCCGGGGATTGTTTTGATTCAGGTCTTTTTTTTTTTTTTTTTTACAACTTTGCAAAATAAATTATTTTGAACTCTGTAAAGTCAATTATTTCTGTAATCCTGAATTTCTTCATGCTACTGGTTCTTAACCACTTTAAGGCTACTTAAAAACAACATACCCGAAGCTCTTGATTTCTTATTCATTGGTGCCATGGAAACAAGAAATCCCAGAAGTTGCGTGAGGACTCGGATCCAGTGAGGGACAGGAGAGAAGTCAGCAGACCCACACAGCAGGTTGGTGATGGGGTTTATTTCCAGCAAACTGGCCACCATCAGAGCCAGGCAGATGGAAAAGAACACGTCTACAGAGAGACAACGGTGTGTGCTGAGACCCAGAAACAATACAGATTTACAATGTTGCAGCCTAGTTGACTGAATTTATGCGTGTGCCTGGATGTAAATATTAGCATTAAATACTGTTGGCATGGAAACCTGTTCTATGTAAGGTTTACATATTTTTCTCTATACTGTAATTTTTTACACACTCTAGAAGAATGTTCCCAGTCCAGTTTCTATTCAAACACAACTGTAGCCGGTTGTACACTGTACACTGTACTGTACACTTTTTGTTGAGTGTTGCTCACATATCAGGGGTATGGTGTTTCCAGTGACCGGCAGCAGGTCATTCATGATCAGCGGGAAGACGGTGTGGCCGAGGATGAGGGTCATCTTGAAGGTGGACCTGTCCACGCTCTGTGGAAGCAGCAGGAAGCTGAAGAGGTAGACTGTGATGAGAAAGCAGCTGGGCAGCAGGATGTTTACCATATACATAGTGGCCCGGCACCTCAATCTAATCTGTGGAAAGAAAAGAAGAGATAACTGAGGTACTCTTAAGCTGTGAACCACGCTTGTCATTACCTGGTACATGAATATTTGCTATATAACTGTATAATTCAGGATTTAGACTGAATTTATATTTTTAGGTGTGTTTGACTTATGCAATAATCTTAAACATTTTAAAAATATAGGGAATAAAATTACAACATAGCTTTGATTTTATCTTACTATTTATCGTAGTTTATCATTGCATCAACTTACATGAAATTTAAACTCATCAGCACATAAACCCCCACTGTTATTATCATTCTCTGTTGTTTTATCTGAGGTGATATCCAGTAGCTCCCATTCACACATGGTGGCCATCACACTCTTCGAGACTGTTGCTTTTTTTTCTGCAGGTCTTCCAAGAAAAATCTTTATGTGCCTCGCTGCGCAGGGAAGAAAGGTGAAGAGAAAAATGCTCTCTTAAGTCAGAGTTCACTTAAAGCCCACATTCAATTTAGAGATAATTAAAAAGGGTATATAATAATAATCAAGTGTTAAATGTTCTTACCAAAGTGCAAGCAGGGGTTGAAGGTATAAGTGCAGTTTTGTATGTCAAAGGGGAAGGTGTAGACATCAAGGTTACAGGAGCTGACAGCTCTGACAGGTAGACCGTCATCCACCGTACTGTTACTACACAGGGAACAGGGTGTTTTTTGTGAATAGACGCGTGAAATCAGAACATGGCATAGATTTAAGGCACTATTGATGTTGACAAAAAAACCCAACACTAACCCATTATGTCACTGAGAAAAACTAAAGGAATTATTGTGTAAAAATTGTTCTTGTTGTGTCTGTTTGCAAAATATTTGGGAGAACAATTTTCAAAATCCAAAAATTCAACATTTTCAATCATGGGATTAGATTTAGGGTTTTTAATTAAGGGTAATCATATTCTCTGGTTTGCATATAAGTTAGATTTGTAATTGCAAGACAAAGGCACAGAGGATTGTGGCATTTACAACAACAGAGTATCCCACACAATGCTGAAACATTCATTTTTAGAGTTTCTAGATGTCTGTTCTTTTGGAAATACTTGTGTGGAGTTTGAGATAAGGATAAATGATTTTGTACTTACAACTCGTTGATTACAGTATCTGGAACACACAATTTGGTTCTGGGGAGATGTAGCAGCTCAGTACACCACTGAAATGGGTCCCAACTGACAAACTCATTGATCCAAGACTAAAACAACAAAATTGGTATCAGCACAAATAGCAGGCAAACCCCTGTATGGCTAAAATACTAGAATTATTGCAGTACATACATATTGTAGCCAAATATAAGTGAGGAGGAGTTCAGCCTTTTCATCCTGGAAGACCAGAAAAAAATTCTCTAACACAGAAAATGCAGAAAGCCTCTTTTTGAAGAAGTTTGAACTTGTTGGTGACACTCCTTCAACTCAAGAGTTTCAGATAGATTTGATACCAAAAGATAAAATCTGTTTACACACTAATGACATTGTAAATAAGCTCATGTGACAAGTGACATACCGCTCCTAGTATCTCACACAGAGCGAAGAAACTGCTGACATCGGTGGATGTTGTCATTTTCTCCACAGGCCATATGTCACTTATTTCAAAGACTGGAGACAGACACTCCAGCAGGGCAGGTTGGTTTGGTGCAGAGCAGTTCACCATGTAAGCACTGCAAAGAGCTGATGAGGCAACAAAATTATGAATCTGAGTGTAATTACGTTGTAATGTTTGGCTTGCAATGGGATTTGACTAAAATGAATTCAGTACTTGTCAATTCAATTGTCTCTCTCCAGATTTAATGCTCATACTTTTACTGTATTTAACATCATTGATTAGCTACTGAACACACTGTTGTTAAAGTGGAAACTCAAATACTTTCATTGTGCTTAACAACACATACCTGGCATGAAGATCAAAATCATGGTTGGCTTGAGTGACGGAAGAAGCTCCTGTAATCACAATCAGGAAGATTTATCAATAAAAAATGGTAATAACATTTTGGATTCAAGTAACAGATATGCACTATTATTAGTATTTAACTTCAGCAGTAACACTTGTGACAATGTAACAAGAAAAAATTCCTTACCATAATGTTGCGAGTGAAAGTGTTGTATTCCAGCTGTTTTTTGAATGGAAACTGTTTTATTTGGTATACTACAGAATAATCATCTCCTTAAATAATTGCCACATTTAAAATTGTTTTGTTGACAGCTGTATTAGTCAGCAGCAGCAGAGCAAAGGTGTGTCTGCTGGTTATCTGGGAAACTTACTCTTGCAAGACTAAAGTGGCGAAGATATACATATAGTCACTAAACAAAGCGTGATGTGGACAAACCTTGGGCAAATGCTGTGGAGCAGAAGGCAGGACAGCTGCTTTGCTTGTAGGTGTTTTCATACAAAGCACAGATAAACCACAGGTAATGTAAGGTACCTCAGTGTGTGACTCGAAAATGCCGAGGACTGACCACAGTAGCATCAGTGTCACACATGCCCATCACAGGCAAATGAGAGAAACCTGTGACAAGCAGACGTTAGTCTGCCAAACAAGCTTTTATTATTTTATGTAACGTGTTTTTTAAAATAAATTTAAATTCACCCATTCTGTGAGAACAAAGAGATAATCTGAGATGATGATGATGATAATGATAATACTACTATTACTACTACTACTAATAAAAAAAACAAAATTCCTCATGTCATCTTGGCTATACTTGCTTTGATTGTATTCACTTTCTGTGTTTCTGCATCACTAATGTGCCAAATTTGCTGTTGAATTTCAAATTTAATTTTCTTTTCTCCTTTATGAGTTATGCATCAAGATTCTTTGTATCAGGTCGGATTTTTAGTCCACATGTGGAAGTTTTCGATATGTGATCATAATGCACCAAAACAAGATTCCCAGCCTAAGCGTTACTTTGTTTGTTTATCAGTGAGCAGAAAAGTGTTAACAGACCAAATTATATTCTAGGAATTAATTTAACTATAACACTGTTATACCTATACTGCAATAGCATGGCTACAAGCTATAAAACATAATATTAAGCCTATTACTTTTCCATATACATTTAATGACCGTCTTCCTAACTGTGATGGAGAACGTGCAACATTTTAAATAAAAGACATATCGGGATCATGTCGGCATATCAGATTCTTATATTTGTTGCAATATCTGTTTTTCTTTGATTGATGATAATTTGATTTCTCACTCCACAAAAGTAAAAGCCACCAACAATTCACTGTGCTCCCGAGTATTTAGTTTTTAGTTTAGCTTCAGAGCTACTGAATGGACAGATGTGTAAAATTTCACATAGTTCTCTGCTTGGATGATATGATACCTCATAGACATCCAGTATTTCAATGAAATTTTCAACAATTTTTACACTCACATTTACAGATGTTGTCTAGCATCATAGGTATTTATTCATAATCGAACCGCATGATAAATACTTTTTAAAATCTAGATCGGCATGAACTATATGATCTATAGATGCTACATCAGTGCATAAAGAAGTGACCTGTCCTGAAGCATTATATCAATATCACCTTTTGTCATTTAATTTAACACCCAAAACTGAAACTCCTAATATTTGTAAAAATATAAAAAATACTGGTGAAAGTGTTTAGAGTTTGCTTGAATGCAGTCTTAAGACTATACTCACAGTTCACCATACTTGCTTTGTGTTAAACAAAAACTACAGTGCTGAAACTGGAAGTTTTAAATGTCAAATGGAAAGCAGAAGATGGTGCTGTGATTGGCATAATGTCTCAAAGCAAAATTCCCTGTTTGAACGTCATTGCTCTGGGACTTGTCTGTGTGAAGTGTTTATGTTGTGTGGCTCGATAGGTTTGGTGCTCTGGCTTCCTCCCACAGTCTAAAGAGGGTTAAATGTATGATTTAAGTGCTGCTGCTTGTAGTCTAAAGTACTTAGAAGGAAACCATTATACTATATAATACTATATATATATATGATCTACACAGGGATATGATTGTGCGTTTTGAAATGAATGTCACTCACAAATTGAATTCAATTTTACAGATGTTTTATTTTGTATACAGTGGGTTCCTCCATTTTAAAATTGTACAGTACAACACAGAAGGGTAAAGATGAATGGTTATAAATGCAGCAGAGCTAATTTAAAGTCCAGTATAAAACAATAATACAAAATACAGTATAACTATACTATACATACTGCATAAATGTTCTCTAAGACAATAGTTTTTCACACCATCTACAAAAATGACATATTCTATAACATATTGGTCAAAATGCACTAACATTCAAGCCACTAGCATAAATGGAGACCTTTAAAACACAGAGCAGTTGTCTACTTATTGTACAAGTTCACCCAGATAATGATGATGGTGATAAAGCTGACTGAGATGAAGAGAATGTAGAGGCCAAACAGCAGACGGTCTATGATGAAACCCACCTGCATCCAGTCCTCTGAGCTTTGGCTGTCCTTTAGCTCCTGATCAACCTTCAGGCGAATGGCCTGGAGGTCCTTACCCAGTTTCTTGAGCTCATACACAGCCAGGTCCTCCGCTGATTGCCCCTTTGGCTCGTGAGGCCCCACATAAGTTTCAATAGTTGCCACAGCAGTCCTGGTCTTAAGGTCTATTTCTAAGCAAAGTCAAGAAGAAATATTCCTAGTCACCTAATTTTGTAACCTTACATTTCTAAACTCGCTACATGTTTAATCACTATAAACCACATACCTGAAACTCTTGGCTTCTTATTCATTCGTGGCATACAAACAATAACACCCAGAAATTGCAGAACAAGGACTCGCATCCAGTGAGGGACAGGAGAGAAGTCAGCAGACCCACACAGCAGGTTGGTGATGAGGATTGTTTCCAGCAGACTGGCCACCATCAGAGCCAGGCAGAGAGAAAAGAACACGTCTACAGAGAGACGAAGGAACCCAGAAACAATACAAGTTTACCATGTCACACTCTAAGCCACTAATCTATATATTTTTATCTTAAAAGCTGTTCTTTAAATGCATATGTAAATATAATTTAAAAAGTGAACGGTGTTTACAAATTTGGACATAATAGTACACATTTTACTGTTCCACACATGTTATGTATGCGTATATATAACAAGTATATAAGTATACAATGCTAATACTGCATTACAGTATGTATGTGAGTACAGATTTTCAATTTGACTCTATCAAGATCGAGGTCTCATATGGGATGCAAGTGTTCCCTTAATTTTCTTTAATCAGTACCTTTGATATTATAGGTTTTCTTTAATATAGGATAAATTATTGATTAAAAAACATAACTGCAAACAGTCAAAGGAGTTTGCAAAGAAAAGCGTCTGGACTTCTTTGAGTTGCTTGAAGACGTTTCGCCTCTCATCCGAGAAGCTTCTTCAGTTCTAAGGTCAAATGGCCGAGAGTCCCAGATTTAAACCCAGTGGGAGTATCCCCCCAAGGAGGGACAAAGGACCCCCTGGTGATCCTCTAATCACATGCGCCAAGGTGTGAAAGCGGGTGTGGGACCTAATCAGCCAGGGTTTCGGGTGAGCTCATTGAAGAAGCTTCTCGGATGAGAGGTGAAACGTCTTCAAGCAACTCAAAGAAGTCCAGACGCTTTTCTTTGCAAACTCCTTTGACTACGATGACCTGGATGACTGAGAACCTTCACAGACATAACTGCAAACAGTTTCAAGAAATCACTGTAGGCATTTTGTTGAGTGTCACTGACTTATGAGGGGTATGGTGTTTCCGGTGACCGGCAGCAGGTCATTCATGATGAGGAGGAAGACGGTGTAGCCGAGGATGAGGGTCATCTTGAAGGCGGACCTGTCCACGCTCTGTGGTGGCAGCAGGAAGCTGAAGAGGTCGACTGTGATGAGAAAGCAGCTGGGTAGGAGGAGGTTGACCACATACATAGTGGGCCGGCGCCTCAATCTGATCTGTACAATAAGGGAAAACTTGGTCAGCTTTGTGCTGTGAAATCTTCTTATCGTGACCAAGTGGATCATGTATCTGCACAAATCGGGATTTTAGCTGTGTTGGATTTACAAAACAGGCATTATGGACACATTAATACAAGATATGTGAACAAGCCCAAGTATCTGCTCCTTTCTGCCTAATTACATCAGCACTGCAATCCACCTACATGATATTCAAGCTCATCATAATAAAAATTCTCATTCTCTCCATCATGATTGACTTTATAGGCGGTGATTTCCAGCAGCTCCCATTCACCCATGGTGGCCATCACACTCTTGGAGATCTGTGTTATTAGTTCCGCAGATCTTCCAAGAAAAATCTTTATATCAGATGCTGTACAGAGAGAAAAAAAAAGAGGATAATACTGAGCTAAAGTTGAGCTCACTAATTGTCCACATGTAATGTATATGTTTAAAATATTTTCTGACCATAGTGCAAGTAGGAGTTGAAGGTAAATGTGCAGTTTTGTATGTCGAAGGGAAAGGTGTAGATATCGAGGTTACAGGAACTAACAACTCTGACAGGTAGAGCACGATTCACTAGACCATTACTATACAGGTACAGATAGGGAACAGGCGGTGCCTTGTTTTCCTCCATACTGTAAGAACAATTAGAAAAATGATGGCGTGAATAACAAAAATGGCACCTATTTGAACATTTGCTAAGGATTACAGTGTCTAGTAGTTAGAAAATTATGGACCTATGAAAACAATAGCAATTTCACAGTTACATATAATAAAAATTGCTGAGAGATGACCAAACATTAACAAAGACAAATACAAAATGTATTTATTATTAGGAAAATATAAGGAAAAGACTTGTTTTGGTTCCATAGATTATAATATGTGTATGGTTTGAGATGCACAGGCTTGGTAATATATCACTTACAATTCATTGATTACAATATCAGGAATCCAAAATTGGCTTGAGGGAAGAGACATCACGTCTGTACCACACTGAACTGGGTCCCAGCTGATAAATTCATTCATCCACGACTAAAAGAACAAAACTCATGACAATGGACAGATCACGCATGCTACACGTAATCATGATGGTAAAAAAAAAAAAAGATTATTCCTGTATCACAGATGAACAAATGTAGCGGCATCATTGCAGTACTCACACACTGTAGCCAAATGTAAGTGGTCAAGAGTTGTGCCTTTTCATCCTGAAAGACAAGCCAGTATATGCCAAGGGATTAAAAAATATTGGTGTTGCTATGGAAAGAGAATCATTTGAGCAATGTGGATGTGGTTTATCCATTTCTCTTAGTATTTTGCCTTTACTTAAAGAGTTTTAGAGTGCAGTCTGTATACACACTCGTTACATTTTATGCGGTGTTTATGTTCTGACTGGTGAACATACCACCCCTAGAATCCCATACAGAGTGAAGAAAGTAGTGACATCGGTGCATGTTGACATGTTCCTCACAGGCCGTATGTCATTCAAGTTAAAGACCGGAGACAGAGCCTCCAGCAGGGCAGGCTGGGTTGGCTGAGAGCAGTTAATCGTGTAATTACTGCAAAGAGCTGATGAGACAATGAAATTATATTGAGTGTAATTATGTTGTAGTGTTTGCCTTGCAATGTGATTTTCACAAAAAAAAAAAATCAACATTTATCTCGTACTTTGCAGAAATCATTTGGAATTTAATGATTTTTGTATAGATTTCAATTTCCAATTTATTACTCAGTGCAAGATAATTTCACTAATCCTGAAGTTCTTTTACTCTTTTACACAAACATTGTTCAGGAGACACCAAAAATGTTCTTCTAGATCTATTCTTTTTGAAACTGATGCTGACCTGTTGTTGAAAATGAAACTCAAAGAGTCATACAAAATTCTTACCTGGCATGAAGATACTGAGGGAAATAATCAGGGTAGACTTGATTGATGACAGGAGACCCTTGAATAAAAGCAAGTACAATCAAAAGGTCTGATGGATAAATAATGAAATGTTTAAATAAAGTAACATAGGATGTATTATTAGTGGTGCCTATTGAACCTAAGGAATAACATAACATAAACACTATGTAGGTATACCTTACCATGTTGAAAGCAAAATTGTTGTATTCCAGCTGTTTTTCTAATGGAAACTGTTCTTTGGTATACTAGTGAATAACCATCTTCTCAAAAAATTGATACATTCAAAATTTTTGCTGTCAGCCCTATTATTCAGCAGCTACAGTCCTAAAGTGTGTCTGCTACTTATCTGGGAAACTAACTCTCGCAAGACTAAAGTCAGCCTTCATGGCCAAGATATACATAATGTCACTAAACAAAACGTGATGTGGACAAACCCATGGAAAAGTTGTGGAGCAGGCAAAACTAAAGGCAGGGCAACTGCTTTGCCTGTAGGTGTTTTCAGACAAAGTGCAGATAAACCACAGTTAATGTTCTGGACCTCAGTGTGTGACTCGAAAAATGGTGAGGACTGACCACAGCAACGTCAGTGCCACGCCTGCTGATCACAGGCAAATGAAGAGGGGATGCTGTGTGACAAACAGGTTGACTTTGGTTTCATGCAAAACCTCCTGTCAGCTAACCTTTTCCTTTTTTCAACAATTGTGCAAAGACGAGTGGGCCAAAATTCCTCCACAGTGACGTAAAAACTCATCAGCAGTTACCACAGATGCTTGACTGCCAAAGGATGGCATAACCAGTTATAAGGTTAAGGGGGCTTTTACTGATGTTTGGATATCTTTTTTTAAAATCATGAAAAACAGCAAGTTATAATTTAAAGGCACATTTTTATTTATTCTTTGTATTATCTTTTTCTACACTACAAACACTTCATAAAGGCAGTTTAATTACATTTGCAGGATCAGTAAACATGATGCACTAAAGTCTCCTGCACTGACAAATTTGAACCCCCCCCCCCAAAAAAAACCCCAAAACAACAACAACAGAGAAATAAAGTAAAATACATTTCCATAAGATTTTTATTTTTTGTATTTTTGTAAGAAAACAATATCGTCTGAGACAACAGCATCTGTTCACCCCCCCTTTTTTACAATTAAAAAAGTAACATGTAATGTACTTATTAATCTTTATGAACATGATCATGTTTGTTCTTAAAATACCAATAAAATAATATCTTTGCATCTTTTTGCTTGAAGAATGTTGTTTTTTTCTCTTTGAAAAAATTACCCAGGCTTATTGTAAAACAATGTATTATATTTACCAAAATTCATGGTATGTACCATGTTTCATGTGTAAGCTGTGTGTGTGGCTCTAAATCAAAATTAAAAAAGAAGATGTTGCCCTCTCTTGAACAATAATGTAATGCATATATTTTTAAAAAAATATGTATTATTTATTTACAAAATCAGAAAATAAGATTTTAAATGTGAAAAGTGACTCCTGTAGACCTTTATGTCACATTTAAATCTTGACCTATTTAATTTATTTGTAACAGTAAATGTATAAGAGCTGTTGTGCTAAGGAACATTTTCAACAAACACAGCAATATATTAGCTAAAACTGTCTGCTACCAAGCACAAAAGGATAAATACAAAAATGTGCATCTGCTTATTACATAAAGAAGAAATACACTAAAACAGAATTAAAGAAGGCAAAGTTATGATCGAACAGAAACAAGCTGACTTTAAAAGCAGCTCATTTTGTACACACGCCCTTGATGCACCCCTCACAATGTGTGGGCTCATGGGGACTATCGACGTCAAAGCTTCTGAAATACCGCTTCTGTCCACCAGGGTTTTTATGGTAGCACTTTTGTTTTATTTTCTCCACCAGATTCTCCATGAGGATGTGTACATTGTCAGATTCCACGCGGGGATTCTCCATTGGAGCTTCGGAGCACATCTTGCAGTTCTGGCGTAAGGGTCTCACCTTGACAGTGCCCTGCCCGTTTTTCAGGCGCATGTGGAAGAGCACCTTCACCTTGTTGGAAGGCCATTCTCTTCTGCACATGGAACATTTGAACCTTGGGAATGAAAAAGAGCATGTGTTACTAAGAGAAAGTCTAGAGTGATTATATGATTATTTTTAATACGAGTTTAAACTTGCATCAAATTGTTTTTTAACGAGATGGCACCCACGCAAGGAAGTGAAAGGAAACAAATGATGTCAGCTCCATCTTACATCAGTTCTAGTGTTGCTAGTCTAAAAAATATACTCCCATCATTGAAACTCTGGAATATTCTAGATTTTGATTGCACTGAACATTTAATGAACTAAGCCTCTTTAGCAACTACATTTATTCCCCCATCTTTAATGTTGTAATCTTCATGCACAGTAATTGGCATAATGCAACTATATTTTTATATATTAACCGATACTGAATATACAAACCACACTGACCTTGCACCTGTGTTCCTGATGTACTGCTTCCAGCCCATGGCTAGTTTGTCAGGCTCAATATTTTCATCATACTCTAAATACCAAGAGTCTCCGCGTTTAAGACTCTGTGCTTTAATACGAAAGACACGTATCCATTCAGGTGGCAGCATCTTTTCAGTTAAAGTTGTTGCTGGTAGCTGGAGAAGAAAGGTAACTCTAACAGCTGATGTGTGCAGTAAACAAACAGCTAGTGAGAATGACTCATCCTCCTCAAGCTGCGAACTTTGACTGTGGCTCTGCCAGAAGAGTTTGTGGGGAAAACAAAACTTACAACTGTAAAACACGCTATCTTAAGTTTCATTTACAGTTTTGTACAATCGATACTTGGTGGTGCACCTGAAGACTGAGAGAACTGAAACTGAAAGCGTTTCTTGTTATGCAACACTGACACCTTCTGGTTGCTCTCCATGCTCCTCTTTGCCCAGGTAGACTCAGAAGGTTTTTCTGTATTGCTATACTTTTTTTGCACATAGTGGATGTGGCAATGTGTGACATGGGCAAAAGTTTTTCACTGTGTATAAAAAAGACATTAGTGAACATTAGTGGAAAAAAAGAGCTGATAAAAAAACATTACTGAACACGTGATTCTTATCATCATATTTATAACTCAACTCAGCCCTACACCTACCTGCACTCTACTGATTTTGTTTTTCTTTTTGTAGCTTCTCCCTGATAGCAGGTAGCTCTGCATATACACTCTCAGAAATAGGGGTACCAAAGTGTACCAAAAAGGGTACAAATGCTTGTCGCTGGGGGTGTTCCTTTTTGAAGGACATTTCTGTACCCTTTAGGCGTGGTACATTTTTGTACCTTATGAAGTTGTACCATCTGAAGTACAATCATGTACTTTCCTAAGACATAAATGTACCTTCAAACTATAGTACAGAAATGTTCCCTTGAAAAGGGTACAATAGGGTACCTATGAGGGTACCCCCCCAGCGACAACCTATTTCGTACCTAAAGAGACAAAAATGTACCCCCAATAGTCCAAAATATTTGGTTATTTAACCATTTATTTTCGATAATAGAATCACATCAAAGCATTTAAACAACCACAGGAATACATCCTTGATTACATTCGTATATTGCCATAGGACATGTCAAGAAAAATACATTCATTTAAAAAAAGTAAACAATCACATAAAGACATTAAACACCTGAACACAATGTTTTTGACGGATCACAGAGATGGCATGTATTTAAAAAACTGTCCACACAAATGTTTTGCTCTACTTCAACAAGCCAGAATATATATATGTCATATATATAGACAAAGTGGAAAATGTGCTTGCAACGTCACACAGAATACCTCAAGGACACAAACAGCCTATCATCAACTAAATAGGTGTCTAGAGCTTGAAAGTCTAATTCATTTCCTGGATTGAACAGGATCCAGTCATTGTCAACTGCCACTTGGTAAGCATGGAAATGACATTCATAAGTGCAAGGAAGTAACAGTTTCCCACACAATACCCAACAAGTATCAACATTCAAAATATACTTGATTTTAAAGAATATAGGTATGGCTTCAGTGTGTACATGGCCAACTACAAAAACATCCTCAAGTTCATATTTGACACTGCTGACAGATATAGCAGACACACGCTGAAGCACTTTATCCTGAAAATGCACATCTGTAAAACTTTTGTTCATTTCCAGAGCATTCTGTAAGTCTGTGGATTAACAGCAGTGTTTCCCCTACATTAGCTTAGCTGTGATGCTGAACCGCAGCTGAATTCAGCTCCATGCCAACAAAACACCGAGAATGAAACTTGTGGCCAAAGGCTATGCATTGCATCATGCATTTACCTCTCCAAGGATGATGAAATCTTCTATCTTCTCCTTGAAGATGGATGGCAAGAGGAGAAGTGCCCCCTTGAAGTCAATTCCTAGGTCATACAGATGCAAATGCACTTCATTAGATTTTGATAGCATGCAAATTCCCATTAACATGCTCTTGACATGGCACTATGGTACATCAATTATCTTTGGAAGAGAGCGCAAATGAATTGTCACAAAATTTACTATTTGTATGAGGTCAAATTAGTACCTGTAATGTCTTCAGCCAGTGCATTCTCTCTTGCCTCCATGTAGACCTTCTTCAGTGGCAAATCCTTGGTCATTTGAAGAACATTTTGAAGAACAGCAGTGAAGTTCTCGCTAAAGCGGCAACAGATGTTGTCTTGGCAGGGATGCATTAAATCAACCTCATCACACAACTGGAAATGAAAAGAGCAGAATAGACAAAAGAATGACATTTTACATTGAGGATTTAAACTTTTGACATGTTTAAAGACACAGACTGGAGATAAATGTAAAGTGCTTTAACCCTTGAACAAAAATTCTAAAGATAATAAACAGATTGATTAATCAGTTAGTACAGAAAATAATAATCAGATTTACAGACAAAAAAATCATTAGCTGTTTGCCCAATCATCTTAACAATTCTTACCCCTGCAGATGTCCCCAGGAATGGATATCTCTTTAATAGGTCCACAGTACACATTCCTTCAGCTACCTCTTGACGTCTCCATGCAAAGGTTTTTGTCATGCGGTCTTTCACCAGTGCTGTGTCAGGATGTAGCGTCCTGTGCTGATCATTTAGCACCTTGATATGAGCATCAACGGAGGCTGCATCTTCCCCCACAAAGCACGAATCCTTTGTCAAAGCAGATATCAGTATTATCATAAGTAAAATCTGATAAGTTAATGTTACTCGAAATGCAGTAATTTGTACACCAAATGCTTTGAAAAAAATGCAAAAATGTTGAATAGGAATTGCAAGTTGAGCTGACTTTTGTTAAATCAACTGTGAAGTTCCTTTTTCTATGTTAATGTTATCTGTTAACATGTTTCTTTCAATTAATGTTTACTTTTAGCTTTACAGTGAACATAATAAGACTACATATGTTACCTTAGCTCTTAGAGGCTGAGGGTGTGAGGATTTACGAGAGAGGGCTTCAGTCTCTTCAGACAGGAGCTGCTGGATTCCTCTGTGGTCCGATGTTTCTGCGTGCGTCCAAACTTTTCTTTAACCCGGTTCACTTCTTCGTTGCTGATTAGGGGAGCCCGTTCTGCTTTGAACTTTCTCTTGAGTTGGCTGTGCCAGGTGTCCTAGTTGTTTCAAATGTATATAAGTAGTTAATTATGCTTACTTTATATTAATATAATCTATAAAAGAAACAAAAAAGGAGAGGTACTCACATAACCATTTCCGTGTACATCTCTTAAGAAAGGATACTTCACAATCAGGGCTTTGATGACCTGGATGTAGTCTGAGTGGGTTGGGTACCTGTTTCAAACATAAGAAAAACAACACACAGTACACTGATTACTCTTATCCTTTTCTGGGGGCTTTTCTGTTCTTCAATTCTTCTACTCATATTGTTATTACCGTAAATAGTATGTTATAGACCAATGTCAAATCAATGTAGCTAAAGTTGATTTTAATTTTTTAAAAATGGGCGCGGACAAACAGCCACACCTCTCCCAAACTTCATTAATTAATTGACTGCAGTCCTGAATTATTAATTTACTCTTGAGCAAATTCGAAAATGAACACTTTGGATATCATAGTCCAGACAAGGTCTGGAGACACAGGATGTATGGTTTTACCACTATTGCCAGTTCATTGGAACCGTGTGTCACGCCAGACTCGAACGCTGGTCTCCAGATTGGGAGGCAGATGGGCTAACCATTTGTTCTCTGCCTCTCGTACAACAGCAATATTAATATTAAGAAATTAATGTAATTATTCAGAAAGGAACCCTTACATTGTGTACTGTGACAGCATTTCATAAAGAGTCCCAATTATTTTGTTTCGGTACTTCTGTTCTTTCTGGACTGGTTCTTTGAGATCCAAGCGACTCTGGACATCTTGTGGGAATTTTGGAATGGAAATAACTGCAGGCAAGAAGGTATAGAACTGCAATACAGTAGGAAAACAGCATTAACTAGCCATTTTGCAAGCACTTAAATGCATATGCAAATTTAGACATTTATCACAACCTACCTCTGGTTTGCTTGGGACACTGGACCTTCAACTGTACCTTCAATGTTGTACATCGTTATCTGAAATATAAAGTACAGTATGAAATAAAAATAAAACCATTTTCAAATTTCTTTTGGGGGGGGGGAAATCCTTGCGCCGATTGCCTGTTGGCTGTAGGCATTATTCATTGCAACCAAAACAATAACCCGAGTTGTGGATAGAATAGAATCCTAGGCTATCTTGTCTGTTTTTGCTGCCCACAATTTGCCTCCTTGATTTTGGTTTATTTGAAATTATAAATCGATCCCTGATCGAGCAGCTAGCTGGCATCACAGGTGTTTGCAGACAGTGTCCCTGCGCAGAGCTTACAGCTCTCATATTCGAAAATCCCACTAAGTAGGTGGAATGGTACAAATGTGTACCTTCCATTGTTTAAAATCCCTTTGAGCGGGAAACAAGTTAGATGCGATAAATTTTGCTTAGAAAACGATTTTGTTAATAACTATATTTACATACTAGCACGTTTTGAGAAATTATTGATTTTTCTACATTGTTGTACACGGTTAGTCACTATTTATTGATAAAACACTCGAATACGGCGGGCAGACAGACGTTGAACATTCCACCAACAGTCTAAATAGTCCACATTTGTATCTTTCTTTGTTTAAAACTTAGCTAACTGCTAGCTTTCACCCATGTTAAATCTAGCTCTTCGGACTTTTGCTAACTCTACTGTAAAATTACACGTTGTAATTTTTATAAAAACACAAATCACACCCGACTTACCTCTAAACCTTTGCGCCTCGTCGTCTGACACATCAATGCCTTCTTCCATCAACTTTTTAAGGAGCTCCTCCATCAATAACCCCTGAGAGTCATTTTCTGTGTCAACGCTAGTCAGCGCGGAGGCGGAGCACTCATCGCTGCTGGCTTTTCAGCCTTTGGGATTAATGCGCGTTGCGAACTTGACACATGAAAATACAACATTGTGGTATTAATGCGCAGTTGTTTAGAAACCGTTATGCTGTCTTGGCGAACTATATTTGTAACTTACAAAATGTAGTCACCGTAACATAAAAATCTGCTTGACATTTTAACTTCCAAAGAACCTCGGTTTAACTTGATGTTGCAAATTCCATAAAAACCTCACAATTAATGAACAATTCTAGGATGTAGTAAAAGCGAAAAAGTAAATGGCCAAACATAACTGTAAAATGATTTCACGTTTTTGAAGGCTACAACCAAGATTTAAAACATTAAAAATTATAACTGGAACTTAATAAAATGGAAATGGACCAGTTTTTTTTTAACATCATTTGGTTGTGCCTGCATGTCATTGTGTGTGTGTTTTTTTTAATATAATTTAACATAACTTACACAAAGGTAGGTTACAGATATTCTTTGCATCATAGGATAATTTACGTACAGAGGAGAGGACCAACAGATTTGATTATAACATGTAGCTTTTATGAGCACACTCACATCTCATATGAATTTTACAATTAACCAGGCCCATCCAGATTTTCCCATGCTGACCCATTACCATATTCTGCCACTGTCACTGCAGTACAGGTCAAAATGGTACAGATTTGTACTTTATTTCAAACTGAACCTTTAAAGGGGCATTTCTGGACTTTTAAAGACCAGTATTGTACTTTTAAGGGAACATTTACAAAAAATGTACCTATAGGTACAAAAATGTTCTTCTCTCGTACCTCTATTTCTGAGAGTGTATGTGTGTGTGTGCGCATGTTCAAACAGTGAATCATTTACTTGTTCAGCAAATGTGTGAAACTCTACACTATGGAGCCAATAATTATAATAATGTATAATAAGAATATATAACATTCATTTATTTATTTGCTTTTTCTGGTAAAATAAGAGCAAAAATGATGTTAATTTTACATGTTCACCACTTTATTTATTTATTTATTTTGCCAGAGTGAGAATATTTCACTCAAAGTAGTGAATGACAACAAATGTGTGCATAAAGGTTAGGAGCATAAATACAGTCTGAATTTCCACCCAGGAAGAAGTGTGGAGGGCAACATAAACCAGCAGGTTCCAGTGTTGCATACTAGAAAAAATTTCAGTTTAATTTCACTTACAGTCTTCTGATTCATCATCTAATATTCTGATGTTCATTGTGTAAACTGAAACTTAAGGAAGCCTGCTTTGCACTGGTAGCTTTCGGTTTCTTCTCAGCTGGTACAGCCTTATCTAAACTTCGCAGCTTGAGGAGTCATTCTCACGAGTTCCGTGTTTACGGTACAGATCAGCTGTTGGGGGTTTCTTTCTTCCTCAGCCACTTTAATTCAAAAGATGTTGTCACCAGAATGGACACAAATCTTTCAGATTAAAGCAACAGATCTTAAGCAAGGAGACTCTTGGGAATTACAATATGATGAAAATATTGAGCCTAATAAGCCAAACATGGACTGGAAGGAGTACATCAGGAACACAAGTGCAAGGTCAGTATGCTGGACAGCTGTTAATTGCTGCAGCTGGTTTGCATGTAGTATTTGCATGAGTATTAATATTTACACTATTGTATATTTGTGTTACGTTAATATGTCTTACATTACGTTAATTAATGTGCATGATTACAGTACAACATCGATACATTTTAGTTATTAAGGAATATTTGTTCATTCCTTGTTTGGTGCAATTCCAGAGTTTGAGTGATGGAAAATAATTGGAAGTGGTATAAATACAATTTTACCTAAAAATACAGATTTTAGTCTACCAATACTTGCTTGGAAGAGCTATTCTAGCAATTCTAGCTCTATCTGGTATTATGTAAACTGGAATAAGTAACATCAGATGGTTTGTTTTCCTTTTATGTTCTTGTTCTTCACTTTTTAAATGTCATTATTACACTATTAATTAGCCAAATAGCTAATAATTTGGTCTGCTCAGTTACATCTAAAAATATATTTTTCCTCTTTCTTTTTATGACATGTATTGTATTACTGTGGTGGCACATCACTGTAACACTGTAATGAATATACCAAGGTCATATTCACCTATCCATCCACAAGTTGCCACTGAGTATTCTCTAAATAAAACAAAAAAGCTGAGTAAACATAAAAAGCACAAGCTTCTTCTCTTTGAAATTTATTCAACTTTCATAGCTCGATAGTAAATTTTTAACAAATTTAAACATAAACATCATATGAGTCACACATTCATCCATCAGAGGGGACACAGTTAAGCATGAGAAGCTCAGTTATATCTGCTCCCACTGCCCTTTTAAATGCATTTGATTCCACCCAACATCCTACTACTTACAGATGTAATTCTGAGTGCAACACATAGGGCAGCTATCAACTCTTACACAAATCATGAGTTTAGTGCAAGTTTGTGTGGTTAAATGAAAAATTCTGAATTTTTAGAAGTCATTTTGACTTATACTGAAACAGACATGCTCTTTCTCTTTTTTAATTTCAAGTTTCCAATGTTCCATGTGTCGAAGAAAGTGGCCTTCCAATAAGGTGATGGTGGTCTTCCACATGTGTCTGAGAAACGGGCAGGGCACCGTCAAAGTGAGGCCTTTACGTCAGAACTGCAAGAAGTGCACCAACGCTCCAATGGAGAATCCGAAGATTGAATCTGAGAACATAAACACCCTCATGGAGAAACTGGTGGAGAAAATAAAACAAAAGTGCTACCATGAAAACCTCGAGGAAAGCTACCGACCTTTCACACTCTATGAAGTCAAAAGTCCCCATGAGCCTAAACACTGTGAGGGGTGCATGAAAGGAGTGTGTACAAACAAATAAATAGTTTTAAATCTATTTACTATTAATATCAGTATCTGATTCAGGGGTGTTAATTATGCTGTTTGCCTCACATAATGGTAATGTTATGCTCAGTCATGACTTCAAAGCTGAAATGTATACAATTCACAAATTCTGCACAAGCAAAACACGAAGTCCATTTGTGATTAGACATGTGAAAATTTACTGTTTACAAACAAATTGCACATAAGTCAAAATTGTCTACTTTTATCGGTAAATGTAGCAATGTTTACAGGAGTCACTATGACAAAATGACTTGTAAATAAAATAAAAAAATATAGTGGTGATGTTGCAATAAGAATTTGGGAATTTATGATATTGTTTCTTCTGTTGAATGCATTGTTGTTGAGGTGGACAGCAGTTTATTTACTTATTTGTCTTCTGTTTAATGAAGTAAGCTAAATGACATGAAAGATCATATACAAATGTATATTATTATTAGTAAGATTATATATTTTTCTTTGTCCCCTGCTGGTCTGAAGTGTTCTATATAACGAGCAACTGAAATGAAACAAGTGCAACTTTGTGCCTCTTTGCTAACAACCTCTGTGGTTTAAAGTATGAATAAAAATTGCAAAAAGATGCAGATTTTGCACATATAATGACACTATTTAGCTAGCATAAATTTAAAATGAATTAAAACTTTTGAAATCGCTGTTGAAAATGTGTCTGCATCTGTATATTGTCAGAGCTGAAAGTTGTTCTTTAAAGACAAATTTACTCACATCTTATCAGTTTTGGGTCTCTTTCTTCAGGTAAGTTGAGCAATGGGAAGCATGATTTGATCAGGCTGCAGCTAAAAAGGCCTTAAAACCAGCTGCATTCAGAAGTCACACAGATACCATGAGTAGCCCAGTAGCTGAAATTATTACAGATATCAAAAAACGACCTTTTAAGACGGTGTGAATCAAGTATGAGTAAAGGCGGTAACACATCACTAATGGGGACAGAGTATAAATGCATTAGCTGGAAAAAGAAACGATTTCCTAAGTAGCAGAAGGTTTTTGTGTTTAGGTTTACAAGATGATGAAGGAAGGTTTGCAGACAGCTGTCCACATGTTGTAGCTGTTTATGATCACCAGGGGGCAGTGTCAATGACAACCGGCTTGAGGCCTACTACAGCTTCTACTGCTGTTGATCTTTTAGCCAGTCACCGAGAAGAGCGGAGTTAAATCGAAACTGAAATCGAGTGTTAAAAACTGTGAAAAGTGTCCAGTAGCGCCATTATCTGTGATTTTCGTGCTGTTTTTGATAAACTTTAATGTAAACACGGAAGAAAAACTAACCGGATACCTAAGCGGTACTCTTATTTTGAAACAGGAAACAAGGGAAAACGTCGCCATGGTTACGGGTAGCATTTGTCTAGCTTCTTAAAGACTCTCTTCACTTTTATTTGCTCTATACTGTAGCTTGAGTACTCATATATCATGGGGGAGTCCGATACATACCACATACGGCCCAATCATCAGCAGAAGTGAGTTGATTTATGTGGTTAAACGGCTTGTTTCACACAAGTAAAGCAAAATTAATTTAGCCTTTTAGCTAGCTGATTTGCGGTCTACTTTTAGCTGCTCAGTTGTTCCAGCCTTGAATAAATTACATCTAACGTCAAACTTAGTTTAGTAGTATAAATACTGTCATTCATCAATCAAAATAAAGTGGTTACGTGTGCAAACTTGAATCTTTAACCGACGTTTAGTCTGTTACAGTGTTCATGCAGATTTATCTGCAGGAACTTTACCTATCTTTCCTGTACAATGCAGATGCACCAGGGCATTCAAATGTGATTACTTTAGGCATGTAATTACAATATACAGTGCCATAGGTAAATGAGTTTAAAATGAAAAAAAAAACAAACAAAAAACTACTTATAGTCTATTGAATATAGAATCTATTGTTCACATGACGTTTATTAGCATGCATGTTACCATTATTAAGATATTTGTGTATCAGAGGCTCGTTGTGCTCGATGGAAGGTTCATTTGCTGTCGTGTTGTTTTCCTTTAATTCTTCTAGGTTCAGGCCAGCTGTTGTGAAGGAGTGTATTCGTGAAATTGTGAGGGAGCGACTGTCTGGGGTGCAGTACAATCCAGAGGAAGTCCCAGAGCTGACCCGTTCACTGGCAGACTCTGTTAAGGACAAAGTAAAGAGTGAGTGAAGCATTGTCGCTGTCCAAAAGGACAGAACATTCAATTATTTCTGAAAATATTAGCCGCTGCTTAAAATGACCAGTTTAATAATAAAAAGAAATGTGGCAACCATCTGTGTATCTGTTTAAATAACAGTAAACTTGTGTTTCAAGTAGAGGTACCCAGGTGTCATAGGCACTTTTTTTCAAGTAACTGAAAGGTTCCTTCAAACTGTTGTTTTCTGCATTTCCACTGTGGTCCTCAGACCTGTAGAGATGAGGCATTTTAATCTGCTGCATGTACATTTTTTCATGCAGCTACCGCTACACCACAGGCCAATATGTGTCATGATTTTCAGCTTCAGTACTGTGCAGAAGTCTTGACTCACCCCTCATTTCTTTATATTTTTCTTCCTAGGAGCCAGACTTTCTTTTAATTTTTTAAAACTGGTCCTGAGCAACAGTTCTCCAGGCTTTCTGAATGCCATGGCCAACTTATTCTCTTATTTTCAGTCCAGTCCTTTTACCTGACCATTTTCATAACTTTTTGGTTAACTACTTAAGACTGATCTATAAGTCATTCAGGGGATGAACCATTGTTTGTGTCTAGACATAACAGAAAACTTGCCAAAGAACTAATTTTAAATTGTGTCTTTAGGCACTTTGCTAGTAGCCTGTCACAAAAACACATGATTGTTCCCATTACTTTAGTTGAATATAAGTTATACAAGTTACAATACAATAAGTTATTATCTAAAAATCAAGTTTATCTGAGCATAGTGTCCAGTGTGCTAATACAAAATTGGGGAAACTGGACCAGTGGAGGAGAAAAGAAGACGTGGCAGGCCTAAAAAACTGTCTATAGCAGATGAACTGTATCTGAAAGTCATTAAGACCTCATTAGGTAAATAAGATTTTTCCTTAAGAAGTAGGAAAAGTCCTGCAAAGACCTGACACATTACCTGAGAGATGGAGCTGCCCCTTCTGTTGATCCATCTGCTCTTCACTGAAGGTTCATCAGAAATGGTCTCACTGAATGATGGCTGTCAGGAAGCCATTCTTTAAGAAAGGAAAAAGAGAGAAAAGGCTGAAATTACATCAAATTACACAAGATCTGGACTGAAAGTCAACATGTCTTAATGAGTGATAAATCCAAATTTGAAATTTTTGGTTCAAGTCATCAGTATGTATAGAGGAGGTCAGGACAGAGGCACAACAGTGAGTGTGTACACATCTATAAAACATGGTGGAGGCTCTGTCATGGTTGGGGGCTGTATTTTTAGCCAGTGGTGTTGGGGATCTATCTTTTTCTTTCTGCGTTAGCTTTTTGATGCATGTTGACTCTTCCAGGGCTCCAGTACCACAATGACTTTGAATGCAAACATTTCTGGAAGTTTCAGTAGTGGAAATGCACCAATGACAAGACTAAAAGGGTTGTGGATCTTCACAACAAGCTGTTGGAGCAAAAATTCCTGGCCCCACAATATTAATGAATTATTTCCCATTTAAACAAATTTGATTGGTTAAAAATATTGACTAATATTTGTGTTATACAGTATTTTTTTTCTTTTGGATGTACATATAAAATACTCCTATTCTCTTTGTGAACAGATTCAGGATTCGACAAATATAAGCTTGTTGTGCAGGTGGTCATTGGAGAACAGCGAGGGCAGGGAGTCAAGTAAGTGTTCATTTGGTACTGGAAACATTAGTGTATTGCTCTTGACTTTAGAAACTGACTTTGACACAGGCATTAAGGTTAGTGCTCAGGGCTCAGTGTATTTTTTAGACATGTCATATGTGGTACCAGAGAATGGAGAGCGGATCATTCAGGTCATTATCAAAGATCTGCTCTTCATATTTACATGATCAGTATCAGCAAACACCTGATTAAGGTAAAACTGTAGTGATTTAAAGTCACTAAAAATTTGAAGTATCAGTAAAAACAAACACGGTAGGACCGTCCAAAGAAGACACAACCATTATTTTACATTTTTTCAACATAGTTTTTTTTAAGAGTAGTTCAGACTTTAGGATTTTCTTAGCTTGGTCTCTGTTTGTGTTTTTTTCCCCCAGGATGTCTTCCAGGTGTTTTTGGGATGCTGACACAGACAGCTATGCAGAGGATGTTTTCATGAATGTAAGTGCTCTGCTCAGTCACATGTTCATCATTCGAGAGTCCACTTCCTAAAAAAACAGTCTGATTTTCCCTCCACAGGACAGCTTGTTCTGTGTGGTTGCAGTTTTTGGAAGCTATTACTACTAAGAAAGAGAGAAGGGACCACAGGAAAAAAAGACTTACATGAAAATGAGCTGGCCTCAACTAAAGAAGCGACGCACATCTGGTCTTTAAAATGAAAAACCTCAGTGGGATTTCGTGACTTATTTAAGATGAAGGCTTGTTATGGCTTTTATTTCTTACCTCAAAACATTGCCATTGTATAAAAATGATAAATATGCTGTTACTGTTACTGTAAGGTTACTGTTTATAAGGAGTAACATCTGAGCTCTGTGAGTTCTCTGAAAGCTGAAGCATCAAACTGCTTTTAATGTGCAGTTTCCAGCATGTAATAATAAGATCATCTTCTCGATGCACAGAGAAAGGCCAAGCAGGTTTATTCCAAGCCAAAAGCCTTTAAAGTGGCATTGTCTTCATACAGTCTCACAAAAGTCTTTAGTTTGTTTTATGTACTACAGCAAACAAATGAATAAAGGTCAGATTTAATATATTTGGTGACATTTGAATTTTTCACATCTACACCTATTAATATAACTTTATTTACCCCACACTGCTGAAATTCAACTGTCACAACAAAAAGTGAATCAAAGACAAACAAAAGACTATTGTTGGTACAGGAAAAATGTTATTGTGAAAAAACAAAAGATTGTATTGTTATTTCGAGCAGTTGACTTAGCAGAACTGGTCCAGCAGAGGTCAGTATCTGCCTGTAATCGCCAAAATCCAGATGCAGGGATTTTTTCTTTTTTATTAAAGTTATGTGTGTTCGGGTCGGAACCGCCACGAGTCCCGACTTCGTCAAAGGAAAAACAAATTGTTCAGCAGTTTGCGGCGGTACTCCTGGTTCCTGTTTCTGCACAGAACACGAAACAACTTGGAAACAGTTTTAGGTTCTGGTTGGATTTAGCTATAAAAAAAAACTTCATGGTAGAATTTCACCAGCAGTTGCAGTCTAAGATGGTGGAGTTAGTTTAGGAAACCTCGGTATGAATGTCTATCCATGGGAAATGGCAGACAGGAAAGGCCTGCGCTAACTGGTCAGCAGCTTTCAAAATAAGAGCTCAGAGACTGTCTAAGTATGTCCAAGATGAAGTAAAAGAAATCGTGAATTGCCTAGGAAACCCACCTTCTGTAAATATACAAAACATTAACAAATTATTCTTTACTATATATTAACATATGTTCATTAAGTGATGCCGTTTTGAACAGTGATGGCATCAAACTGAGAGCTAATTACACAAGGCTCCGCTGACAAACAGGTCATGAAAGAACAGGAAAAGATTTAATTTGTATGTTTATAAGTTGTATCTTTAAATGTTTAGTTTTATTTACTGATGCAGCAAATTTATGAACCATTTTATGTTATTTAAATAGTGTTAAGCATTTAATGTTCTTGGATTCTGAATGAATGATTCAAGCTTATTTTCAAGTGATCAGTTACGTCTGTTAAAATTCATGGATGTCGACACATTTTTCTGTCTGTTTGTTCAGAGTGTAGTCCTTTGGTTGCTGAATCAAAGTCAGTCTGACTGCGATCTATTCCATCACAGATTCAGACATCATGAGTTTGTTGGCTTATTGCAAACATTACTTCTGTGGTGTTTTCATTATTGTGATTATTTAATGGCACTTTCAGAAGTGAAGTGATCATAGCTTTGTATGCTCTACTATCTTTTCATCCCTTTATGCAACAGACAAATGGACTGTATAAAGCTGCAGAAGTAATATTTTTATGTGGATAGAACAGCACCATAATCAAACCATGCCTGAAAAGCTTCCCTGTACTTTGTGACCATGTCATTACGTATTACCATTTTTTTCTTCGTCAAGCCGATTCCCTCACTTTATAGCTTGAATTTTAAATGAAACTTTAGCTAATTGTTAGCTACTGGGTCATTACCCATGATAATTCTAAATTAAACTCTTTAGCATTTAGTTTAAAAAATATGGCATGTTTAAAGTTTTTTTTTCATCTTGATTACATGGAGGCATCTTCCATACTTGTGCCCAGAAGTCTCCCTGGACTGTGCCCAGAAGCTGTACTGACACCCTGTCTACACTCATAGCCCCCTTGGCTTCTTATTGAAAATAAACTGAATTGCAGGTGTTGCTGTCTGTGTGAATAGCATGTAACATCTTCGTTCAACAAAATCCATAGGTGTTTAATTGGACTGGGATGTGGTTTCATCTGCCCTTTGGATGGAGGCATTGTCAGTTTGGAAGCGAATTCTCACATCAGGATAAACCTGTTCAGTAATTGAATACATTAGTTTGCAGAAAAAGTTTTTATTGATTTGTAGTGACCCTTATATCTAAGGAAAAAAATCAACGCATTAAAATATCCACCACAGCACAACAAAGCCTCGGGAAACACTCAGGACAGGGGTCAAGGGTTAAGATGTTTCCTTTAAGTCTTTTATCTGTCTGTAACTTAACATTTTAGGGACTATAATATACCAGTTTATACTAACATATACAAGATATGGGACTGTAGTGCAATAAAAGGTTAGTAAACTCCAGGCGATTGCATTACACAGTTCAGCCTTGCTTTTGCAGTAGAGAAACCGGCATTTAACAGAAATGGGTTTTATGTCACGATCCTGGGTCTTATGACCCAGTGTTTTGAGTTTTAGTTCATTTTGATGTTTATAGTATGTTTAAGCGCATTAGGTCTCCTATGTTCATTTGCTTATTAGTTCCCCCTTGTGTTTTCAACCCCTGTGAAGTCTCCCTTGCCCTTCATGTGTTTCATGTCTGTGAGTCTTATGTTGTCAAGTTCATGTTGTCATGTCTGCGTCTCATTGTTTCCTGTTTTATTTTGAAGGGGTCCTGTGTTCCTATGTTCAATGTTTTTAGTTTTACGCTCCTCTTGTAACGTCGTTATGTTCATGTGTGTCAGCTGTTCCCCCATGTGTTTCCATTTTCCTTCGTTATCCTCCTGTGTATTTAGTCCGTGTGTCTTCAGTCATTCCTTGTGAGGTCGTCTGCTCATCCACGTCACAACTTCAGGTATCCATGTCAGTTCACCATGTTTAAGGTTTTTTCATTTTTAGTTCACCCAGTTTAGGTTATTGTTTAGTTTCACCTATGCCCTTTGTTTGTGCCTTGTTTCCTAGCCTCAATAAACGGCTTGTTTTTTGTTAAATCCGCGTCACGTTCAGTTTTTGGTCTGCGTTTGAGTCCTCTCTTGCAAACACATACAGTCTACCTCAGCCAGACTGTGACATTTTATGCTTGTTATAGGTATATGGTACACTGGTTATTAAAACGTGGCACAAATGATACAAAACATTCTAAACTAACTAATTAGTTTATTTTAAAAATGAACTATAGTTTACAAAAAAAAGATCTACTAATTTAATGGCAATGATAAAAGTGCCATAATGGCATTTAAAACAATAATAAACAAAACCATAAAGTCCATACGTTATACAACACTATACAAAATACCTTAGTTTTAGTTAAATTCGTGGCTTTTGGTACTTATTTGGTCACCTAGCAACAATCCACACAAAAATGGTGCATGCAGTGACTTTCTTATTTTTTTATACAGCCAATGTAAGTCATGCATGCTGTAGAAATTTGGAATGTATATAAAGACAGATATCAGCCAGATAAATAAAATATGCCTTTATTTTTTAGAAAATTAAAAAATGTACATTTCTTTGCTTAAACAGCCCACCTGTCTCTCGTCCTCAATACTTGCATAGCCAAACAACATTCAAATAGTTAAGCTGTTCCAGAAACTCAGTTGGGTTTGCTTTTGGAGCAAAGCAGTGTAGTTTACTAAGATTATAGGACCGAACTTTAAACTGTGGCCACAGGTATTACATAGGGGTGTAACTTTAAGCCTCACCCTGGTTCCATTACGATGAGGCTGGCCTGAGTGACCTGGATTGTGGCTATAAAAGGGAGGGTGAGTGCTTTTGACAAAGGAAGCTTCTTCCAGAAAGTCCTAAAAAGCTATTTCAAAGGCTTACTTTTGTTCCTTAGCCTGATTGCTCAACTGGCTTCCTCCAGTCAATGTCTCTGTCTTTTTGTATATTCTGTCATCTCTTGGGCTGCACTCAGATATTGATTAAAGCTGTTTAAGTCACAGGTTAAATGATCAGCTTACCACTAACATAGTTATCTGTTATCCTGTGACCAGTCTGTAAATCTTAATTGTGAAGCAGGTGAGGCCAAGTCAAATGTGCACAAGGTTGTCACAGTTATCTTTGTTGGTGTGCAAATATAGTAGTTGTGTAGTAGTTGGGTTCTGCCAGACATCAACGGAATGACAAATAACAACTTAGACTGCACGCTAAAATAATGACTTCAGGGCCTTGAATTACTTTGCCAGCCCAGCACAACACCAAACTTGGTAACTTCTTTCCATTCAGAAAAGAAATACTGCAAACATTGTGAGACAAAGCAGAAGAAGCCTAAGCGCGTTGGTATTTGAAGCACCTCAGGACTGCTTTTTCTCATCAGGCTGGGTCATGTTGAAGCAGACAGTTACTTAAAACCAACAACACTGACACTTTGACCAAATGTAATAATTGTATGACACACCAGGATATTCAGTATACAGGAAATTCAGAAGTCATGGCTGATAAGGAAGTCTACAGACTGCTTAAGGCCAGGAATACTGCTTTCAGATCTGCTGACAGTCTGAGGGCAGCCAGGGTCAACCTGTCACATGACATCAGAAGAGCCAAACACCACTACATTAAAAAACTAATCACTCTGCGATAGGAAAGGTTTTAGGAGTCTGGGGAAAGGGATTTAAACCACCACTGACAACAAACACCCACCAGACCTATGACAGTGACATTGTTCTACTCAACAACCTCAGCACCAAACCTCCACAGAATACCTGTCACCATCGAGGAAACAAGGCTTGCAAGGCTGCTGTTCCAGACGACATACCCAGTTGTGTATGGAGCTCAATGATGTTCTCAGCGACATCTTCAAAATTTCTCTGAGACAGGCACCCCATATCAAAGTTACCACCATAATACCAGCACCAAAGAAGACGTCGCCATTTTTTAGTGATTATCACCCTGTTGCACAGATCCTCATCTTCACAAAGCATTTTAAAAGGCCAATCATGTAAGCCATCCTCCCTGCTTGTCTTGACCGTTTTCCCTTATCAGGCAATTTCCTCTTTCCTCCTCTCACCCGCCAGGGCGCGCGCGCACACACACACACACACACACACACACACACACACACACACACACACACACACACACACACACACACACATGAAAAAACAACACTTATGTCAGAATGCTGTTCATAGACTTTAGCTCAGCATTCAACACAATCATCCCCCTTGGAGTTAGTACGCAAACTGGATCAGCTGAGTCTGAACACCTTACTTTATAATAGACTTCATCAATGGGGGACCACAAGCACTTTGGGTCGACAACAACACATCGACCACCATCACGCTGAGCACTGCAGCCCTCCAAGCATGTGGCTTCATTAAGTTTGTGGATGACACAAACTTATTGTGGTCTCACCAAAAATACAACACAGAGAGGCCAACCAACTGGCCATGTGGTACAGTGGCAATATTGACTTCTTAAATGTGGAGACAACAAAAGGGATTGTTCTGCTGTGGAAAGGGTGAGCAGCACCAAATTTAAGGATGTGCATAACACAGACGACCTTTCCTGGACAAACAAAAATGCATCTATGGTCAGACAGTACACACAGTAAACATGTACTTCCTCTGCAGATTGAGGAGAGCAAGAGCCCCGGGGCTGATTTTATGCTCCTTCTACTGAGGCAGAATTGAAAGCATCTTGACTACCTACATCACTGTGTGGTTCGAAAAATCTACTTCCTCCAACCGCAGCAGCTCCATTTACAGCAGCGCACAGTAAATAGTACAGGAAAGCTCACTGCTGCCCCCCAGTCTTCTTCATGGAAATTAACGCCAACCTAGGCTGCAAAGCACTCAGCCCTGTGGGCTCAAACCTTTACTCTACATGCATAACTCATATTCTTCTAACTTTGAATTATTCTTATTTTGTTTGTGGACTGGGTGAAACAATATATACTCCTGTGCATGACCGGCAAATATGGCAGAATTGACTTTGAAATATGTATTAGGTTATTGCAGACAAAGGTGTGATGTGTTGATTACCTTGTTTCACTGAGTTATATGGAAATTAGAGCTGATGGAAGATCAGTTAGAATCCAGCAGTGGCATCACAGTGGCAGTGGCACCATTAAATGATGTCTGAAATCAAGCTTTTCTAGATCAAACAGACAATTAACAAAACAACTGAGTTTGATGGGGGAATTTATTTCATATAAAATTGCTTGCACAGACGGAAATGACTCAGGCGCCACTTATGTATATGTATATAAACTTCTTTAAATACATTTAATCTAGTATTAAAGTATTAAAATGAATTTATTGATGTTTTGGTCGACCATGGCTTTCACTGTGAGCACCATTACATACTTTCTCTTACTTATCCCAGTGATTACCAGCCATTTATCTGTCACATGTGCCATTTTCAGTCTGTTTGATGTAGAGTTAGGTTTTTTTTTTGTTTTTTTTTAAGTGGTTCTAAAGGTATTAGATCAAAAACAAGTGAGACACATTTGTATTTACTTTTAGTTGATTACATTCCTGATGTACAGTTTTTGAAATGTGGGCTAAAACACAGTTTGGATTTTAAGAGTTTATTAGAAGTTTGGGAATTTTGGAAACATCTCATACTCTTTGCATTTAAAAAATAAAATTTTTATATTGGCTTTTCCTCCTATATATTATTTTCTCACAAGTTCCGTTTAACCACAGTTAGCAGTTGTGAAAATTAGGAGTTATTTAACAAAGATCATCAGTTAAGGAATTGAGATCTCTTCTGTCTCAGTTTGTCCATGAAATTGAAAAGTTGGGTTAAATCACCCTGGAGGTCACTTTCATATATGTTTCTGTCTTAACAAGTGCCAGCTGAACTATCCAATGGGTATTCTGGGCAGCATGAACCCAGGGACTCATGTACAGTAAAACCTTTGTTGGTAATCACAGAGGTTAGACGTGTCTTGTAGTTGGCCACTAGTTTTGCAAATCCTCTCCAAGCCATGACCCATTTTCAATGCCCTTGGTGAGGGAAGGAGATTCTCACCTACGTTTTGTCCCCATCCACCCTCCCTGTGATGTGGTGCGGTTGTCCTCTTTTTCTTTGCATAAAAACACCCCAAAGCACAATGTTTCCACCTCCATGTTTGACGGTGGGGACAATGTTCTTGGAGTCTTTGGCAGCATTCTTCCTCTTCCAAACAGAGCGAGTTAAGTTGATGCCAAATAGTTCGATTTTGGTGTCATCTGACCACATAACTTTCCCCCAGTCCTCCTCTGAATCATTGAGATGTTCAGTGGCAAACTTCAAATGGGCCTATGTATGTCCTTTTTTAAGCAGGGGGACCCGTGATGGATTTCAGTCCTTCACGGCGTAGTATGTTACCAACTGTTTTCTTGGTGACTATGGTCCCAGCTGTCTTGAGATCACTGACAAGTTCCAAATTCTGGGCTGGTTCCACACCGTTCTCATTATCACTGAAACTCCATGAGGATAGACTGAGTGCTTGCATGGACAGCTGTCTTTTATATATCAGCTCGTTACTATATAAAATACACCTGGGAGCCAGAAATCTTGCTGATTGATAGGGGATCAAATACTTATTTCATTCATGAAAATGCCAAAATTATTTATGACTTTTTTGAAATGCATTTTTCTGGACTTTTGGGGAATTTTTCTGTCTCTCACTGTTTAAATAAGCCCACAATTGAAATTATAGAATGGTCATTTCTTTGTTAGTGGGTAAACTTACAAAATCAGCAGGGGTTCAAATAATATATCAGCCATAAGCTTGTTTTGATTGGTAGGCCCCAACCAAAAGAAGCTGGTTAGAGCCCACCGAACATTTGTGTCCAGGGTCTGTAATTTGATTACTTAGGCATGGCACTTGACATCTTCCCTGGATTTTAGAAGATCCTCATCTGAAAAAGGAAAAAGAATTATGGTGACAGATTAAACAGACATGAAGAGCTGAAATGATCATGAAACAATTAGTCAGTGATTCCTAGTTTGATTGGTATATGTAGCGGGGTAGATTTTATTTCTCTGGATATAAAGTGGAGTTGAACTACTCTGAACTTACATTTTATTACTCTGAAGAACTGCCCAACTTAATCAGAAAAAGATGAATGTCCTCTTAATCTCTCAAACTGATGGTTTTGTGTGTCTTCAGTTGAATGTCAGTCTATTTAATTTAAAAGTTTAAATATTTAGAAGCTTAATCTTTACACCTAATCTTTATTCTCCTGTTATGCTCTGTAAACTTTGTAAGTAGGAGAAACCCAGAAACTAGTTAAATTAATACTCATCCAAGAAATCAAATCTAGCATATACAGTGTTTGCATGTTTTTCAATAATTAAAGCATCTGCTTTTTAAATTCATCCCATTCACACTAATCATCTCACAGCTGATAAAACTGAATATATATATTTATAATGTATTTGAGTTCATTCACAGTTCAGCTGTGCTTCACAGCCAGATTAAAAAAATCTAGCTTTTCAGTGCACTAAAATAATAAGTAAGTAAATAAGTTCAGACTGAGCATCAGAATGAGGAAGAATGGTGATTTAAGTGACTGATAGGAAGGTTCAACCAAGGTATGCAAAACAGCATCTTTGAACAGCAGCAGAAGACCACACCGGGCGCCACTCCTGTCAGCTAGGAAAAGGAAACTAAAAAGGAAAAGGAAACTAAAGATACAATTCACAGGAGCAAAATTGAACGATAGGAGACTGGAAAAACATTGCTTTGAAAAACATTCAGTGATTCACACTAGCATTGGTGGTGTAATGGCGTAAGGGACATTAGTTTTTGCACACTTTGGGCCCCTTAGTACCAACTGAGCACTGTTTAAAGATCACAGTCTATCTGAGTTGGTTACCATGACTGTCCCTTTATGAGCACAGTGTATCGATCTTCTCTTGGCCGTCATGAAATGATAGTTATATTCATACCTCTGCTAACCTTACCTCCAACAGCTGATGACAGGAAACTTAGCTCTTTACTACGGAGCGTCTGCTTCTTCGTCTATTACAAATGTGCAGCTGCAACACAGACTCCAATGATTTTGCTTGTTTTCAGTACTGCCAGATTCAAATTAAAAAGGTTGAACAGAATACATGTTTATCTCAGCGTAGGCTCCTTCACCATTCCAGACAGTTGATATCACCACTCAGAGTGCATTGCAATCAAAGGAATAATGGTGACTTTTGACATTTTTAAAAATATTATCAAAATTACCTATAGTTATCTATAGTTTTTAAAAACATCAGATTTAAATTGAAGATTTTTAATATAATAGGATATAAATGTCTTCAGAGTCCAGATTAATTTTAAGTAAACTTTAAATAACTTTTTCTTCACCAAAACCAATATTAAGACATGCTGTACTATTGAGAAGTTGATGAATTTCAGAAGGACTTCTAGCTGACAGGATGTGAATGATCACAATCGTGTGAAAAATCTGCACATTTTTTTGTTGCATTCAGAAAACAGTGATCTTTGTTAACATTGCACTAAAACATCAAACCTCCTCACATTGCTGTGAATGCACGGTGACAAATACTAACTGGTGTGTGTTTGTCACTCAGGAGACAGCGACTGTGGCATTTTGTTCATACCCTCTATTATAATCTGCTTTCCTCATCCTACTGTCTGCTTTTCTGGAAGCAGTATAATTATGTTTTACGCTAGATACACCTGGAGGATGTTGTGCCTGAATGTAGTAAATGGTTGACATGCTTCACTCAGGGATTCTTTTTTTCAGCATGGATCATTTGCATTATTATGTTGTCCAATTAGTTCTGTGTTTCATCCTTAATTCATTAAAAAAGAGGTTTGAATGGGCATATGAATTCAAAATTCACGTTTTGGTTATTTTTAAATTATTGAACTATTTATTCAAGCAGTGTTTCACAGAGTGGTGAAACCCTTCACATATTTAATTCTTTAAAATAATCATAAAAAAACAAATACTGGATTTAAAACACTGGTGAATCTTTTTTTTTATTGATATTTTATAGACGCTTGATTTTGGGGGGAAACAGTGATTATATTTTGACTTAAAAACGACTTCCTTAGTTTAATTCAATTATGTTTGTGAACAGTTGTTAAAGATTTATATCCTCAGCAGGAGGAAAGGGCTTAGAGCTGAGAGCCACACTAGGGGAGGCTGGAAAGTGGAAACAAGCAATTTGTTTTTCTTTTGGTCTTTGCATGGGATTTGCTGAGAACAGCAGCCCAGAAGAAGCGTTGCTTATTATTTCCTGTTTAAAATAGTCTCAACCGCCACTTAGTGGACATCACGGTGTGGGTGTTAAAGCTGTATCACAGAAACCAGCTGTGCCTTTGTCTTTGTCACAGGTATTAATAGCACAATGCTTAAAAGTTGGCCCTTTATTGGTGAAAAATGCTGCCATTTATCACATGAAGTTTGCACCAGATCATTGAATAATCTTGTAAAACACCACAGACACATTTTCTATTATTTAAAAAAAAATAATGAACAGGTCAGCTTTCCTCACAGTTTATGTTTGGATGTGTTATTTAAACCTTCCACTTTTAGTTTGCCTATTCCCAAAAGCATGCGCAGTGATTAAGCAGGTCTATTGATTTTTCAGAGTAAACACTTTTCTCTTGAGCCTTAATTGCTTTTCCGGCTTAAAGCCAGCAGATGCACCTAAATGCCTGCCCCTCAGAAATGATTTCAAACTGCTTTGGCTCAAATCACGTAAGGACAAACGTGTGGAAAATAAAAATAAAATAAATTGGGATATGAATGAAGTTGGAGGGAATGTTCATTAAATCTTGACTTAAAATTTCCTGTTTAATGTACATTTTTCCTTTTATCTCTTTAAAAACTTTTTTTTTCTGGCTCTATGATGATTGTTGGAGATACTTGGTAAGGTTTACATTCAGAACAACATAATAGGGATCAATTTAAATCAATAAATCAAACCGGGAGAGTGAAGTGAACAAAAACGGGAGTTTGAAAGAGGGGGAGAGCATATCCACAAGAAGTCTTAAAATACTGTTCGATGTAAGTCAGATTTGTGTCTTCTTTTTATACGCTGCCATATCTTCTGCATAGTTTAATCTGGCAACCTGTAATTATCATTGTGGCTGACAATGATAATCAAACTCCCTCTCAGTAGCTATATTTATAAATTAGCCATAATTACTGGATTGCAGGATTTGCATGAACACAGTCGATGCAGTGGTCACCATAGTTCCACCCAACTATTAAGAATTGGTCGTTAATATAATTAGGCGAAAATAATTATTGGTGGCAGTTTGTGTGTTGTTTTTGTGCTTGTCCTCAGAGAACACTCTGGGTTTTTTTCTTGGCTTTTTTCAATCCCTACATACGATTTATAATCTTCTTATTGACGCTCATGTATTGCTGTAAGCCCCAGTGAATTTATGCCAATTCAGTTATTTTGTTCAGCATCGCATTTCACTCACTGATGCAGCGTGTTATATTGTCTGCTTGTATCAGATTTATATACTTTCCACAGAGTAATTGTATTTTTATTGCTGTTATTTACTTTTGCTGTTTATGAGCAGCTTTGATGCGCCGCTGTTACTGTAGGAGAATATTGGCTGCAGTCACTCATCGCTGAAGTAATTGTTTATATTCATTCACGAATGTGAGAAGGTTTCCGGTGAAAATGATTTTTCTTTGAGTTGCTTTATGTTTGCACTTTGAACAATCCTGACCTGCTTTTGAAACCAAAAAAACAAAAACACACAAAACAAAGACCAGCCATCTTTTTTTCTGCTCTGTATCCACTTCGTTCTCAATTACAGGATAAGTACAGAAATATAACCAAAGCTCATGTCCACCAACAGAGCCTTCTTTCTGACACCTTAAGCTACAGGATGATAATCAGGGTCAATCTTAAAATGTACTAAGCTGAATTCTCTATTTAGCCCTTTACTGTGTACAAAACACATCCATATAATTGTTTTTAGACACTACACTCAGGAACACTTGGTAACATTTGGTTACCTAATTAATGAGTCACCATTTGAGCATTGTGGAACATAAAGAAGTGTTGTTTGTGCTCCTGTTATTAGGAAAATTCCACCTTTAAACTGCATCATTTAAGCTCTTGTTCACTTGGTGAATGAAAGCTTGTTTGATGAAGTGTATATTATGAAACTTCAGGTACTTTTTAATGTATTTAATTACTTTCTTTTGTCTCCTGATGAACAGCAGTTGTTGTGTTTGGAAGATTACATTAAAGTGGTTTTACCAGACTGCAAAAAGAAAAAAAATACACAGTGTGCTGTACACATAAATACAGGCAAATATATTTCCAACATGAGTCCTTTATTTCTAAAACCTCTGATAAATCAGCTAGTGTGAGTCTTAATGGGACTTTGAAGTGTCGTGAAGTGGCTTCCATATTTCTCCCTTTGCTTGGTGTTCTTGTTTACTGTCATAGCTCTGTTTCACAGTCTCCACACTCTTTTTGTTTTATATATTTAAATTATGATTCTGTTAATGATTTATTTTATTTTAATAATGATTTATTTTCTGAATAAACAATGACACTGCTATGCTTAAACTGTACTAGTACAACAGAAACGTTTTAAGTTGTGGTTACAAATAAATGAAGAATTAATGCAGTTAATATAATTACATTACTGTCATTGCATATGATCTTAAAGATAATCCGGTGTAAAGACTGAAATTCATTCAACAAAGCATTTTTGCTTTCTCTCTCTCGTAGCCTTTAATCAGGAGGTGAAGGTTAATCAGTTTTGCTTTATAATTATGCATTCAAGGGGAAATTGCTTTCCTCTTAAAAACTAGAAGAAAGTGATAATTACACAAAACAGCAGGTAACAATTTTAAAACTAGTACATGCTGTGTCCTGTCCTTCTGTATAACTGTGATATTAGTTCCTTGTTAGGTGGTTTTGTCAGCCGATGTGATGACTTCAAATAATACTATATATTAGTTAGCTTTTGTGGGTATGAATTAGATTTTTTTTTGTCGTGAAGTAAAAGCAATGTAATACTTTTATAACATTTTATTAGTGCAGTAATGCTGAAAATGGGTCATTTTAGCCCACTGGTAACACGGTGACATTATAGTATGAGTTAACAGTACCTTTAGTAACCTTCAGGAGTACGAAGCTTGATTTAGAATTCTGTGGGAAATCTACATCCTACCTTATGTAGTAATCATTTCATCCTTACACTGCAACCTTCCACACCATTCAAGTGGAAGGCCATTCAACCCGGCGTGTAGCTACATATCTCAGGAGGTGCAGCTTCTGTAGGTTTAGGTGAATGTTTAAAATGGGATTCCAGTCCCCAACATAGATCTGACACACATGTACATTTATAATAAGATGCAGCTCAACTGCTGAATGTGTAGGAGGAGTTTGTGGATGAATAGGCGAACAGATGAAAGCGGTGGCTGTGCCTCAGGAAGTAGATCAGCGGGTATTTTAATTGGAAGGCTGGTGGTTTCATCCCTGGCTGCTCCAGTCTGCATGCCAAACAATCTTTGGGTAAGATACTGAATATAATAGAAAGCTCTTACAGTAGAAAGATAGGGAAAAAAAGACAGAAAAGGTGTTTGGATGAATGTGTGAGGGAATGATTTGAAAAATACTATACAAGAGCCAATCCATTTATGACTACAGAGGGACACAGATGTACAGTCTATATCAAATAAAAAAAAAAACATATTATAAGTATATTTATTTAGTAATAAAGAGTTATTGAGGAATCCTCCCCATATTTTGTCTGTTACATATTAAAGCCTTCAAAAAAGGGAAAAAAGGAGTTGCTAAAGGGCTTTAGTAGATGCTTGTTACTTAATAACAGATTAATTATGAGAGATTGTTCCTGGTGATATCAGGAAACACTCAACTCTAAGCTCCGTCTTTAACTTGCAGTGGCTGGTGGTGGTTAAATGGTTGGTAGCCTCAGTTGCAATGCAGGTGAATGCAATGTGCATGTAAGTTCAATGAAGCTGAGTGCATTTTTCATTTATTTGCTTACTTTGTCTCCTGATTGACAGACGTTATTACAAAGAACAGCACCAAATTCTCTATACAAAAGGCAGCTCAGAGCACAACCTTAAAGTGGTTTTGTCAGGCTTCCTTTTTCCCATTTTCAATACATACAGGACATCAGTGATGGCCTTTGAATTGAAAGATTAGATGCCAATTTACTAAACATTACATTCCCAGAGGGCAACGTAAGGAGGAAGCATTACCACAGAGAGCAATTTACTCTTTTTTGTCATAGATGGCTGTTTGAAGGGCACAGTGAACAGGTGCATTTTTCCTTCACCTTAGAGTTTATTGAAATATTGTCCGGTTTCTACAGCAACCATGATCTCTACCATTATCTGTTAGCCAGAGACAATGCTGTGTAAATTGGTAATCTCTGAAGTGTTAAAGAGAGGTATCTAGGGAAACATTTATCAGGATTAGGAGCTTCTTTACAGAGATGCTTTTGGCATGACTCATAATCATATCAGTCAAGACAAATCCACACACAGTATTGTGTAAGTCTTGAGCCATCCCGTCAGCTCTTTAATACTTTCATACACATCCTGAACTTTCTCAGACAAGTTTCCTTTAAGTAGTGTTCAGGAATAGTTCTCCAGGCTTATTGAAGGACATTCAAATCTCTTCTTATTTTTCTTTTTTGCTCCTCTCTGCATTCAGTTATTTACGTTGTCTTCCACAGCATGTTTTTTTTCCTGTCTTCATCCCCTAACCCCAACCGGTCGCAGTAGATAGCCGCCCCTCCCTTAGCACGGATCTGCTGGTTTCTTCCTGCTAAAAGGGAGTTTTTCCTTCCCACTGTGGCCACAGCTTTGCTCATAAGGGGCCATATGATTGTTGGGGTTTTCTCTGTTTTCTTTGTATCATTGTAGAATCTTTACCTTACAATATCAAGGACCTTGAGGCAGCTGTTGTTGTGATTTGTTGTTGTGATTTGTATAAATAAAACTGAATTGAATTGAAATTTAATTCTTTGGATGTCGACTGCTTTTTGTTCTGTTCTCTCAAGATGATCCCACACTGCTTCAATAATGTTGCAGGCTCTGGGGGAGGATAGTGTTCCAGGTATGCTTTTACTGCACTGGCAGTTTGTTTGGGATCATTTTCACGCTAAAAAATAAGGCTGTTGTCAAACAGATGTTGTACTAAATGTTGGATGAAAATCTGACATTAGTTTTCTGCTTTCATAAATCCATCAATTTTGACAAGATCCCAACACAAAGTGTAACAAAGTGTCTAAAAGTTCAATTTAAAACTTCTTTGGAGTTCATGCCTTGTGTTAGATGCTTTGTGTGGCTTAACAAATAAACAAATAAACGAACAAAACTTTTTGGTGAGAAGCCGACAAGAAAACTCACCACTGCACTAGTGCCTTGTTTTACTGGTAACCTTGGTAACGAGACATTTAAGACCTTAAAGTTCAGTGTGTCACGTTCCATTTGTACCATGGTTTGATTTTTATAGCAGCAAGAGTGTTTTTTATTCAGTCCTGTTTATGTGTGCCTGCCGAGTCAATAAAGTGCATCATTGTAATTATGTATAATGTAACTTAATTTTACATGACCAAAATGCAAAATAGTCTCTCAAAAACACAGTTGTTAAAAGATAGCAAAGAGGAAACCATACTTTCTCTTGCTTTGCTGGTTTTAGCCAGACTAATTAGTCTATCCATTAGCATAAAGGTATTGTAAATGTTTTATTTATTTATTTATTTATTTTTAGCCAGTGTCTGGGTCTGTGTCTGAGCAGGGGTGGGTTCAGTGTCCCTCATGTGGACATTTTGACATCAGTCACAGCCTATACTGAGGGACCCAGCTTGTCTCCTTGACGCTGAAATGTTGAAAGTAGGACAGGAAAATAAGCCCCTTTCACGATTCACCAAATTATCTCCTTTTTTGGTCCAAGATGCACCAGATGTTATTACGGCTTCTTAGTTCTCAGTGTCTTTTTCTCATATCTCTGCCTTTTGTTCCTAACTCTTGTCTTAGATCATAATGACATCTTTAGAGCACATAAGGGGGATGAAATGAGCCCATAATACACTGTGTCCACCTTGTTTTCTTTTTTGAACTCAAACAAGATCTAAGCTTATGTCAGCTGTGTGAGATTAATGTTGTTCCTATTTGACAGGCCAATTTCAGCCGAGGGTTCATCTTTTGTTTCCACGCTCCCAGATGGGTTTAAGTGGTTGCGTTTAAGGTTGTGCGTTTGCATTTTACAATCTACTGACAGACTGTGTGTTGAGAGTTGTGGCGATGAATTCATCAGGCCTTGTTTTACTTGTCTTCACCTCTCCTCCTGGGGATAGCTGTCTATAGCCGTTTTCACACATGCACGGGAGCCGTGAACCTTTCTAGGCATTACCTGGCAGAGCTGCGTGTGTCGATGAATATCTTTGAGCAGTCTTTGCAGCACTAGCTCCCTGGTACAAAATCTGTTTAATGTCTGACTGAGCCAATATGGGAGAATAGCAGATAATATATTCAGAAAATTCAAAGCTAGCGGGTGTGATGTCCTGCCTCCTGCACGCTCTATCCAGGCGTCACACCGTGGCTAAATCAAACAGAGGATTTCAAGTGGTGAGAACGTGCCTGATGTCAGTCTACTCCTGTGTGTGATGAAAACCAGTGCCCACATCTGTCCCAGCATCAGGTCTTCAGCCATTTTGATGTGTCAAATGACACGATTTCTGACTTTTACAGGATAAAATCAGTGACACCAAGTAAAAAGGCCTAATTAAGCAATCATGACATAAGATTTTATTTGAGTTTGTGCACATTTCAGTGACTATGTTGTTAGATATACATTACATTCGCTACACAAATTCACAGATTATTTCATAAGAACATCTGTTTAGCTGCTTTATAATATGTCATTTAGCCAATCACATGGCAGCAGGTCAGCGCACTCAAGCATGTAGACATGGTCAAGGCAAACTGCTGATGGACTCAGCAGGTTAAAATGAGAATCAGAATGGGGAAGAAAATGTTATTAGTGCCAGACAGACTGGTGTGAGTGTTTCTGAAACTGGTGATCCTCTGCCACTTCCACACACAACAATCACTATGGTTTACAAAGAATAGACTGCAAAGGAGAAAATGTCCAGTGAATTGCATTTCTCTGATTTAAAATGACTCGTTGGTGGACTAATTGCTTTGAGCTGATTGAAAGGCAACGACAACTCAACTAGCCACTTGTTACTGGAGAACATGTTGAAGCTTGGAGCGGATGAGCTACAGCTCAAACTCCTTAAGGAGGCAGCACAGTGGTACAGTGGTTAGAAATGTCAACTCACAGTTAGAAAGTTCTGGGTTCAAACCCTTAGCTGGAGCCTGACTAGGTGCAGTTTCCATGTTTTCCCTGTGCAGGACCTTTCTGGGTACTCAGACGTCCTCTTAAAGACATCTGTATGTGTTAGGTTAACCAGTAGTTCTAGTTTGGTCGTGTAAATATGAGCATGAATGGGGCATTAATCCTCCCATCCACTGCCACTCTGTACAGGGTTCGTCCTGCCTCTCAGCCTTTATGGCATATGGCATCTTAAAGTAGGCTCCAGCCTAGTTTAAAGACATTTTCAATCCCCAGTATGCAAATTTAGAGTCAATGAAAAATGAGCATAAAAGAAAAATGAGCAGCAGGCTTCTTTGGCAGACAGGTAGTGCTTTAATAGACTGTGCAAGGGCAATAGAATAATAGAATAAAAGTGTTTTCTTTGATCTTCAAGATGCATTTTTAAGTGGCTCATTCAAGTTGACCTCGTGTCCTGCTGAGATTTCATTTTCAGTGATTTTCAGACATTTTTATTGAGGGGGAAGGTGAAATTCTGACTTCTCTAACATGCATAATTTGAGGCCTTTACAAGCTTTAAGGGATTTAAGCTACATCCTTCAGAGAAGTGCCATCATTACTCACCTCGCCGGGGGGCAAAAAGATAAAACAGGCAGCATCCAAGATGGGTATTTGTGTCAAGGAAAAGTCCATTTCTTTTCAGGAGGCATGTGCAATAGTATCAGAATTAAATATTTAGTAGAAAAATACATGTGCACTGCTTAAGACTGAGGGTTTATCCATGCGCTGTGTCTCATTAGCTTATTGCAGAGACAGATAAATCTTCCACACATATCTAGTAATCAGAAATGAAATCTTCAGATGTTCATTAGTCAGTAAGTTTATTAGCATCATTGTTCATTCTGGAAATGAGAGAATTTAAACTGATGGTGTGATTTACTTTTTAATTTCCATTGTAAATTGCGACAGCTTTAATATAATGGTAAATGGCCTGTATTTATATAGCGCTTTACTAGTCCCTAAGGACCCCAAAGCACTTCACACATCCAGTCATCCACCCATTCACACACTGGCGATGGCAAGCTACATTGTAGCCACAGCCGCCCTGGGGCGCACTGACAGAGGTGAGGCTGCTGGACACTGGCGCCACCGGGCCCTCTGACCACCACCAGTAGGCAATGGGTGAAGTGTCTTGCCCAAGGACACAACGACCGAGACTGTCCAAGCCAGGGCTCGAACCGGCAACCTTCCGATTACAAGGCGAACTCCCAACTCTTGAGCCACGATTGCCCCAGAAAACGTAAAATTGATAGCATGTTGGTGAATGGCTTTGCTTGTTTTTCGTTGAACCCTCCAAAGATGTGTGAGCAACAAAAAGTGATTACTTCAGTTTGAAGGAGGTGATAGCTGCATGTCCGTTATGAAATAATTTCAGGTTCTTCACTTTGTCATACAATTTAAATGTAAAACCATTACAAAGTGTTTTACAGGTGAGGCAGAATGAAACAAAAATGACTAAAAAAAGTCAAAATCGTGGAAAGCTTTTCATAAAAGCATCTTTTCAAACATGACGTGACTGACTCTGACATCCTATAGGTTGATACAGCGCTTCTGAGGTCTGATTGCAAACACTCTGTCCCCTTCTTTTCCCCCGGGCCGTGGAAAATGACAACAAACCTTTGCTCAAGGATCTCCACGTATGAAGTGGTGCGGTCAGTAGATCTTCTTATGCTTCCGCAGAACCAGAAAGTGTATTTAGTCAGAAATAAAAGATGTGATTGTGAGACATGAATCATTTTAGTTCTGTTGCTATGAAACAGATGTAAGAGCAAAGCAAAGTTAAAGATGCCTCCTTTGTGTAGTTATCTTGTCATCCACTGCACCAGCCTCCTAATAATTTTTGCATGACTGCGTGGACATAACCATTTCTCTCTGCAATTGTTCGTAACTTAAAGTAACTTTATTAAGAACTTACAGTTAGAACAAGGTAGCACAGGGATTCAGAATACTGACGGGGAACAGAAAGACAGAGCATGTTCTCATATCTCATATTTCCAAGGATGTAAGACCTCATAATATCTTACAGACTTGTATGATGTCCAGTTATCTCAGTAGGGCAGGATTACATGTGTTTTGGACTCCACTCAACTCCCTGTCTGGCTTCTGGAGACAGGCACTCCCTGTACTTTTAAGATTAGGCTTGAAGGTGTACTTTTGAAAAAGTTTATAGTCAGGGCTGGATCTTTTTTCCAAATCAATTCAATTTTATTTATATAGTGCCAAACTGCTTGACTGTAAATTATGCTGTGGTTATGCTGCTACAGTCTCGTGGCGGTTTTCACAAAGCCATACTTAAGGAAAGGAGAACAGGGGGGAAAGGCTGAAGTATGTCAAATTACACAAGAACTGCACTGAAAATCCATTGCAACAGGTCTTACTGATGCATCTAGACGCTAGCGCTGAACAGCCTTTGAAGCATTGTGGGACTGTCTTAACCGAAAATAGAACAAAAGGCAGAAACATCCAAAGAAGAGCTTTGAAGAAAGCTTGCCAAAGAAGGTTCAAGCAATATAAAAGACTGAAGGGGGGTCATACTAAATATTGCCTTTCAGGGTCACTAGAATTGTACAAACTCTGTTTATCCGCCTCTATATGGTTTCCATATATATTTGACGAGTAAAATGTAAAGAGATGAGGTGTGGATCAAGACTTTTGCACATATTACAAGACAGAGAGAGAAAGAGTGTATATTAAAAGTTCCAGTGAAAGGCAAGTTTTCCTTTGATATGAAGGGTCCTTATGTGGTCACATGTCCAGGCTTCTGAACAATTACATTTCAGCAGGCTCATTTCTGGGATTAAAATCCACTGCCATGTTAAGAAATATTTAACAGTTAGAAGGAGTTCTGTGTATTTTGTCAAGATAATGTCTTTGTGGTGCCATTAAACATGGCAGGACTGCAGCTGTGGTTAAATTATTACCACTTCAGGTGGGTGGTACAACGATTTGCCCACATCACCCCATCAAGGTAAAATTCATCTTACCTGTGATATTTAATAGTCTTGCTGCTAAGCCTTGGGATGATGCAGTTAGGCTAAGAACTTTAAACATTTTGCTACTTTATATTATCGTATTGCAATTTTATTACTATGTTAGAGCAATGAGCACCATTAGACAGAATACTTTAGCTCCTTTATTTGGATCTTTGGCAGAAGGTTTGTTCTAAGGCATTTGTTAAGTGTAAATAATCATATTAAAGCTATAGCTTTTTTGTGTATATGTCAGTACTGAAGATTTACCTTTAGCGGTAACCATTTCCTGAATCTCCCACAAGCTACATTAGTTACAATAGTATAGGCAGCGTGAGTGAACCCTCCAGGAAGAAGGTGCACTTGAAAATTGAAATTGTTCCAGGGTATTTTGCAGCCAACACCGGTAATGATGATGGTGATAATACCTGTGGTCTAACAGAGCATTAGGAAGAGAGGTAATGTGGCTGACTGCTGGTCAGTAGAAATGAAAAGCCAATAAGCTGCAGGAGTCAAAACAGCAGAAACATCACATTAACACCAACAGAATCAACTGGACATTGTCCACTTCTCTCATTTATGTTTTTTCTAAATCATCACGCTGCACTTCCAGTTCCTTTTCATGTGGTATTTGCAAGTCCTATCGCAAAAGAAGAAAATGGACACAAATAAAAATGTCTTATTCTAAACACAGGCTGCAGTTATTACAAAAATATACTTTTAATTTCTGAGCTGGCCTTCGTGAATGCACCAACTAATCACAAAGAGTGACTAATCAACCAAGTGCAGTTTGTGCTCATACAAACCAGCAAATCAGTCATGAAACATGTTTGTTTTCTTCCCCAATATATCAGGTGTATCTGTTACATTCTGCCTGAAGACCAGACGATACTGAAAAGACAAAATTAGTCCTGTGTGGAAACTTTACAGAGTAAAATCTGACTATTTTTTAATGATTTTCACGGATGTAAGATAAAGATAAAATGAAGAAATGTGAGGATAGAGCCAAACTGCCCGTCTATTCATTTTCTGGAGCCTATCCTAGCTGTCAAAGGACAAGAGGTGAAGTACTACCAGGACCAACAACCACACACTCACATTCACATCCACAGTCTGTTTAGACCAGTTAACTTCATAAGCACCTCTTTGGACTGGGAGGAATGACAGCGAGGGAGAACATGCAAATCAAAGCACCCAGGTGCTGAAACTTCTAAATGGGAAATTCCTTTTCCCATAGTGTCAGTATTAATGTTTAATAAATGCTTCCTTATTGCATGCCCCACAGCTGATCCACATAGTTTTATTCATTTAGCCATCCATCTGTTTTCTTCTGCTTCTACAAGCCAGGGTTGCGGGGCTGGAGTCTATCCCAGCTGTCACAGAGCAAGAGGAAGCATACATGCTGGACAGGCCAGCAGTTTATCAAAAGGCTTACACACAGCGAGAGCCAGACAGTTACTCATAGGCACAGGAAGAGCACAAAAAGCGCCAGCCAGCCAGTGGATTTGAACCTAGGACCTTTGAATTGATTAACACAGCTGATTATTTTTAGCATCATCTGAGTTGCTGATGTTGGACCTCACTCAGTTTCCCAAAATGCTCCCTTTTCACACCTCCACCTGATGTTCACCCTGGGGTCCCATATACAGCAAGGATAGGTTACAAGGCTACATGACGTCACCTGATCAGACTCCTGATTACTCTTTGGTTCACACTGGCCCAAAGAGTAACCCCAACCAGGCAAGTGAGAACAAAGGGACCAAGTTTTTCTTGCCTCATCATAGTCTTTGGTTAGAGCAGGATAAGTTTGTTCAAGTATGTAGATATTTCACTACAGCTGTTAAATTACTGCATGTCCCAAAGCTAATTAAGAGGAAATAAAAGGCAATCAAGTCCCTTTTATTTAACTGGACAGAGACCGGCATGATTAGTCAGAACAAATGGACTCCATTCACCACTACGTCGTTGGATTACTCTTACATGGCTGGATAAGCACAGTGGGAGCCCCGACATTATTTCACGCTGCTGTCTGGATGGGGCAGTCAATTAGACTTAGTCATCATCTTAAATTAGATCAGAAGACCTCCTCAGGTCCTACACTGATTTGAATATAAACTAATTTTATATATAGTTATTACAATTCAAATATGAAAGGATAAAAAAACCTTGAATTATGAATTGCCATAGTAAATATTTGTTTTGTATGCACTGTATAACTTCTATTTCTCATGATATGATTTATCCATTAATGTGGAAACGTTCATAAATGTTCTCATATTAAATTTGATCAAACATTATATGTAAATATGTTGGGAAAGTGTGCATACTGAATATCTACAATACTTACACGTCTCAGTAATGAAGACCTGTGCTGCTGTAACATCACATGTTTATCTATGGTGCCTTAGTAGAGTTACAGAGTTGTGGGTTAGATATAATATGAAATCTAGTAAGTGGAGGAAAGTCTGAGGATAAAACGGTCTGTATTTCTGACATTCGTAAATTTTCCCCTCAAAAAGTCAGATTCAAGTAGCATTATGAGAAATAACTCACAAAACTACAAGGAAAAAAACCCTCCCCACTCTCACCCGTTCTCTCTTTTGCTCTCTCTCCTATCGCACAACTTTACTCTAAAAAGTCGCCTGACCTCTCACACAGTGTTACAAAACCTCCTCCACAAACTACACGTGTATTATAAAAGAATTTACCTTTTTCAACTTGTTCAGATATGTCAAGTAGGTACATATGAAAACTGCAGATGTTCCAGAGAATAATGTGGCTGATGGTACCTGTTGGTAATGATTACACTGATCCAGCAGATCCCTCAGGAGAAACGTTCTGCCTGAAAACCAGATATTGTTTTAACAACAGCTAAAACTATGCCGCCTCCAGCCCTGAGAGATTTGATTATTTTGAAATGGCTTGAAAATCCATTACCAATGCCTTTTCAATTTTAAGGAAGAGGCACACATTGTTAATACCTGTAAATACACATTACTTGTGTGAATTTCTTTCAGTGGACTTCTGGCCTTGAGCACAAATAGCTTGCTAAACAAAGCCAGATAGAGATGTTTAAAATTGTTTTGGGGTGTCATACAGTTATTTTAGCAAAATAACAGTCTGACAGGAATGAAAAATGCCAGTGTTTTGGGATGTCACTAAAAATCCAGGTTTAAAAAGAAGACCATTTGAGAGGTGATGGCACATACTGTGAACAAATCTGCATTCCTTGAGTTTTTAGTGAACAGATTTGAAGTCATTAGATGCTCTCATTCTGATGTGCTTCCCCTGATCCACAGTCCTCATTCAAATCAATTCAGTTTTATTCATACAGCACCAAATCACAACAACAGTCGCCTCAAGGCGCTTTACATTGTAAGGTAGATCCTACAATAATACATACAGAGGAAAACCCAACTATCATATGATCCCCTATGAGCAAGCACTTTGGTGACAGTGGGAAGGAAAAACTCCCCTTTAACAGGAAGAAACCTTCTTTAGAACCAGGCTCAGGGAGGGGCGGGGCCATCTGCTGCAACCGGTTATGTGCTATTTGTGGTCATGTGCAATGTGTTGTAAAAACTTTAACTGAAACTTATATTTTCCATTTTTCTAAATGTTCCTTTTTGAGATAAGAATTCCTAAAAGCACACCCCTTCACAGTTTCCCCGTCGAGCTACGATGAATAGATGGAAATGGAAGGATCTAATTTCAGGAGGCGGACTGTGAAATTTGTTTCCTGCTGTTGTTTGTCCCCACTGGTTTAGTGTTGTCATGAAAAGTGTTGAATCCCTTTATTTTAATTGATTTCACCCTTTTGATTTTTTTTAAACTTTCATTACTTTCCCTGCTGTGCCACAGCAGGCTGTAAACTAATAAGAAAAACAAACTGCTGTATTGCTCACGCCATCTGTGACCATCAGCTGCATTTCTCACTCCTGCTGAGCTTTTGACTTGTCCGAGGTTTCATTCTAAAAATTTGGCTCAACTTAAACTTGTAAAAGCAAAAGCACAGCCTGCCAAAATGTCAAAGCACTTACCCTATTATTTTCTACTTGCTACCCCACACTGCCGTCAGCTAGACATGTGGTGTTTTGCAAAGCAGCGCAACACTCAGCATCCCAGGAGCCTGCAGCACTTGCTAAAAGGGTCCTCTGTGGAAAAACAATGATGTTAACACACTGAAATCTGGACTGCAGCTTTTCTGAGTTATCTTCTAATGTAGACCTTTGAAAAATCTGAAATGTAGCCCTGTAGGTGCTTTGTTATGTGATATGTTGTTCTGACACAGAAACAAAGTACTCAAAACTGTTTTTTGGGGGAGAATAAAATGGTAAGTGGCTGATTAATCGACATGAGGCCAACTTTTATTGAGAGTACCATGAGTACCATGTGACACGTGCCAGGACACGCTGACTTGAAAATCATGTGAATGTCGACCCCTTCATCTGCGTCTCTGCAGATAAGATTGTTTTAGCTGTTGTCTTTGTAATGATGAGAATGTGGATCCTATAACTTGTTATGTGTTTCTTGACCACAACACGTAGTCTTTTCTTTTCCTTGTTTCTGTTACACACAGGTGGCTGCAGGAAATAAAGTTAAAGTGAGGAGATTTGGGTTTCTTTGTCTTTTTCAGGGTTGGTGAGGCTGAAATAAGGACAGTAACGTGAACTGTTGTGACGCATCATCACTCACTTAGTCACTATCAGTATGAAGTCCCTTTGCTAATAACAGGAACGACAGGAGGGTGTGTAAGTGGGACCTTAACCGGTTGGTGAGAGAGTTTAGGTGAATTTTCACTACATGCTTAATCAATTAAGATATAAAGTCAAGCCTCGCCATTCCTACATTTCACAGTGGGGCTAATCACTGTGAAAGTAACATTTCATTCCTGATACAAAACTAAACAAACAAATTCTAGACTCAATTTAAAAATGGGTTTGAATGTGTATTTTTAACACATTTACAGCTAAGATTGAATATGTTTTGTTTTCAACATAATACTCGGAAAAAATCCACTCCAAAGGTTTGAGTGTAAACGTTACATCTTTGAGACTTTGAACGGCAACAGTGAGTAAAGAACATTTATATTACCACTCTTAAGAGTACACAAAGCATTAAAACACCAGTATAAGAAGTACACATACACATTTTTCAAATGCTCATCAAGGTAGTTTGTGATTATAGAAATAACCAATAATTTGATATACATACAGTGTAGTTTACCTCTTACATCAAAAGACATTAATATTTTACATTCAAAATTGTATTCATAGTATTTTAACAAATAACATAAATTCAACACAACTGGTCATTTTATTATTGTGTCTGCAAACTGTATATCTAGATTACTCCTCAATAATTTAATCATTTAAAGCATTTTCTACTGTACACACAAATATGGCTTCTTTCTGACTTTCACATTTATTGGTTCACAAGTCTGACCACTTGGCAGCCATCTTGGTAATGTCTATTGGCAGATATTTGGGGAGTTATGTTTGAGGCCCTGCTTAAATAAACTGTTTTTTCAGTGGCCTCCTGCCATTATTATATAAAGAAACCTGTAGATTTCAGGACTAGTTGAGTTCCACACTTCTCTCTTGTAGTGCAAGTTGAGAATGCAGGTTCTCAGATTACACCGATGTCATCATTTAAAAGTATGCTGCAGCGAGAGTACTGATGGGGACTAGAAGGAGCACATATATCTAACGTAATGGCTTCTCTTTATTGGCTCCCTGTTAAATTCTGAATCTAATTTAAAATCCTCCTCCTAAAATACAAGATCTAACATAGTCAGGCTGATCTTAAAGACCTCACAGGACCATATCATCCAAATAGAGCACTTCACTGACAGACTGCAGGCTTACTTGTGGTTCCTAGGATAATCAGAAGTAGACTGGGAGCTTTATATTGTTAACTGGTAATTATGTAACAATGTGCTTTTTGGAGTAACATGAAAGTAATGTAACCACAGCAATGTAGTGCATTACTTTTTTTGCAATGTATGGTAGTGACCTGTATTGAGCACTTTATACACAGAAGGGGCTTCAGGAAACTCAGGCTGACATTCTAGTGTACATTCATGGAACATATTTTATAGCTTGATTGGCATAAGCCTCCCCTCTTAAAAAAGTTTAGTGTTCATGTGGGGTGTGTGATTTGCTGAGTTATGGGTTAAGTTTTCAAAACAGACAGCGGTCTGACAGCTTCAGCAGAGGAGTGCACTTTTTTTCTGCAACTCTTCCACTTAAGACTATTTTAGATATTTTGCTGATGCATCTGTGCAGACTGGATGTTGATGACAGCTGATGGATGCACTGGCTCAGAACAAGCAAGTCTCTCTAAACACCATGTGTCCCCCATAACATGACATAAAATGTGTTTGTTTGTTTTTAACAAGAAAAACTGGTCTCATATTTCATTCTCACTTCTTCGTCTTCTGCCTCAACAACAGCAGCTCCGTTGCTGAGCGGCGCGTCGCTCAGGGTACTGCGAAGCGTCACCCGGGTGACACTGAGCGAATGTTTTCTGGGAGTGATGGGATGTGGCCGATGGCACATGACCTCCTTGAACATTTCTCTAAAGCGTGTTGACATGAGGTTATACAAGATCGGGTTGACTGCTGAGCTGAGGTAGAAAAACACTCCGGAGGTGATGTGCACATACTGGAAGATTTCCAAGTGGGTGTCAGTCCAGTCACTGATGAAACTCCACATTAGCCGGTCAGTGTGAAATGGAGCCCAGCAGATTCCAAAAACCACAACCAAGACAACTGAAAAACAGTAAGAGAGAGACAAGGACACAATGAGAGGGGAAGTTTCAACATTAGTGTTTTTCTCATGCTTAACCGATGCAATATATGAGTATTTGAGCCTTAGGTACCTGTGTTCATTTTTAGTCTGTTCCCAGCCAAATAACAGTCGTGACTTAAAACAAACATCTCAAACAAAAGGCTGAATAAGACAACAAGAATTTTTCAAAATGCCAGACCACATTTTCACCTTCTCTACTTGTGGTTTGGACTTTAATTATGCATTCTACTTAGTTGAGACATTATCCTGTCTGGCAGAGCTCTCGACTGGATTATTGTGGCTGAAAATTACAACAACTGATAAAAAAATGAAATGAAAAAAATGATATTTTTGTGTTACTTTGACGCTAATTTCAGTTTTCTTGTGTCTTAACAGACTCTAACCGGCAGAGTACAAGTTTTTTGAGGCATTTACATTTCCAAGGAAATTTATTCACCAAACTTGAGGATTGATTTTTATTTTAACAGAACCTGTCACATCCTTGAATAAAAATATGTTTTAAAAAAGTGGCAATTTTATAGATGTTGAGGAAAACTGCAAAAATATGAGACACACTAATGAAAGAGGAAGTAAGTTGAAAAGAGAACAGTTACCAGAACAAAAAACAATCTTCTGCTTTGTTTTGGCCCAACTTTTCTAAGGTCAGTTAAACTGTATCCAGAACATTCCCAGGGATTTATATCATCTCCTCAAGTGAATTCAGTGAAAATACTTCTTTAAGTGCTGCCATGTTCAGAACAACACTCTGACTTTGTTATTCCAAAGGTGTCTTGTACAGTGTGCATATCTCACCTTTGCACAGACAGTGAATGAACATGAACCCTTCCTGAATTTGGTTCAGTCTGGTTTAGAATTTTACGCAGCATATAAGATGTACACTGAGAAAAAGCTGTTAATTAAAAATAAACTGACAGAACTAGCTTGTTGTATTTGGCTTGAACTATCCAGAATATTGTTTGCTTGAGAAAACAAGAAGCACACTGATGTTCATAATCACACAGTTCAACAGGGTTTTTGCAGGCTCTGACTCCAAGTCCCCTGCTGGGTATCAAAAGCTGGAGCTGTTTCTGTTGCTTTCATCAAAAGCATCCAGTGACTTTTCTTGACAGTTGGGCACGAACTGCCTACCTTTCTTTGAGCTCCTTTGATCTCTTCCTTTCAGGCATATTGATGAAAATCTTCCAGGAATACTATGACCTTTTAAAAGTCACAACGCTTCGATATTTTGCACTTTGTTGAAGGAATATGACCTGAGATGAGGATGACATAACCCTAGAGGTCTTACTATCAACGCTGCTTTGAAATAGAGGTCAATAAATTATTTATGTCACATCTGAGAAAGATTGGCAATTTAACTTCACCTTCACCACTGAGTGATGCAAAAGCACATGTGAGCCATGACAAACCCTTTCAAAGCTGTGTTTCTGATAGAATTTGATTTAACCTTTTCTTCTTGTTTTCCTTATTATTATAATTATTAAAACATTTATTTTATTGATTTACATCAGACTACAGTCTTACTATCCATATGGGATGGGATTATGTGATCACACCAGCAGTGACCCTAAAGGTAAAGTTAACTAACTCTAACTAAGCACTCAATTCTGCACAAACTACATAACAAGACTGTGAACTGGAAGGTAAAAGTTGGCACATTAGCAGATCCATATACTTACACAACATTTTAGTGACTTGCCGGCGACGTGCCTTCTGCTGCTGTGCGCGGATGTTACAGCAGCTGTCTTGTCCGAAACCAGATTTTGGCTCCAGTTCCTGGTGCATCTTTTCACGCTTTAGCTGCAGCCCAATGAGCATGTAAAGAACACTGATTGTGAGCATGGGCAGAATAAAAAAAAGCAAGGTGGTCATCTGGATTGTCAGGTTGTACATCCAGCGTGGTTTCACCAACGTGCACATGGCTGAGTCGGGAATCTCCACATTTATGGTTCCAGCAGGGTCTGTGGAACAACTGTGCAAGAAGACAATCCCATGCAGGCTTGTATTGGGCACAGCACACAAAACTGATACACCCCACACAGTGAGAATGACTCTCTTAGCATGAGTACGTGTCACATAATACTTTGCTCGCAGCGGGTGGACCACAGCGATGTAACGCTCTATGCTCAGTGCCGTCACGTTTAGGATGGATGCCAAGCAGACCGTCTCAAATAAGAAGGTCTTAAAGTAGCAGCCTCCTGTTCCCAGAAGAAAGGGGTAGTTCTGCCACAGCTCATACAGCTCTAACGGCATGCCAAGCAGTAGCACTAACAGGTCTGACACGGCCAAGCTGAACAAGTAGTAGTTTGTTGGCGTCCACATGACTTTGTTGCGTGCAATGACGGTGCACGTCAGCACATTCCCCACAACGCCTACCAGGAAGATGATCAGATACATCAGGCAGATGGGGAGGAACACAGGTGATCGACGAGGACCCAGATATTTTTCCAGGTACCCTTGCTCTGTCAGATGTGTGAGATTATGAAAGGTCCCATTCATGCCATGAGTAATATTGGTGCATGCTTCTCCCTTAGGACAAAGCCACTCTCCGTTTTCAGTCATTAAATCAAAAGAACAGTTGAAAGCTGACATCCTGCCGACTTAGCCGAGCTCACTGGCTGGAAAAAAGTAGAGGAAACAGTTATTAGCATCAATCCAGTTGAACACACAGTAGACAACACTGAATAGTGAGACTAAATAATGAGTTTCAAAATAAGTAAGGAAAGAATCAACAACTAGGTGATAATTATTAAACTAAGAGTATTTCCTGCCTCACCCTGAATGCAGGACTATATCGCAGATAAAGAAACAGTTACTTCTGGCACTTACCATATCACTTAATTGTCAGTTAATGTTCATCTATATGTATATGAGAATCATTACAGGACTGTGCAAAAGTTTTGAGCCACCTCCATTTCTTTATATCTGACCTCCAAGGAGCCAGACTTTATTGTCATTTTTAAAGTAATCTTGAACAGTATCTCTCCAGAGTTTCTAAAGGTCCTTAAATCTGAGGAAACTGGACAAGTGGAGGACAAAAGAAGAAGTGGAAGGCCTAAAACTCCATCTAAAGCAGATAAACAATATCCAAAAAATCATATTTTTCACACTGTTGTCAATATGTACAGAGAAGGTTAGGAGAGAAGTACAACCATGACTGTTTATAGCTATCTGTAGAACAAGGTAGAGGCTCTGTCATGGGGTGATCTATCTAAAGGCCAGACCGCAACATTACTGAAGCACTCAAAAAATCTAGCATCCAAAGAAGAGCTCTGGATCGCACTTCAGGAAGCCTGGGTAACTATTCCTATTTAAAGAAATTACAAGAAAGCTTGCCTTAGAGAGATTAGGTTGTTTTGAAGAAAGGTGGCTATACTGTACCAAATACTGATTTTCAAACTCATCAGAACTATACAAATGTTTTTTTCCTTATATACTGTTTTCCTATTCATGTTTGCTCCTGTTTCAGGAAGTAACCTCACGCTGCAAAAAAAAAAGAAAAAAAGAAAGAAAAATATAAAGAAACCAAAGAAATCAGAGGTTGTGCAACGGACTATGAATTGATTACTGGATTCCTCATGTATTTGTATAGCAATTATAACCAAACAGATATTGAGTAATTAGTAATTCAATTTACTTTAAGCAAATGATTCCTCATCTTGATTAGCTTAAAAAGTCTGGTGGTCTCACACAGCTGATTGCTACATTATCAATTAACCATTATTAACCTTTATACCCTAAAGTGTTTATTTTAACCTTTTTGAATCTGTCTCTCTCTTTCGTTCTCTTTCCCCAACCGGTCGCAGCAGATGGCCCCGCCCCTCCATGAGCCTGGTTCTGCTGAAGGTTTCTTCCTGTTAAAAGGGAGTTTTTCCTTCCCACTGTCACCAAAGGGCTTGCTCAGAGGGGGTCATATGATTGTTGGGTAAAAACCCAACAATCATAATAACAATCTGTATGTATTATTGTAGGGTGTTTACCTTACACTATAAAACGCCTTGAGGCAACTGTTGTTGTGATTTGGCGCTGTATAAATAAGATTTAATTGAATTGAATTTTAGCGAGGTTGGACTGTTGAACTCATCTTCACTGTGGCCAAAGAGACTTTTGTCACTGACTGATGTACGTGCAATTATCTATCTGCACTTTTTATTTCTCCAATTATTATGCAGACAGGAATATTTAACATCAACCGTGAAAGCAGAATGTGCCTTTCCACACAACTCCATGGTCAAATATTTCAGCTGACACTCACACTGGTTTGCCAACTAAAAACTATAATGATGAAAAAATGAGTGATTTTTCACTGGCTGCTCAGTATGGTGTATCACACTAACAAAGGCGGCAGAGTAGATAAATTACTGATGAGTTAATAAGTAATGAGTGAGTCTGTGTCACAACACTTTTGTCATGACATCTAAAATAGATCCTATTTTAACAACCTTTAATTCATCTTTCTGCATCTACCCCACCAGTTCTCTCAACTGTAATTACATCAGTTGTTACTGTTGTTTTTACTTAACTTCTGAGTGGTTGAATAAGCTGAAATTGCTATCTGTTTCCTGAACATGTAGATCTTTAAAAGCTTTAAGATGTCTGGTGATGTTCTGGAAACTAATGTGAAAGGTAACATCCTCAGTCGGACTGTTTTGTTGACATCAAACACAGCTCTGTGAAATACAGTCAAGCACAAATTCTTCTGTGAGAGATGTTTGAAAGAGGGACCAACAGACGCTAAACCTGTATTTTTAAGGAAGCGACTGTTTCCAGTCTATATTTTGCTGCTATCACATTTTGTTTTTTTCAGTAAAATAACAGACTTGAAGTTTTCAGACACTTGTTCTTATTCCTTTTATTATTTGTGTTTTTCAGGTCCGTGATGTTTCTGTTTTGGCTTATAACCACTCTGCCCTCTCAGAGCCAATCTCAGCTGCAGTATGCGGCTCTATCCATCGATAATGCTCTGTTAAGCATCCACTCAGCCAAGAACCAAAAAGGACAAAAGACAAAATTAGTGGAATTTTTTTTAAGGAGCTGAATATTTTTCTTAGAACTCAGTGGAGCTGAAAACAGCGCAGAAAGGAAAATACGTAATGAACAACATTGGAGAATCACCACTACTTTTAACCCAAATGTATGTCTTTCCAGTTTGCTGCTACAGTTATTAGCAAATATTACTTGAACAGGCAAAGGATTCAGGTTGCATTTAGCAACACTTGCAGTATAAAGTAATTGCAAGTTTCTGTCTTTTCATGGGATTTATTGACATTCAGAAACCCCCCCCGATTACAAGCACAATTCATTAGTCTATTTAATAAAATTGAATTGAATTGAATTGAATTGAATATTTATAATTTCTTTGGATTTATTTCACCTGCACAGGCCGACAGGTCTGCACTTGGAAGCAGGAGGAGCCTGCAATACAAGAAGTGTCCAATCTGGCATTCTTCTGTTTTCCATTACCTTGGCCCTTTGATGTCAGGTGGGTGGAAAAGACGAGGATTAGCGAAAGTGGTGGGACACAGTTCTCTTTGAATATCCACATAATGGTAAATGATGAATGACACTAATTTATTTTGTTAGTGGGGAGCTATTTAACATTGACTGTACTGTATGTAATTACGGCACACATCAAACGGAACATATCTAATGCTGAGACCGTGACATTTTATTGACTTTTAAAAGATATATGCTAATTTATGAATTCAGTGCCAGTAACAAATTTCAAAAAAGTTGTGACAGGGGCAAAAGAGAAGAAAAAAAAAATAGAGTCGCTAAAGAGCAAAACCGGAGTTTACTTCATTGGATCATCTTCAAACTTCAAACAATATACCAGGCCTTGCAGATTACCTAGGTAGTTCATTGTTAGCACCTAAGGTCAAAGTTGACCTTGAAAAAAAATTCAGAGAAACCATATTGAGTAATATATCACATAAAGGGGCACGGAGAGAGCTGTACAACACACTTATTTATTTATCAATATGGCATCCAGTGATGTCACAAAGATAGCTTAAAAGACTGAGTTTGTGATGGGGGTATTCAGACTGAGTCATGTGTGAAAGAGCAGGAAGTAAACAAGCTTCCTTTCTAATTTTCAGGGTATTTGTTACTCGTCCTTTGTGATAATTTGTTATTTTCCGGTGGATAAACAGTTAAATATTTCCAAGGACACTATAATAGCTCTGGTATTAGCTAAAGCACCTGGTGTAGCAGTTGAATTTAAATTTCTGAGATGTCGGTATGATCTAATATTCCAAGTGGGTGGTGTTAATGAAAGGAAATGGTTTCTTTCCCAGATTCATAAAACTTTATTGGAAAACACCACAAGGAGTCTTTTCAACAATTACATGTGATGGAGGAGCCCCTACACCTCTAGCAGAGTTTCTGTGCAGTGCATTGCATTAAGTATTATGTATTTTACTTGGTGATTAAAACCTTCTGGGACATGTGGACAGAAAATGTGCTGAGTGATCTGGCATGTTTTCTGCATACTACTGCACTGGACACATGTAATGCATTACAATGAATTGTATACCGCAAACTATTCCCCTGTAACTGCAGAGTGTACTAGCTTTCCATAAATTAGTTGTAGTGTCATAAGTATTTCCATACTCTAGTCCCTGACGTCCAAGTTAGTTCTATTTTATTGGAGGAAAAATGCTAAAGGATTTTACTATATTTGCATTTTTAAATTGAAGTTTTCGAGAGAAGCTTGGATATAATGACACAGAATATGTTGATTCTCATTCTATTCCAAGAAATAACACAGTGTACACAGTGCAATGAATAACAAATACATCCTGCATCCATACAAGTTTGGATATAGAACTGAGAATAGATCTGGTGCTTATAGCTGACCTATTGTCTGTCTACGAATTTTACAAGTTATATATCTGGAAGATTCTGGTCGGATTACCAATTCATTTTTGTGTGATACACTGTTCCATTTCTCCATTTTCTTCCATTAAACCAATTCAAGATCGGGAGGCGCGCTGGACCCTATCTCAGTTGTCATAAGGTGGCGGTACACTCTGGTATACAGTGTTACAGTTTGTTCACGCAAGACAAAAAAGCATGGACGACCTGTGATATTCTACTTCTAAAGTTAGAATAAACTAAAGTGTGAGAGGCATGATAACCAGGTACTCTGGATGGTGTTACCTTGGCTAACCTTTGATACATTGACCTGTATGCCTCACATATACAATAAGGTCCTATGATTGCTTTCTTTCACACTGTGCAAAATTGTCATCAGTATTGTCAATTATTGTAAGTTTTTAAATCTTGAATATTATAATATTAGAATTTCATATTATATGTGATATATATTAACATTAGTCCCAACGACTCCCAGAAAGGTCTGCGGGAAGACTATTGGCATAAACTAGACAAAGACAATTCTAGCACCCTCTTTCAGGACTTCCAGCAACCTCCAGGCACCGCTCTAACTAGTCTCTTGGCCTGTGTGACTGATGGCTCATAGTAACTATGGCTACCACAAGATGCTCTGCAGCACGCAAAATTGACCATTAGTAAAATACAGCCATTTTCAACTTGCACTAATTTAACATTATTCATTATTAAACTCTGGCTCTCTTCCACAGTGTGCCCCAGCCGGCCACGGCCATTGGCCTGAGCCTGGTTTTGTTCGAGGTTTCTTCCTGTTAAAACTGAGTTTTTTCTTCCCACTTTCACCAGAGCGTTTGCTTATAGGGGGTCATTTGATTATTGGGGTTGTCTCTGTATTACCGTAGGGTCTTTACCTTACGTTATAAAGCACCTTGAGGCAACAACTGAGCCCATCAATAAAAAATTATTTATACTTTCCCGTCCTCTCTTCTGTCTTTCTACATCTTTGAGTTTATCACATTTTAACATTAATAAAGTTTTTCATAAAACAAAAATATAAAATGCCATCCACTGGGGCCAAGTTGCATGATGAAAACATCTTGTGTGTTTAGTGGTATTTACTCAGCACCTTAAAGTGCTGCATTTAAAATTACCTACCACTTCAGATAAAAAGGAAATACTTTTACCTTTACTACTCGTCTATAGGTAGAGTAGCTTTGCTGGATATGAGAACAGTGATTGTGAGTTTACTGAGATCTAAAGGTAAGAATTCATAGACAAGGATGAAAAGGGACAAAGTTCGTGGTTTGACTGCAGATGTAGGACCTTGGAGTAACATTACTTTCTGTCTCTTTGACTGAATATCTGCCTGGCAGCTGCAAAACATGAACCCACTTGACATTGCTATGTATAAAACTTGCAAATGGACTGATTTATTTAGTTTGGTGCCAGAACAGAAAACCACATCATTCTGGTTGACATAAATACCTGCGTGTACACTGCCCTGCACTGTAGTTTTTTTTTTTTAACCTGTCCTGTCGGGCAGCTTTAGCAGGCACAATCACGATCTGAATGCCCCGTTGTGCCAGACACATTTGTTTTGTCTCTAAGTCTCTATAGACAATATCTTTTTATTACATTTTTTTATTAGTCAGACAAATGTATCTACTGTGACAATGCCAGACCTCAAGGCGGGGAGAAGAAACTCTTTAATTCAGTTTCAATTCAATCTATTACAGCCCTGAAATGTATCTAATTAAACTGACGTGCGTTAAACTGAATTAAACAATAGATAATACAATATAGTTAATACAGGCCTGAACTGTTTTAAACAGAGTTGCATTAAAGGAATTCAACTTTACAGAAGACACTTAATAGGTGTAGAAAGCCATGATGAACTATGGAAGTAACACGTATTGCCCTAAAATGAGTACGAATAGCTTTCTGAAAGATTGTATATTTGATCACACATTAGGTACTTACAGAAATCACTATGGAAAATGGAAAAGCATCCTTTTTTGAATGTTAATTGGTCATTGTTTAAGGCCAGTGAGCAATGAAATCAATTATCTAGTCTGCAGCTGTTAACCACAATCCATATGTTACCCAGAAGCTTTTTCCAGTTGTCAGAGCTTTTGTCCCTGAAGTAGAGACTATACTTTTCACTTTTCTGCTATGATTTAATGAATAAATCATAGCAGATAGCATGATTCGGACTCACATGATTCGTGAGTCCGAATCATGTCAGTGGACAAAAATAACCTTCTGTTTCAGCAAAGTCGCCATGACAGCGTCTCTTATGAACGTCAAAAATGTCATTTCTTGATGGTATGGAGTGTTTTTTCAACAAGCTTTAAAACTGCATGAAGTCAGTACAGGTTTGCAGGAATTATACAAAAGCCAAATGGGGAACTTTAATGTCTGACTATAAGCCATTTTAAACTATGACTTTAATAACAGTGCACACTTTTCACTTCAATTGGGGGCACTGAGAACACAGACAAAAAAGAAAACACAGAACATATCTCCTTTTTCTGTATTTTTTTCTGTATCTTGCAATATTCATGATTTATTTTTATACCTCACTGCTTTTATCATTTTTCATAACATTTTCATTCATTCAACACGTTCGTTGTTCTAAACAAGTCAAATCATGTAATAGTCTCTAATGGAGTTAATGCCACAAGAAAAAGACCTGCAAGTGTTTGAACCTCATTTATTTACTTTACAATATGTAAAGATGTATTGACTGATTGATTGGCTAATTAACAGCTGATGCACCAAGATACAAAAAAGCCAGAAATGCATTGTTTTGGATTCAATAAAAACTTGTATGTGACACTTGTAAAAGAACTTATGAGCTGAAAGAAATCGAATCTCCTCCTTTTCAAGTAAATATTGACTTGATCACATGTAGCGTATAATAATTTGGGAGAATTAAGAGAGAGATCTGCAATCCTCAAAGGAGACACTGTTAAAGCACTGTTACTGTGTAAACAAAGGTAATTACAAAGTAGTAGTTTAATGAACTGGTTGATTACACAATGACACCCGAGATTTTTTTAAGTCTGAACGATGAAGTGACTCCTATATCAGATAGTGGATAAACATTACAGTGATTTACTGTAGCTCTGCACTGGAGCATCTCTAGCTTTTTACTGGATATAAATGCTCTTACCTCCGGTGTGTTCCTGTGTTGTTATTCCTTTGCGTAAACTCAGGTTGAAGCCTTAAGTCTGAACAATGTGCGGCTCTTTCACTCCACTCTCCTCCTGGTCTGTCGCACTCTCCTCCAGCCTCACTCGCAGTTACACACATACATACATACTGCGCGCGCACACACACACACACGCTCTCCCCCTTTCTGTCATCCTTCCTGCACGTCAGACTCTCAGACATGAATGTTCAAACACAGGCAGACATTTAAAACCACATTTATAGTTCTTTCCATTGCAAACACTTAAATTCAAATGACTATGATGATATTAAAGTAGGAATACGAGCTGCGCTCCCTTCACTCAGATCCCCCTTAAGGTTGAAAATAAAAACCCTTGCAGATACTCAGCTTTCAGTTTTAATTCAGTAGACTGTAAAACATACTTTCACACAATGCTGTGTAGCTGGTAATTTTTCTTAAAGCTCGTTATTAGAGTGGTGTAGCAGTGGTTTTCATAGAGAACTTATCAGTCAGAAATGAGTTTTTGTTCATCTCCTTCACAGCTTGGTGGACATATCTATATGTGAGTATACAGGTTGCCTACACTAAGCTGTTTTTGTATGTTTGAAGTGTATTCCTCGTCTTCGGTTTTTGCAAACACAGTTTTATGGATTAATAATCATGCAAAAGCAATGTATATGTGAATCCACCAATAACAAGGCCCAAACTGACTGTTTTACCTGACTTACCTGGCTTCTATTCCCTTTGTCTTCTAATGCTGCTTAGTACCACGTCTAACGAGCCAAACAGAGCTCTCTCAAAGTCCTGTGTTGCCTGGTTACACATTGTATATGTTGCAGTTTCACTATGGACCTGCAGACCTGCACAGAAAACAAATAACAACTTTTGTTTTAAACAGACACATTTTTCATGTCTCCCAACAATTCAGACACCAATCAGCGGTCTTCAGAGAAAGAGCCCGTAGTATCCCCAAAGACGACACAACAGGAGATGAGCGTGATCAGAAGCATGCTTCTTGTTTTCTTTGACATTCCCAGTGGTGCAGAGTGAAACTGTCTCCCAGGGTCAGACTGTCAATGCAGAGTTATAACATAAACTTGTTGAGGTGTCTGAGGGAGAACATTCCCTCACTAACAACTTGAACTGTGGTTCACCCCACCGTGCCATCAAAAGCACAAGAGCTGCACGTTTTTTCAAATTATTTTACTCTTTTTATACATTCTATTTATTTATTGTTGTTTTTATTTTGAGAAAACCTCAAACTGAATTTCGTTGAACACCTTATGATGACAATAACTATTCATTCAATCTATTGAAATCTTTTTGTTTTTTCTTCACACTAAAACAAGCATTGCTACCATCTGGCATAATTGCCATCTTTCTACTGCAAAGTGAATTTGAAAGCTCTCTCTCTCTGTGTGTGTGTGTGTGTGTCTGTGTGTGTGTGTGTGTGTTCTGTCCTGGTGTATAATCAATACTTAAATGTGCCAATATCTGGGAGTGTTTCAGGGCACTGTGCAGCTGGGGGAATTGTTGAAGGTTCAGTACCGTAGGTGGAGGTGAAATGTATGCACACCTAACCTTTCACATGCACCAAGCATATAATCAAAACCATAGTTAGCTTCCACCGTGAGCACCCTCTAATTTTGCTGGGTGACTGGTTTTTCTGAATGGGAGATAAAGAGGACGCACATTCACAACAGGTGGGTAACTCTATGTGTGCTGTGCTGGATTCTGATACATAGCTGACTGATCCTGCTGAGAACGATTTATCTGTTCCTAATTTACCATTGTGTGGACAAATTTGCATCCCACTTTTTAAAATATATATATTTTAAACAGTTTTACAAAAATAAAACAAAAACCACAAAAAATGGTGAGAAATAAAGGAAATATATGGAGACATAAATATATGGAGACAGTTATTCACCCTGACCAACAATAGTCCTTCATGTTTGGCATTCATGCCTTACTGAATTAACATAAGTTGAAGGGGTTTGCCTAAAGCTCTTATTTGTGACTATCTAAAGTGACCACACTCACTGGAAATTAAATGGGCCAAGTACAATAAGCACTATGTTCGGACTTACTCAAGCCTGTTTGTGCTTGTTTCTTTAAACAGTCCAAAGATATTTAAAGGTTTCAGATTTTTCACCAAAACGTCTGTAAACTACAAAATACAGCACCTAACATCCCAACAAAGCACCCTAAATCTCCTCTGCAGCCTCAGTAAAGTAGCATTGAAGCGACGCATGACGCCGCTCTCAGCCCGCTGCTGGTGGGAGTCTCCAGCTGCTGTCTGCATCCTGTGTGTTGGAAAATAGGACACAGGAAGGGAGGGCGCTAACTGGTGAGCGCTAACTGAACTTTCAAAATAAGAGCGTGGTCTCTCTCTCTCTCTCTCTCTCTCTCTCTCTCTCTACACACACACACACACACACACATATATATACACACACATATATATATATATATATATATATATATATATGTGTGCTTGCGTGTTTTACTTTATGATTAACAAAGCTAACACATGATCCTACCCTACTCCTTTCTGTATAATAAATGATAGCAATTTTCATATTGTTTTCAAATAATGTGCTGATGGCCCATATAGGCATACAAGTGTATTCATACCATTTTACTGATACAATAAATTCAATATTTTCTAACACAACGTTGTTGAGGCTTAATTTAAAGTAATCTGTCATGTTTTCTAAAATGCATTTCAGCACGTTTCTATTTGGTTGTTCATTGTGCAGCCCTGTGATTATTGAGTCTGGCACTGGCCAAAAAAAAAAAAAAAAAGACTTATTTAAATCTGAAATTGACATCATGCACATAATTTGATTGACTAAACATAAGAAGTAACTGCCTGGAGTTGTCTTACATCAGCTTGAATTTTTACATATATTTTATATTCATTATATATTTTTAGATTTTGTTGTATAGCAAAGTTTGTGTGTGTGTGTGTGTGTGTGTGTGTGTGTGTGTGTGTTTTTCTTCTTTTTTTATGTAACCAAAGCATTAAATGTGACCTTTTCCAGAACTACTCATGCAGCAGGTACAGTTTATTTTCTTACTTTTGATGCATCCGGGTAAGAACTGGCTACAGTGGCAACATATAGTCTTACAGTTCACTGTTTATTGTAATAATCTGAGACATGACACTTTCAAGTCTAATTAATGATATGCTGGCATTTTACTCTTATTGTTTGCTTCATCCAATTTAAGGTTATTTTGACCTAAACCAGGATTCATGTGTGGTTTCTTGTAAATGGTGGTGAAATACTAATAGCACTTTCATCATTATTTACCCATGTTAATAGTTTTTTTTGTATATTTTGTATTGATTCAAATTATACCTAAATAAGTGTCAAAGACAAGAGTAGACACTGCTAGAGCAGCTGAAAGAAGGATCGGAGAATAATTTTTTTCTTTGTTGAATAGTCATGCATGCGGTCATTTGAGTCATGAGTCATCGGTGACAATGAAGAAGGTATTTCCCATCCATGATGATAAAGTGTACCAAGTCTCAGAGGAAGGACACAGGACACATATGTAATCTTCAGATAGTGTGAGCAATTTGAAATACAGATATATGACATGTGTGTAGTAAATATACAGATGCCATATCTGTATTTCACATTCCCATGAGACCAATCATATTTTCTAATCTGTTCAATAATACTGTTTCAATCAGAAATGTTAAATGTTGCGGTAAGATCAAACAGTACTATGGTAGTCAGTTTGGCTGAGTCTGGATTCAGGCAAATATCATTTAATATCTTTACAAGAGCAGTTTGTGTATGGTGATATTGATGAAAACTGAATAGCTGAAAAGCTGAATGACCAGGTTTAAAACAGCAGGTAACTGCATCATGATTGTTAAATTGTTCCATTTTATACAAGTAAAATAGCAGGAACTTAGCAAATATGGAAAATAGGCTTTTCTCTCTTCTAATAATATCATGTGACTTGACTCGTGTCAGTTTTATTTCATGAGCATCTTAAACCACTAAAAGTTGTATGACTTATAGGCGTGAAAACACTCTTTTGTTGTCATCAGAGGAGCAGCTTTGTCACCTGCTTCACCTTAGAAAACTCTTCAAAGAACGGAGCCAGATTCAAAGTGACAATGAAAAGCTGTGGCTGAATCCCATGACATACCTCAATTACTTCTGCTCAGTGCATTCATAGAACCTCTGCAGCATCCTGCATGTTTTTAATGCGGTTTTCCACTTTATCCATTTTTCTCCAGCTGCTTTGTCTCACATTGTGTATTATAGCTTTGAAGCCTTTAATGTGAACATGTCTATCTCGAACTGCATGCTGATTCTCACCATAATAATCTTTTGCAGTATAGTATCATATTTACTAAGCCTTTTTAAGCAACATTTTTTCACATGTGTAATTGAATTTGATTATTAGCTCTCATAGGCACTGTTCTAGAGATGGCATGTAAAGGAAAGTTGGGAAAACACACAGTATGTGGGGTTGAATTTAGATGATATCCAGCTGTTTGAAAAAGAATATGTTCTTTACTTTTTGGAGTTAAGTGGTTAGTTCCTGAAAAGACGTGTAAGATTAATCTGAAGTTGGGAGTAACTGGGCAGATGAACACATCTGGATCAGTAAAATGACACAATAATATCCTCACTCAACTCAAAATGCTAATGGCAATAAAAACAGCTGTGTGGCAGGAACATTGTAGACCCAAACGCAGAACTTGGAAAGCAAGAATAAAAAAACTGCTTTAATGCTGATTGCTCACCAAAGCACAAAGCACAAAGCACACAGCTACAGTAAATGGGACAACTCAACAAAGGACAAGGGAAGACACAGGTAATAGTGAACAGGTGGGGAACACAGCTGCAGACACAACTGAGTCAGGGAAGTAAAATTCAACACATAAACAGGAAGAGAGACAATAGCATTGGGAAACATGATTAACATGACACAAAAGACAAATTCAGAGACAAAGACTAAACCTGACATGGAAACACAGGGGAGGCAGGAATAAACAGAGGCTCAAGGAATTAAACACAAACCAAAAGGAAACCAAGAAGAGAAGATGTGAACTGAAACCTGAAAATAGAAATATAAAGAAACAAACCAGGGAAAGAAAATAGAAAAATTAAGACAAAAGGCTCTCAAAGAAACCAGCTCAAGTGCACGAACACAGTGTCCAAAGTTAGTGTTGCCTTAGTACTTTGCTTAGTAGCTAAATTGTTAATATAAAAATTAGGTTAGGCAGTTCTTTTCAACTGGCCAAGGGATAGTCTAGTAAGAATCTTCCATTTCATATCTTAAAACTATATATACAGGCATCAGCCATATCATATCCATTAAGGTCATGGGGTACAGCACCAGAAGACCTCATAAGATGGAACTTCTGTCCACTGAGAGCAGGAAATAGAAGCTTCCATTTGCACGGCTCACCATAATTGTACAACAGAAGATTGGATTGATGATAGGGTCAAAAACTGGCATGAACAAATGAAGGCATGGACCCATTCTGCCTTGTGGCAGCACTTCAGGTTTCAGTTGGTGGTGTAATGATGATGGGATATTTTCTAGGCACACTTAAGGCCCTCTAAGACCCCACTGAGCATTGTTTAGTCACCTCAGACTACCTGAGTAGTGTAGTTAACCATCTCCACCCCTTTATGTATCCTTCTTCTGACCCCTGCTTCCAGCAGGATAACCATCATGCCATTAAGCTGCATGATGCTATCATGTCAGTATGAACCAAAATCTTTCAAGCCCCTCTGTATTTATTTGAGAAATGCAGAAGTGATTATCTGGAAGGCAGTTTTAACTCGTGACCATATAATTAAAGAACTTTTTAGAAGTATTTGTTCAATCATTTGCAAAAACAGTTGGGGCCAAAAATATTTAATTTCCAATCCACTGGAAATTAAATATGCTAATTTAGACTGATGAAACATTTCAGCCTCTGATCAATTAAAACACGAGGCTGAGGCAACATAATTTCATGTGAAAGCTTCCATTTCACTGAGCAATAAATCAGATATGGCTCTTTGAATCTATTCCAGCAATCACACAGAATCACACAGCTTGACAGAGCCTGATTCAGTGAACATTTGGACTTTGGAAAGTAATTTCATTACCAGCATTTTAATGAACTCATATTCCTCATTTCAGGAGAGTAATTGAATGATTTAGTAGCAGGCACGGGTCTCATGGTATTTTAGTTTTTCATGAATGACAAAGACTTATTGAACAGCTGTTTGCCTGCACCTGACAGGACAGATCCATATTAAATGATCACCCTGACCTTTTGCTTGTTCTTACTGGGGAAAAAACACAAAAATGAACAAGAAGGAAAAAAGTAGAATATCTTTGTCTGTCTTTTTTGATAATGGTTAAAAAACAATTACCAGATGATAGAAAGAATAGCAATGTGTGATGTGGATATTACACATGTCCACAGATGTTCCTTAAACATTACAATCAGGGGTGTTTTATGTATGCCTGCAGCTGTGCTCAGTAGGGCAAAAACATTTAAATAAAAATGAGTTCCTGTTTTCAGCTCTTGGAGCCAGTGTTTTATCCTGTTAATTCTGCGTGCTTTCCGTGCAAGTCCCTCCAGTGACACTGAAAAGAAAGACACGCTGAGCTGGATTGTCAGAGTTATTGTTTTAGGCACTGTGGTGTCAGTGTGGATTGTGTTATAGCTATGACAGTATGATAGCTTGTCCTTTCAGTGAAATCCAGCAGTTGTTGACGTCGTTTGACATATCAGCTGGCTGAGACGCCTAGAGGTTATAGGCCACCCTAAATAGCTGATGACAAGTGGCTTTTCATTACAAAACACAAACTACAAATTTATTAGAAAATCTAGATGTCCAATTTTAGAACTGAACAAAAAAGGCTGATGAAAAATTAGATTTCTCTTACTTCTGCTTGTTGTTAGAAAAAGAGAATATTCTGCCTTTTTCATGATTTTAGTCAGAGGATGTGCTGCAAGTTGTTGATGTAGTGTGAGCATATTATTGCTAATTTATAGAGCCAGACTTCTTTGTCAGTGTGCTAGGCATATCTAAAGAATTGGACTTCAGTTTAGCCTTTTAGTTCCCAATCAGAACAACTTTACATCTTGGACTTAAACTCACCAGCTCCTTCAGGATGTTACATCCATGAATGTTGTCACAAGAAAGTTTGCTGCTCTGATATCAGCTTATAGGCCATTATGTGAAGTGAGCTGGAAAGAGATCAACATAGTGCCAGGCTAGGTATCTGCTATTTGTGTCAGGAGGAAGTAGGAGGAATAATGTCAGAGCCATAAAAATTGTGCTCCAGCAGGTTACTTATGAGAAACTGAAATGTTACAATATGCCTAGCAAAGTCGAAACTGAACAAGGGTTCATGAGCTAGCATCAGTGTGAGGGTGAGAACACTGAAAAAATACAAAGTAGACATTTTTACAAAAAGGATGGCACAGTTGGGGGATTAGGACAGCACATTTTGTCCCACAGGCATCAGCTTGTCAGCTTTCTTCAGGCACACAGGTTGAGTTTATTCACGATGAGTCAGTCTTTACCGCCTAATGCCTTTAGCCACAGGATTGATCACTAAATAAGCCAGAAAGGCGGCATGTGCACATGTACATCCGCAGATTTAGCAGATCTAAGCAGGACCTTTTTACTTGCACATTTCCTTCCCTATTCTTCTGCTTATATACAAAGTCAAATGGGTTCATTTGGGTGTTTTTCCCTCTTTCATCAGTGAGCCTTTTGTATACTAAATTGAACCTAAATTCATATGCAGGTTACCACTGCTGTGTATTACAGGTGCCAATTTCATGTGTTATTCAGGACAAGCCAAAGGCCAAATCATGAATATACACAGAATAACAGCCGGAGTCATGATGCATTTTAATTTGTACTTTTTTCTTTTTTCACTGTTAGTGAGAAAGACAGAGAGAATATGAAGCAGTTTATGTGAGAACAGACAGTTGCTTTGTTATGCACGGCTCAAAAAAATCAAAAGGACACTTTTTTATAAGAGTAAAGCATCAGATCATTTTAACTTCCGGGATATTCATCTGGTCAGTTAAGTAGCCGAGGGGGTTGTTAATCAGTTTCAGCAGGTTGGTGTTAATGAAATCAGTAACAGGTGCACTGGAGGAGGCAACAGCGAGACAACAGTCTGATTGATTGATTGATTTTGCATTTGGCAAGGCTAAGTGTCACTGCTGGGAGCATGAGGTAAAACATGGACCATACATAGGTTGCACCGGTAGCCCAAGTCTTCCAGGATGGCACATCAATACGTGCCATTGCCCGGTCTGCAGTCTCTCCCAGCACAGTGTCAAGATCTTGGAAGTGATTCCAGGAGATAGACAGTTACTCTGGGAGAGCTGGACAAGGTCTTAGAAGGTCCTTAATCAATCAGAAGGACTGCAGCATCTGCTCTTTTGTGCAAGGAGGAACAGGATGAGCACTTCCAGAGCTCTACAAAATGACCTCCAGCAGGCCACTGGTGTAAATATCTCTGACAAAACAATCAGTAAAAGACTTCACGACGGGCCTGGCATCCTCTTGTGGGCACTGTGCTCACTCCCGGACACTGTGGAGTCTCACTGGCACTTCCCATAGAATATCAGGATTAGCAGGCCCACCACTGCTGCCTGTACTTCACCCTGAGCACATGTGACATTTGAATGGATCTGGAGAAGCTATAACATCGTTCAGCATAACTGCTGTGGTGGTGTATCAGTGATGGTCTGGAGAGGCATATCCATCCAAGCTCTATTGGCAAGGCAATGGTATGCTGACTGCCATTAGTTCTCAAGATGAAATCCTGATCCTATGCAGGTGTAATGGGTTCTGGGGTCCTCCTGGTGCACAACATTGCCTGGCCTCATGTGGTAAAAATATGCAGGTAGGTACTTGAGGATCAAGGAGGTGATACCGTTGACTGGCCCCCACACTCGCCAGGAGCTCAGTGATGCCCTGGATCAGATCTGGGAGGAAAACACATGCATGATTATTTTCTGATTTGTTTTCAAGGTGGTCCTTTACGTTTTTTTGAGCATCATATATTTGAAACTCTGTGTATTGCTCTTAGTATAAAAAATAGCAGGTGGCTTGACAATAACATCGTTAAACATCAGGAAAATGGCACAGGTGTGCTCCAAATCATAAATTGGGAAGTAAATGTCCAAGATCAGTGTGTTACTGGATGCTTTGCTACTGCCAGAGGGAGCCAATAAACTGAATGTGAAGACCACAACATTAACATCACAAACAAACTAACCTCATCTAACACCAATTTACAGACTGCCCACATCACAGCTACCCCAGAAACGTGTGGAAAACCACACGGGCTTATATAACAGTTCAGTGCAATTCTTGTTTTATGCAACTAACAATCCTGGGACAGGTAATCAGACTCTAGAGGCACACCAGGATAGACCTTTTAATCATCTACAAATAATAATAATAATAATAATAACAATAATAATAATAATAATAATAATAATAATGATGATGATGATGATGATGATGATAATAATAATAATAATAATAATAATAATAATAATGACTGTTTATTTAAAAAAACAGGGTTAGAAAGTGCTTCACAGTTCAAATAAAAACCACATATTGAGGATAAGTGTGCATGTTAAATCATACGGATGCATAAACACACATAATCAGCCATAACGACAGACATTCACACAAACATACATATGTGGTTTCAAACTATGGCAACAAATGAAGGGGAATGGATTAAGGAAATGATAACTTATAAAAATGAGTTTTCAGCATTCGCTTAAAACAAATAACAGAGTCACCCAACCTGACTGACTGAGCAAGGCTGTTTCACAGTTTGAGTGTCACACCCTCAAAAGCACTATCACCTCTGGTTTTAAATGGGCTTCAGTGAGCTTGTACAATGTGAAGGTATAAGATATTATTGTATTTTATAATATTGTATGGTGTTTGTTGATATGATCTCAAAATGGGTGGAGGTTTTTCTTTTAGAAATCAGGATGGTGGAGTGGCCAGTGCCTTGTTGAGAGAAATCTCTGGAGAAACAGCTGGAAACAGTGGCAGGGATCATTATAGGTACTACTGAAAACTGAGATAGCAGTTAAGGTCCTATTTCAATGGCTGGCATGAATCCAAGTGGTTCATGCCAGCCATTGCAAGGGGATGCAGATGTTATAAAAGACTACTACATGCGAACAGGGCTGTCTCTTTCTAAAAAGAAAAAAAAAGCTCCCTGGGCTCTTTAAAGCCCCTTTATTGAATTAAAACTGGAAGACAGCGCTATCAAATATAAAGAATATAAAGACTCAGGTGCGTAATGATGAGGGATGCAGGGTAAACTAACAAACTCTGACAGGCTGTTGCCAGATATGCAGCAACAAAACAGCTCTAAGACTGGTCGACCAGCTGATGTTTTTCCTTTGTTCTCTACCCGCTGGCTCTTGGGGAGGCAGTTGTACGCAGGTGTACTCAAATGTCTAAGAATAAAAAGGAAGAGTGAAAGAAAATTCATAAATGAATACATTTACTTTAATACATCTGTCTATCTATATTAGAAATTTAGTATTGAAAACCTAGGTTTGCTGCTATATCCTTATTGTATGTATTTCATATATGCATATTATTTTACAATACAATTTTATAAATAGTCAATAGGATGGTTTTGCTGGCCCTAAATATCCCTTTGACAGCTTTAACCAATCATTATTTATTTAAAAACAGAAACACAGTTATTTTACAACTGTTAAAATAACAGGAAATACTATATCTACAAAAAAAAACTTGAAATAAATTGCTTCAATATGACGCTGCCTTTGGAACTTGCTTTCTTTGAGCTTTTACTTTGAAAGAACAGGAAGCAGACGCTTTTCCGGTACACGTAGTAGTAGCAGTGTAATATCACAGTCCCTCTTTATTTCACAAAGTTGGCATACAGAACGCAGAGGTAGGTCTACCAGAATGTTTCCCTTTTGTTTTGCATTTGTTATTAATTATTTGGAACACGAGCTATGTTCACAAGTTATGAACTTTTCCTAAAGCGTGCACAAGGTTTTTTTGTAAAAAGATAACAATGTTAGCCTTTTCTGCTGCTATAGGACATATATGGTCTCACTCTTGGCTGGAAGCAGTGCTTAATCAATGGAAAAACCACAAACTTTGTCCAAAAACCTCTCATGTTTAACTGTTTTCCACTTTTTCTTTGGTCATTTTAGCCTTTTAGGCCAGGGTGAAGGGAGTATCTGCCATCAAACAAGAAGACAGCCGCATGTAACTACGACGGTGTTTGCTAGTTCACCTTACATGCATTAATGTAATAACGTGGTTTGCGTACTCAATGTAAATTATACACGAACAACATGAAGCTACTCACGCAGAGGAGAACGGCTGCTGCTGCCATCATCATCCGTCATCATTTCTGCTATGCTGGCAGGGCTAGGGGCCAGGACTCTCCTCTTCGGGTTTTTGGGGGATGTTGCTAACTCCGGGTCCGATAACAGGCACCACACCCGCAGTAGATGTGCACGGTGTGAGGTCTCGCAGCAAGCTATCAAACACGTTACTGGGACACAGTAATTGATTTGGGACAGATATTTATGAGAGATGTGATTTTGCTAGCACTGAAACATGTCAACTTACATTAATTAAAAAAAAGACTGATGCAGAATGGAGTTTTTAACAAGCTGTGGACTTCTAAGCATTTATTAGGGCCCGAGCACCGAGAGTGCGAAGGCCCTATTGTATCTGCTCTGTTTATTATTATTATTATTATTATTATTATTATTATTTTTCATTGAAATGAATTGCCTTTTTGAGGGCTTTACCATGCTCAAAAACTCATGAAATTTCACACATGCCAGGTCTGGTGAAAAATTTTGTATTTTAATGGTTTTACATATGAGCATTGGGAAATGGCTCTAGAGCGCCACCTATGCCTTGTTAAATGCAGCCCTACGAACACATCGTTTGAGCTACATGTATGAAATCTGGCACACATGTGTATCATGCCAAGACGAACAAAAAAGTCAGTGGGACCATTGTCACAAACCCAACAGGAAGTCCGTCATTTTGGATTGAAGGTGACATTTTGGCTCTAATTTTACCATTTCCATGCCTCGAACTTTTTCGAACTCCTCCTTGGGATTTGGTCGTATAAGCTTCATCTTTGGTCAGTTTCAACTACACACCTGGGCCATGTTAAATTGCGGAGCTTTTGAGTTTTCGCGATATGGTGAGGCCGTGGCGCCATGGCGAATTTCGATGACTCGCCATGAAAATCTTATTGTCTCTCATTCCCTCATACATGGTCCGACATGGACCAAAGAGCACACATATGATAAGGCTCCAACCCTGAACATATTTCAACTGCCATATTTGACACCAGGGACAGCGCCACCTAGTGGGAACAGGAAACGTCATGTTTTACACTTTGGTGTACAGTATTGTTATGGTTGACATCTGCAGCCTCAAATTTCTCCAGGAAAGCCTTAAGGAGTTGGTCTTGGGTTACAGTGAAAACTGTGAGTTTTCGCGAAAGGGTGTGACCCCTGCAGCACGGCGAATATTGATGTCTCGCCATTAGGAAACAAATTAGTGTAACTCAATGAAATCTAGTCTGATCAGTACCAGACTTTACAGGAATGATGTCAGACCCGCCCTGAACAGAATGATGTGCCCATTGTCAGGAATACGTAGAGCGCCACCTAGTGGCAACAGGAAATGCCATGTCTTATATTTTGTTGCACTGATTTTCACAGGTTCATCGTGGCCACCTCAAAAGCGGTGAATATCACCATCAGTCTCTCATGATGCTTCAGTGACAAAATTGTGACTTTAAACTGAACGGCGCACCCTAGTGGCAACGCGGTTCACCATGAACAATAAAGTGGCTTTTGAGGGGCTTGGAAAGTTTAAAAAGTCTTGAAATTGGGCGCACACCTCCAATGTGATGAGCGCTATCTTGTTAAGGGATCATTTTCATTAAATGGTGCAAAATGGCTCCACATCGCCCCCTACAAAATTTCAAAACATCAGCCCCTGCTCTGTTTTATCTATGAGTCTGAAATCTGGTAAGCTTATGTAAGATATCAAGATGTACAAAAAAGTCTCTTGGAGCAATATCCCAAATCCAACATCAAGTCAGCCATTTTAAAATGAATGTGTAATTTTGGCGACATTTTCCCCTCTTTTCAGGCACCGTTCTGTGACGAACTCCTCCGAGGGATTTCATCAGATTGACACGATCTCCTGTGTGTGGAATCTAAAGACCTTTGTGATGTTAAATTGCAAAGCTTTTTACGTTCAGGGAAACGGGGTGGTCGTGGCGGCACGTGGAGTTTCAATCACTCTCCAAAAAGCAGTAATCTGCTGTCACTCAAAAACACAATGTCCGATCTCTCCCAAAGGTCGCAAGCGTGATGAGACTCGAGCACGGAAATGTTTGTTATGCCATTTGTCAGTAATGCTTAGAGCGCCACCTAGTGGGACGACTATAATAATGGTTGAATGAGATTAAATTTTAGCTGGTGGTTAAATGCATGAATTCCATCAATGTGACATCAGATCGGAAGCGCTGGTTTTAGGTGTTGGGCTTGGCTCGACGTGCTGGGGTGCGAGGGCCCTCATATCGCTGCTTGCAGCTTTAATTTTATTTGCATTTGCACTTTGCTGCATTAATATGTCCTGAGAAGAAAGAAGCATTTGGGTCATTCCATGGAAACTGACTAAATTTAAGACCGTTACTGAGTTCCCAGTGGTGATGAGCCAGCAATTCCACTGATGACACATTTATTAATAGGTAATCCACATAGTAATTTTAAGTTTTTTAGCTTTATACTGTTATTAGTTTGCTCATACAAAAATATTTTTGTGAAGAAGTCAGGGGCTTGATCAATATTTTCTGAACACTGTGTTCTGTGGAGCCATTTTCAAAGAGACACATTCAGAAAAGAATTTAAGCTGTCTCTCAGTTTTTCACTCCAAATATCTGCTACAGCACTGCTGCGATAAAATCTCGTACTCTTCTTATTTTATTTGCATATTTGCTAGATTTACATGTATCTTTATATCAATTTCACGTTAGCTAAAGAGTAAATACAAAATGCAGTTCTTAAATGATGTTTTTATTTATTAATGAAAAAAAGCCACTCCTACCTATGTGAAAACGTTTTTTCACAAACAAGATGGTTTTAAACATTAAATCTCTGTGTTATAACTGATTTAGTGTCCATGTGTTAATAAAGTTATTGTGCTACATGTATGGCATTGCTGTATTTTGTGTTGTTGTTTCTTTGCGAGGTTCAGGTCTGTTATAGTGAGTATAGTGTGGGTGTATGTGTCTCTAAAAAAAGATGTAAAGGCTTTTGTGCTTTTTCCACATGCTGTGTGGACTGATCTCTGTGTTGTGTATTGCAATTTTCTGCTCTTTTTTTTAATGCTCGAACAAGTTTCACTTCTGCTGTTAACACCTTTATGGTTACTGAGGGCTAGAAATGTGTGGGGCTGAACTGTAAACATTAATAATGAAGACTGAAATTTACACCATTGTTATGTAACACATAAAAGATCTGATTTGACAGTTTTAACACGGTGATGATTGAATTGTGCCTGATTAATACTGTAACACTGTATAAGGCAGATGAAAACAGGTAGTCAGGTAAAGGAAACGTTTCTCTCACTCTAACATTTTTTTGCAATTGTATTTGTTGTAATTTGTGAAGATGTTATAATATTTGTTGATTTTATAAATTAGTGCGACTGTTCTCTAATGATTTGTTTTGTTTTCCTTCAGCAATAATGTCACCGAAAAATAAGCCCAACTTAAGCCATTCCCAGGTATCTGAGATTGTGAAGAGGCTCTACCGGCTGACTGCATCAGTGATTCAGTCTCTGCCCAGTTATGATGACCAGAACTTCTATGTGGCGCCCAGTGAGGGTGGCGAGTATATCCTAAAGATAATGAACTCAGAGGACAGCAAGAATACCTTACTCATTGAGGTGCAGACATATGCCATGTCTGTCCTACAACAGAATGGAATTCCTGCTCAAACAGCGCTGCCCAACACCTCAGGAGAGATAATGAGTCTGGAGGAAATAGGTATGTGACCAGCCACGTTGTTCATATCTGGAAAATATCGTTACCTGACATGACATAACAGTAACATCTAAAGATAACATGTCAGAGTGTTATTTAAACCTAGGACTACGAAGCCCCAAAAAGACTTTGTGTGCTTACTGCAGACTTCTTTATGTTACAGTGCTGTGAACGTCTTTGTCTCCTTCCAGATTTCTTATCATTTTTTTATATTTAAACTTAAATGTTCCAGATCACCAAATATATTTTTTATTGGATAAAGATAACCAAGAAAACAAAAAATGCAGCCATTAAAGGCTGATCGGATATTGTGGTCCTAGACCCTAAAAAAAATCCTGAAATTGAAAGTAAATGAGTGAACCAGTGTCCAAAGACTTTCCATCATTACTCAAGTATGTTGGCACACTGCACATGCTTCTAAGTGCTGTGTTTCTGTGACATTGCATAAATGTGCTGCATAGTTGAACTCGACCTTTGGATGGTTGCTTTTGCAGATTATCTATAAAGATAAGGCACAGGCAAACTTGGCATCTGCAGGAGTAGAGTAGAGTAACACATCCTGGCTCAGGGCTAAAGGGCAATCTTACACAAGGAAGTTTCCATAATTAGCAGTGTTGTTATGCTTGTGCCCTTCGATATATGTTTATTAAAGCCTAAGATTATTCATATCCTTACTTTTGGCAGATTGCGGTTATGGCAGTCAGAAGTACCTGGTGAGACTGTTGACCTATTTACCTGGGACAACCATCTCCAAAGTTCCTTTAACTCCACAGCTGCTGTATGAAACAGGGAAAACAGCAGCTAAAATGGACACAGTCCTTAAAAAGGTATCATAGTAAGGCTCCTGTGAAATCTTTTCTAAAGGCGTCCACTCTGTGTTAGAATTCCAGTGAATCTTCGGGAGAGAATTTCGTGAAACTGCCCACAATATGTGTCTATCAGTTATTTTTCATTTACACGTGTCTTGCATTTTTGGTCTAATTAAAGATGAAACACCCCCATCTTCACGTTCTGGAGAGAGAGGGCTTCAAATGGAGTCTGTCAAATGTTTCTCTCCTGGAAGATTACCTCTACGTGTTAGACGGAGAGCCTCTGCTGGAGGTTGTGAAGTCTGTAATCGAGGCGTACAAGAGCTCTGTGGATCCCAAACGCTCTAGTTTTCGCAAATGTGAGTATACAATATTAACTCGTTACATTTATCAGTTACATGCTTATTACTTACCATAAGATATATTTATTGTCATAAAAACATAGCTGTGAAGGTTAAAGACCAATACCTGTTTATCAGAGAGCTGCTCATACAACATGCACTGTACTACTACCTGTTGTATGTAGTCAGTGTCAGTGTGTCTCTCATGTAAGGACTTTTCAAATTTCTTTTTAAAGGCATTAACCACGGTGACTTCAATGACCTCAATGTCCTGGTACAGCCTAATGACAAAGAAGGCTATAGGATCACTGGAATTCTGGACTTTGGTGACATGAATAGTGGCTACTACATCCATGAGCTTGCAATCACCGTCATGTACATGATGACTGAGCACCCTAAACCCATCGAGGTGGGTGGACCCGTCCTTGCTGGCTGGGAAAGCGTCCTTCCTCTCAATGAGGCGGAGAAAGATTGTCTATATGTGCTGGTGCTGTCCCGCTTTTGCCAGTCCTTAGTTTTAGCTCGTTACTCTGTGACCTTGCAGCCAGAAAATGAAGAGTATCTGATGATTTCATCCAGGAAGGGTGTTAACATTCTGCAGCAGCTCTGGGAGTTAGGAAAGGAGCAGGTGGAGAAGCTGTGGTTTGAGACTGCCACTCAGCTCAGTGACAAAAGTGAAAGACAGGAACAAACAAAATAGTAATGGAAAAACTAAGTACACTCTTATTGCTTCCGTAGGAATTAAGATGGTAAGAGGTAACCAGATGCTGCTAATCAAATTAAGAAGTTGTAGCAGTTTGCTTGTTTGGAGCGTTCAGTTGTGTGTGTTAGTACACTGCTACGATCTTCCCAGCAAATTTCCCTCCAAGTTCAGACTGTGCAGTACTCAATTAGGAAAAAGGTGAACAAATATGTTTTGTTTAGAAGGAAAGCCTCTTATCACTAACAAAGCACATGGCAGCACACCTTAGGTTTGCAAGGTTACATCTGAACAAATTACAACATTTCTGCAACAATGTCCTGTAGTCAGACGAAACTAAAGTGGAGATGTTTGAACGTAAGGCACAGCACCATGTTTGTGGCAGAAACTAGCATATCAGCACAAACACCTCAAACCAACTGTAAGGCACGATGGTGGAGGGGAGATTAGTTGGGCTTGTTTTACAGTCAAGGGAATGGACACCTTCCAGTCACTGAGTTGACCACAAAGTCCTCTGTATACCAAAGTATTCTACAGTGAAATGTGAGACTTTGTCAAACAGCTAAAGTTTGGCTTAAACTGGGCCATGCAACAGGACAGTGATCCCAAGATCCTAGAAGTCCAGTCCAGTCAACCCTGGGCGATCGTGGCTCAAGAGTTGGGAGTTCGCCTTGTAATCGGAAGGTTGCCGGTTCGAGCCCCGGCTTGGACAGTCTCGGTCGTTGTGTCCTTGGGCAAGACACTTCACCCGTTGCCTACTGGTGGTGGTCAGAGGGTCCGGTGGCGCCAGTGTCCGGCAGCCTCGCCTCTGTCAGTGCGCCCCAGGGTGGCTGTGGCTACAATGTAGCTTGCCATCACCAGTGTGTGAATGGGTGGATGACTGGTTGTGTAAAGCGCTTTGGGGTCCTTAGGGACTATTAAAGTGCTATATAAATACAGGCCATTTACCATTTAATGAATGTTTGCAAAGCTCAATTAACTGAAGAAATCTTGTAAAAGAACAGTTGAGACTTATAAAGCCATATAGAAAACAATTACCTGAAGTTTTTGATGCTATAGGTGGGTCTATAACATGTTGTATGCATGTAGTATCGTACTGTGGAAACTTTTTCACATGACTGCAGTAATCATTAAGTGCAATTACAAAAACAATTAATGGGAAGCCTGTTAGCTAGTTTGCTCCAGCTACACAGAGCACTATGGACTAACATGCCTCATCCCAATCTGGCAACCTACTGAAGCAGAATTTCCCAGGATTGTCTCTCCCTCTGACATGTCAGTGCTGCTGAAGTTTCTCATTTTTAATGACTAAACCAGTGGAAGAATTAAGAAGTAATCTGTCATTCAAAGTAAAAGTAAAACCAGCTGAAACAAAAAGTACTGCTCACATTTTAATCTGTATATTTTCCCCTAATGATGCTTGAGCTCAAGAAACAACTCGGTAAGCTACACTGTCTGCTCTGCAACAGACTTTCTGCTTTTTCAAGTAACGGCGAATTTCACAACCAAAATAAAACAAATATGCATGCTCATTTACTCAGTTACGCATTCACTATGCTAAGCAAATCAGTGCCTCCCACTGACCCCCTTAGAATCAGATTATAATTGTTTTTACAATAACTTTAGAATATTTAATGAAGCTATGCAATTTTTCAGCAGCTTTTTCTTTTCAGAGTTGGTCCTTTTTTGTTTGGAATAAGGCTTTAAAAAGATTTAACATCTCAAAAAATGTGTGGTATTTTGACTGGAACCAAGCGTTGGCTCGCTTGTTACACTTTTGTACTGTTTCTATTACTGTTTGTTCTGTTTCAATTATCTGTTACCTTTCTGCTTGAGAATGTGTTGTGGCTGATCGAAGTCCAGTCAGGTGAAAGCTCTGATGTCTGTAAAAGAGTATCTTCTAATCTAAAAGAGTATGCTTCCATAAAACAGAGAAATGGGGTCACATTTCTAAGTACAACAAGTCTTTTATTGCACATCTTTAAAAGGCTCCACTAGAGCGTCTGTATTCTAACATTTTGTATGCAGTGTTTGCTGGTAAATCACTGACTTGATCTGGAATGTAAAACTCTGTGAAATTGCTGCACTTTTAAAAGACAAAACATCTCAATTTACAAATAAAGCATTTCATGTTGCATTTTTATTTCTGTGATTAAAGGAGTTTTGGAACCAAAATAGTTTTTGGCACAGACTCTCTACCACATGGACGGTATTTGCTGTACATCACACAAATTTAATTCAGATCGGCAGCAGAATATATTAGGAACATAATTTTTTAATAAGACTCGATGACTTTGTGTTCTTTGCAAGTTAGAGGTCTTTACATGAGTTACACTCATTTCTCTTGCTGCAGTTTTAACTCATAATTCATAGCACCTGATCTAACAGATGCTATCATGCATCAGCTTTTAAAATGTCCATCATTTATTTTCTTATTTTCTCCTGACATTATTGTTGATTAAATCTAGTGTAATACTGCCCCCATGTGGTTGTCATTAGTGAAGCAAGGACTCTTTACGGTAAATACTAAAACACTGACTGTTAATCACTGACATCCCCGACAGTCTGACCAAAATAATATATCATATCATCAATTTTTTATTTTATTTCATTGTAATTTTTGTTTCAAAAAACATGTTTTTCCTTTGTAGACTAATGTTACACTGACATACACATACCGGCCACTTTATTAAGTACACTGTAACAAGTAGGACTCCTTTTGCCTTCAGTGCTGCTGTAATTCATTGCTCAAATCCATCAAAGTGCTTGAAGATTTGGGTAAATATTGACATGCTAGCTGCAGATTTGTTGGCAGTACACCCATGATGCAAGTCTCCTGTTCCACCTGCTTTCAAAGGTACTCTGTTGGACTGAGATCTGGTGACTGAGGAGGCCCTTTGAGTACAATAAAGTCATTGTCATGTTGAAGAAATCAGATGTGAAGTGATGCTCAGAGAGTTCTAAGGGGCTCAGAGTGTGCCAAGGAAATCCGCCACATAGTTACACCACCACAGCCAGTCTGAACTATTGTTCCAAGGCAGGATGGATCTGTGCTTTCATGTTGTTTATGCTCAGTTGTGACTCTACCATCTGATTATTGCACCTGAAATTTCTCTTCAGAAATCTTCTTGTCCATTTTTTTCAAATTTCAATTTCCATTCTCCAACATTTGTGAGAGAATGGGTCTCTCTCAGGACCTCTGTGATAGGATGCCACCTGTGCAACAAGTCTAGTTGTGAAATTTCCTCACTAAATATTATTACAGTTAGTGGTATTATAACAAAGTGGAAGCGGTTGGAACGACAGCATTTTAATGACGACGTGGTAGGCCCACGTAAAATCACAGAGCAGGGTCAGCTGATGCTGAGGTGCATAGTGTGCAGACCAACCAACTTTCTACAGTCAGTCACTACAAACCTCCAAACTTAATGTTGCCTTCAGACTAGCTCAAGAACAGTGTGTAGAGAGCTTCATATAATGGATTTCCATGACTGAGCAGCTCCATCCAAGCCTTGCATTAATAAACACAATGCAAAGCGTCAGATGCAGTGATGTAAAGCACACCACCACTGGACTGAGCAGTGGAGGCGTGTTCTCTGGAGTGACGAATCAGGCTTCTCTATCTGATGGACCAGTGTGGAGATTGCCAGGAGAACGGAGCTTGTCTGACTTCATTGTACCAAGTTGAAGTGTGGTGGAGGGGTGATTTTGGTGTGGGGTTGCTTCTCATGAGTTGGGTTCGGCCCTTTAGTTCCAGTAGAAGAAACCCTTAGTTCTTCAGCATATCAAGACATTTTGAACAATTTCAGCTCCCAACTTTGTGGGGACAGTTTCGGGATGGCCCCTTCCTGTTCCAACATGACTGCACACCAGTGCACAAAGCGAGGTCCATAGAGAGACGAGGGAGTTTGTGTGAGCCAGTCTTCAACAACAGTGCTGACCTCATCCCGACAGCACACCTTCGGGATAAATTAGAGGGGAGACTGCAAGCCAAGCCTTTTCATCCAACATCAATGTCTGACCTCACAAATGTGCTTTTGGAAGAATGGTCAAAAATTCCCATAAACACTCCTAAACCTTGTGGAAAGCCTTCCCAGAAGAGTTGAAGCTGTTGTAGCTTCAAAAGGTGGGCTGATGTTTTATTGCACCCCATAGATTACGAATGGGATATCGCTCAAGTTCATAAGTGTAAAGACAGACGAGGGAATACTTTTGGCAACATAGTGAAGATTTTTTACTCGGATCCCATTGATGATGCCCATTTTTGTTGAATTAATTAAACAAAGAGTAATTCATAACTCTGCACTTTTTAAAGCACAAACGGATGATGCAGTGAACACAGAGAACATCTTGTGTAGATAAAGATGACTCAAAGACTTTAGAAAGACATCATGTTTTTACCACCATTCCCTCCATAAACAAAGCTGTGTTGTTACATTACACGTTTCAACCAATCTGACCCCTGACCTGACCAGTGATTGCATTTATAGCCACATGTCATCCCTCAACTGCTTAAAACAATGCAAACTTTATACTTGGCAGTCTTTCTGGAGATGGCACCCATCCAATTTTAGGTGGTCAAGCTGATCTAGTTCAATAGAGAGAAATCATTAGAAGGAATTGAAAATTCAGAATTCAATTATGCTATCTGGCGATTAGACTCTGATGGCCCACAGCAGAATGAAATCTCAGTGGTGATAAAAATTAGGGCAGGACTCTCCAGAGGCTAGAGGCTGGTGGTCATGAAGATAAACTGGAGGCTTCGATGGAGTGACTTGCGGGCAGAAAGACGATTGGACAACAGCAATGATGTCACTATTGAGTTGGAATGTGGAAGTCATGTAATGAATAGACTAGCAGCTAAACACCTGGGAAAACAGACAGATTAGTGAATATAGATCTTCCTTATTTAACTTGATTAAACCTCTATAAACATGACTATCTGGGGCTGAGATGCGGTCTTACACGTCTCGCTGCAGTTTTCTCCTCCTCTTGTCACACCAAAACCCTTACCCTGTAAAACCTGTGTCTGCTTCCAGACCATCTAACATAAAGATCTAAACAAAAGGAATAAACCATAAAAAAATCACGAAGAAAAGCTGTAACACCTTTTCAGAACAATTAATTTACTAAACTACATGACTAAACTTTAGTTAATGAGTGATTTAATAGCTGATCAACATGTTGGTTATTTTTGTCTTACAGAAACTTAGTTGCAGATGGAAAAATATATTCATTTAAATAAATCAGCACCCATGTGCTGTACTGACTGCCAGAACCCTCAAAGCACAGACTGAGGCAGATGATTTCATCAATACTGCTAAAAGTAAAAACATCCTGTATCAGAGTGATGCTGGAAAACAGTGTCAGGCTGTTCTCAAAGCTCCCCAGAAGGGCTTCAGTTGATCCAAAATGCTGCAGTGAAAGTACTGACAGGGACTAGAAAGCAACACCATATTTTGCCCATACTATCTTCTCTCCACTTTTTCCCTGTTAAATCCAGATCTGATTTGAAAATCTTTCCCCTCACAAAGTTTTGAATGATCAAGGGCCGTGTTAAAACACGTATTACACTACCCCAACAGAGAAGGCTTATTCGCAGTTGTTAGAGTTTCCAAAAGAAGAATGGGAGGCAGAGCCTTCACCTATCAGAGCCCTTTTTCTGTGGACCCGGATCCCAGTTTGATTGCTAGAGACACACAGCTTTCTATTTTCAAAGATTAGACTTAAAAATTTCCTTTTGATAAAACTGGATTCGATGACCCTGATTCATTCTTTAGATTTGCTGCTATAGACTCAAGCTGCAGGGGGACTTTCACAGTTAGAGCCATAATTTATGGACAAAGACACAACAGTGGACTTGAGTTAATGTGATTGAAGTGCAGACTTTCTGTTTTAATTGAAATTATTATTATTATTTTTTTTTCTTTTTGGGTGGGCAACATTTTTTTGCCAAAGGGACAGACTGACTTTGATACACTGAATAAAGGGCCACAGAGGATAGCTGGAGCCTATGCCAGATGCTATAGCTTAAGAGGTGGGGTACACCCTGGACAGGTTGCCAAACAGGCAACTCTTCATACACCTAATTTAGAATCACCAGTTAACCTAACTAAGTGCATGACTTTTGGACTGTAAGACGAAGCTGGAGTACCCAGAGGGAACGCACACAGAGACTGTGCAGCCTCCATGCAGAAAGGCCCTGGCCAGAGGGTGAATTCGAACACAGGACGTTTTTGCTGTATGGACACCACTCAACCACCCCACTGACAACTTTATATTTAAAATTACACAGAAAAGCTATAAAACACAAATTCAATACTTTGGCCCAACTTCAAATATTTTACTTGTCGTGATATCCCAAGGAGACAGACCTCATCTGGTTATGGAACTGGTGGTCTGTCAATGTACTAATTTTGAGCCTCTGAAAATTGGCAACTATGTATAAAATGCTGTAACTCCTAAATGGTTCATGCAGGGTTTTTTTTTTAACATCTTTGATTAAAGCTGAAAGCCTGCACTTTGATTGTATCATTTAAAATACACTGCTAACACATCATGTCATGAACTTTCTCCCTCAGTTTTTCGCTTCACGTTTTCTCTCCATGCTCTCCTTTATTGCTCTTCTCCTTCCCCTCATTTGCCAAACTGGTTGCAGCACATGGCTGCCCTGGTTCTGTCAGAACGCACTTCCTGTTAAAAGCGAGTTCTTCCTTCTCCTAGTTGCTATGTGCTGCTAATAGGTGTTTTGGGGTTTTTTCTCTCTAACGTTCTAGGATCCCTACTTTACAGTATAAAGTGGCTTGAGATTACTGTTGTTCTGAAATGGTGCAAATAGATAAAGTTTAATTGAATATAAACCTCTTTACCACTAGATGGAACCATCATCCCACTCATCCACCATGCTGCATAATCCGTCCTTTATGAATCAGTTCTTCAGACCTGTGGGCTTGAAAACTTTACTTTTGTTTTGACAGCTCGGTGGCGGCAGAGGGAATTTATGTCTTGTGTTGTAACCGTGTAAAATTTGTGTTTATTCAAAAGCTTATGAACTTAGGCTGATCTCTTCAAAAGCTTGAAACATCTACATCACGGCATGCAAATCAGAGCTACGGCACATTAGACGCAGATGTAATGAGGAAACCATGGTTTGCGTAGCAAGATGTTGCCCTGAGTTTACTACCAGTCACCTCATCCTTAATAAGTCAGATTACAGCTTTGAAAAAATTCAGAATAACAGCACAAGCATATGAAATTGTGTGAAGCTGATTTTGTGTTTTTTTGTGCAGAATTTCACCTTCATGTGCTGCTGTGCTGCCCACACCTCAGCCAGAATCTGGCTTCGCACTCCCTCTGTCACACATACGCATGCACACTCTACCTTCCTACATTTCAACCTCCTACCTCAAAGGCACCATCTGCCCTCTGCCCCCACTGCAGCTAGTGATATGTACCTCCAGTCATGCAGAAAAAGTCACAGTGTGCGTCTGTGAATATCTGCCCGTGTTCACGTTTGTACTCCGTCTGTTTCGCTGTAGTTCACTGTTGTTTGAGTACGGCGAGCCCAAAGAGACATCTAGCTGAACCCTATACTGCTGTATCCTTTATACTGTAACCCAGAGTCCCTTATTATGCTTTCTCATCTCCCATTCCTCTCTTTTTGTCTTTGTAATACTTTAATTCCACATCCCACAAATTATAGTTGAAACAGAAATGGCAACACTCAAAGGACTTAGCTTAATACACCGACCCCACTTATCAGTGCCATTAAATCCTCTTGGCATTTCAAACTCAAGCACTCTGGGTATGCTGAACATCTTTATAAAATACAGCACAGAAAATTAAATTTACACTCCAAAGATCACCAATATGGTGACTTTTTTACTGTTTCAAAAAATATGCTACCCCTGTTGTCAGGTTTCTTGAATGTTTTTTACAAGTTGTGTAAATATTGTGTACATATTCTCAAAGTTCTTTCCGAAGGCTAAATGATGAGAAAAGATGCAGAAACATGAAAAGCAAAGTCAGCAGGTGGAACAGAAGATCAGCTACAACTAAAAAGTAGAATCTCAGTATTGTCCAGCCTCATTACTTCAGCATGAATTGCTCAGATGGTTTTGAGATTTTAGACCATGTAAACATACCTGGACACTGCTCCTCAGTTTTAGAGGTAGGGACATTTCTGGCTTCATGATGCCCGCTGGATTCTGCTGCCACTCTAGCTGGTGTGAGGATGTCTTCTACACTATGACAGCTATCTGCCCATGTTTACAGTGACTGACTTTAGATTGATTATTTAAAAAAAAAAAAAGAAATCTTTGTTTTAGCTGTGATCAATGGGGCTGGGTTTTTTTTTTTTTATCATTTAATTATTTATACGTCTTTCAGATCTTCTGTTTCTGTAATCAGACAACATTAAATGTGTGATAACAGATTTTAAATACAACCAGGCAGGCTGATATCATTTTTGAAACTCTAGATCAGCAATTTCAACCTCATTTTACATTGTGGGCCACATACAGTATCCAGGTTTTTCTGCATGATAAAGTAATGCTGTTGTAGTAAATCAGAGAAATCTGTCAGCACGATTCTTTGCACCTAAACTGTTTGAAATAAATCTATACATTTTTTTTTTTATTGTGGACCTGTTGTTAAAAACTGAAATTTCTTTGGTGTAGTACGAAAGGCATGGTGAATGTCTTTATCAGTAGGGAAATATGCAAAACTTATTTAAATAAATTTAAAAGTACATAACATCCTTCATATTTTCCAAAACCATCCACTGAGTTAGATTGGAGTCTTTACCCGACCGGTTCTTGCCCCTACTCCTTATGTTGGACACCCCAGCTGTAGATGGTTTGAGTGAAAAGTATTAGTTGGCACACATGGTCCTTTTCATTCATTACAATGAATGAAATGAAAGCGCTTTGCTTTGTCTTTGATTGTATGTCTTTGTTTCACTGAAAACAACAGTTAGTTTCCGCCTTTAATAAAGATTAATCTGACACAAAGCACTTGGCTGCCTTTCCAAACTGTCTTTGCTGCCAAGCTGACCTGTTAGCACTAATCCACTTCATGGACCCCTGACAAACTGTTGTGTAATGCATATTAGATCTGTGGCTGGATGATCCGTAGTGACCACAATCATCAGGGTTGACAAATAGCTAATGGGTCTTTTTCTTTACAGCATGGGAACTTGGAGGTTTGGCTATCGGTTATGTGGACAATTTGGAAAGATCCCCAACTAGCAGATTTTGCACCAAATTGTATATTCATTACTTAATTATGTATCACTTTTTAATGTGATTAACAGTTTTTGACTGATCGACGTTTATTTCAATAGCACTATCACATGCAGATGAATCAATTATGCTAATTATTTACTTTATCTTCTCATTTGTAATCAAAAGAAAGAACGCTTCAAAGATAGCCACCAAAAAACTTGGACAGCTTTTTAACAGAGGCATATTTAAAGTGGTGCTCATCCTGTGAAAACAAAGGGGATGCACCTCACAAATGGGAGTAAAGCTCAAGAGGAGACAGTGGCCTCAATTAGTAAGCTGATGTGTTAGCTCGGTGGCTTCTTTAGCCTCATGAATCAATTTCTGAATGCCTGGTCTTCTGTCACGAACTGTTCTCCATTAGACCTACAAAACTCACCAATGAGGCAGCGAAAGAAAGCCTTAGGCACAAATTCATTACAACTTTCACACATTATCACGTTGCCTTTTACTCGATGTCTTCTACGTTTGCTGTAGAAGCATCATGGTGGCCTATCTGCACCAAACAGGTTGAAGGCACAGCGGTCTCTCGGAGATCCAACATTAGGGGAGGTGCGTGGAAACGGATGGCTAATCGATTAAAAAGGGTTTACTGAGCTGAGTGAATCACAGGGTGACTGTGGAAGTAAAGACGGAAATCTGTGTGTGTGTGTGGGTCTCTGTGGGTAAGGAGGAAGAGGAGAAAGTTGTCTGACTTACTACCTAAATCATCAATATAAGATAGATCTGGAGTGAAGTATGTGCACTAATGATATGCAGTGAGAGAACATTAACAGGACATTAACGACAGAAAAAAAGCAGGATTACCCATTTTAAATGTTGGACAAATTATTACAGACTACAACAATTATGGATCAAGTATTTGCAATAAAATCTTTTTACGAAAGAGCAACAGCTCAACTGATGTAGTAAACTTCATTTTCTAGCCACAGGAAGCCAAAATCCATATCCTGCTTACTTTCCAGTCATATAGATGATCTTTTTTTGTCCTTTTGTAACTTTTTCTGTCCTGTGAATCACATTCTTGACACTGTCTGACTTGACGGTTTTGTAATCTCGATCCACCCACGCGGCAAATGTACAGCTGAACTCAGGATATAAAAATGTACACAATGTCTGACACTTAAACATAGTTTCAAACACCCCCACATGCCCCACGGCGGTATAGTGGACAGACAAATGTAACTCCTGTCAGTTGCATTTGTCGTGAAAAACTCGACTCTCGCTGCAGCCCAGCAAGTTTTGCTTATACACCGGCAAAGATTTAGACACTGTTGATAACATTATTGACCTACAGAACATTCGATTAGACCAACCTCAAACTTTCTGATACTTGTAGTGTCGCTTGAGGACTAAAGTCTAAACTTTGTGCCCGCTTAGTACTTTACAGCTGTTGATGGTGAAAAGGATGTATAAGGATTGTTCTTCATGCCGTTTTATGGTAATATGTACTGGAGGGGAGATGATGAGAAGTTGAAAGGCTGAAATGGTGAATCAGCTGACCAGTCGGTCCCGCGTCACCCCCGGCTGATCGAGTCAAGTTTATATCCCAGAACCTGTCCTACCCAGTGCCATAAAACAAACAAAACTGGAGAACCTTGCTGGGACACAGGAAGAGCTCTTTTTTCTTTGGCTATCTCAAAATACTTATTTTACCATAGCTAACATAAGCTATATTTAGATATTTTCAGGCAACAAAGTAACCATTTAGATTCCACTGATGTGTTCTAACAGTATCTTTAAAAAGATAAAAAACATTTTTATCTTTCAAGTCCTTTGAAAAGGCCTTAGGGTGCTGGCAGCTCTGATGTTTGTGGAGGTTTGACATAAAATATAATTGCCAAACTGGAAAGTTCAGATATTATACTTGCTGCTGGTCTGTCTCAGCAGACTTCCATTGATTCAGTTTCCCAACATGTTGCTGTGGTGCACAAATAAATGGGTGTGGTCAAAGGAGCCATGAGCTAGATTAGATGAGCAGAGTTTAATTGTTAAAAAATAAGATCTACAGTGTAGCATAATGGTAGAATGACTTTTAGCATGTGCGTTCATACTGACGGATAGATTTGGTTCACTGATTTTCTTATTTAATCTTTCTTTTCTCCTGTTTGGTTGCAGCAGAGCGGGGTGTTATGGGACAAGAGGAATTGAGGTGTGCTAGGGCGAAACCCTCCTATAAGCGGCTGCGTACATTTCCCTTGGAGCACAGCTGAATCTTATTTACTGTCTGACACTGACATCGTGCCAGGCACAGCTCGAGTTGAGAAACATGTTCAACAGAGAGTGCCAAGAGCAGTGACTCAAAACACAGTGTGTCCAAAATCCAAGTAAACTGTGACAATCCAGGAAATGCATATCTGAAAAACAAACAAGAGCAAAATAAAAAATAATAAATACAAAACAAAGGAATTATAATTTTATATATATAATATATCACAGGAAACGTCCGTTATGATAAAAGCTATTCATAAAGCAACTCACACTGCCGGTCAAAGGTCAGCTGATGTAGAAACATTGCAGCTGATTATCATTGTGTACTTAGCTTTACTAGCTTTACTTTGGGTTAGTAACCCAACTTTTCCACTGCAGCTGTCAGATAAATGCAGAACATTAGTGTATTTTCAAGGGGAAATCTGGTAAAGTATCCACAGAAAAGTAATGAATACTTAAGTAAAACTAACTCAAAATTTTCTTGATGCCTTTAGTTACCACCAATACTCCTCTAATACCTCAGGTTTACACGGGCTGTGAGGTACAAGTCTGCTGTTAATAATACAATCCATTTCACAGGAAAATTGAAGAGTTTTGCTGTGTTTGTTGCTCGGGTTGTTTTACAGAGACGTGTGCTTTGTTGTAACAGCTGGTTTGCTGTCACCACGGAAAGCAAGGTTTCCTTTTCCTTCACCTCCAGCTATTCCGCTTTTTTATTAAACACAACGTCGAGCGTCTGCTTTATGTCATGAGTTAAGTTGCGTGTGTGCTGAAATCACGGGATCACCAGATTGTAGGACAACAAGTAACAAACCCAGCTCACATTGCTCTCACAATCGAGGGCGTTTACCTGAACGCTATTTGCAGTATCACCTTACTTGAAGTTTTAGATGCATCACTGGAGTGAATGTAAACACACTTTGCGATTCAGTGGACTCTGAATTAACTGAAACATGAGTTGTGGGCTGCACAAATCAAGCACCATCATCTCGTTCAGCTTAATGTGTGTGTATAACAAGGGGTTGCGGAGTATGTAGCTGTGTGGTTGGCTGAGCTTAAAGTCAGTGTCTCTGTGTGATCAGCAGTTTGGATGGCCACTCATGACCTTAATTGGGAGGATTTCTGCAGAGAAGCTAAACTTAAAGTCATGTGAAAGTAAAAGAGTTAAAAAGTCCAAAAAGTTGTTGAACCTAAAAAAAAAAAGAAAAGAAAAATAAGCCTAATGGTTTTGCTGGAAAGCGTGTTTATCTCTTTCACTTTTGCCATCCATTTAAAAAGAAGTTGAGAGATTAAGAGAAAAGCTCAGGGAGAAAAGCTATTTTACTGAAACAATAAAGTAATGCAAGATTATGCAGGGTGGCAAGAGCAGTTAAGCAAACAGAGAGCTTTTGCCAGCACTCCATAATACACTGTCTCTGTCACAGGCCCTCTGTTTTTAGATAATATGGGCTTTTAATTCAACATGTAATTTCCAGTAATTCTGCAAAATCTGCTCACTCTTTGAGGGGAGAAATTGAGGTGATGCGGGGTTGAGTTTTTTTCTCCCACATCTGCTGGCAAGATTGAGGAAACAGAATTAAGACTTTTTCATTTTTGTTGTTCATTAGTTTTTCAGCACTTGGTATTAGTTTGGGGGATCTAAGGAGTCTCCACCCAGGACACATGTTTCTGATGAGAGCCTTGATGTGATGGTGTGATGTTTGGCTGTGCACGCTTGTAATTATGGACACATATGCGTGCATTTGTTTACAGATGGATAGTCTGAGAGTAAATGACAGTGGAGACAGAGACGGAAAGAACTCGCCACCAAAGGGAAAGTGATGGCAAGAGATCAGGAGAAAGAGAAGTGAATGAGTGGGAGGTGTAGACATCCAAACTGTGAGGTCGGCATAACCCCTGATGACCCTCTCACGGCCCATCTACATGCAGAATCTCTGAGGTCCACTCTTGGCTTCCCTCACTCTGCTGTTTGGCCAGCATTGGCTAGCACCCACGTGGTCCTCCTGCTAAATGTACCCAAATTAGTTAGCCTCGACCCTGCAGGACATTCTGATTTACAAAAATATGCCGATCATCGCAAAGGATTTCATACCGCTTTGGTGTTTTGAGGGTTTTCACTTACAATAACTGAAAACACATGGACATGGGTCCGTGGTCAAGATTTTATTTAAACTACATATGAAATAGAAGAAAACATTTCTGTTTAAAAATTCTGTTTGTCTGGCCGAACTCAAACGCAGGACTCAGGAATGGAAGTTCAGTGAGTTTATATATAGTTTTGGTGCAGCGCAATATACAAAGTCTTTTTGAAGTGTTTGGTTCAAAAGTCCAAGATGTACAAAATCCAGTGTGAGGAAGGGTCCAAGTCCCCAATCCTCTCAGTGTCCCAAACAGAAACAGGTTTCAGCTTAAATACCAAACAACTGATTGAAAGATGATCCACAGGTGCTTTCAGGTGTGTCCCAGGAGGATCCCGCCCCTGTAAGGCAGGTAAACACACAAACAGAGAGAGAGAACAAAGGGAAGAGAAACAGTGGGGATGCACAGTGAAGACTGGAGGACCCAACACATTGACACTGTTTTATAGTTGCTTTAATCACAAGACTTTTTTTTATCTCATACATCAAAAAAAAAAAAAAAAAAAACCTTCACAAGTGCAGATAAAATTAAGACTGAAAGCTGACTTTGAAGGTGAACATATTAAATTGATGAGTACGCCATGTTTATTATTATGTTTTTCACATCATGGATAATGAAGTTGAAGACATAACAGCCAAAGTACCAAAAGCAGATCTCAATACCACAGTGGGAACGCTCTACCCACTCTTCCCAGAGATTTGGGAACAAGAACAAACACCAGTAGACTAGAAAGAAGCCTTATTATCAATCTTTTCCAAGAACTAATAAGGAATTAAATTAAACTGAATTGAGTTTTTTTATATAGCCCAGAATCAGAACAATTGTCACCTAAAGGTGCCTTGTATTAAAGTTAAAGATCCTACAATAATACAGTGAAAATCCCAACAACCAGATGACCACAATGATAAAGCACTTGGCAACAGTGGGAAGGAAAAACTTCCTTTTAACAGGAAGAAACCTCCAGCAGAATCAGGCTCATCGATGGTCAGCCATCTGTAATTACATTTCTCTCAATTCCAGGGAAAATCCCTAACAGAATAATTTTGGACAGACTGAAGGCTGCTGTTGATCTCCTGCTAAGAGATCAACAAGCAGAAGAAACGGATCATGTCTTGGCCAGATTGACACCCTGTGCATCATCATTGAACGGTCACCTGAGTGGAATCAGAGTATGTACAGAACTTTATGGATCATGAAAAGACATCTGACACTGTGGACAGGGAGACCTAGTGGAAACTGCTAAGAAACTATGCCAGTGAAGCTGGTTAACCTCATCAAGAGGTGAGACAACGATGCCCACGTTCACCATTCCTGTTCCTATTAATGTTTGACTGGGTGATGAAGAAAACCATAAAAGGAAGAATTCAGTGGACACTGAAAAACTTGAATTTCACTGACCGTCAGTCTTGGAGGACAACAGTGGCTACCATCAATAAGATAAAGACCATCACAAGAAGCCACGTAGGGAAAGTTTTTATGATCTATCAATCATTCTTATTTGAAAATGCGAAGCAAATAAATGTAAAAGAAGGAAAAGACAGAAGAAGCTGTAGATGGACAGGATGTAAACTGAGGAAACCAGGCAACAACATCACCAGACAAGCCCGGACGTTAACCCGAAGGGGAGGAGAAGAAGAGCCAGGCCAAAGAATACATGGCAGAGAACTCCAAGAGGATCCTGAGAAATTGGGAAACAATTGGCATCAGATTAAGACAATCTCAAGAGTGAGCACTTTGGAGGACTCAGGAGGGGTGTTGAGCGTAAGTAAGTGAGTGTTTGCTGGTGGGAAATCTTCTTTCTCCAGTCTCAAATCACAGACAAATGCTCATTTACTCATGTAATCACCAGATGATTTTTCCATAAGATATAATTTCAATAAATCAAGCTTTGAAGATTTGACATTTTATGATGCATCCCCTGTATAAATGGTCAAATGCATGCAGTATGTATATACAAAGGGTGTTTTTTTTTTGTCCTGCCAATTGGTCCATGTTTAGCTTTACTGCTTCAGACCTCTCCCGCTGCGCTTTCTTGTTTTAGCATTAATATTCTCTTTTGCTGATATTTTGGCTGATTGCTCATTTTAGGTTTTGCTTGACCTGTGTTTTTGCCCACTGTAACCCTTTTTATATGGCTTACTGAACACATCTGACATCCTTTTACAAGACCGGTCGGGTCTTGGAGCATTTAACCTGTTAGATCTGATATGCCTGTTGCCAATTACGTGCATTCTTTTCACAGTAGTAATGCTTCTCTATTCCTGCGGGAGCTTGTGTTTGCTTCTCATTCAAAACCTGTTTCTGTTTTTTCATCATTGCCTATTACTGTTTGTGAGGCTCCCTTCTGCGGATATTCTTTCTATTCCCATGCTCATTTACTTTTCCTGATTCATACTCAGGAGCTGATTTTATGATCATTTGTGAGCTTTTCTTAAAAACAAAATCATTTTCAGTTTGCCTCATAGTTAGCTTCAAGGAAACTGCTGCAGAGATATTACTGCATCAGTGCAATTCAGATCAGCTCTGGTAACTCACCAGTATACATAATAAATGGTGTAAAGTCATCAAAGCTTTCAGGCTGTGTTTGTGTGGTGGTATGCATAAAATCTTGTCACTCTAGCACCAAAATATGCCAAAATATCCTCCAAAATGTGTTTTTCAAACACAGTGTGACACATGTAGGTCTATTGCTATGGCACCAACTGTAAAAAAAAGAAAAAAAAAATCTCTATTCAACGTCTGTTGACAGACAGAGGAGGAGAGAACTGTGGGAAAAGAGGTCAGAGACGTTGTTTTGGCTGCATGCAGCAGCGCCATAAATCAGAAGCTGTATAAACTGACTTTTCAGAGAGGACACAGAGGCGTCTCTTGGCCTGCTGGATCAGAAGCAGGCAAACAGAAATAAGAACTATGTTTATGCGTGTGTGTGTGGGGGTGTTTATGTATTTTGCTTTTAAGTTTAAACATACTTGTATGGTTAATTTCCCCAAAGGGATCATTAAATCTCAGCATGTCTTATCCTGTGTGCATAAGTGTGATAATACAGCATGAAAACAGCTAATATTCATGGATTTTGTCATTCTCATTACTTTTAACTGTCTTCCTTTGATTTAAGAAATTTGAAAGTTGTGAGAGCTTTATTTACCACAATCATGTGGTTTTATAAACAAGATTAAAATTTGCAATTCAGTTAGTCACAACGAAAAGTTGACATTTTGACTTACAATTGTCCATCCATCAGTCCGTTTTCTTTCTGCTTAAGTCAATTCCAGTCAGCCTCGCCAGAGAGGTAAACAAATATCCACACTCACAAACGCACCTACGGCCCATTTAGAACGATGAATGGCTCAGCCACACTGGACCAAAAATAGGAGCTCAATCTCCTTGCAACTAGTGAAAATTGGTGACTGCCTACAGACTGCCTTGAATTTTTTGGCATTCACCAATTGATTGCAAGTACTTGCAAATATAGCCCGGTTGCAGGCAACATGCCGCCAAACAAAATCGGAATGACTGTAATCCCTGTTAGACGGATTTGAATCAATTTATGCTGATGAGCACAACTCGTTTGTGGTGCTTCTTTTTGCAGCAGAGGACTCAACTGAAGTTGCTGAGTTTTTTGTATTTTTGTATTTTGATTATATTATATTAGTGAGCGCCTATGTCACTTAAATAGCCGTCCTGCAGAAACTACATCATCGTGTATGGAGGAATGTTTGGATTTCTTTTTCAGATCAATGACGTTCTTGCTGTAATTTGACTGTAAATAGTTAATGTGAATTTCTCTATATGTAGGCAGAAAGGATTTGCAATGTTTTGCCAATTATCAAAAGCAGATTGTGTGTAATTACCAACTTGACCCAATTCAATTACAAACTGAAAGCAGACTGATGTTTTATCACCATCTTGACATACCAAAGTTGCTTTGAAGATGGCAGCTGACTGTAAGTGGTCACAGACCTGGTCCTCATCTTCAGAGCAACCATTTCAAAGGCAATGAGATCACAAGTTTATTGCACATGGTCAGAGCACGGTCTCTAACCACTGTTTTCCCTAGTGTGACTGTAGCATTACATAACAGGCTTGTATTTTGCACTGTGGGAGGTAGCTGGAGTACCTGGAGAGAACCCACACAGGCACATGAAGAACGCACAAACTGCTGGCCTGGGTCCTTCTTGCTGCGAGGTGATAGTGGTAACCACTGCACCACTGCACCCCTTGCCTACAGTTGTTTACATTGTAAAAAGTTTGCAGGAATACCTACTTTTCTTCTCTTAGCCTAACATCTCCATATGGTACACATCTGCTGGAGTCCAGTCAGGGTGCAGGTGACATCAAATTGATTTCTTTGTGTACATGTGACTGATCTGATGCTTTGGAGTGCTATTGTGAGACATGTTTTTTTTAATTGTTGCAAAAAAAGAGATAAAGCTTGTTTCTTGTCCAGTGAGCTGCCTTCAACATAGTTTTTAGTGGCTCTTTGTTTCTTTGCTGACAGTAATGTTGTTCTTTGCTGTGTTGACAACCCTTCCTACTGGCAAGCTTTGTTGCTTTGTTGGTTTAATGCTTTAGTTTTTCACCAGCAACATCACCTGAGATATACTGTTACATAATTACCAATTAACAGGGTAATATGAAACCTAACATGCTTCACATTAACACTAATAAGGACAATATACACAATCTTTCCATTATACTATTTAATAGCCCATAACCGCAAAGCAAGAGTTAGTGAAAACCATCCCAAAGACCACTTCAGAGAAAATAAAGTGGTGAAAATCCCCAGTTACATGTTTAATAGATTCAAGACAAATGCATGATTATAGTAATGGAGTTCTTTGTAATATGTGACCCTAACGTTGTATGAATTACTGACAAAGCAGCATATTAAGTAGTGTCGCAGACAGAAATGATGCCAGTGTGTTTTTTGTCATGTCCCGGAAGAGCATAGCTAAAGATGTGACCACACAACAAGTGCTCTTCTTTCCTATGGGAGCTTTAAATTTGCAATAGTGGTACGTCAGAGCCTTTGCAGTAGTCATGCAAACTGACAGCTTGCACGACTCCAGTGACTGCTACAGAGCAGCTCACCACAAGAGAGAAAGAGCTCAGTTTTTTTATTTATGACAAAAGCCTAGGAGGAGACAGCAGACTGACTTAATCTTGACACGCAACATCTGAGACCTGTCCCTGGCAACCTGATGTATCATTTGATCATTTTTTATTCCTTTCAATATGCAAAATAAGAACATAGTTAACAACAAAGACATAAGACTTTGACAAAGGCAGAAGGAAGACTATGCTGAGCAGACTACATGCATGAGCAGTATGACCAGTCCAAGCAGTCTTCTTCAGTGCACCATTATAAAATTTCATGGCCATAACCTTTAATCAGTTTGCAAGAAGCACTGCCACTTTTTGGTAGCACAGTAGGTTATTGCATTTCCAGCATGCATATAGTTTCAGCATGCAGATTTTCTACAGAAAAGTGCATTTGAATTTGTGTGTGGCCACAAAGAACTTAAATAATAATACAAACTTATTTAGTCTAATACTAAATAAATCATTAGTGGCAGCATCAGTAAAGTAACATTTCACCTGCCTTATAGTTAATAGTGGATTACTTCCATAACAATGTTTATTATTTTTGGCCCAGGCTGCTTTTATCTATCTCTTCATCTTCTGTCAGTAACAGGAAGTGTTTGAAAGTCTTTGAAAACAGTTCTTGCATCCCACTTATACAAAAGGATAATGCTACTCTTACCAATGCCAATCACTCTGAGAAAACAATAGAACTATCTGCTGTAAACGTTATCAGAAAAGCTCCCAAGGATAAGACATTAGAAGTACCAGGAGTTGAGCACCAGTATAATGAAACTTGGTTATCATTTCACTTCAAGTCATAGACTGGCGAATTGGTACTGAATCTAAGTGATTGCTTTACATTTCCCAAATAACCTGAGTAGAAATGCACAAAAATACTATCTAGGGTTTTAATCTGCAATCCTAGGACTCCATTTGTATTATTTTTCTGTTGGAGCCATGAAGGATAACTGGTTTAAGATAAAGTTGTTTTCGATGATCACTGGAGATAGTCCAGTGTATGAACCTGTGGACCAGTTGGCTCCTGGGTGAGTATTGACCTATTTCTTGCTACATCTAAAGACTCAGTCACTTCAAAACTATTGAGGTACTCCTGAATACTCCTGACAGCCCTGAATCGCTTTCCAGGCCATGCTTGGATATTCCAAGGTGCAGTACCAGGATGAATCCTGTGACTGCCTGGTTGATTAAAATGATTCATGATGGTATCTCCAGAAAAAAAAGTCACAGTCAAAATCCATTTATATGGGTCAAACCCCCTTTTATTGTGTTGGAGGGGTTTGTGTGTCCCTGTGATGCTGGGAGCTGTGTGACCTGGCGAAATCAAATGAGTAGTGAGGATGAACTGGGAACACTTTGTGGAGGAATCTATCCATGGAATCTTTAACTTCCATGTCCAGGATGCAAGAGATACGTGTCAGGGTTTGCGAACATAGATAGCAAATTGAGGACTTTCTGGGCTTGGTGGGCCAAGGGGTCTCCTGAAACACCAGATGCTTATTGGAGTACCAAAAGGGCTGTGGCTTCAGCACTTGTGGAAGCACAGGGTTATACTTCCACAGGGTTATGCTTCCACTACTGCCTTCATGGCACTTCTACACTCGAGTGTGGAAGGAGGAGTTTGGAGAAGCCATGGAAAACGGCTTTTGGCAGGCGTCAAAGAAGTTCCCTCTGGGCTTGGTTAGAGAGACTGCCTCAAGCAAAGGAGTTAAAGTATCTTGGGATGTTATTCACGAGTGATGGGACGGTTTGAGCATGTGGTTATGATGCTTCCTGGGCACCTCCCTTTGGAGGTTTTCCAGGCACACCCAACTGGAAAGAGACCCTGAGACAGACACACAACCGACTGGAGATATTACATCTCATCTGGCCTGGGAATACCTCAGGATTCCCTAAGAAGAACTAGAAAGTGCGGCTGGAGAGTAGGACAGTTGGAATAGTCTCCTTAACCTGTTGCCACTGTAATCTGACTTTAATCAAGTGAAGGATAATTAACAGAGCTTTTAAAAGAGGGAGGACAAAATATGAAAACAGTAAAAATATATTATATATCAAAGATCAGCGTTTTTATTTTCATTCTCTAAGTGCGTTAATAGGGGCACATACAGGGCAAGTGAAAAAAGAAAGGACAGTCTGTGTGAAGTGGCCTGTTTAGTGTGGGATCACTTACATCAATATAATATGGTTACTTTTTCATGATGAAAATGCATAAAACTGCAATACTGACATTATATTGGTCCAGTTATTCCGAATAAACTAGTAACTGCACTAGCCAACGTCCTCTTAGCTTGTTGTAGCATCCCTGAATAACAGTCAAGCTAACATGGAATTAGACTGGAGCTAGGATGGGACTACATCAGCTTTTAGTGGCCCAACGGGTTGGTGAACTGTGTTCACCTGGGACTGATTCACAGTAAAAGCAACAAAGGGCAACAAGACATGGAGGATGTCCAAGTGTGTCAAAGGTCATTCGAAGCTAAAGTTTTAATTTTTCAGAAGTTTGAAAGCAACAGCAATCCAGTAAGAACATCTGATCTATATAATTGGTTTAAAGACTGGCTAACACCCGATCAATCTGTACCGAACATTTGCACTTAGTGGGGATGTCTAGAAAACCTCAGCGTTGCTGGAGAGATGCTCTGAGAACTAGTGGGTAACAAAATGCTTGAATTCAACATGAACTTGAACCTGAATTGAAATCAGAACAAGAAGAGCCAATACTGCAGAAATTGTTACATCATATAATGCACAACGCTTTTACCCAATAACACAATCTCAGCTGTAGTGCACTGGCCTTGGCGAAGGATGTGCTTTCCCTGTCCCTGTATGCCAACAATAAAGTCAGGTATGTTTAGGAGCTATAGTGCAAAGAATAATAACAAGTAATAGAATTCCAGTTTTCCAGAACTTTGGCCTATGAGCGATAGCCACAATAGCCATACAATTCATTAACTTTGTAGGGACATTGCCATAGGAATGTAAATTTTCCTGCAGGGTTTTCATTTCCTACTATTCATAACTCTATAGAGCTAAAAAGAATGAATGTGGTGTGTGTCTGCAAACATGTAAAGTGAAAGAAGCTTCAAAGTGTGATGCAGTCTAATGCGTGCCTGTAAGGGCAATCATATGTTATTAATGACCCAGTTTTACCTTACAATGTAACTTTGCTCACATTGTTCACTGTAACCAAAATTAACACTACATAGCTTTTCCTCCTTCATTCATAATTGACTCCGGCGCCTTGTTCTCATTTGTGATTGGGGAGGTTTATGTTAAGCTTCTGATGTTCAAAATCAGAGTCGGGAAGAGACACTGATGAGACAGTCGGATGAGTAACAGGAAGGCTCTGTGGCTCATTCTGGCAACCGATCTGGTGCCATCAACAATAAAGTCCGGTAGTGGTTGCATGATATTTAACCAGACCACGAACACAAACCTCCCATAGCTTTAAACATTAAACATCATATTCCCTGCTTCATCACGTTTTCTCTTAGTCAGAGTCTGATGGATAGAGTGTTACAAGAAACCACACACAATCCCTGCTTGTTCTCGCTTGCATGACTGTTTCAAAAGTTTGTGGATTGTTGAATGTAATGTATTTTATACTGCTGGAACTCACTGTCCTGTGTATATTTTAACAAGATTTTTTTTTTAAAGCAAATGCATTCTGATTTACTTTTTGGCACATTATGAGTCACATGTTACAGAGTTCATTGACTGCTTTGACTCTTGTCTCCATTCCCTCACAGAGTGCACTAAGCCAATCTAAGCAAATAACTCAGTGTGCCCATGAAGATGACTCTAAGGGAGAAAATTCTGTTGGTAAGCCACATGTTTTTGTTTTTTTTAAGCTCGGAGACATTATTAAGAGACAGTGTCGTCCTCTGCTGTCCTCCTCTTGTGGGCGTCAGGGGCCAATCAGACTATCATTACTCTGCTGACAACATGTGTTTATTGTTCTGAAAGCAGCTGCAGGGGATTCTCCCCGAATCCTCGACTCTTCATGTGTTTTAGATAAACAAGTAAAATACAATGCTCTCTTTCTTTAGGTTATTTAAGAGATTATTGGGTAGATTTATTGATTGTAGCACACTGGTATCTTCTTTTTTTCATCCAGAGCAACAACAAGTACAACATTATGCTGGAAATGCTATAAGTTACAGTCCTTGTTTACTTTTTATCCTTTACTGCTGGTTTCACACTGGGCATTTTACTGTTCATAACTGGTAAACTGGGCCATGTTAAAGCCTTTTGCAAACATTAGAAGAAAAATAAAGTTCACAAGATCGAAAGATATGTGATATTTGTTTCATTTGTATAGTGCCAACTCACAACAACAGTGGCCTCCAGGCACTTTGTACTACAACGTAAAGACCCTATAGTATTAAAGAGAAAACCCAACAATCTGATGATCTCCTATAAGAAAGTATTTGGTGACCACAGGAAAGAAAAACTCATTTTCAAGACCTCCTGCAGAACCTGGCTCGGGAAGTGGCAGCTTGGGGGTGAGGTGAAAAAAATAGAGAGACTAGAAGAAACTGAAGAAAGTTACTGACATGCAGTAGTGTTAGAAAATGCATCAGGTGTGAAAAGAGAGGAGAGTTGCTCATTTATGTCAGTCTGAACTTATAGCAGCAAAATTGATGGTTCAGAGTCACCAACTATGAACTTTACCAGAAGGAAAGTTTAAAGCCTAATGGTTGAATTTGAGAGAGGGTGTCCCTCCCAAAGTCAGACTAAGAGCTGAGAGGGGACTGACAGCTGAAGGCTCTGCCTCTCACGCTACTTCTGTGGTGAAAATGGCTGTTTGCAGGTATGGCAGACTCACTCAGCGCAGTTTGCTTCGCCTACTACACGATTCAAGTGGATGCCAAATGAATGAAGGCTCAGCATACATAGAAATACCTGTGTAAGCCATCACGCTACACTAAAATTCAAATAGATCTGCTGACCCACATTCACTGGAAATATGTTATAAAAGTTTTCTTTAGGTTTCGTGCAAAAATGATATCTTATGTAACTCCTTTGTTATCACAACCATTTTGAACAGTTAATGTAATTACAATATAAAATAATATTTTCCCTCAACTGTAACTGATTTTACTTCAGAATTATGTTTATTTTGTTATTGGGTTACATAACTTTCTTAAATGCAACTGGTCGCTCTATAAAACTGCGTTTCACAGTAATACCTTTACCATCTGCAAGACTTTAACTCTTCCAACTGGCACGATTACATGGTCATTCATCAAACGTTTGCTAACGATTAAATAATTTTGATACTATATCCATCTTCTCCGGCAGGCCTAAAATTTTGGCCAACAGATCCTACTGCATCAGCGCTCGCAGAAACCTGTGAGTAACAAGAGAAAAGACTTTGTTTGTCTTATGAAGTTTCTTAGGGACATGGGTGATGAAACCATTAAACAGCTATGGGAGAAGCAACCCCACTGACACTGATGGCTTCAGAGATAGGTGGGCAGGGAACACACCAGGGATAGATCATGAGAAACCCAACCCACCTCCTGAAAGCCCTGCTCCAACCTCGCCGTCCGTGAACAGGGGAAATGGACTTCTTGAAATTCCACTCTGGCCCTCCGCCTGACTCCACTCCCATCTCTCTTCTTGGTCTTGGTTTTTCCCTCTGTCAATCAGGATAGGGTCCAAGTCTCCCCACAATGGCCGCCACCAGCACTGCTCACTGTTCAAGCTACCATTTCTCCTGCTGACTAATTAGTGTTATGGTTAGTTAGCATTTTTGGCAGGCTGGGGGTTCCCTGTGACATTATGTCTAAAGCACTTGTCAAAACAGCGGTTGGAGGAGCCGTGCTGGCCTGTTGGCTAAGGAGACTGAGGCAGCGGCAGGGGTAGTGGTGGTGGAGGTGGAGAGGACAGAGGAAGGGAGCCAGGGAAATTGCGGGTGGGCGAGTGCAGGGGAGAGAGAGCCTGGCGTCTCATGCGAGGCCCTGACAGCTTCAGTCTCCAGGCTCCCTGCCCACAAACAGCACTGGGAGTCAGAGAGACAGGCAGAATTAGCTGAGCTTGGAGCAGCAGTATCCAAACTTGTGCTTGTTGCCCAGAAGCAATCCCCTACCTTCTTTACAACTCAGGGTATAGATGTTTGTGTACCGCAGCACATGATCTCAGCCGCTGTCTTCATATGACCGTAATCTCACTGACTGTCAGAAGCAAAACAATGATGCCACTGAGCATGCCTCAAGTCCTCTTACTTAAATTCTTTTTAATCCTGTTTATGCTCACGCCAGCTACTCGCTCTGTTTTACTCTTGTATTCCTTGTCATTCTGTAATCCTAGTGATTTCAGCTGTTTTTTTTAATATGTTTTCTAATTATCTGGAGTTATACCCACTCCTTGTTCCCCATTTACTTCTAATCTTAAACCGATCCCCTGCTGATAAGCTATCTCTCATTTGAAGAGGAAAATCTCTATGTAATATGGCTTGTTAAGAGATTCTGAGTGCATGGTGGGCTCAGGAGGGAATAGAGCAGCTGAATAGTTTGGCTACAAGTTTAAATTGAGCATAAAGGTAATGGAGTATTCATGCTTTTTTCTTCCCAAAAGCCATAACCACCCTGAACTCACACATGCACTGACAACACGGTTTCACCCCCGAATCCAAGGACTTCCCTCTATATGCAGAAAACACAACCACCATCACCACTGTGCAATACTTAATTTACATGCAGTAACCCACACTGTAAATATATAACACTATGTATTTATCTATTTTATTTTATTTTTTCTGATATTTGTATATTTGTACATTTGAATACTGTTCATATGTATAGTGCTGCAGAACTGTGCACCTCACCCCACAAATATACGGCTATGCAGATGATTTTCAAAATCATGATGTCACAGCAATAATCCATTGCCAGGACTTGACTGCCCAAAATCTGACCTCTCCTGCACCCCACCCCCACCACCCCCGCACTCCCCCACCCTCTTCTCCTGAGTCCGGTGTTTATTTGAAAAGTACAGTCTACTCACATTGATTTATAGCTTTTTAAAAGGAGGGTTTATGGTATTCCTGCCAGTTAAAGGCTCCCAAGGTTGCAGTGTTTTTGGCTGGAAGCTAACTTACTCTCAGACAAGAACATTACGTGTCATCTTTCCACACAGTACAATGCATTCACAAGTCTGCGTTCTCAGACAAACGTACAATACCTTTACATAGCGAAATTCAGGTTTTCTTTGTTTTTATTCATCGCAGGATTCAGTCCCAAGTACAAAGTCCGGTTTCCTTTGCAAATCCCGCAGGAAGCCTTCCACCTTCCCTCTGTGCTGATATGGAACTGGGATTTTCTCCAGGTCCTCAAAAGAGTGGCTTCAGAAACAGAAGCAGGTTGCAACATTTTACATCCCTGACCCACAGTGTGATTTCACACCACACACTGTTTTACTAAACAGGCTCACTGAGCAGAGTGCAGAAGCCAAGAACCACTCATGCATTCATTCAGACATATATTTCTATCTGCCCATGCATCTACAGTATACATTCCTTCAATCTGCACATACATGCGCCCAACGCTATAATCTCCAAACTCTAATTCAGTATAGCTGCACACTGTTACAGTAGAATCACTCTGTACTGCAGAAGATGTCAAAGAGCTCTGCAGGGCAAGGGAGCTCATCAATAATTCAGCAGAGAGTAGGTGATGGCTGGGTATAGTGGAGAGGAGCATGTGCCCTTGACGCGCGGAGGTCCAGCCAGGCCCTGCAGGCAGAGTGATAGGCTGATGCCCTCGGGGCACTGGGCCACAGACACCAACATCGCCTGTGGAAGCCTAGTCAGAAGCCCTGCTGCTTAGATTAGCTCTGCCAGTCCCTGTGTGTGTATGTGTTCCCTTGGCATGCTCAAGCCTCTCTTTGTGTTTGTTTTTGTGTAGGAGCAGTGCGCTAACCGTGTACTGTTTATAACTGGGTATTATCAGTAACCATTAACACCTCTGATTATGATTGCTGTGGTTCAACGCTCAGCGGCAGGCTGAGTGGTAGATAAATAAACATAAAAACACACTGAACGATGGCAGCAGATGCATCTATGCACACACAGAAACGAAGCCCTCTTCCTAAACCTGGCATCTTGCCAGGCTGACTTTTTTTTCATTGCACTATCAGCCGATTTCAAACACTCACTGTCACACAGCATACTGTAGACTTGGAAAAAGCCTGCGAAAGTAACACTTTTGATCTCAAAAAGCACTTCTGTTGGTAAGGCATCCTAAATTCTCTGCATATTTTCCAGTGTGTTCACAGTTCGGACACATGCAACTTTGCTAACCTCTTTCATCATGCCAGAAAATCTCAAGGTGGCCATATATCAAATAAAAAGATTGGTTTTGATTTCCCCTTACCCACAGCGTCACTCAACGTCGAGACATCTCCACAAACAGAAACATGAGCTACCCTCAAAGTTTCCAAAATGAAATTTCCCATTTTTCCAAAGCCAGAATTATGCCAGATGCCAGGTTATCTTACTGAACTCTCCTGCTCAGTTTGATTCATGCTAGCTGTAATTATGAACAACACTAACCAGGATCAGGCTGTCCACAAAGCAGGCTGTGCAACAGCAGCGTGGTTTGGAACCGTACTCCCACTGAGAAGCCCTGCCTGTGAAGCAACCCCTCCACTCCTACCTCCTTCCACTTTCATATATTCTTAAATTCTATGAATGCTCCTCTAATTCTGTAAACAGAAGGCACGTTGGGTTTGAGCACCAGTCTTTCACAAACTCTGCTTTAGACACTATTGTTGAAATGAGAGATGGTGGGATTTGATTTAAACCTGCAGGTGGTTACAGTGCACTGCCTGTGGAAAACATTATCGCTGGGGAGATCCTACTTTTGCCTCCCTATCCTCGTCCCCTCCTCCCACAAGGCGGAATGACATTTATAGGGTCCCATGCAGTGGTCTGTGACCATGAAAACCATTGTTGCTTTTGAACGCTCATCCCACCATTCCTGCTACACTGCAGGTCTGTCAGATAGCTAAGAATGTAGGGAAAGTCTGCAGGGGCAGAATGCTTGACTGACTTGTGTGTATGGTCTCTGCTCTAACTGAAAATATGGAAATCAGCTGCAAGGTGATTTCACACCAATGACCCAAGTAAACATATATGAACATTTTTCAGTAAGAATTGTTTTTTCTAAGCAATGGTGTGATTTTTGTTTTCTTCTTTTCAAAATGCATGAACTTGAAAACGTTATAATTTTACAGTTTATAGTTCTCACCCCCAACCGCTCGCGGCAGATGGCTGCCCCTCCCTGAGCCTGGTTCTGCTGGAGGTTTCTTCTGTCATGGTTCCTCGGTCTGTGACCCAGGGTTTTGAGTTTTTCTAGTTTGTTATCTTTATATTTTAGGTCCGTATTTTGCATTTGTTGTAGTTCCGGATTTTATTATTATGTGGTTAAGTTAGTGTTTCCTGTGCCAGTTATTATGTATTATTTTTTCCCCTTTGCTCTGTGTCCTCCAAGTCTTGTGTCTGTCTCCTCTCTCTGTTCCCTGTATTTAGTCAGTCTGAGTCTGTGTGTGTCCCATGTTTTCCTGTGGCTGGTCTCTGTCTGTTTCCTGTTTTATTCTGATAGTCATATGTCCTGTGTGCGTCTCGTCAGTTAGATTATCCAGCCTGGTACCCCTGGTGTTACCTCTCTGCCCCGATTCCCTGTGTTTATAAATTGTCTGCATTTCTCTCTGTTCCCTTGTGTGATTGTCCTCATCCTCTGGCTGTGTGTTCTGTCCGTTTAGTATATCTCAGTTTAGGTTTGTTGTAATTTCCTTCATTTTCATTTCATTTCATTTTATTTATTTATTTCACACCTGGTACAATAGTTCAAACAAACCAACCACACTTTCTATCAATAAAACACTACAACCATGTGTGAAAAGGAGCAGGAAGAAGAAAAATATTCTTATTAAACCCTGCCCCCTATCTACAATCCAACTTATATTACAAGTGGGCACCAAAAATCAGAGAACAAACTAACATTAACATTTATCTCCGGTCCTACCACAAACCAAACAACAAATTTACCATCAAAATATACAAATTTACAATCAGAATATACCACTCCACATGGTAACAAGGAGAAAAATAAAATTAAAATAAATAAAACAAAAAATTATAATGGATCCTTCATCAATGAACTCCAATTTCATTCACATTCTTCATATTGAGTTATCGTTTTAAGCATATAACACTTTTTAAAACAATATAAATTTATACAATTCTTTAAATTATAATGAAGAGAGTTCCACAGTCGTATACCCCTAACCGTTGGACTCATTAACCTTTGTGTAGTCCTAGCTAACTGATGCTTAAAATAAAATTTCCTTCGGCTGTCTTCTCTCCCCGAACACAATAAAAATACTCTTTGTAACTTAAAGGGCAAAATATTATTTTTAGCCTTAAACATAATTAATAGTGTCCGTAATTTCACTAAATCTCCTAATTTTAATAATTTCGATTTTATAAATAATTTATTTGTATGTTCTCTATATTTCACATTATGAATCATCCGTATCACTTTCTTCTGTAATAAGTTTAGAGGTTTTATAGTATTCTCATATGTATTTCCCCAGACTTCAATACAATAACTAAAATATGAGAAAAACAATGAAAAATATAAAATGCGCATTGTTTTATAGTCTAATAAATCTCTTACATTTCCCAAAATATAAATATTTTTAACCATCTTCTTTCTAATATACTCAATATGTGATTTCCACGTCAAATTTTCATCTACTATTACACCCAAAAAACGAAATTCAGTAACTCTTTCAATCAATTCTCCATCAATGGACATAATGACTTCATCCTCCTTTACACGATTGCCAAATATCATAAATTTCGTTTTTGTCAGATTCAAAGATAATTTATTTACATCAAACCATATTTTCAATCTTAACATCTCAGAAGTCATAATTTCAACCAAATCTTTCAAATTCTCTCCAGAGCAATAAAAATTTGTGTCATCTGCAAATAAAATAGAATTTAACCTTTTTGATACGTCACAAATATCATTAATATATAAATTAAAAAGTTTAGGTCCCAAAATAGAACCTTGAGGAACGCCACATACAATCTTCAATCTTTCAGAAGTGTTACCGAGATAATGCACATATTGCGACCTATTTTCTAAATAACTCCTTAACCAATTCAATGCCACTCCTCTCACACCATAATTATACAATTTAGAAATCAAAATAGAATGTTGTAACGTATCAAAAGCTTTTTTTAAATCAACAAATACCCCAACTGTATATTTATTATTATTGGTTGCAGATGAAATATCGTCAATAAAAGTCAACAATGCTAATGCCGTTGATCTATTTTTACGAAATCCAAATTGATTTTCATTTATTAGTTGATATTTTTCAATAAAACTATCAAGTCTTTGCGCAAAAAGTTTTTCAAGCACTTTTGAAAACTGTGATAAAAGAGACACTGGCCTATAATTATTAAAACTATGCTTATCTCCAGATTTATATAAGGGTATCACTTTTGCCACTTTCATTCGATCAGGAAATACTCCTGATTGTAACGAAAGATTAAAAATATAGCAAAGAGGAATACTTATACAGTCTAAAGTCTTTTTAATTATGACCATGTCTATACCATCACAGTCAGTAGATTTTTTATTTTTACAATTTTCTACAATTGCTACTATTTCTTTTATGGTAGTATCAGCCAAGAATATAGAATTAACCACTCTATTTTCTCCTTTCCAGGCTTCCTCATATTCTGGATCGTCATTTTTTCTAATTAAATTTGCTAAAGTGGGTCCAACATTTACAAAAAAGGAATTGAATTCGTTTACTACTTCAGTCTTATCTTCGACAACTTGATTATTCTTAATAAAATAATTAGGCCGATCTAAGGGTGTGTTCTTGTTACCCAGTACCTCCTTAAAAATATTCCAAATGCCCTTAATATTATTCTTATTTTCCTGAAAAAGTTTATTATAGTAGTCTTTCTTGGCTTTCCTCAATATTACTACCAACTTGTTTTTATAAACTTTATATTTCATTTCTGCATTCTTAGTTCTCTGTGTTATATAATCCCTATATAAATTATTTTTCTTTTTACACGCATTTGCAAGACCCTTAGTTATCCAAGGTTTCATATTCTTATTCTTTTTCTTATACTTAAATGATACCAATGGACAATGTTTATCATACAAGGCCAAGTAAGTATTTAAAAAAGCTCCATATGCAACGTTGACCTCATTAACATAAACTTCCTTCCAGTCCACTTCCATGAGATCTTGTCTAAACTTGTTAATTGCCTCGTTATTTCTTAACCTTCTATGACTCACGAACCCAACTTCTTCCTTTCTTTTCATATTTAAATCAAAAGTAAAAAAGACTGGTAGATGATCGCTTATATCATTTATGATGAGGCCACTGATAATATTACTCTCCAAGCTATTAATGAAAATATGATCAATTAGTGTTTCCGATTTATCCGTTATTCTACTCGGCTTTATAATTAAGGGATAAAATCCTTTACCAAATAATAATTCAAAAAAATCTGACGCAGCCTTATCATTTGCCTCTTTACAAAGATCAATATTGTAATCACCACACAAACATAAAGTCTTATTTCCCTTAGCCTTACTCAATAAGTCTTCTACTGCCTCTGTAAATAACTCAATCTCTGACCCCGGTTTCCTATATATACACGTTACAATTATATTACTTCTTCTTTCTATATCCAATTCCACTGTTACAGACTCCATTAAATCGTCTATAGCCACAGACATACATTCAACTTTTTTACATTTCAAATCACAATTAACAAAAAGTGCCACCCCTCCTGCCTTTTTCTTAATTCTATTTACAAAGTATAAATCGTACCCTTCGATACAAAAATGACAACCCCTTTTCTCATCTAACCATGTTTCAGACAGAGCAATTATTTGGAACTTGCCTCTCAAACTATACAGAAAATCTTTAATCGAAGCAAAACTTCTATAAAGACTTCTGCAATTAATATGAATTAATGAAAATGTATTAACTATTTCAACCGTATCCCTGAATTGCTCCTCTGTATAATATTCACATGTGACATTAATTGTATTAAGCACATTCCTTTCAGGGTCAATACCTGCTTCAAAATCATATGATTTATGATCTGAATCATCGAGCATTATGCATAATTATTCTAAAACTATCTATTAACCTCAAAAAAAGAAAGGGATCCTTAGCAATCACACATTCATTTATCGACATATTTTAAAGTCCGTTGATCTTTTTTTTTTTTTTTTTTTTTTTTCTTCCATGTCCAATTTACAATTTCCTTTTGTCCTTTTCCACCCGAAGTAGCATCTGTTCTTGTAAAGGATGAACTAATTGTTTTTAGGCTCATAGCCATGATTGGTCGCAACCGTTTGCCAATCTTGATAATGTTATCTCGTATAAATGTCCAATTCCTCAAGATCTTTAATCGTTATAACCTTGGCTTCTTCTGGCGTTCCATTCAGTTTAATCATCACTTTACAGTTCCTGGTCCAAGTTGCTTGAATCTTTTTCTCCTTCCGTAAAATGCGAGCTTGTCTAGCAATATCTGCATTTCTTTTTGTAAGATGTTCATTCAAATATACTCCGCTTCCTTTCAAAAGGCTGGACCGCCTCAGCAAATCAACTTTGTGTTTACGATTTACAAATCTCACTACAATTGCTGGAGGAGTATTAGTGTGCCTTCTAGGAAGGGTATAGCATGCAGATATATTATTACTATGCAGGGGAAGTTTTTTATTCGAAAAGAATTCCACAACCTGCCGTTCCAACGACTGTAGCTCCTCCATCGGAGGCTCGTCTTCTCCTCTTTTTGCACCGGTCCCAGACTCGGTGACTCTCGCATAACTTCTGTGTTTAGTTTCCAGACCCGTAATGATCACTTCCTCAAGTCGAGCCTGCTGTTCTAGATCGTCCACCTTCCTTTCCAAAAACTGGATTGTCTTGTCTTTCTCCTTAATCAGGTTTTTTAGTTCTTTGATTTGGTCCATCATCGACATTAATATTCCTTGTTGCTTATTTACTTTTTCAATTTCCGACGTCAGCGAGTTAAGTGAATGTTTAATCTCCTCCAGATCTTCTTCGACTTTCTTCATCTTTGCCATTTTGTCTCTTATAAATGTCAATCTTAGTTTATTTATTTGCCCAAACAAGGTCTATAACTGAAATTGTTTGGAGTTTTAACACCAAACATCACGGCACCGCCTCGAGGACGCCAATCCGGCTGTGATCACGCCCGCCATGTTTCCTCTGGCATACATCCTTGGTTAATGTATTTGGTAATTCAGCAATAAAGCAGCATTTAAGTTTCATTTTGTGTGAGTCCTGCATATTTGGGCCAGTTTCTGCGTGTCTCACACAGCACGTGACATCTTCCTGTAACAAAGGGGGTTTTCCTTCCCACTGTTGCCAAAGGGTTTGCTCACAGGGGGTCATCTGACTGTTCGGGTTTCTCTGTATTATTGTAGGGGCTTTCTCTTACAATACTAAATGCCTTGAAGCAACAGTTGTTGTGATTTGGTGCTATGCAAATAGCTTAAGTGAACTGGATTAAATAGTCCTCTATAGTCTGTTCTAAGATATTAAACTGACCTTATGGGTGGATGAATAGCCTCTAGCTTCAACTCAATTTTAAAAGTAGCTCTGCTAACACTAAAATATGCAATGTTTTAGTGTCATAAAGGTAAAAAAATGTCTAGATGATATTTTTCTCATAAGTGTTACCATGTACCAGTTAAATGGAAGATTTTGATTTATTTATCATTTGTCTATTGCTGGATTGATGGCAAAAATGCTACATAATGTTTCATAGCTTTGTCATCAATGTTTCTGATGCATATGTCTGCAATGAAAGGAACTGGTTACACTTTTTTCTATCTTGCTTTGAATAAACAGCTGATTTTTTCACCCTTAAATGCTTTAAGGAGAAGGATATTTTGGGGGGAGAAAACATGCACTTCAAAGAGCATAAGTAATGTCGAGCCAGGAAAGAGTGCTTGTAATATTTCCCATTTGCTTGTAAAACTGGGCAGATAACAAGCTGATATGGAATCAAAGAGAGCTGCTGTTAGTTGTGAGGCGGAAATATGAGGTTTGTGGACAGTTTGTTCCTGTGTGCTTCTGGTTGGATGCCTGGTGAACTGGTTGGCTGCTTACATCTGCCTTTTAACATGCATTCATGCTAAAAAAGAAAATGTTAGGGACTGCTGTCGCTTCACGTACCTCCTCCTTGCTCCCAGTACCACACCTCTCCTTAGATGCACGACTGAATACCACACAAACATAGTAGTATACCCATATGCTCCTAAGTTTTACCTTAAATTCTCAATACAGCATAACCACACACACAAATCACATGAACAGTCTTCACTCAGCTTATCATACTCACTTACAGGACTCATGAACTCCAAAGTGCTCCTTTATTGTTTGCAGATATTTGTTTTACACTGTTTAAAGTACTGAATGTCAAAATCATTGAGGAAAGTGTGCTCGGCCATGTTGATTTAGGGGAACATTTACATCGACCGGGCGCTCCGTCCTCTCGCTTCCTTTTCTCCGTGTTTCCCTTCCTAACCAGAAACACATTGACCCTGCCTTTGAATACAGCCCACTGAAAGCAGATCAGCATGTAGAAATGAGCTGAGTGGGTTCGTGCAAAGCTGGGCTGAAGCCAAACTAATAACTGCACCATATTAGCAGTAGGTCACGGGAAAGCCATGTTTTTACATGTAGTGGGCTGAAGTCAAATAAACTGATGGCTTGCATAGGTTTGCCTGGTGTTCTCTATGATTACCTTGTCAAAATCGCTGGGATTTTGTACTTATTAGTCTGCTGATGAAGCTGTTAGAGGGTAAATTGAAGAGCGTGCTTGTATACTGTAAGTTTACTTAAATTACACAAATATCAGCTTGTCTAAAAAACAGCTTAATTCTAATGGAAGTGAATAATCATAACATTTCCCACACCAACTGCTCACCTGCCTTTTGTGCAAATAAATGACCAAAGTGGTGAAACAAAAGTGAAATGTTGGATTTAGGATTGTGCAACAAATATAGCTTAAAGGACTAATAAAAAAGATTTATCGTTCCTCCCAAGGAACCAATAACGAGAAGATATCTGAGGGTTTGACTGTAACACTGATTTAACCATTAACTCCCTAAAAGATGAGACTTTACAGCTGTCAAAACCTATTTTAAATCTTTTACGTTCTCTTTATGAAAAAGAAAAAAACCTTTGAAATTGAGCTTGTCGTCTTTAACTGTTTGTAGCCTTTTTAATACAAGTAGAAAGACTAAAATGCAGATTTTTATTGACCCTCATTGATCTTAAGGAAAAGGTAAAGTAAGCTAGAACAACATATTTGGTCAGGGTGCCCTTTGTGGCACAGTAATATTTACAAGGCATTTGCACACTGAGGGTCTGGCTGTGGCAATATTGGATGACGATCCTGTTTTAAAGAGTTACAAAGTCTGTATTAGGATGCTGGGAGGCTAAGGTAGAGTAAGCCATAACTTCAACTTGTGTCGCCTTTTGGAAGCTTTACGTTTTGCTTCACTTCACCCTCCTTTTATTCGCTTTTTACTTTGCTTTTGTACTACAAGATTAAACCTGTGTGTTGAAAGTGGTGCTTACCCAGCGTGACGCCAAAGGTCCTTTAAAAGAATGTGGCAAACCTAAAGAAGAGAGTTTTGGGTACAGTATTTAAGATTTGATTAATGGTTTTTAAAGCATGGGTGGATGGGTCGGCACCTCCCAACCTCTCGGATCTCTCTCCCATTAGATCTTTCTCCCACAGAGGTCTGCTGAGTAAACGCTCCTGGCTGTCCTGAGCTCCAGATTAAAGTACAGAGGAGACTGTACCTTTGCAGTCGCTGCTCTGAAACTGTGGAACAAACTGTCTCTTCACATCAGGACCTCTCCAACATAAGACACCTGTTTGAAAATTATTTTTCTTTGGCTTTTAAATCAAAATGAGTTCAGAGTACTTTTGTTTGTGCTGCTTTTACTGAGGTTGTTTATGGGGTTTTTTTTAATGCTATTTGATTATTTTAGATGTTCAGTACTTTGGTTAACTGCTATAGAAATAAACTTGACTTGGGTCTTTGTGAAGCTACGTTGATATTTTCATTTGTAGCAGTGTTGTGCTGAATTACAGCAGATTTAAAGCCAGTGCATTTGACTCTCTTTCCTATTGTTGCCAAATTACAAGAAATGAAAAGACTCTTGCCAGTGATGCTCATGGCTAGATTAGCGGGTCAGACTTGTGGCCTCTCTTAACAAAGAGGTTGCACTTGTGCAACTGTTGCGCCTTATGGGATTTTGATTTTATTGTGTAGCTGAGTAAAGCGCCGCTTCCTTTTCCGTGGAGGTCAAAAATAGGATTGAAAACAATCAACGTGATGCGTTAATAGTTTCTTGTAATATTTCTATGTGGATAAGAAGGTTAGATGTTTCCCATACATCAGTATTTAGGCAGATGTCAGTGCTCGAATGCTGGAGTTGAGTCTGCACTTGACACTTGGCTAATAACAAGACGATTTTTTTTTGTGTAAAGTCCAGTGTGTATGTTAGCAGTACATTGGTAGCCCAGGGGAAAGCACAGACACGTGCATAAACACGCACATGACAATTACTTTGAATGTCTGGATGTTTATTTCGGTGCTTTTCCACTCTCTGTTGTTTAATGCGTGTTGTCAAGAAACAGTAAAAGTTTAAATCGAAACAGAGCCTGCGCTTGGAGGAAGGTAATGGAAATCATTAGAGGACATCATTGTTCAATATTTATGTGTGTGTGTGTATGCACTTAATACACACACACATAAATATTGTGTCCTTGTGTGTGCATATGAGCGCGTCAGTGTGTGTGTGCAACTGTTAGATGGTGTTGAATGCATGTTTGAGCCCCGGTCACGTTGAGAGACGTTCACACGTGTCCGCAGTTTACTCGCATCTTCACCTTCACTCTGTTTACAGGCTTTACAGGAGAACAGTGTCCCTTTAGTTCAAGCCATTACTCACAGTGTTAGAACTTTTTAATAGGAAACCAAGTGAGATTTGGCTCAGCGGAGACTCATGCACAGACAATAGCTCATTGATGCTAGCGCTGTGTCACTCCTAACTTCTCACTCCCTCTGCGCCTCTAGGTGCTGACAGACTGATGGGCAGCTATTGTTCCACATCTGAATCGGAGGAAGGCAAGCTGTGGCCTCTCCCCTGCTTCCTTGCTTCCCTCTTCCACTACTTCTGAGCTCCCTCTCTTAAATCCTTGCTCGTTTTCAATATCTGCCTTCTTTTTTTTCCACACACTCTTTTATTTCGATTTCGCAGATATCCCCCATTTGCTTGCGCTCTCATCTCCTGCTCACTTCCCCCTTTGTGTAAGTCTGACTTCCTCTCTCTCTCCTTTGCTCTCTCTCTCTCGTCTTGCTGTCTCGTCCTCCCCCCTCCCTGGCTTTCCCCCCACCATGCATCTGTCATTCCCACTCTCCCTCCCTTTTTATCTCCTGACTGTATGTATCCGTCGATCCGGGTCTGGATTGCCACGAGCGACTTGGCAGGTCACATTCTTTGCGCCTCCATCTGCTGGCTTGATCTCCAATTTCACTTTATCAACATTGTCATCCTTTTTACTATAGTGTTCCCTTTATGTCTCCGTCTCTTTCTCTCTCGCCCGTCCTCCTTTGTCATCACCTCGGTGTGCCCATGAATCCTTCTTCTCTCATAACCTTCCCCACCAGCAACCCACGGGCTCACTCTGCAGATGACTTGTGGTGGAAAGCATGTTGGAGGTTCAAAGCAAAGTTTTTCCTCAGCAGTCGTAGTTTAAATTAGCACACTTATTATCTTCTAAAATTTTCCTCAGTGGTGTCACACTCTGATAATTGCTCAAGCTCTTTGAGATAATTGGAGTGTTATCAAAATTCCGCCGTGGTAACGAAACCAGATATCCAGTGTGTTAAAAGGGCCCTGTTAATGCATGCAGCAAGAAGTTGTATAATAGTGACAGATAATGTAGTGTAAAGGTGTTAGAGCTCGAAAAGGAATAGATTCACTATATCCACTTTGCATGTGCGTGTTTCTTTCTTGGCCAAAGTTTGATGAGAAGATCAATAAGAATCCCAAATGGATAACGAAGTAAAGAACCAAGACGTGAAGGGTTAATTAATGACCTCCAGAAATGTTTTAGGAAACTGTGCTGCATGCGCTGGCTTTTGCTTTATATTTGCTGTGCCAATGTAAAAGAGAACCAAAGCATCTTCTCATCCAGAATCAATGTGTTTGCCTTTACAGGATTAGTGATTTGTATATTTATTCTGTTTCCATCGACCGCTTAAAATTGAACACAGAAAGGTTAAATGTCCATTTCTGAGCAGAACAAGATTTTAAAAAAGTCTTTCCCATAGTGGATTTGGCTCTTCATCTGTGTTTAAATCGGTTTTATTTTCCGATTTATCCACATAAATGACTTAATACACTTCTTGTTTTGTTTTTTTGTGTTTTTTTGGTAACAGCTGCTCCAAACTATGCAGCGGCGCCTCGGTGAAGAAGGCCTCGCTCTTCCATCCATTCATGCTGCATTCTGGTGAGAATCCACTGAGTGGCAGTAGTATGTCATAGCTAGCTCTCACACAGATGCCCTCTGCGACCACACAAACGCACTCCTGCACACAACTAATCACAAACCAGTTTGAAAGATATATGGACACAATGTGGGACCCACACACACACAAAGCAGGCATGCACATACCCTCGTGCGCAGTAACGGACTGAACTCTTCTGTCTCTGACAGCACCAAGTGACACTTTACAATAACACGGGTCTGAGGAGGGAAAGGAAGTTGACTTAACGAAGTGTCTGGGAATGAAAGGTGGCGTGTTTCCCTCGCTCACAAAAAAGGTCAAAGTGGAGCAGCCAGATCAGGCCGCTCTCTGAGCCAGTGTGTCATACTCATACTGTGTCACGTGAACATTTAAAAGAGGCTGAATTTTTAAACAAAAGATACATGTACGTTATGGAGACCGGTTTGGCATGACCCCGTGAGTCATCATAAATGGTGAATTCCTTAAACAGCCCTCTCCAATTTTATTCACACACCATTGCAGCTCTTTGTTGTAATGAAATCCCCAAATTGCTGTGAATTTTACTTGCAATTTTCAACACACTTGAAAATGCTTAACTAGAAAATATCTGGTTTGCAACTTGTACTGTGGTAAAATGGCTGGAATTTTTATAGCACTTTTTGTTGTATTGACCACTCGGTCACATTTCCCTATTTTTCACAGTGCTTTATCTATCACACATGCCCCACTCACACAATAATGAATGCATTGGGGGCAGTTTGGTTCTTCATTTTGCCCCCAAAACACTTCCACGTGCAGATTGGAGGAGCCACGCCTGTAGACATATAAACTGCATTACCTAAGAGCTCATTCGAGATTTGAACCAAGGACTTCATGCACAGGAAGAGAATGTACCGCTAGATTAGTGGTTCTCAAATTGTGGGGCAGGGGAACGCTTTTCACAAAACCAGATGATAAACATGAAGTGAAAGTACTCTAAAGAAAATAACCAAACAAGAGTTTGCTGATGTTTTTGTGCTGACCTTTAATTAAAATTCAACTCTGATCCATTTGAAATTGTTGATGGTTGATAAATCTGTGTGTGGCCGTGCCAGAAAACGTTTGAGAACCACCGCCCCAAATCAGCGATTGATCAAACTGACTCGTTTTAAGGTGCTTTAAAAGCCAGAGCTGCGACATGTGTTACTTTATTTCTGCTCCAGTTTCATTCAGAACACGCATTCATCCCCTAAAGCGTAACTGAGTTCACTCTGCTTTCATGTATGAAGAATGGAGCAGTAAGCCTGTTCCTGGCACACCAGCACATCACATGCTGTATACATACAGTACAGACAGAATCCTGTTAACTCCTTAAAGACCCAATTCATAAATACAGTGCGGTGTTGAAACACTGCTACGATACTACTGGCTGTGTTTACATACTGATTTATTGCACTAAAGACAATGCTTTCAGTGAAAGTTATTGTCTAAGCTTTGGATACAAGGACTCACAGGGTCTGGCAGCCTACCATGAGTTTTGCATCTGTTTATAGTCTGTACAAGACATAATGCATCAATAAAGCATGGCTGTATTGGGGATTGCACTGTTACAGTAGCAATGGATAGCAGTTGATGCATGCACGTCGATGCTAACTGCATGCCAGGGCATCTTTGTGCCTTGTGTCTACATGGTAAATACTCATCTTGTAACTAATTAACTGTTGAGGTGCACAGCAATGCAGCAATCTAAACACAGCACACACACACACGAGGCAGGGATGAATGTTGTCGGCTTGCTGTTGGAATAAACTGTGAAATCTATATTTAGTCCTTATTTAGACATGAGATGCTTTTGGGAAAGATGGAAGCTTCAAAGGTGTGTGTACTGAATGCAACAAGCTGTTAGAAATGATTGGAAATTTGTGCATACTCACAGCTGCCTGAGCACATTTTCGGACACACAGAAAATTACAGGTTTTTAACTTTTCTTGTTAATTTAACATCATGTTTCTTGTTAAGTAGCACTTGAAGCTTGTTTTTCTGAGTTTTCCCTTTCTTTCTTTTTTTAAGGAAGCTGAGTTTTCTTAAATGTTTTTTCCTCAAATTTAATCATCCTTTACTTTTTTGCTGATATCAGATCAGCTCTCAAATGAAAGCTAACTATAAAAAATAACCAAACACCGCCAAGAGTTTAATTTTCAGTTTATGTTATTTATGTACTTTTTTCGATCTTTTAGTAATTTCTTGGCTTATTTTTTATTTACTTAAGGGATCTGATAAGTCATGCTTGGAGAAAAGCCAACCCCTGCATCTATCATTGCATTTAAGCAGCAAAACCAAAAACTCCCTTTAATAAACCACTTGATGTGCTAAAGAAAATATTGTGATTCTCCAGAGGAAGAAATGATGGGTTCATTTCACTGTAATTTTTTTTTTATAAAATCAGTGCATAACAGTTCATCTGTCTCCTTTGCTGGAAAAAAAAATAGTATAACAACACTATGCAACATCACAGTGATACATGAGAAGAAGCTGCCTCTTTGACTCTGATGGATTGGCTGCGATTGGCCGGATGGGCGTTCAGCCAGTCTAACTTGAACTTGCTGTCAGTCTGTGTTTTCAGATACAGAACTCTAACTTGATTATTTATTCATTGTTTTAAAATTCTGGTATCATTTAGTTAAGTGAAAAACTGGGGAAGGAAGCAAAAGTGAAGGTGTTACATCAATCATTTAGCTACGTACCACAGTGCTCGTGAATAACATCTAATCTTGCCGCTGAATGTAACGCAGTGGTCTACTGAAGGTTTGCTTGCGTCTTCATGAAACTTAGTTGTATTAAAGAAAACATGATGATAACTCGTGTTGTTGAAGGAAAGTCGTGCCGTGATCTAAATACTGAAAAAGATTTCCCCTCCTTCATCACAAAATACCAGATATTCCAAATGCTTTTGCAAATTTGGGCCCCTGGAGCAAGTGCATTGGCATCTGCTGCAGTCAAATCCACGAGAGACACGGATTTCTGCCAGTTCCATATACACAAATGAGCTTAAACTATGGCTCTCCTAGACATTTTAAATGTTATTGGACTGAATAAGTCTCCGGATTTTGCAGGAGCTGTAATGTTTAAAAAAAATCTTCATTTTCCAGGCTCTCCTTTTCCAGTGATGTGTGGAAAAAATGCTTTTGGGGGCCAGTGTGCCTCACGCTATGAATACAGAAGTTGTAATAACATGGTAGGGCCATTGCACCAAAATCAACATTGCACTGTTTCTGCAGGCTTCGTCAACATCCACGGGTGTTTCATACATTACCCTGGAACATCTCCTGGTGGTGGGGCAAGGATGCCTCCCTGTTCTCATAGTCTGTCAGCAAAGGCACAAGTTTGCTGTTTGAGTTCCCTCTTCGATGACTTTATGCAGGATTTCAGTCCCAAGTCTCTGATAGAAGGTGTTGTTCATTACCAATAAAATATTTAGCTTGAACCTATTTCAGATTAAACTGTTGGGTTGCTTTACTTTTCTCTGCCCTCTGCAAACAGTTCTGTGTACTTGGTGATTTTTTTCAGTCGTGGCCTGCCTCCACATTCCTCCTCCAAATGGTCAGTACACTGGAGCCCACACCACCATGGTCACAGAGCTGCCATGCAAATCTCCCCTGGAAAATGAGACTGTTTGCCCAACTGCCTGTCTCTATCCATATCATTATTACATCATTATCGCTGCTTTTATGTCTTAGGAACACGATCGTGTACGACAGCATACGTCTTTTTCACCATGAACTGACCCAGACAGCCCTGTGATGTATAAATATTTACAGTATGTCAGGGTTAAAGGTTTTTCATTTACAGCTGAGACAAAACCTTATCCTAAGAAAGATGTTGTGACTGACATTATTTTTAAATACAACTTAAAGAGACATTTAAAGACAAACTTGAATTCCAGAAATAATTGATGATAGAAGAAACAGAGGTGGAAATTATAAGGAAGAAATTGGAAAAGAGAGCTTTTGATTGATTTATATGTGCGCAGCAGCATTTTTGTGTACTTGTACGTGTATGAGTGGGGAGATGGCAGGGCTAGAGCTTCCAGATGTGGAGTGGGCAACCTGCCTGCTGGGTCCAAACACAGGAACTATCCTCTGGCGCTGGAGATTAATCAAAGCCAGGGGAATCTCCACAGTAAGATGAGGCAGCGAATTGATGTGTGTGTCTCTTACTGTGTGTGTGCACATGTCATTATTTTTTGGAGGATAAGTGTAGATTTTTTTACATATGTTTTTGTGCATGCACCACTCACAGACTCCCATAAAGGAAGAACTCTAGACTTTTCCAAGTCTCTTGATTTGCTCTCCACTACATAGAGAAAGGAGCTCAACCCTCATTTTTGCTGATGGTGCCCTTTGGGAAGACTCTAATAGTAACGTCGTTATGGGAAACAGTATTTACAAAACAACCCACCAAGAGAGCATACTTTTTTTCCCCAGAAATTTCAATCTGATCTCAAATCAGCGCGTGTGTGTATGCAATAATCACTCGCTCAAAACGCACATCCCTAATGATGGTTTTCAGATTCAAAGTCTTGCTGATGGAATGTCATGAGTCTGTGTCAGAAGCAATCAAAATGGGTTTGCAGCCTTTCATGGAAGACTTACAGACTTCGCCATAATCTCATGGGCTTGGTGCAATTTAAAACTCACTCTGTAGCCCATCACTATCAGTTGAGGGCTTTGGTAGGTTAATGGCATTTCACTAACTTTCCGTTAATGCATTTTCAGTCTTTGATTCACGCACCAGTGAGCTCTTTTGCAGCCTTTCCATACTATCAGAGGGGACATCACGTCCTGGCGTTTATCAATTAATTGCACGCTGCTCCTGGGTGCCATTGTGAGCCATTGAGATTTTTTTTCCCCCATCCTCAGTGAATGACTGATGCATGTGTTCTCTGAGCTTCCCTTGATAGAGAAGAGTAATTACTCACAGGCAAAACTCTGACCAGCTCTATGGGTCCTGTGGTAACCTACTGTGACATTAGTGCACATCAGTGTGCTTCAGTGCTAGTCTGGAATACAAGTAGACTGGACAATTTATCCCTTCCCCATTTCCTGTTTTTAGGCAGTCTTCTGTGGAAATGTATCCGCTAAATACAGCAGTATAGTGGCTTTTGGTAGATGGGTGTGCCGTGAACCTCACTAAAATTGAGAGTGAAATATTTAAACATCTCAACTATGAAAGTGTGCAGTAAACTGTTTTGACTTGTCACGCAGGAATACCGCAGGTGAGTCTAATGACACTAAGGATGGCTCAGTAAACCTTTTTCATGGCAGACATTCGGGCTTCTCATAGCACAAAATGCAGCTGACAAATTTAGTTGGCTTGGTCCCATTAATTGTCCCAGAAAGCTCTGACAGTATGACAGAAAGCACAATAACTGAGCACCAGGATTAGCTTACCTAAATGGAATGCAGTTATCAATCACACCTGTATATTTCCTGCGTATGGCGTGCCAAAATGTCTGCTATGGAAAAAATGTTCCATTGAGGTGACAGTGAGCCGGCGCGTACAGTAACAGGGCCCTGGCAATGCCACGTCTAATTAAAATGCAGGGCTTTCTCCTGTTATTATGTCTGTGTTGCAAATGTCAAAATGACGTGACAGAGGTTACTTTAATCTGACGTCTCAGGAAATACTGGATAAGTCAGGAGAAGCGTATTGATTCAGTCCAGTCAACATAATGCATCTACAGATCTGGTGATGATGTGATGCTTGATGAGCTCATGTGTAGCGTATTTTATGTTGTATTTATAAGTTCACTTGCTGACATGCTATAAACCATGGATATTTAATGTCTCACTGGGTACACAGAAAAGACCTCCACAATCTTTCATCGGGCTTCTTATTTAGTCTTTCTTTTTGGATCCATGGAACATGCACATAGCAGGGCCATTTCAGAGCATGTGCATTTATGATTTCCTATGACTGTATTGGCTCAGACTTCCTGCTGGTGGAAATGTGACTATTTTATCAGAATTGTTTTGTAGACCAGTTTAGCCGAAGCAGTTTCCCATCAGTCCAGCTGCTCTGACAGACTGAACTTTATGGGTTTAGGACAAAAATGAGCGGATGATAGAAGGTGTCATTAGAAGGAAATATTGTCCACCGATGCCTCAGAACAAAAACTTGACACGTATTGCAGCTTTTGTTTTGAAAATCAAATAACTTTTCAGAAAAAAAGTATTTCTCTCATTAAAAATAAAGGTTTAGTGAACAGTTTGAATTAGGTTCAGAATATTGCCTTAAATAATATTTCGTCAGATTCACTAAATGGTGAAAATAGTGTGAGAGCGCAATCCCTGAATAGAGGGATTGGTATGGTTAGTTTTACAGGTGATTTACAAAAGTTGTGCTGTTTCCTAAACACAGGCGCGCTCAGTCCATTTCAGTATCAAATGCAACAAAGTTCAACATGCTTTTTCTAGATTAAATATCATTAATATTAAATATAGCTGTAAATTATGTGAGTCAAAGATTAATAAATCACTTTGCATGCTTGATTTAAATATTCTCCTTCCTATTTTTACACATATGCGACAGGCTCAGTCACAAAAAGTCCGTACCTCTTACAGGTAATCTTCTCACTGCAATACCGCTTTGTTTTGTTTTTAGCAGTGTCTTGAAAATCTGTCCCATAAGCACAAATCTCCTTGGGAGTTGGATCAGAAGGGCATCTGGAGTAAAAACCTACCAAATCAAACATGCGGAGCTGCCTGCTGTGGTCACCCTCGTGAATATAGGAGCAGCTGAAAGTGTGGTATCTAAATAAAACTATGAATATTTAAGATAGTGTACAAGTTTGTCAGTGTATTAAAAACAGCTTTTTTTTAGTAATTAAATGCGTCTAATAAAGACGCATGGACGCAGTTACCAGCTAATCAGAAGAACTTGTTTTTATTTATTTTTTTTTTCATATTCGATATTTCTAAGACTTTTAGATTGGCACTAAATCTAACTACTGATTTAAAGTTTGATTTAAATAATTGTGCAATAATTATCGAAATCTTCTTACAGGGGCGTCCTTTCACTCGCTGGCTACAAAGCCTCAACGTGAGCAAATTAACACTTGATTTCTTTTCATGGTGCCTTAATTTAAATTGGCTTAGCTGAAGGAAGCTTTCTGTTGAAGCAGCCAGATGAAGCTGACACTGAAAACAGCACCAACAATGTAGTTAACACAGAGAAAATCCTCTCGTGGTTCTCATTTGACCTGCACGTGTGAAAGGAAGACAGAAATAATTGCTCTACTAAGTTGCAGTTTAAGTGTCACTATTTTTAAAATCCCTGCCGGCCACGTCATTTTCAGTTTGCAGTCTTTATTCGGGCTTGTGATCCAAAAACAGTTGACAAAAACATCAGAAAATCTACTGTGCAGTAAAAATCTCACACCGGCGTTTTGGTCAAAGTTGTCAGAAACTTGGCAAGAAGTCTTAACGTGACTTTAAAACTGAAGCGTTAAGCTGTGCTTGCATGAATATGCACATTATCCCCCTGAACCCCACAAACTTGCTTCCCTGCTTCAGGATCGGACAGCTCTGTGATTCCGCTCTCTTCCATGTGGTCTTGTCTTTGTGGACGAACATGTACGTTAATGTTCCACTTCTTGTTGACCCAGCACGACATTTGCATTTTAAGACTGTGCTGATGTTACAAAATTCCAGAAGGCCGCGCTGCATTTGGAAGCATCCTGTGAACCCCTGCGTGCCCTCTTACTGCTATCTGCTCTGGATAAAGGCATCAGTTGATGCTTAAAATGCAAATGATATTCGCCCTGGCCTATGGTAGAGTGCAGCTGAGCTGTTATTGTATTTGGTTTGGAAGTGTGAAAATATGTCAGGGATGTGTATTTTTGCAGAAAATATGTGAGGAAGATAAGTGGCTCTCTGTAGGTCCGTGGAATGTATTGTCTGGCAATGTGCTTGATGAGGCCTGCAGTGCATTTGCTAGTGTTTTTTTGCCATATAGTAAATCGCTGGTGTTGAAAGGTTGAAATGATTCACATATGCAGTTATATACAGCTGATAACAATTACAGTCCTTAGCTGGGAATTAATTGCAAACACACAGCAACAATACACATGTAACACCATTACTTGGGCAGCTAGCCTATCAGCTTGATTTTTTTTACTCGCTTGAATGTGCCCACAGCACGCTTCTCCTCGCTACCAACATTATTCTCCTCCTGCTTTTCTGGACGACACGCTCACCAAGCAACATCTCCACACAACTCAGGGATGTGCAAGATTATAGTAATTACATGGATGCAATCTCCCACCCAAATTAGGAGCATTACATTTGTGACCCTTAAAATGAGAGAGCAATCTATCTCATAGCAACCTATAATAACAATAAAAATGTCCTCGTCAGAGGGGCTCGCACTGGCACGCTGCTTCGGGAATGTGCTTTTACTTTAATCTGCCTGCACGATTTCCATTTCCATTTCCATAGGCTGTTGGGAAATAAGCAAAGGTGCCAGGCAGATGCTTCAAATTGATTCTTTTGTTCATATACAGAAAGTTAATCTGGAATGACAATGCCAAAGCCTGTCTACTTCTGGCACTACTGCAAAGGCTCGATGTAAAGATGAAGACGTGTTTAATGTAGCAAATCCAAGTTGTTACGTTAAAACATAAATGCCCATGTGCTTAAAATATAGCAGCATGTGCAAAAACTGGTGCCAGTGTAGTTTTGGATGAAGGTTTTGGGGATTTGCAGCTCAAATTATCTTTAGGGGGAAAAAAATACTAACATTTGGGGGTTTATGAATGGAAATGTAGTACATCATGTACACCTTTTCTCACCTCCCACGTCTATGAATACTCTTGGGGAATAAGCCTTTATGTTTATATGTTAACATTTTGGACAGCTCAAACAGCCAGGGGCCAGGGAGTTTAAACAGGCCCCGGACCCCGAGCTAGCTCCCTGCAGGAAACCCCGGGACTCTGTGCTTCTGCATTTGCTCAGCTTCCCTGACAATGTTGTACCCCATCAAAACCACGTCACATCAATGACTCTGAGTCACAGGCGAGCAGAAGCAGGGCTGTGGTGTTGTCACAAGACAACACCGGTCTCTGGTGTAAAGTTGGGAGTCTGGGATTAGTTTTGTTGCCCGGGTTCGAGGTGTTTACATGTTTATGATGCCACAAGAAGGAAAATGGAGCTATGGAAGTAATTTATCAAACTGACATTTATATTTCAGGCATTTAGCTGCTGCATAATAACCCATAGTGATTTGGGGCCTTGGTGTCTTGCACAAGGATAATGGGGCAAGATGTGTGGATGTTAATGACCATACTGACTGCTACAAAAATGGCCCCAGCGGTAAGGAAGTGTGTCATAAACAAATACATTGTTAGAGTATTTTTACACTTCATTTTCCAACTTCGAGTGTAGTTTGCTGTCCTTGGGTGTCTGCATTATGCCTTCCTCGTTAGCTAACTTTTACCCAACCTTTTCAAATGTTATGCGAAGGTTAACAGGATTCACTTCATTAGGAAGATAAAAATGCCCCAGGTTCATGGACAACGTGCTCCATTTTGCTGTGTTGTTTGTGCAATACAGGAATAGTCAATCACAATTACCCAGTGCTGGCCCGATGTGCTCTTTGCCGCTCCCTCTGGTGTTTATCCTCCGTCCTTCTTGACCACCTATTAACAAACAGTGAGATAATGTAACTAAATACTAAGTTGCCGTAATAAAAGGGATTTATTCAGCCCTGGAGAGAATAGTGAAGATGCTTTCTTTTACACTTGCTGATTAAAGGGTGAAGGTGATTCTATCTACTTTTTATGAACTTTTTCCCATCCTTGGAGCCTTTGCTCCCTCTCCATCTTCCTCTCACACATTCCCAGAGTCTTACTTCACCTAATGAAGACCTGCCTTAAATCTTTATTTTAACCCTGGCCACTTCAAGTGGCTCCCCTGGTGTTGTAATGTTTCATAATCAAGGATCCTATAAAAGCAAAGAATGTAATTTTTCCTCTCAGAGTTCTGTTGAATTTCTTTTTCCTGGTGGACTTTGAACATTATCAAGAAAGAAGAGTTTTTTTCTGCTGTAAGAAAAAAAAAGAAATGTTTTCACGCAAGCCAATAAACTGCCAGTCAGGCAGTCCAGGCAATACCATAAAAGTCAAATGTTGCTAAACTTGGTAAACAAAGACCTTTATTCTTTCTACACGGCATTTAGTAGTCATGGTGAAGTAAGCACCAATCAGTGGTAGGTGGGAAAGAACATGCTTTAGAAGTATTTAACAAACTAAACTCAATCCCAACAACAAACAACAAACAACCCCTCAGAAGATGAGTACCATGTGGTCATAAAAGGATCAACACAGTCAGTCATACTCAGGTAGTTTGTGGTGTTTAAACAATGTTCAGTTGGTTCTAAAGAGCCAAAAAATAAATAAAATAAAACAAAAAATTGAGGAGCCTATCCAAACTGTAGGCTTAGTTTTCTATTCTTGGCTGGCAGGAGTGGCAACCAGTGTGCTCTTCTGCTTCTGTACATTTAGAGATGCTCTTCTGCTTACCTTGGTTGCGATGAGTGGTTATTTGGGTTACTGTTACCTTCCTATCAGTTCAAAGCAGTCTGGCCATTTTCCTCTGCTCTCTAGCATCAACCTCGCTCACTGGATATATTCTCTGCAAACCCAGTAGATGGCTGTGTGGGAAAATCCCAGTAGATCAGCAATTTCTAAAATGCTCAGACCATGCAACATTCAAATTAACTTAGGTTTTCCTTTTTTCCCTATTCGGATACTCTCTTTGAACTTCAACAGGTCCTCTTGACCATGTCTACATGTTTAAATGCTTTGAGTTGCTGCCATGTGACTGACTGATTAGATAATTGTGTTGCCAAGCAGTTCAACAAGTGTACCTAACAAACTGGCTGGTAAGTGTATGCCTTGAACTGAGGCACTGTTAGTACTGTTAGGTTTTGTTAAAATAAAATAAAAAATACGAAGCTGAATTTCATCTGAATCAATCAGATAGATAGATAGATAGATAGATAGATAGATAGTGCTTAGGCTCACTAGATCAAAGTAGTGTGTGACTGTGTGCAGTTTTCTCCTTCGTGTATGCTGCTGCCGTAGCCCACAGTTATATTAGCCAGCTGTTTAGAATAACAGCAGGTTGTCCTCTCTATCTATTCATACACCAAGCACAAGCACCTACAGTTGCTCGACTGCTTGTTCTACTGTTATTAAGTAAAGTATGATGTAATGATATGGTGACAGTATTAATCAGTAATGTTGATTTAATTCTCACTCATCCTGTAGGTGTGAACAATGCTGATAAATTGCTAAAAAAAACCAAAAACCCATATGACTGTATTTCATACACTTTTCTGCTTTCACATGGCGCTGGTAGATTAAATCTGCCCATCTGGTACGATGAGTCAGTTCTATTAAATGTTGACAGTAATATATTTGATCCAGCTCTTCACTCTGGTGTGTGGCGTCATCTGACCACCTCTGGACACAGTCTGTTGCTCTCTCTCTGTCTCTGTCTCTGTCTTCCTGGCTCTGCGCGTTTCTCTGTCTCCCCAGTATTTTCGTCTTGGGTTACAGGGTAACAGGAGCCGTGCTGGTGTGTGGCGTTCCTCAATCCCCCAGAGGACCTCAACTCCATGTTATGGTTTCCATCAGTCTTGTGCATAGCTGGAAAGAAAGTGTGTGCATGTGCGTGCGTCTGTGTGTGTGTGCCCATGTGTGTTTGGGTGTGTCCTGTGTCGGGTGGAAGTTCACATTGGGCAAGGCCTGGCAGTTATTTCTTAGCCTCTATGATTCAGTATTTTACTGTAATAGCTGCAGGATGTGCTCGCAAATGCTGCACATCAACAGCCTGATTTAAACACAGCTACAGTTTATATCTGTGATACTTCACATCAACATATGACCTCATTTGGTTTTATTCTACTGTACTTATTTCTGACCTGTAACATTTTCCCGTGACCTTTTTTTAGATTGCAAATGCAGCAGTAAGGGCTCTGGATTCTGTTGTACAGAACTGTGTGTGAAGCATTCAGTCTGCCGCCTAATATTTCATAGTGTTGCTGGTACTTTATGAAAGAGATGTCATTCAGCTGCTGATCTCAACCTCTCGCCGTTAATGTTATGTTACAGTGTATGTCAGAGCTTTTAAGTCACCACTAATAAAACACGAGCCGCTGATGGAGCAACAAACAAACCTGCACCCTGGCCTGTGCTTTCAACATTCAGCAGGAGGAAAGGTATGGGCCTCACACACATGTGGGAATGACTGCTACACTCAGAGGTTTTAAAAGAGCAAGGGGAACAGAAAGAGCGCTTCCAGTTTCACTTTGTTATCAACCCTTAAAACCACATATATAGATAAAAAATTATGGATTTTTTGTCATCCTAATTTAAGAAGCCAACCATTTTTATGAGATCTTATGCCACATATATATTTTTAAATAAATTATCTGAGAAAAACCTGCTTTCCATCTCACCCAGAGTAACCACCCCAACACCTGCCACTCAACTTGATGAACCAACCAGCTTGAAACAACATCTAGGCATAGCCAAAGAGTAATAGACCTCCATAAAGCCACCACAAGCACTGAAGGGCTAGACAGTAAAGACAGGAAATCAGCAATAAAATGCCAATTATCCCAGAGGTTTTCAGCTTTACTGTGCTTTCGTTCTGCTATTGCTTTTGTTGCACTGACTTCCTGGAGCTTAGCACAACTGAACTCTTCACTAATGGTTTATTCTTTGAAATGCAGAGCATTTGTTAAAAATAAATAATAAAGATAAATAAAAAAGCAAAATTGAAGAATGAGGAGATTTAGGTGAGATTTAAAGTGCACAGTATTAGAGATAGATGATGATATTTTCAAGCCCCTCATTGTATCAGAACAATGTGCGCTTATCTTTATTCAGGTTAGAGTAATCAATCACATTGAGCTTTATCACAAATAAGAAGGACGTTGTTTGGATTCAGTTGGTATTCTGTCTCTTCTCAAAAATGAGTTATGTCATATACTCAGACAAGGTGCTGGAAACACTCCTCAGAGATTTTGATTCATGTTGACATGATAGCATCACACACTTGCTACAGATTTGTTGGCTGAACATCAATGAGGTGACTATAGAGAGCATCTGAGTGCAGTGAACCCATTGTGACATCCAGGAAACTAGGCTGAGATGATTGGAGCTTTGTTATATGGCACATTGTCCTGCTGGAAGCGGTCATCACAAGACGGGTACACTGTGGTCATAAAGGGACGGCCATGGTCAGACCATTCTCAGTAAACCTTAGAGATGGCCGTGTATGAATCCCATTAGATTAACAGTTTCTCTGAAGTACACAGATCAGCCCATCTGTCAGCAACAACCATACAAAGTCACTTTTCTTCCCCATTCTGATGCTCGGGTTTTAAACACAGCAGGTTGTCTTTAACATTTTTACATACAGCATGTGAATGCATGGAGTTGCTACTATGTGACTGGCTGATTAAATATTTACATTAATTCAATTCAGTTCAATTCAATTCAATTTTATTTATATAGCGCCAAATCACAACAACAATCGCCTCGAGGCGCTTTATATTGTAAGGTAGACCCTACAATAATACATACAGAGAAAAACCCAACACTCATATGACCCCCTATGAGCAAGCACTTTGGCGACAGTGGGAAAGAAAAACTCCCTTTTAACAGGAAGAAACCTGCGGCAGAACCAGGCTCAGGGAGGGGCGGGGCCATCTGCTGCGAGAGGGTGAGAGAAGGAAGACAGGATAAAGACATGCTGTGGAAGAGAGACAGAGATTAATAACAGATATGATTCGATGCAGAGAGGTCTATTAACACATAGTGAGTGAGAAAGGTGACTGAAAAGGAAAAACTCAATGCATCATGGGAATCCCCCGGCAGTCTACACCTATTGCAGCATAACCAAGGAAGGATTCAGGGTCACCTGATCCAGCCCTAACTATATGCTTTAGCAAAAAGGAATGTTTTAAGCCCAATCTTAAAAGTAGAGAGTAAGCATTAACAAACAGTTAAGCAGTGAGTATATAAGAAGTTTAGTTTTATATAAGAAGTTCGGGTGCTGTTAGTGGCTCGGGTAAGAAAGATTACTCTGAAAATCACAGAATTCAGGGCAGACATATTCACTGTTCTCTTGGGAAAGACTTTTTTCTGTCTCTTTGCTGATACTTCGTTATTGGGGAGGGTGATGTGATTTTGTTTTAGGAAGTTTTTGTTTTTGCAGAGATTAACTTGTTCTTGGCAGCGTCTACTATTGTTGATTTAATTATAATGTTCATTTATGTTTTCATAAAGAGGAATTATAATGGAGATTAGCTCACTCAGCAGAATCCTTGCATCTGCACAGATTAACTGAAAGCTTCCTTAAACATCAGAGCTTCCTCCCCCAAAAAGCTTTGCCTTAATTGTCAGTTCCTTGGTGTGTCAAACAGAATTTAATTGCTGCATTTTGAACAGAGAAGCCACATTTTTATATATCCTTCATCAGGATCATTATCTTGTTATTATTTCTGAAAGAGGAGCTAAAGTAGCAGGTTAATGGGTTGCTGTTATTACAATGACACATGTAGCACATGAAAACATCTTAAACCCACGATGACCTCAGTGTCACATGAGCCACATGAAATGCGTCTAGCAGCATCCTTGACCCTGGCAATCAGTGTGGTCAGCTTTGTTGTGGTCACCGTTGACAAATCAAAGTCCTCTGTTAAGTCTGTGGTTCGTAAGGTCAAGGCCTTGAGTGGGGATATTCTCTCATAGAATTAAGACAGGAGAACACGCCCTCCTCCTTCTCTTAATATTTTTTTTTTTTCAAAAACGGGTGGCGTGCTAATCTGAGAGCTCCCACTGTGATCTTGTGACCACAGCTTTGAGGGTGAAGTAGCGGGCCAATGAATAGCTTCTGATTGAAATAAGTTTAACCTCACGACCTCTTGTGCAAACCACTGCTTCCCTTGATGGTTATTTGTCATTTGTATCCACAGCACCTGGTTTTGCAAAAGTGGCTGGAAAAAAAACATGTATTCAGTACTGATGTTGGGCATTGTTAAAGTATTATTTTTTAAAAAAGAGAACATATTGAAAAAAACCCACCCAAAATATGTTATGTGGTTACAATTTCTGGGCTCTTCGCTGTGCAATGCAATGACGTACTCATCTGAGAGCTCCCTCAGTTGTGGGTTAAATACATTAATTTCACGCACTAGTTCTTTTATTTTATTTTCTTCAGATTTACCTCTGATTACCTTTTTTTGTTATATTGCTGATTTTTTCAAGCTTTATTTTCTTTTAACATACAGCAGTTACACAATTATTAGTACTGGCAGACATAGCTAAATTAGAAGTAAAGAGAACTAATAAGTAGAAATGTGATTGAAGTAATAGAGGCTGTCAACATGTGCGAACTTTCAACAATAAAGACACAGAAAATATTTTTGACTTGTTACAAAAAGCCAAAGTGGAGCCGATAACTTCAACACAGGCTCCCTTTCTATGCATTTGTTCTTGTGAGTGTTATCCTAATTTGAAATGACTACCCCCTCGCACTGTGGTTCATGTCACTGCTAACGCTACAGTTGGCCTGTGGCGAGTGTAGACAGTTTTGTGTTACCACGGTGACACATGGCGTTCCCAGCAGCTTCTTTCTCCTTACAAGCATGGGATTTCGCTATGAAGGTAGAGGGGTGTAACGCTGGAAGTTCACTCTTTCTCACCCAAAACTCAACCCTGCAAATACCTCTATAAATCAGTGGGAGCCAGAGGTGCAGCGGTACCTTGGAACCACATGTGAGCACGCAGGACCAAGCAAAGTGTACACAAAAGGAGCTGAACCCAGGGCCTTTGTAATCCTGAGTGAACACTCAACCTGCCAGCCACCTGGGCACCCCTCTGTGATGGCTCTGCTTCAGTGAGATGTGCCACTGAGCCATGCCAGTAAATGAGCATTTTAAAGGTCCTATGACTGACTGGAGTGTCTACTCAAAGTGAAATACAGTCAGTATGAAAGTTTTACACCGCCGACGTGGAAAATAGTCTGTTGTGAAGCAAGTAGTCTAATACATAAATTAACACTCCATTAAAATACACTCAATCCTCTGTGTGAAGCGTGCACTCTTTTTATACTGCACTATCACAGTGGTAGCACTTTAAAGGTACAGTGTATGAAATCCCAACACTAGATGTCAGTAGATTGCAGTCAACTGAATTCTGTTTTCTAAACTTTACCAATTTAAGTACAAAATCCAGCATTTTAGGACCCACGTCTCTAAGGTATAAACTATAACTTTGCTAATTGGAATGTTAGGAGGTGAAATCCTTTTTTCTTTTTCACAAAAAATGAACCTTTTTTATGTCCATGACTGCTTTGGTGCAGCAAGAAAGACGCAAAAACCCACCAAACGTTAAATTTAGGCGGTTAGGTTGAATTGTCTGTCATGCAGAAAGCAGGCATCTTCGATCCACTTTTAAAATCCTTCTCACTCTGCAACTCCTCTGCAATGTTCTTTTTTTATTAAATAACCTTTAAGCTAAGCACATTTGTGTTTTGCTGCCCATTTAGCTTCGAAAGTAATAAAGCTCATGCCCATACAAGTGTTTTAAAGCCATGCCGTTTGCTCAACCTACTCGCATCTACAGACAAAAGGATGTGAGTTTGGCGGCTGAATATCCAGAGAGAATGAGTGCAGCTCTGTGCGGTACCATCACCTATTGCTCTATTGCTATAATTTATGAGTGACAGGAGAGATATGATAAGAGATGTGGCAGAGTAAATCGGATTCCCAAAGGTCACTGGCAAGGTCTAGGGGAGGGGTTCATTATAGCAGATTTTATCGATGTCCTTCAGTTTGTGTCTGTGTGAGTCTGTGTGCGTGAGTATGTAAGTGAGAGCAGGGACATTGGATGAGGGCAATGGATGTCTTTATTCCTAAGAGGGACATCGGACTAAAGACAAAGACAATAGCAAATGGATAGTGATCCTTCTGATCCTCTTGTTTACTCCAAATGTTGGGATGTTTCATCGGTGGCTCAAAATATGCGTGCATGTCCGCGCGTCTTTGCGTGTTTGGTTGAAGGTGCATGTGTTCATCTGCTTTGTTGCTCCGTGCTCAAGGCAGACAGCCACAAGTTTGTGGTTAGCAACATATGTTTGCACATATCTGTGTGTGCGTCTGCACTGTGTTTTTTCTGGGATGGAAAGAGAAAAGGATTTGGGCGGCCGGTGGAGCGCAGCCTAAATCCTCCTCCCTCTCCTGGCCTTGGTTCTCTTCTCTTGAAAGTGTGACTGCAATTTGCGTACTGTCTTCAGGTTCAGATTTACGACCTCTTCTGGCTTTCCTGAACAAAAGAGGGGATTGAAGAGTAGAGTATCCATTGGGCCCCATCAAGCAGTGTTCTTCTGAGAGCCACTTAATTGATGCCAGAGCCTTTCAGGGGCCAGTCCTAAATGTTTTAGGGGGGAGAAGAAGGAGGAGGAGGAGGGGATCACTGATAAGTAGTGTACTCTGTATGTTCATGATGTGGAATTAAACGTTGACATAAGGATCCCACAGCCTCCCATCCTCTACCCTGGTCTGGGCCTACTGCATGGAGACAATCACACTTGCAATGTCTGCGCGCATTCGTGCGTGCGTGTGTGCAAGCGCTCGAGCCTGCGCACTGAGCTTTCTCACAAGTGTCAGTGCCTCACTGTGGTGTGAGTAAGTAGGGTGCTGACCCCATCTATCCTTGGAGAGCATATGGATGCAATCACGCAGAGTGAGTGAGAGAGAGACAATTATAAGAGCCTGAATAGGAAGAAAGAGGGAGGCAAACAGAAACAAAGAAAGAATAGGAGAGCAATAAATTGGCATCTGGCTCTTGCGTTGGAAAGACAGAAAATCTCCCTAATTCCTTGTTCTTCCTTCTCTTTATGGATTTGCCAGTGAAGGGTTTTGGTTAAGTCAAGCTGTGATGGTTTCCTCACCAAGTCTCGTTAAGGAGGCGATGCATGTTTGTGGTCACTTTAATTCTACTCCGGACATGGCCAGTAGCTAATTAGAATGAAAATGGTACACTTCTACCCTTTTCTCTCTTTTTTTTAAATTATAGGAAACAATAACTTATTGTTTTAGCGTGCTGTATATTGAGTGTTTATGAGGATCTGTTTTGTCAGTGAGAGCAGTGGGAAGGAATGAGAGAAGAATGCCATGACTGACATGCATTTGGAGTATAATGAAAATCATTGCTCCAAATGATCAGCCATAGCTCTGCTCAAAATTTTAATACATCAATTTATGGCAGCCATCATTTCTAATCGGGTCTCTTTCTGGCATGTTGTCACAGAGCCCCACATTCCTCTGGTGAGATTCTGTTCATTTAGTCTGATAAACATCTCAGCCCTCTCAGAGTCCATTACTTGCAATTTATGTCTCCCTGCGGCATGTGGACACTGGCAATTCTTATTGAAGTTACCTCACACACTCGCTTGTCTCGGGCTGCAGGCTGCACAGTTTACGAGAAAGAGAAGTTGTTAAACTGACTGCCTAAGTAATCACCAGAGAGATACCTTAATTAGTGTATCAGTGTAAACATACTTAAAGCCAGTTATGCTTTGAGATTATTTTTGCTACATTAGCCAATACACTCCCTCCTCGCCGACACACACACACACACAGCCTAACGAAGATCTTTGAAAGTGCCACATGTTTAATGCCCGAGTTTCGTTTCCAAATTTGTGATCAATCGACACCATATGCGCAAAATCTAATTGCGTCCCTTTGCAGTTAAAAGACGCTTCCTCTCTATTTTTAACCCACATTTCAAATCTGCTTCCATGTGAATTTGTGTGGTTAAAACAATGAACTACATTAAGTGCTAGGGCCTCTTAAAAAAGTGACTTGTTTTCGGGCTATTTGCATGTCAGAGTCGGAGGAGAGAATCAATGATGCTAATTAGTGTTCCAAAGGCAGACTTTGCTCTGCGCTGATTACTCTGAACTAAGTGCCAAGGGATTAGGGTGGACTTGCCTCACAGACTCAGGAGGCAGAGGAGCTATTAATTAGGGAGCTGTATGCGCACGTGTATGTGTGTGTCTGTTTAAGTGTGCGCGCCTGCTCGCACATGTGGTTGTGTGAGACATTACCATTACTTCGCCTGAGCTTTTTCCTTTTGTTTGAAAGAGCAGGCCCGATAAACACTCCGCCGTTCGTGCGCCTCTTCTTCTTCCTGGATGTTGATGCATTGCAAACATTTACCTGCAGAGTCAAGCAGGAGGGTCTCCGAAGCGCCGCTCAGGACGAGAGGTGTGTTTATCCATGTGATTATCGCTTTGACCTCTCAACCCGGGCCGAGCCATTTGTAACACAAACAAAAGGAGGCACCCTGCAGGTTTTTCGGCGCTTCATGGTCGCACCTCTCACGAGTAAAGAGGGTAGCTCTAGACTCCCCTCAGTGCACCTTCCCACTTTGTAGGTCACATGTTTCCCATTGAGAACAGTTTACTTCCATCGAGACATATTTCCGTAAGCCTTTGATTCAAACCAGAGACGAGTGAGGGTTTCTCTCTTTTCACCCTCGCGTTCCCTATTCCAAACCATCCATACTGAAGTGATTTCCAATAGCTGGAATTTTTTGTGCTCTTTTGTTTCAGTCAGATACCTCTGTAGGCTTCTAAAAAGGTGTACTGGGGGTTATTTTTACTCTTCATTATAACTAATAGTCTCCGAAAGCATAACATGTGGGATGCTGCTGAGGCAACGAGAGGAGGCATGTTCGTATTACAGAGTAGGTTGGGTTTACATATTTATTCCCACTTGCTCAAAACCAGCCCGCTTTTAAAGAGGGGTTGGATTTCATTGGCTGCTCCATCCAGCCATCTGTTTGTCCAATTGAATTTGACAACCCCTAATCATCCCAGAGTCGGACAAATTTGATAATGTTCCTGTGCTCGGATGTGTTGTGATCAGCATTGCACTTCAGAACTATCCCTTTCAGTCTCTCTGGTCATTTCATTTTGCTCTCCATTGTCTGATCACGCCGGCGGCGGTAAGCTGTAAAGCTCTGTATTAAAAAGATTCGGCATAGGGCACGGCAGCTATGTCAAAACCTGCATGTGCACCAGGAATTCCTGTTACACTGTTTTCATAACATTTCACATTGATATCATTTTTGTCATCCAAGATTATTTTTTTTTAGATGAGATGAACTGAACTTGATTTAAAAGTAAATAAAGACACAGCTCTGAGGTTCAACTATTAATATAAAAATATATCCAATTTGATTTCCATGTCATTTTCCACAGTCATTTGGGTAATAACTGCAATGTTTTGGAGGTTGTAAGTACCTTGCTGTCAGTAGTGGTATTGTGGTAAGGGTACTATTGTCAATGGGGATTTTTTTTACTCCTATTATTCCGACTTATTCTTCATGCATTTATAAACCCCACATTTGTCTTCGGAGCAAATAGTAGGTGTTTTTCGTATGTCAATAGTTATTCAAATTGCACAGAGCCTGGAAAAACATTCCAGTGTGATGAAAACTGAAGATGGAATTGAGTTTGTGAAATGTATGAGCTTGCAGAATGCAAATGAATCAGTTGATAGAAAAATCTTTGCCTTAGCCAAAATTGTATTTGTTTCTTCTTTCCTCTTTATTTCTGCTTAGCTTTGCTGGATTTTCCAGGAAGGCAGAGTGGTAAACAAATTGCATGTTACAACAAATTGTCATTTTATCTCCTACCTAGAACATGGGATTTTTTTTATTTTAAAGAAATAACCAGATATGTTTTTCTTTAGCTTAATGGCATTACAGTGATCCTAAAATATTCCCAGAACTTTAAATTCCCTTTGCAGCAAAACACACAGAATATTTGATCAATCTCACAAACTTGTATTAAACTGTATTAAAGTCTGTGGAGGAGTAAAACAACCTACTGCACTGCATCACTATGGAGAATCTGCTTTAAGTAAAAGTGAATGAACGTCTCGTTGGCCTTGGGTCTGTGGTCCTGGGATTTTCATGAGCAGATAGAGAGAGTTTTTGATGTGTTGTTGCAGTTGCAGACTGTGATGCAGAGACGAAGCTACGGAGAATCCGCCCCCAAAACTCATCAGCGCATTGGAGGTGAATGGAAAACCATAAACTCAGCTTAATTGTTTCTTTGTTTTTTTTTTCATGGAAGATATGGGAGTGAAATGAGCAACATATCACCAGTAATCAGTGGGAAAACAGTCACAGCGATTTTATTGCTCAGGCGGTTGTTCAGCTGCATTTATCCAGTTTTAATTTCCAAGTTTTGAGGAGCAAGTGTAAAAAAAACAAACACTCTTAAAACTTCAAATCTGAACTATTTCCTTTTTCGTAGCAACTTTGTTTTGAACAGTCTATTTCCTTTTCCTAAGAAAAACACACAATACGTGAACCGCAGATTAGGACTGACGTTATTAACTTTTGCTTTTTCAAAGAGAATCCAGCTCTTTTTTAGTTTTCTCACAGTCTCTGAACAAATTCATATGCAAAAAAATGAAGCCATTTTTTATACTACACTGTAAAAAAAAATCCTAATATAAAAGTATTTTACTGTGCATTTTACAGTTTTGTTCTGTTCTTCTAGAATATCATTAAAGTTACGTAAATAGACTGTGACTTCACATTTCAAATGTCAATTAACGTTAAATCACTGTAATGTAATATAACATAATTTTCATGATTATTAAATGTATCTGTCTGTACATATGCATATTTAGATTGTTAAAATACATTCACAAATGTATCATGATTTCACAAATATCTGTTCGTTATTTGAAAGATTGAACTGTTGAATTCAAATGTAATGCTATGGAAAAGTATATAACATGATTCCTATAAGCTTGTGTTACATCACATAAGTATTATTATCATTGCTATTTAGGGTGATCGTGGCTCAAGAGTTGGCAGCTCGCCTTGGGATCAGAAGGTTGCCGGTTCGAGCCCCGGCTCGGACACTCTCGGTCGTTGTGTCCTTGGTCAAGACTCTTCACCTACTGGTGATGGCCAGAGGGGCCGATGGTGCGATATGGCAGCCTTGCCTCTGTCCCAGGGTATGCAAGCCATTATTATTTAAACCAACTGTTAACTGTATATTTCTGTACATTTATGTATTATGATTCATATTGCCACATTCATTGACCTTGTTTATAGGTAATGTCATTGTTTAATCACATTAAAATGTTCCTAATTTACTGTTTACAAGCACTTGAAACAGGCAAAATCCCATGTAACATTAGGGCAACAAACTGTATTGTCATTACTGAAAATAACCGTATTTTTATGAGAAAGTTATTTTCTGTTATTTTCTGGTATTATTTTGGCACCCCAGCTGCCGGAATATTACTGTTTGTTTAGGATTTTTTTTTTAACAGAGTACACATTAGACGATCTCCCCACATGCTAATCGTTAAAATATTTCGCTGCTGTGGATGCAGTTGCAAAGTTTCAGAAGAGACCTCAGGTCCCTTTGCTTTTCTTCCTTTCAGTAAAAAAGGCTTTAGACAGCAATTTTGGGGGAGGCTTGGTGCGTATTACCTCTAATTGAATTACTCCCCCAATCCCTTCAGGCATCCCCCCTCCATTTAAACACTAGGCAATACCGCTTGTGTCACTTCTGAGGCCCTCCCTCAGTGGACGAAGGATGGTTATTCAATAAAGCTTGTATTAAAGACACAGAACTCACACACCCCTAATTGTTTTCACCCTGCTTTAATAAAAGATGTTATTAAAGAGGGGAAAAACTTCTGAGTTGGCGACTCCTCTAGCGGCTTTGTTTGCATTTCGCCAAGATGGCGGCGATTATCTCGGAGGGCTCTTTTTAACTGAAAGCCTAGAGACGACATTCCAATTATGGCGAACACACGGGGGGAAAATGAGCGGGAATAGAATGGGAGTACACTGTGACCATTTACAAAGACCTACATTTATAAAGGCAACAGTGTATTCTCCTGTAGATCACATGTGAGTACTGTAGGTGTTGCAGACAGTGTATCTTTACAGTCCTGCAGTAGAAAGGCAGATTTTGTGTTGGCGTTCTTGACACAGCGGGGTGCGGCCCTGAGACTTAAGTCACGCTGAGGTGTTACTATAGATCTCCGTGTGTATAGGAATTCAATAGACACATTTCCTGCTCTTTGAATGGTTATTCTCTATTCTATGTGAACAAGGAATAAATCTAGGACTCATACTTTTTGGGAGTATGAACAAAACCCCGACTCTTCAAGGGCTTTGATGAGTGTGTGCATGAAAGGAAATCATGAATATACAGCAGCAAAGTGACATCCCAACAGACATTAAGTCCACACAGCTCCTCAACCCCGCTGCCAAACCCATCCAGGGTTTCTGTGTGTGTGTCTGTGATGGGGATGGCTCGAGCTTCCAAAGGTTGCGGCACGGCTCACCATCAGGTCGTGGCACATCTCCCATCAGAGGAGGAAAGTAGGGAAAACAAATAGAGAGAAAGATGAAGAGGGAATCCAAAAAATGTTAGTGGACAAAGTTTTTTTTTCCTGAATGTTTATTTAAACACGGCAGAGAAGAGAAGGGGGTCATTGTAGGATTTAAGGGTGGGGAGCAATAAAGTCAAGATGTAGTCAAAGGCCCCCTGCTGATTCAGCTCACTTTACCTCCGTCAGGCCCCCGGAACTGAAACAAGAGGACACTATTTGCCTACACCGGGTAAAAAAAGCTGAGCTGCCACAAGAATTATTTTTGTGTGTAGTTTCTAACATTTACACACTTTAAATATCCCTTCATTACCACAGAAAGGTGGTAATGAAGGGATATTAAAGGGCTACTCTTGCAGAAAAATCCCGAACTAATCAAGAAGTCTTAGCTATGCTAGCAGCATGACCTTTTTTCTCAAAAATCCATGGCATGCATATTGTTGTAGAGTGCATTTTTCTATCATTTTTTTCTCGCTCATGACTCCTTAAGATGCTTGTTAATGCTTCTATGCAGTATTATATTTCACCCTCACTACCTTGTGCCTCAGATTGATAGGTGGAAGCAACTGCATCCATAATCACTCCTATTAATCAAATGCTAGACTGCTGAGATTTTTTTGCTTCATTTGTGTACTACCATGTTTCCTATTCCATTCAGCATACATTTAGCTCCCTCTGCGCCAGCCATGTGTTCACTCCTTTCGCCTTGTGCTCGTCTCATGTTTTGATCTGGGCTGAATGCATTATTTATTAGATGTTAAGGGCTCCATTGCGAACTTTAAGTGGCAGTGTGTTGTATTTGCTTAATGAACGAGGTTAGAGGAGATCAAAGCTGGAAATATGACAGATGAAGGGGAGGGGGCAGACGCAAAGATTTGGCTTGTCTGATTTAATTGCTTGCTCGCAAGAAGAAATCTCATCAACTCAGATTTTGAAGAGTTCATGCTTGGTGTCAAACTCTGGTTGAATATTTCAAATTGTCTTTAAACCTGGTTTTTTTCCAGGCACATTTAGCATAATTTAGCACTTACTGAATATTGTTGTTTTATGCAAGGTTATTTATTCTCCATGCACCACTGCTATTGCTTCTTTAAGGGGTTAAAAGGTTATAAAGTGAAAAATTTTTCCACTCTTATCAGAGTGATACTTGGCAGATTTTTTTAAAAAAATCATAAAGTCATGTACGGCAACTCCTGAGTTTCTTTCCTCACTTCACCAGTTTCATCTTCAAATCAAGCTGCTTGCAAGTGTTGCATGCATGTAGCTTTCAGTATCAAATGACCACTCGACAGTGGCAGGAACCATGACCTCATTACAGGGAAGAAAAACTCAGTAGCAGGAGAAAAGTTTTCCGTAGACTTCCTTTAGATGTACTTGTCTGCATGGCGCCTGCGAAGCTAGCTGGCTAGCTAGCCACCCCTCTTTCTTCTCTCCACTGATCATTAGCAGTCATACTCCTTTTCTTTGAAGTCTGTGAGGTCTGCTGTGTCTGTCATAGCCATGCAAATCCAGGGGACAACCCCAGCCACCTGTTCTCAGAAACATCTGTCCACGGACCGAGGCTTTACTCAGGCACTGTTCAGCTGCCTCCCTCTGATCCTCAAAGGCCTGGAGGATTGGAAAGAGGCTATTTTTAGTGGCTCGCTTAAAATTCTGCTGCAGACTTTATGCTCTCTAATGAACATACATGTCAGTGTGAATGTGAGCTTAAAACACAAATTTGCTACTTGTTGTGAAAGTGTACCAAGTGGAAATCCAGTTTACAACTCCCCCAAACATATTTGTCGGCCCAAACGTATTCCGAAGACCTTACTGAAAATAATCTATGATAATTTTACATCCACAGTTCTGCATTTTATATGCAGTGTGGCTCTTAATAATTTACTTCAAAGACCCACTCCCTATCATTTGAGGGGAAAATGTACACAAAAAACAGTGGAGAATTCTTTGTTTAGAGAGAATAGTTGATGTTTCACTTCAGTCAGAGTAGCCACTCTGTTCAGATATGATGTATTGCTTTTAATGAAGTCCTTCATCGTGAAGCTCTAAGACTCCCCCAGCCCCATCCTTGCCCTCAGTAGTGTAAAAATCCTGAAGACGGGGTTTTCTTTAGTTAGTAGACAACCAAATCAGAGCACTCGAGTCTGCACAGGCAGCTACAGAATGTTGACCACATTCATTTAACTTATACTTTTAACCTGTAATATAATTATCTTTAACATTCAGTACGAAACTGAAAAATGTGCATTATCTAGGTTATTCAGGAAAAAACTTTAATTTTCAACTGTCCACTTCAACAAACCAAGACACCCGACATCTGTGATTAACACCTACCCAGTGTTCAGGAAACAGGGCAGAGTGATGTAATGCCCATCCATTCATAGTTACACAGTGGGTTTGCCTGTTTCTACCAGGGGACAGATTGTTCTCCTCGTATCGCTCTTTTGTGACAGCTATACTGTGGCAGGTGACCCACAGCGTATATTCCAAGGTACAAAAAGCTTAGCAGTTGCCTTTGTGGCCAAAAGATTATATCATGCTCTTTCTGGGAAGAAACATGAGCCGTGATCTGGATCACAATTCTCTTCACAGGTTTAATTAAATGTTTAACACGATCTAGCTGTTAAGTGCACTGATGTGATTTCAAAAGGCCCGACTTACATATCTCTGTGCTGAGTTCACCCTGATTTATTTTGAATCTTTGACAGGAAAAATATGATTCATGCCTCTGCAAATTTTGTACTTTTTTAGCACAATTTTGTCCACAGTCCTGCCTTCTGCTTTTTTTTTTTTTTTTTGTTGAACTCCAACACAAACATTATGCCTTTGCTTAGGAGGAAATTTTGGAAGGAGCTCTTATTTATTTAAAACAGTGTTTTTCCTCCTGCAGATGCAAAACTGCTTCATGTGCCAATATGACAGGCTTACTAAGGCTGCACATACGAATATTAGCTATATCATTAGCTAATATTAGCTAGGAGGATGAACAAGGTAGCTAAATGGCACACAGTGGTCTGGCCAGTCTGCAAGTACAGCTAGCTAGCTAGAAGCAACTAAAATATTAAATAAAAGTTAATGTGGGAATATTGTGGGATTGTGGAGCTGCTGGTGATTGTCCATCTTAACTACATGTTACCAATAAAACAAGCAAAACGAGTTATGCTTATTTATGCATCACTCTTTAGCTGAAAACAAACCTCTCTCTTTTTTTTGTCTGCATTTGGAACGGACTATACATTGTGAAAGCAGGTACTGCAACGCCAACATCAGGAATACATTATCAAACAAAGGCTTGTGGGGGAGGATACACACATCTCACAGATAATCCATTCATTTTCCGTGCAGTGAATTTTAATTGTGCCAGCCATTTGGCAGAATTAACAACGCACGCCCTACATTGCTAATGCCTCGGCAACAACAGGTCATCGGGAATCTTTCGGCAGCCTGTGTGGAGAAATGCAGTTGGCAAGAACGACGTCTGCGCTGTCACTGTACATTATGAAACATCAAAAGTAAAGTGAAACAAGGCAAAGTGGATGTAAAGCAACTCTAGATTCTGAAAAATAGAATCAGTTGATTGTTTTATAGTCTGAAACACTGCTGGTGCTCAGTTACAGTAGGATGCTGTGTGCATTGTCTTAGAAAAAGTAAGCAGCTGTGTAGCTTCCCCTTCTTCAGGGAGGTGGAGATCACTGGAGAGTGTAATAGTAGACGTGCACGAAGGGAAGACCTGCTGATCCAGGTGTTGATTACTGCCTGGCACCGAGACAGCTGAAGGGAAAGAGAATATGTGCTTAAATCCACATAAAGATATTGTACAGATACATGCACATGCATAGCCTACAGGAAAACACACACACACACACAGGAGGTGCTGTGCCATATTGTTTCCACCGGATGCTCGCAGCATTATCCTGCCAACCATTCATTTGGAAATCCATGAGACAGAAATTCCTGTTGGGCTGCTGTGCCAGGGTTTATAGTTCAACGCTACAACTGTCTTCTGTTTGAGCCATGACGATGGGCTGAATCAAAGCTCAGGCAACACCCATTTGAAGTTAGACTGACATCTTGGGAGCAGCAGATTGCTCCGTTGTGATCCAATTACAACAACGTGCCTCGGGCCCATTGTACTCCTTTTTTTCATAGCTTAAATCTGTGAGGAGAAACTGCTTTACCCAGAGTTAGCTGTGCCTCCTGAACCATGTGCAAAAAATAAGACTATGACTCTAACTGCAACCAGCTTGTTACAGTTGTTATTTTTAAAAGGTCTAGTTATTTCACAGAGTACATTTCCTTCACAGTTTTTGGGAATATGGAATTGAATTTCGGGGAATTATTCAGTTTTTGTTGCCGAATTATCAAATAATGTAATCTCCCTTATATTTATTTACTTTACCAAATAATCATGTTTTTGCAGCTGTTTTCCTCATTTTAAAAAACATATGATAAAAGTCACCATTCATTTAACAGCCTCATGCACAAACTCTATCGTAGTCCACATCGACAGAACAACAATAAAGGAAAAGTGAGAAAACAGGACTGCAACCAATCATTATGTCCACAGTTATTTCTGATGTTTATTTTCTTCCATAAACAGCTGCTCGGTTTATAAAATGGTTCTGTATAAGACTGCGACAGGCATTTAATTGATGACCATAATAATAATTTAATAACCAGTTACACCACATTTCATAATGAACACTTTTTGATGTGTATATTTCAAGCTCCACAAAAAAACTCTGGGCCAAAACTGAGTTAGTTTTCTCCTGACCTTCACAGTCCAAAAGCTTAAATTACTCAGTTGGCACCCCTTATGTGATGTTCTGGTCCAGTTAGCAGGCTGTAATTTAATGCAGTGCAATCTCCTCATATGTATGCCCACAAATGCATTGTTCTCTTTACCTGCCTTTTCACTTTCAATTAGAGCTGGTCTGCATAATGACTTTTTAAGGCGTATATTTTCAGAATGTAAATACAGAGATATGTTAAATATGATAATCTCGCTTATAATGATAAAGTTGCGTCACGTAGCCAGTTTCTTACGTAACGCCAAGCCAGTTTTGAAACTTCCCCTGCAATCTAGGCTCAGCTCTCCATGTGTGACACACAAACCCAGCACCGCTGGCTCACACGTTCTTCTGCAACATGGAGGGAGACCCGCTGGATGCAGTTTTTTTGTAGATGCTTCACATTTTGAAAGATCAGATGAGCAAAAAAAAGAAACTAAAAACATCTGTAGAATAAAAGCCATAAACAGCTTCCATCCAAAAAGAGAAGTACTTTAGATCTTTTCCACTATTTACAACAGCACCATAAACTGCAGAGTATTAAACCCAACTGCAAAGCATTCACAGTCTGAAGTTTTCTGCTCCAAAACAAAGCACAGCCTAACAAAAGCATCATTCACACATGCTGTGCCTTATAACAAGAAAAATTCCTCACCACATCACTAAAGCTACAGATATTATAATCGAGTGACATAACCCACTCTTCAATCCAGTTAATGTACGACGCCTTTCATGTTTGATCTCTAAACAAACGTTAAGCTCATCACATTTTCCTTACTGTGAATAAATGCAGTCGGATTTTACGTGGCCTCCATATTTCCACACTACACTGCCCACCAGGTCTTCAGAACTTTGTGAGGTGACTGAAAAGTACAGGGGTGCGTTCAAATCAGGAGGCTCGTGGCAAGGTCATTTGTTCACCCAGCAGTGTGACTGCAGAAAAACAAGTGTTTTGTTTGCTTGTTCTTGTTTTTTTTTTCTCCTGAAAATCCTTACACCATTCAGCTGGTATGCTCTTTGCAAAGCCATCGCTAGTGTGTATGGCTGCTGGTAACAGTTAAGGAAAAATCAGAATTCTCCCAATCAATTCCTCAAGAAAGGACAACAGTGATTTGTCTGCAGCCATTTTGCCTGTCAGAGATGTTTAACTTCCTTGTGCGTAATGGCTCTTATGCTCTGGGTAAACAGCCATTACTAGCCTGTTTATTTGGAAGGAGGGGCTCACTGTGGATCTGACCCGGTTTTCAAATGACAACTCATACCGGAGAGATGAAGGGGTAGGGGGTGGGGTGAGAGAGAGGTGGGGGGGTGAAAAGAAAGTAGAGAGGAAGACCCAATTTATTTTGAGTAATTGGCTCCACTTGAGCAAACACCCTTTCCTCGCCCCGTGGCTGTCTCGATCCAAGGCTGTACCAGCAGCAAAAATATCCCTTCCTATGTTCAGCTACACACAGTAGTTATAAAAAGAACAATGAATGTTGATGACTGATAGTGTTTTACAAAATTACAAATTTACAGTAGCAAAAATGACAAATATGAATGTTAAAGGAGATTAGAAGTATTTTTTCACATAGATTTTTACAAATATTTTCCCCCTTATGTGCCTAATTACTTTACTCCGTATAACACACTGATAAGCTGATATCTGATATCCTTGGACTGTCAAGCATGATTGCTTGTTTAAACATGCTGCTTCATGACTTGGACTTGGACACAATGTAGCCGCACGTTCACCTTTGTTTCCACTGCAGTTAAAGCAAGGAAACGCCAACTGTAACGGTACACTGCTTCTCTTTCACAAAAGCAAACAAATGAAGAAATCAATCAAAATCCGATAAGCACTTTCAGCGCTGAAGTGGAAAAACACACTGTTGTTGAGGCGGTCAGGTTGTCAGATGACATGATAACTTGCAGGGAAGGTCCGGTCCTTTCACCGAGCCGTGTACACCTTTCAACGTCAAAGCGTCCTGCGACCCCACCAGCAGGACTGTCCTGTACAGGAAAGAGGAAGCCCCCTGAAACAATATACCTCGCCTATTGATAAGTGAGACAATTCTGGGCCTCTTGATAATTTGCACAGGGCCAAGCTGGTGGAGGCCATTGCCTCGGGATGTCTGTGGGCATGTGGGGTGACATGGGGGTGAGTAAAGGTTATGCTGGATGCCCTGAAGCGGTGTCACTGCAGGGTCACTCTAGTAATTTTGGAGATGTGAGTCTCCTCAAATATGTTGGGATGTGAGGCTTTTTTAATGTTTGAATCTTGCATATTGGTAACCCATGCTGACTCACACACCTCATGGCTCTGTCATTCCATTGCAGTTGCAATAAATGAAAAAGGAAGTATTTTTCTGTGGCTCCATAAAAGAGTTCATAGGGTCAAGTGGCCATCCCCAAGGCATATTTAACTGCCTAAACTCAAATGAAGACAAACACTCAGCCCTAATTGCTGCCTGGAAACACTCATAAGGTGTTAAAGCATGTCCTGTGGCTGATCACGAGCCAGTTATTCACTGGACTGTGTTCCTGTATTTATGCATGTAAGACCAGTTAAAACTTGCACGTCCTCTCGGGTTTTACTAGCATTCAGTTTGACTGGACGCTACTGAGACAAGTGCAAAGTGCATGTACGCACACTCACAAGGAGGTGCACATACACGGGAAACTTCTGTAGTCTTTTCTGTAGAGGTCTTCTGTGTAACTCGGAAATCCTTATTACACAGCTTTAAAAACAATATTAGGGCAACTATAGGGTGAAGTCCATTGGACCTGCAAATGTTTTAGGTTGTTTGTGAGTGATCTTTTTTCCTTTGGCGTTGCAGGGAGATTCTTGTGCAATAACAAGAGAATTATGACATCCCATTCCCTGGTTACACCCTCTCTACCCATCTCTTTTTGCTTCTCTGTGATGCATTCATGCTAAAGTTTCAAAGCAGTAACCTACTTAGCATGTAGCTAGTCTGCAGAATAGGAGGAAGGATAAATGATTAAGTTATTTTACATATCTTAAGGTAACTTCAGATGGAATTTTTTCAAAAAGGTCAATAACAGCCAATACAGATAAAATGTGTCTGTGGGCTGAAGGTACAGAGGAAAATAAAACTGATAGATGGAGAAAAAGACAAACATGAGAGATTATTTTCAAAGGAAAGAACTACCCAGCAAATTTTATAAACTAGGAACTGAAATCTTACCTGTCATGTCATCATTATTCAAAGGTTGTATGAAAATGCTGTACTTGGGAGTGTGGTACATTTTAGTGCAGGCTAAACTGGTTAGTTTGCACTAGTGAAGTTTACAATGACACCCTGTGCTGGACCAGTATAGATCAGGCTGTGTTGTTCAGTTACATTCAGGGTAGCAGATATCAGTTTAAATTTAAGGTAATGATGCTGATTAGATTCGCTCTACATTTTATACAAACTTTATGTTGTCTAGTGGTCTGGAAATCAGCCTCATAGCTTGTGAAACATCTGCTTATATGTTGTTGTGTGATTGGCTAATTCCCCAAAGAGCAGCAAATATCAGATGTTATGATTCAGTGTTATTGTGTTTTTTGTACTGTGTTTTTTGGTCTGCCACACCAGAGGGTGGCATAGTTTGTGTCCTGTGTTATTGCTGCTATGTGAGTTCCAGGTGGAGGCTGACCATTGGTGGAGGACTGGGAGAGGCCGGCTATAAATGAGGACCCTTCTCAACTGGCGCACCCCCTGCCTACTTCCTGTTCCCAACGAACTGTGCATGTGGCTGCGTGTGAATTTGTATTCTGGAAGCTTTTTCCATGTTGTAAATAGTGTTGTATATAGATGTAAATAGTTGTCAATATTTAATTTTACTCGGTAGCTGTAGGGGTGAGAAGCCATTTTTTCTTTGGGAACCTTTTCTCCTGTTTTTGGTTAGGGAGGCAGGTAAGACACCTGTAATTTTCTTTTGGGGTTTTCTGTGAAGATAAGCCAGCTGCATTTCATTTCTAGAGCTTTTGGTTTGTTGTTTTGGCCATGCTCACCCTGACGCCCACCTTTTGGGCCTTAATAAACTGACTGGCTGTTGTGAAATCCGTGGCAGTTGTCTTTTTGGTTCGTCTTCCTTGAGAGCAGGGAGTGTGGGGGCAGTTCTCCTTATTTTTATTTTCCTTATGTTGCACGCCGGGTTTCCCTGGGCTGGGGTGTAACCCAGAGAAGGGTCACAGGTCAGCTGATCACGACCTGTACACAAAGAAAAATCAACTGCAGCTCGAAAAACAAGTTATTATATAGCTTAATTAAAAGAAATTGCTTTCCCTCTGCTGCACTGTTACACCTGATCTTGGGGTTTCTCCACCTTCAAGTTTTATTTTAACCCCTGAATGTGGCTTCATTGTGATTAACAAGACATTGGTGCCAACCATCGCCTCACAACAGGAAGCTCCTGGGTTCCAATCCACCACCTCACTAAGGCCTTACTGTGTGGGGTTTGCAGGTTCACCTGTATCTGTGTGTGATAGGCCTGGACATGGATGGACAATGACTTCACTGTAGTCAAATTACCTCCAAAGTCACCAGATCTCAATCTAACAGAGCACCGCTGGGAAGTTGGAACACAGGAGATTTGTATATGGACCAAAATCTCAAAGGGATAGTTTAGCACCTTGTTGAAACAATGCCATGATGAATTTAGACAGTTTTGAAGGCAAAAGGAGGACTACTTGGTACTGTCATGGTGAACATAATAAAGTATCTGGTGAGCATATTTATTTCTATTTGGCCTTGTACAAAGAGAACGATTACATATATGCATTGGGGGGTTTATATGATGGATGCTTTCTTGGCTTGGTGAATCCGCTGCCTGCAGCTGCTCAGATCCAGTAAGTAGTCTGGCAAATCATCCCCTCTAAAGCAATAAATATGTGTTTTTACACTTTTTTCCTCTGAATCACAAAAGTAATAATTATTGAGCTCTAGAGGTTCTCATGGTTTGATTTGTAAACCTCAAGACAGAAGATAGTTGTTTTACCTTGATGCTGGGTTAAGCTACCGCAGCTTGTTTCATGGACAAAAAAGAAATGATTATCAATCAGTCTCATCTCTCTCCTTGCCAAAAATAAATTAGTTTCTGTCTTTCCTACAGTTGATCGCGATACTTCAATGATCGAGCAGAGGTCTGTCTTTTAATATCAAATGTTGCATCTTTTTTATTTTTTTTACTGCTGTTAACAGTTGAGACAGACATGATAATCCTACGATGTAACTCTTCTTTGTCCTTCTTGACTTTTATCCCCAGCCTCACAGAAAGTTATTCACTGCTCCACAAAGCCCCATAAAGATTGGTCAAACCAGATGTCTTCAACAGCTCAGAATCCCAGGCCGCTATAAATCATGACTGCCTCCACTTTGTCCTTATTGTCAATCAAAGCCACATCCTAAGTGGCGACTCATGACAGCATGAATCTTTCCACACTTTATACCGCCCTGTACTTCAATTTTACAGGTTTTACTCTATTCCCTTTTTGTGTTACTATAAAGTTGATAGGCCCACTGCAACATTAGTAATAGCTCTTTGAAGAAAAAATGACGCTTCACTTGCACTGACAGCACATGAATGGGCAGAAACTATTATTCTTGGACATGAAGCTGACTGTCACATTTTTTTCCTCCCCCAGTTAAAAGTGGGCTTTGTAAACAGACGTAGAAAGGTTTGACAGTTTCTACAGGGACTACAGCCCATCAGAGGTCTTATTAAAACAGGTAAAAATATCAGCATAAGGATTTTGCCCCACTTTTCCACAGGCATAAGAAGAAAAGGAATGCAAGGTTGGAGATGGATTTGAAGCCCACGCATTAAATGGTGTGGTCTAGCCTGTTTATAGCTGTTGGATCCTTTCCACCACATCATTTCTTTATTTCCATGGTTCAGCTTTGTCTGCGCACTGTCACTTTTGAGTGTTTACATGAACCGTTGTGGTCAGCCATATTCACTTGTGCACACACACTGCACCTCCTCGGGGTTTTTATCCTAACAAGGACCTTGCAGGGTTTTTTTTAAGTGAAATGGAAAGTTAAGTTCCTAAGAAAGAAAAAAAAGAAATCACAGGCAGAAGAATTTTGAATTTTGCTGGTCCACCGGTCAGAAACCAAACATCTCTGAAGATATGATTGATGTCGTTTGGGGCTGCTGGGCTGTAAAAATCTCAGTTCTGGTAACATCACTTCAGGGTGTTAAAGTTGACAGGGGTTCATTGCCAAAACGTTGACACCCTTGTCTCTCCCTTCAGCAGCCTCTTCGGTTTGACCTGCCACAACAGATGAACCAGAGCCAGCACTGGTGATGTCACCCCGTAGACATCACGTAAAGAAAAGTGCCATCGCCAAAAAGAAAGTGGAAAGTGTCTCTACCCCCAAAATGTGTTTTGAGTGCTGACTTAGAGCAGGAGAGCGCTATCTAAGTAACAGTGCATTTAATATTTACCACATTTGTTTTGTCTACAAATGTCTCTATTGATTCTGCAGATATTTGCCTTCTTTACAACAGATGGAGAAAACTATCAACTCTCTTCATAAACTGCGGCACCTGAAGATTAAGCACTCAAGATTAAGTACTCCTTTTTGGTACATCTCCCTCTTTACTACACTCTAGGTCAACATCAATATAACCAAAGTATGTTAAAATGTACTTTCCAATTTCTCTGTGTAACTTTAAAAACTGTTATTAGAAGTGAAAATTTTAAGAACTATACGGTGCAAACTGCGACTGGATTAGGCTGAGACAAAAATAAAGCGACTTGGAAAGCAGATGCACTCTATTAATGGCTGTACTGATAATATCTCAGCAGCCATTTGGCCATTTGGATTAGAAGCAGCTACATAATGCCAGTGCTTATTACGTTCTCTGACAGTGGAAGTGGGAATCTCATACTCCTGGTAAGCCTTAGTCATTACTGCTCAGTATGGGAAGGTTTCTAATGGTATGTTTAGCAGCCTTCATTTGTATTTACTTACTTGAATATACACTAATCTCCCACCACATTTAACACTCTAATATAGTGTGGGTATGCTGCCAAGGCAGCTCTGACTCTTTGAGGCACAGACCCCTCGGAGGTGTTCTGTTCTGCTTGGTGTTGGGATGTTAGTGGGACAACGTTTGGATTCTGTGGGTTGTGAGATAAGGTCTTTGTGGATCTGAATTTTTCTGGCACATCCTGGAGTTACTTGATTGAACTGAGATTTGGGGAGTTTGAAGACCAAATCAACACACAAGGCTATGCTGTGTTCCTGTTAGTCAATCATAAGATGTTTTCTAAGTGGTGTTTATATACTGTATATATATATATATCCATCCATCCATCCATTCGCTTCCGCTTATCCTTTTCAGGGTCGCGGGGGGCGCTGGAGCCTATCCTAGCTGTCATAGGGCGAGAGGCGGGGTACACCCTGGACAGGTCGCCAGTCTGTCGCAGGGCTAACACACAAGGACAGATAACCATTCACACTCACATTCACTCGCACATTCACACCTAGTGACAATTTGGATTATCCAATTAACCTATCCCCTCAAACTGCATGTCTTTGGACGGTGGGAGGAAGCCGGAGTACCCGGAGGGAACCCACGCAAACACGGGGAGAACATGCAAACTCCACACAGAAAGACCCCGGCCTGATGGTGGAATTGAACTCAGGACCTTCTTGCTGTGCGGCAACAGTGCTAACCACCGTGCCACCGTGCTGCCCTCAAACTGCATGTCTTTGGACGGTGGGAGGAAGCCGGAGTACCCGGAGAGCCGGAGTACCCGGAGTACCCGGAGATATATATATATATATATATATATATATATGTATATATATATATATATATATATATACCCATATGGAAAAGAAATAGTAAAAACTTATAAAAGACTTGCATAAGATGTGGCCTACTTCATATAGTGAATCATATAAGGCTTATATGGTTTACTCATGAAAGTGGCCACTTTCTCATTACTTTCATATATTGTTTTAGTAAGTATCCAAAACATGCAAATTTCATTTATATAATTTTTCAAAGGATCTTATATCTGTTTTCACTCTTGTATGCTTTTCATACAAGTTTCACACAAGATAGATACAAACTTTATAAAATTTATATATATCTTTTCCATATGGGTATATATACATGTGTATATATATGTATATGTATATATATATATATATATATACATATATATATATATATATATATATATATATAAGAACCCCATTAGCTTCCACAATAGTGGTTGCTAGGGCCCAAGCCTTCAAGTATAACCTAATAAAACCTTACACAATAAAGTAGATGCAAAAATGTCCACATAATTTGGCTGTTACATTGACAGTAACGTTTTACAATGGTAAGTATATAAGCATGCAAATATCAAAAACATTGAGGCACATTACACAAGAATCGAAAACAGGTCACAACAAAACAATATTTACAATAATTAAAAATGTTGTTAACAGGCTTTTAAATGTTTGGTTTTTTTAATTAGGAATAGTAGCTATTTCTCTAATTGCGTAAGGCAGTTTATTCCACTTAAAAGATGATCTGAGGGTTGTGGAGCAACTTGAGCAGCCGAGGGAGGTCACTGCTTTGTTGTTTTCTTCTCTGCAACAATGCTAAAGTTGGTTCTAGGCGTCAAAGTAACATCACTATGAAGAGCCAAACCCAGCAGCACACATCTGCTTGCTAATATTTAAAAGCAAAAATAACAATGAAACGTAAGTATACTTATATTTATATGTTTACTTTGCAATTTACAGGGACATCATTCGCAAAAATGCCACAAAGAAAAAAAAAAGAAGACATTTTTCTTGCCCAGGACGAAAATATCACAATGCTTCTTCTTTAATCTTAAATTTACTCTGAAACCTGAAGACCTGCCCAATCCAAAGATCTGTATCACAAAATTTCCCCTTTCTTCACCGAGCCGACAGCTTCCTATTCATACTCGGTGCTAACTTTCCTTATGACAGCCTCACCAGTCATAGTTGCTTCGTCATGTATTTATGTGAGAGGATCTATGGGCACTAAGATTCCTGTGTGGCCTCCAGGGCCTGATCCTGGTCAGGTCGCCTTTCCTCCCATCACTCTTGGCTTGTCTTCAAGATTCTTTCAGAAGCTGCTTTTCAATAATTCCTGACAGTGGATCAAAGTGGGATACACCAAACCTTCTCCTGTCTCACAGAGTCTGGTACGCTTCCTCTTTTTAAGGCCCACCACCAGCCTCACCCAGAAGTGATCTGATTAGATCACTTCTGGGTGAGGCTGCGCCAGAGGTAGAAGTGTCAGCGCCTACACGTACATACGTCAGTTAGTTAGTTGAAACCTGTAACACAACACTGCTGCAACACACTCGAGGGACAATGTGATTCCTATGCTCTCTTTAAAGAAGAAAACAGAACTTTGTGCTTGTGGAGGCTACAGCAAAGGACGAGTGGTAAAAATATACATAACTGAACTTCCACAGGTATACAGAGAAATAAGCATTAAGATTCAAGTAGGGGAGGGGACCATCAAAGAACGCTTCCTGGATGTCAGATGGGGTGAAAGGAAAGAGTGAGGAGGAGGAGGAGGATGGCTGTAAGGAGTTTCTGAAAAAAAAAATCCCTGGTTCCAAACAGCAAACGCATGACCTGAAAAAAGGGAGTCTTACCTTTCAAGGATGAAAGGGTGGCAGCACTTAAAGTCAACTCAGTTGAGGTAGTCTTGCACTGCCTCGAGTCTAAGAAATGAGTCAGCATGATGTTTGCAGGAAAATTCAAAGAAGGATGGGTGGCCTGCTTCCAGTCATATGTTTTAATTAAAAAAGCTAGGTGAGCATGCTTCAGGTCTTGCTACAGCCACGTGTTTCTGCACAGTTAGGCGCAGGGTGTCGAAGGAGCATGTCTTTGAGTGAGTTTGAGTTTTTCTCTCTGCTGTCTCGGCCTGCACTTTTCTGCCTCTCTCAACACCTCGGTGCTTTACCCACCCCCCAAAAAACTGCATCCGTCTGAAGCGCTCGCTGAGAACAAAGGGGAAAAAGCGTACAAACAATATCGGCTTTAATTTTTCATTTCAGACGCAGTAATCTGCGAGAGAGTGACGGCTTCCTGGAATGTGCCTTTCTGTTTTGATATCTCCCAATGAAACGGTAATGATATGCTCCCTCCATCTGGATCCAGTTGTCAGTCTGCGCCAGAGGTAGAAGTGTCAGATGTTATTATTATTTTCTGTGTCTGATGTTTAGGTCTGGTCATAGATGAAGGAAGGTCACTTGGCATACCTCGCGTGCTCTTCTGTAATTATGGAGTCACTTGTTAAAGGTCATGTAACGTGGCATCACAGGGCAACTCATCCTCATGCTGCACAGGAAAAAAAACAAACAAAACAAAGCTATCAGAGCACCACGCTCCAAAAACTGACCACAAAAGAGCACGAGTGTTGCATTTGAACACGTTTCCCCCAAATACCAAGAATGATAGTTTGTTGTTTGGATGTCTACAGTCTGTATATATTTATTTCAATACATTTAGTCTTTAAGGTAAGGATTTTTACTTTCAGAAAAGGCTGATTTTATTTTCCTATTTTAAAAATATTGTAAAAAATATGCATGCCAAAGCCTCCTGACAGAGCATCATACAAACACGACTGATAAAACACTGATGACTTTGTTTTGCATTGGTGCTGATGAAGCTTGCAAAATTATATTTTGGATGTCAATCTTTTTTTTCAGAGTTCATCTTCCCAGGAGAAGAAACTCACAGCAGGGGAGGCATACAGTGACAAGGCTGTCTGCCAGCCTACTAACTCCATGATTGTTTCCAGACAAGTGTAGTTGCCCCCTGGACAGCACGTCTCTCAGTTCTAGAGTAATGGCCAATTACCAGGAGGCAGTTTGTTGAAAGGATGCAGCCAGGAATTACATATGGCTTCAAACAGCCCTCAGATCCAAACATGTGCTCTCAGACAAACTACCTTGGTAGATGAAATACATTTGAAGGAAACCAAACTGCCTCTTGAGCATCGAGTGACAGTTGAGAAATGCCCGAGTTATGAGTGAAACGAGAACTGGGATACTTTGCGTTTTATTTTAACACTAACCAGATAGAGTTTTCTAGGTTGGAACGGAGAGATGCTTGATGACATGTGCCGTGTTATTATTTCCATGCATTCAGCTTTTGTCTTTGTGTAGTCTGGGGTGTTGGAATTTGCTAGTTAAATGTGGCATTTGAATGTGGAACAGTGTGGTTACACACATCAAGGAAAGGATGCATTACTATTCATTCATCCATTACCCAGAGATGGTTTTTGTATGTGTGTGTGTTTTGTTTTTTGACATGACACAAATTTGACTTTTGCCATGTGGAAGTTGACGTGTAACTTGCACCTGCAGTCCTTTTTAAAAAGGCTCAACATAAGCAAAAATAAATAAATAAGTCATTTTCAGGACACCTATGGGGATTCAAAGCAGCTTCGTCTGCTGATGTGTCAGGACTGAAAGCCCAACATATCACCCAATACAGAACTGCTGCTTTTACAACCGTCCATTGTCAGGGGGAAAAAAAAGATATACGAAGCAGCAAAATTCTCCCTCATCCATTTACTCTGGTTAAGTGGTCGCAGCCAGCACACCAAGTGTTTGCCAGATGTTTTATGCAACCTTTCATTTTTTACCAATTTTTGGGAAACATTAAAAAAGTTCACATGAAAACTATGGGTAAAAGGCACTCTGCCCAAGCAGTGCTTCTCACACACCTTAAACATGTAATGAAAGAGAATACAAACAATTGTTAAAAATACATTATGGTGTTATTTCAAGATGAAACTCAAACAGATTTGTTTTTATTCTTTGTTGCATAGATTCAACAAGGTGCTGGAAACATTCCTCAGAGATTTTGGGTCATACTGACACGATAGCGTCATGCAGCTGCTGCACATTTATCCGCTGCACATCCATGATATGAATCTCCTGTGACTTTGGAGATGGTGTAAGTGAAGCGAACGTATTATTGTGTTAAAGAAGATATACGGCTTTGTGACATGGCGGACTGTGCCATTGGTGGACTCTGGTCATAAAAACTTGGGCAAAACGGTACTCATCATTTGAACAATGCTTAGTTGCTAAAATGTGCCAAGAAATTATCCCTCAAACAATTAGACCATCAATCTAAACCATTGCTAAAAGAGACGATCTTTTACGTTGTTTGGAAACAGAACCTGAGATTCAATGTTTTTTCTAGTCTTCTATTATTCAGTTTTGATGAGTAGTGTTAACTGTAGCCTTAGTTTCCTGTTTTTAGCTAATAGGAGCAGCACTCAGTATGGTCTTCTGCTGCTATAGCAGAATGCTCTTCTGTATTCTTTGGCTGTAATGAGAGGTTATTCAAGTTACTGTTGCCTTCCTATCTGTTAGAAGCTGCTTGGCCATTTTACTTTGAGCTCTGGCATCAGCGAGGCCGCTCACTGGGTATTTTCTGTTTTTCGGACCATTCACTGTAAACCCTAGAGATCAGCAGTTTCTGAAATGTTCAGACTATCCCGTCTGGCACCAGCAGCCACGCCATGTTCAAAGTTGCTTAAATTACCTTTCTTTTCAATTCTGATGTTGAGTTTGAACTTCAGCAGGTGGTCTTGACGATGTTTACATGTCTAAATGCATTTATTTGCTGCCATGTGATTGGCTGATTACATATTTGCACTAACAAGCAACTGAACAGGTGTACATGATACATTAGTCAGTGAGTGTATGATTTAGTAATTATTTGTAACAGCTGTGAGATTAAATAAAAATCATTAAAATATGAAACTGCACACATTTATAGTAAAGTCATAGTAAAATCAGTGGAAATAATGTTAACAAATTAAAAAAGGGTCTACATCAAGAGTCACATTCTGCAATACTTTGGTTTTTCTAATATAAATACATTATAAATATATGGGAGCAATTCTAATGTTGCAAAATCTCATGCATAAAATTCCCGAAAAGCTGTTAGTCTTTGACACTAGGACTGGTTTTCAACCCAAGAGTTTCAGACTAAACATCAAACTCTTTGACCTTTGACCTGGTCATTATACCAAAGTGTGTGTTTAAAGTTTGAATTAAAATGCAGTGCTCATGTGTCAGCTCGCCATAGCCACAGCTGCTTTTTCTTAGGACTGATATAGAGCAGGTGGACACATGATCGGCTGGCCGATCAAGATTTTTTTCGCAATTCTAAATAAAAAAAAAACAAAAACAAAACAAAACACTAATATCAAAGGTATATAAAGGCATATAACAAACCAGGCTAAACAGATATTCTTACAAATAAATCCATATACATTATTAAATTGATTTCACAATTTTATGCCTTATAAAATCTGAACCTTTTAAATGACTCAAACCAAGGTGGCGGACTTCAAGGCAGACTTTCTCACAGATGCAATCACTGGAACTGCAGTAAGCTAGCAATTTCAACATCTGTGTCACAAGTAATGGTTACATTCATATGGCCACTGTGGCAAACCTCAAAATATTTTTCCATATTCTAGATGAAGCGTTTCCACATTTATATCATCTGCAATTTTCGTCTACAGCCTGACTTGTGTGATTTTTTTTTTTACCACAAATTTGGACAAATTAGGATCTTCCTTTAATCTCTTGATTAGGTGCTGTTGTGATAGTGGATACCCGTGGAGGATGAAGATTGATTGACTCCTCTGATTCAGTTGTGAGAATCCAAACAGTCCCATTTCCTATGGTGATGTCACGATGTTGAAACCAGGTGCAGAGGCCACTGAGTGCATCAGAGAGGCCCACCGTAATTCAACGCACACTTTACAGCTAGTCAGTACGCCTCAATACGATCCTTTAGTGTTTCTTAATAGTGTTAAGCTAAATTCCTTGAGATCATATGTTTCAAATTCAGACTGCTCTTATTTCAATCATCTTAATTGTCGCTGCACCTTTCATTCAGGATTTTGGTTCCTCTGTTTATGAAAATAATATGCTGCCAAGTGTTGTTCAAAATGTTGAAATGAGCACTGGGGCCTAGGGGTGAACTTAAACCTTCATCTTCACATGCATGTGTTGCTGTGGTCTTTTGATGATTTTCCACAGCTATTGCCACATCCCTACAGGAACTGAGAAAATAAAAACATCAGCTAATACTGCCAGCATCCTGTTTTTCTGACTCCAATGTGCTTAAATCCTGTTTCTGAGACTGATCTTGTTGTTTTTGTATCAAATAAAATTACACACAACCACATAAGCACTCTAAAAAGCATCTATCAATGTTTAATGAATTTCTGGCAAAAATGACTCGATTTGAACCAAAAAATAGTTGCAAAATAAAATCTATAACCCTCGATCAACATTAAACCCCCGTTCATTAGGTGACCACTAATCTTCAAAAGCATTTTTCTGCATTTGTATGTGCAGAATTTCCAAGCAAGTTGCAAGATTTTCAGTTTGCATTTGTTGTCAGTTTGAATTATTGATTGCTCATCTTTGAGCAACCTGACATTGCGTGCAGTTAAACAGTCTCTCCGGGAAGAGCAAAAGAGGGAAAACGTCTGGCAAAACAGAATATCATCTGACAATGATTTGGCTTTCTTCATTAGCTTTTTAAAGTGTATCTACATCCATAAACAACGACCTGTGCACAGAACGGGAAGTCTTCACTCAGATGTCTTTTGGCTTCACCAGAAGTCATAATATTGGCTGTTGTCCCCAGAGGCTAAGTCATCAGACTATAGCTGATGGTTTCCCAGATTGGGTGACAGTCTGGAAACCCATCTGGCAGTTGGAGCACTTTAAAGTCATAGTGGCACAGTACCCTGCTGGTTAAACGACTGTAAAAAGAATGAATGTCAAGCATGGGTACACATCGCTGTGAGGTGTGTCAATTGTTGTTACAAAGGGGTATTTTCAAAATTTTGCTGTTTTTGCTTCCAACACCAGCTATTTAATGCAGAACTCCAAGAATACATGAATTCAACTTACAAAAATCATCTTTACATTGTAAGCTAAAGACCATAGAAAAACCCAAACGATCAGACAAACCGAGTGAGCAGGCACTTGGCGACTGTGGGCGAGAAAAACTCCCTTTGAACAGGAAGAAACCTCCAGGTGAAGCTACGTGCTGTAAATGGTTGAGGGTGCACAAGGCACACTGTGGAGGAGAGCCAGAGGGAAGGAAAAAGTCACAATTGATCAATTTTGAAGGAATTCAGTATCTGCAGTATAGTTTATGACAATAATATATTTAGAAAGATGAATCTGTCTCATTCATGTTTCTGTGGGTTATCCGAAATCCACAAAATACCTAAAGTCCTACATTCCCATCTGATAATGACGTTTTAATAACTATAATTTATTAATAAAAAACTAAAGTGCTCATTGTATTGTCCACTATGCACCTGTTCTTTAATGCTGTGGAAAATTCCTCTAAGCAGCAGCTCCTCCTACTCCGCTCTTATTTATTTAGGATTTCTCAGCTGGTTATGGTATAATCAGGATAATCCACTCTGACCAGAGCATCAAAATTAGCTCCTACTTTGAAGCAAACGCATAGTGCCTCGTATGTTATTCATCAATAAACATCTGTATACAAGTAAAGTTTATTGTGACATATGGTGGTGCAAGATGGGTAAGAAGGGTGGAATAATAGGAGGGCAGTTTATAACCAGACAGCCGTCCTGCTGTTTCATCAAAACTCCCCATTAAAATTTAGTCTCAGGTCTGGTCTTTTAACTGCTTGCAAAGAGATGGCTCCATACTCTGTCACTGCTGTCTGGGGGATTGTTTATCTGTGCCACAGTGTTGCTATGTCTGGACTCTATAAGGCTGTTCAGCACTGAATTAAAGATGCAGGAGCTCTGGCCTGCAACGCAGCAGTATGTAACCGTATCCTCCCCCCACTGCTCTTGCTCTATCAATCAAACCTGTGACTCGCCGACCCTCTGATGGGATAAATGATTCCAAATCTGACTAAAGCCATTGCTTTGGCACTGAAGGTATAAATCTTGGCCTTTAATTTAATAATGTGAGCCAGGAAGGGTGAGGCACCTGGCCTGTGATTGGTCAGGGGGATGGGAGACAGAGAGAAAAGTCCTTGGGTACTATTTTCTCTTTAGCAGCCTCTGGTAGCCAGGAATCTGGATATCTAATTCAGACCGATAACTCTTGTTGCGAGCTGTGATAAACTGCTCTGCATTTTCTTTAAGTCACTCACCTTCTACCTGAGCCCTTATTGCTTCTCCTTCTCCATTACTTCCTCTTAATCTGTCTTTTGCTGAAGGTTCAAAGGGCTGTTTCCCTCTACTGCAGATGTCTGATTCATCTCCTTTTTAATGTGCAATGTTGGTGGGGGAGGCACAGAGAAAACACAAGCGATGTGTTGAGCCAAGGCTTTTATTCGATTTAACTACCATAATACTTCTTGCAGGCTAAGATCTGGTTTCCCCTTGGCTGGTTTCAATTCAGTGGCCTGTAATCACCATTTCTGATGAGTTTCCACATTATGGCCTTCTGTCATAAGCAACTCTGTCTTCTAAAATATGTTCTAACATTGTAAACTTTGTGAAAGGATCTACGTCAATCCAAAACACAATTGCTGCTTAAACCCAACCAAGTATGTTTTGCTCCTAAGTTTAACCAAACTCCTTGGTAAGGTTGAGAAAGGCTTTGGCGAACCTTACCATAGAGAGGTGGTTAGATGGTTCTTATGTGTTTTCTGGGTAACTAGTCATACTACATCTGACATGTGCTTGGTTTCCAGAAGAGGACAGAAGAAATGCTATTAAATGGAAAGATATTTTTATTATAAAAATTAAAGTGATGGTAAAAAGACCCTTTGTCAATTTTAAGGTTTTATGTAGCAAGTTATCCAGTCCTTCCCAGTGCCTAAATTTATTTTCTGTATGACTTTATCAGTGTCTCTCTTCTTTACAGTGTTGCTTCAGTTCATTGAGGTTAGCAGACATTTGTTTATGCATAGATAACTTAATGTCCCATCACAGCATTTCAGGTCGAGGTCTGGACTTTTACATGGTTTGGTTTGCTTTACTGTGTGGCCCAGTTTGCACCACAAACTGTACGGATGGTCTCTTATTTGACTTGAGGATACTTAGGTATACAGAGGATTTCACGTCATTACTTCATCCACCACCGTATGTGACAGTTGGTATGAGGTTTTTGTGCTGATATGTTTGGTTTCGGTCAGCTGTGGTGCCGTGTGTTATGGCCAGACATCTCCACTTTGGTCTCCTGTCCAAAGGAAATTGTTCCAGAAGTCTTGTGGTTTGTTCAGATGCAACTTTGCAAACTTAAGCTGTGTTGCCATGTTCTTTTTACAGAGAAGAAGCTTTCTCCTGACAACTGTTCACAATAAGCCATATTTGCTCTTTCTTTTTCTAAATAAAAATGGTCTGTTTTCTAATCCAACTCTCATGAAATTTGACATGTTAACAGACGCTTGTAGAGTCTTAGATGTAGCTCTTGTGTTGTTTGATGTTTCAATGAGGATTGCACACTCTGACCTTCGGGTGAATTTGCTGCAATGTTGTTTCCTCAGAAGGCTGGCAGCTGTCTTGAATGTTTTCTTCTTGTGAATAATGATGGACTTCAAATTGTTTGGAAATAGCCTTATAATCCTTACAGATTGACAGGCAGCAACAATTGGAGGAAAAACATAATAGCTGATGTCTTTCCTCCTTGGTGTGGTTTTAACATAAGCCTGAAAGCTCTAAACCAGCAAACTGTCAGAACTTCTGCTTTTATAGAGGTGCTCAAACTTACTAATGATCAGTTAATCAAGTGGATTTAATTAGCAGCACCTGACTGCTACCTCCTCTCTTCCTATTCCTATGGAAGCAGTAAGGGTGTAAGGGTGCACGGGGTGATCGTGGCTCAAGAGTTGGGAGCTCGCCTTGTAATCGGAAGATTGCCGGTTCGAGCCCCGGCTTGGACGGTCTCGGTCGTTGTGTCCTTGGGCAAGACACTTCACCCGTTGCCTACTGGTGGTGGTCAGAGGGCCCGGTGGCGCCAGTGTCCGGCAGCCTCGCCTCTGTCAGTGCGCCCCAGGGTGGCTGTGGCTACAATGTAGCTTGCCATCACCTGTGTGTGAATGGGTGGGTGACTGGATGTGTAAAGCGCTTTGGGGTCCTTAGGGACTAGTAAAGCGCTATACAAATACAGGCCATTTATTTTTCACACAGTGTTCTGCAAACTTTTCGCTTAGTTTTTGTTAAATAATAATGATAGTGTAATATGCCATGCTTTATATTTCATCTGAGGTTGCATTTAACTAGTTTGAGATACTTTCAAAGGCGTGACATCTGACAGTGTAGCAAAGGCAATGCTCCTGTGCCCTGAAGATATTAGGGCCCCAATCAAAATGCCTATCAGCAGGGGTGTTTCTTCTACATTACAACATTTTCACAATGATATTAATAAAGTAGACACATTAGAATTAGAGTTTGACTGTGTTTTATCGTATACATCAAGCTTTTTTTTTTTTGCGGAATACATTTTCTTTATGAAATTAATTACAACTCTCCAAATATTTACTCCGTATTCCTTTTACCTCCTGACCTTACTACCTGTCATTTGTGCAAAATACCTGTGAACCTGTTGACGTTAACAATGCAACAATACGTTTTTTTCATCCAGTGTTTTATAGAGCATCCCTTTGGTGTGGGTACATTTTAAATTATGTTTAGCAAAATAAAAAAGAGCATGAAGGGTAGAAGAAAGCAGGATGAGTAAACCAACAGGATTTGAGCAGAGATCTCATTTTACTTTGCTGAGTGCGAGACCTGAAAGATATGGTTAGTGTTTTTGTACAGGAGTGCAAAAACACTAACCACTTATATGCTCAAAATTTCTGTGATATATGTGGAAGCTGGTCTACTGGAAACAAATGTTGAATGAGGAATTGTTGAATGAGTGTGCTCGTTATGGGGTGAGGACCCCCTTCTCTTTTTTATTCCATGCTCCATTACAGTTGTTTTCGTGTTACTTTAGCAAGGCTAAATCTGTTTTGGGTTTGTGTTAGTCTGTTTGAAGAAGATGATTATAGGTGAGTTTATAGTACGAGCTTAGATAAATGTATCTGTTCCCCCGACCTCTGGCTGCAGATGTTGTCCAAGGTACTGATCAAAAGCCTGAGTGGTGCTATTAATTTTACTGATTATTGTGATACGCTATTTTTTTGCACGTACAGAGTGAGTCTTTGTGTGCATGCATGTGCGACATGTCAGGAAGGGGAGAGTTATTATACCTGTGGATTATTTTTATGTCCTGATACCTAAAACCATAGAATTTTTTTTTCTTTTATCATGACTGCATTTGCAATACATCACAAACAAATGTTATGTGTAAGAAAATTTGTTTACTTTGAAAAATATTTGCCATTAAAATGTAGGTTATTTCAAGAAACGGAAACTAAATTAAGTGTGGAAGTGGACGTCAGAGAAGATGGGCTAAACTCTTATCTATTGATATTCCTAATCAGCGCTTAGGACGGAGCTAACTGTTCCCATATGGCAGGGGTGTGTATTGAAGTGAGCTACATGTGCTGCTTCACAAATTCTTGGGGAGTATTTCTGTACTGGAAACACATGTAGAGTCCCTCTGATGGTCAGGTGTGGCGCAGTGCTCCATTATTTGAAAATGTTTTAAATGGAAAGGAGCCATCTCATCATTGTGGTGTCTCCTGGATTGGTTGCCACATGTTGTTACATTTTAGACAAAACACAGCTCCCCATCTTGTTACATTTTGATCCTTATGCATTCTCAACACAAAGAACAGTTTTTCTATAGGTGATAATTAATGACGTCTTTAAAGTTGGGCTGTGCTGGACTCCGTAGTTTGTAGATTGCATTGCCTGTGTCTAGCACGCTTTAATTTATCTTTTCCAAAAAGCAGAGCTAGAAGCACATTTAAAAAAAAAAAAATCATGAGTTGAAAGTAGGTTCTGGGGTCTTTGAGATGAAACCAGCCATTTGTACAACTGGTGACAGACAAAAATTTTCTTCTGATCACTGGTCACTTATCCGTTACTTAAAGACACTCTTAATCTTGGACCCTTTCATCGCTCTTTAGGAACTAAACCGACCATCAGAGCACATATTGGCCTGCGTGAGCATATGTCCTCATGTGTATCAGACATGCTGGTGGGTGGTTGAGTGAGACCTAACGGATCATTGGCTCTTTCAGCTGTTGTCCTCTGTTTTAGTTGGAAATCAGGCAAGAATGACTTCATCTCCCTTGACTTCTTCTAGGTCATCGGGCTGTAAGGAGCCCCTTATATCCCTTCTTTTTTTCCCTCCCCATACACAGCAATACAACACTGTTCAAGCATTTAGATGCCTGCCGAGTAGCCCTGGACCAGTGACCAATTAACGGGTCACACAACACTGATATTTGAACTAAAGAAGAATTTTGTATCCAAAGTAAGACCCTGCAGTGCCAGTTCAAAAAGAAGGAAAGAAAAATTCCACGAAAAAGACAATGGAAGTACAAAGAAATCGGGGAATAACTGCAGTATTGTGAAATGCTACTAGCAAGTCACAATCCTACCCAAGATAATACAATTCTTAGCTGCATTCACTTTGTTCTTACAGGGCAGAAATAGGAGCCAGTGAGTAAAATTAGGGAAAAATAACACTCTGATGCATTGCACAAGCTTACAAAAAGCCAAGAATGAATAAAATGATCTCAGCGGTATCCCAAGGGTTAACCAATATGACTTGTTTAAGAAAAGTGAGGAAACAGACCGACTGAAAATACAGGCAAAACTTTAGGCAACGTTTACCGTCCACAAATCTTGTAGATAGCAAGCATATCCTGAAAAAGCGCTCAGGGCTAAATCACGATATCCCTTATGACAAAAAAATAAAACATACAGAAACCAGCCCCGTTTATATATGCTTTTGTAAAAAGAAAAAAAAGCTTCAGGAATATCTATTAAAATGCCCAGCACAACCAATAAAACATTCACTTAACCTCATAGCTTTCTACTAAAAGTCTGAGGTTGGGTTTCTTTAAAGTAGGTCAAAGAGTGGAACTCAGGTTCACTCTATAGTGAGGCCTTATTTGTGTTCCATATATGAAAAAGCACTCCTTCTACCATTGTTCTCCCACTAAGGATTAATAACTCAGGAACTTTTAAATACGACAGCACTGCTACTCACCAGAGTTACAGTTAGAAATCTAAATGAGAGCCTTAAAAATAACAAAAGGCTAGGTGACATTTTTCAGAGAAATGTGCATATTTCCCAATCACTGTTAGAGAATAACAGAAATCAGTAAAAACGTGGACGGCCAGAATACACTATGAGGCCAATTATTGGCTCAGCCACAGTATCTGGTGTCTCAAGCATTCATGAGGACCTGTGTGTGGTTATTTATGCAAGCTTTTTCACTGAAGACACAACCAAAGAATATATTTCAAAGGGTTTCTCCCTGGTGGACTCGTGTCTTTCTGAGTTTCTTGGAGAGAATATGCAGGTTCTATGGGAAAGGGGGGGTGTAGGAATACTGAGCACACTTGAAACAGACTACAGATTAGCTAACGTCTTTGATGACCACAAAGAAAGAAAAGTAAAGAACAGAGTTCCTCTGAAAGTAAAAGGTATTTATACACGTTTTTAAAAAATGCATGAGATGATTCTTATTTTTATTTATTAGTACAGTAGTTTTAAAGGGTGTGGAGTCTGTCTGCATCATGTCAGAAAAATCACGAGTAAAACACAGTAAAGTCCTGGTTTATATGAATTACCAGACCAACACGGTTGAAACGTTGCCAAGGTTTTCATCTTTTTTTCTGTTTATATAGCTGCTCTACAAATAACACGTCATACTTATATTTTGTTTATGCTCATACTTTAGCATTGGTGTGGCTGCTATCCTGTAACTGAAAATCAAAGGTTTAGCAGCCATTTGACCTGTCAAAGCATCCAGTGAAAAGATGCTCCCCTCTTACTTGTTCTATCTGGTTGTACCATCACTAATTTTGTATTTTCTTTGTTCTTCTCCACCCACTAAACAGACCTCCTTATCCCCGGGACACTTTTGCCTTTGACACACTCATTTGCTCGAGTCCGTGGCTGAACCCTTAGCACGCCCACCCCAATAACGGGATATAAAGTTCTTCTGTGGCCCTCACCAAAAAAGAGTCTTTATCCGCCCACCTTTTCCAAGCATTTCTTATGAAGACATGTGAAGAATCGTTTAGCAGCCTTACTCTGCAGGGGCTCTACAAACACATATCAATATATTTCCACACTATACCACCTTATACTTTTCTTTTTGATACTTCTCTACCCTCAAGTTTGAGAAAGACAGAGTTTGATCCAAAACGGTCTCTGCTCGGTTCAATTTTGATGGATACCAGGGCTTTTTTTCCCCGCTTGGGGTAAACGTTAACACATTAGCCATCAGGGGAACGGTGTCTGTGTACACATTTTGAGACACTGCACCCCAGAGAGAAGAACTTAACCTGTGTTTCCTCGACAGAACAGAATATGTGCTCTGGAAACCCTGAGAACTGCCTCAGGACCACATTTTGAGTTTTAAACTGAGCCGTGGAAGGTTTTGAATGGTGGGAGAGGCTCAAGCACACATGTTAAATGTTGTGGAATCGAAGGGTCAGCCAAACTGGGATTAGCTTTTTAGAGCATAGCATATTTTATGAATACATGATGCATGGTGCAAGTGAAGAAACGGTTGGGATCCAATGTCAGAAATGTTCCTGAAATAGAGGAAAAAATATATAATTGAGATCTGTCATAGGCTGTAGTTAATAGTAAAAAAATTGCGGTCTATCAATGATTTTGCAATTGTTAAATAAAAGTGTATTTATTTGATTTATTATGGCTTTACTGGGATGTTTAAAATATAGCTGAAAGCACCACAACTTATAACTCTTAATAGCAGTAGAGCTCAGTCTGTAATAGAGACACAGGCTCAGGCATCAACTTGTCATTAAAAAAAAAGAAACCTACTGTATTATTAGAAAATGTCTGTTTTCCCAATACTAATCAATCTGTAGTCCTACATTCACAATAATATTTTGAAATAAAACTTGTAATACAGGAAACAGCTTCAAGCATCTCTCAGCTGGCCGTTCTGGACTTTGGGATTTATAGAAGTCGTTTATCAGGGCTAACATTTCACCTCAGAAACCACAGAGTGCAAGAATTACACACAGACAGCTTTTTGCAAAGTTACACATATAATAAGGACTTAGTGAAGACAGATATACGGCAAGCTTTGTGTCTGCTGTCGGCAGATATAAACGGTGTCGGTGGGTTAATGACACTCGGGATTCCATTACTTTGTGCGGGGGTTTTGCCCTCCAATGTCAATGTTTTGTATAAGGCTGCTCACCATGAATGACAGGATATGTTTAAGTGCAGTGTAGATATTTTGACTTTTTATGCAATGCTTCTGCATTACTCAAACAGGCATCACTCACATACATACACGTGTCCTTGACCTTTGAGGGAGCCACTTAAAATGTTGATATTTTCTTTTTGCGATCACATACATCAGCTTTTATTTTGAAGGTTCAGTCTCCATTCCTCTCAGTGATATGGACATTCCTGCTGTTCTATTTTCTCAGTCACGCTCATTTTCCAACTCTCTCAAAATCACCTCATTTAAAATTCAACATTGCTACTCTTATCCAAAGATGTAATGTATGTAGCTGTGCTCTCCGAGCCAGCTATGCCCCCAGTTGATGTTCTTTAAATTCATATTAATCTGTCGTCTAGCATGCATTTCATCCAAAGTCTACATAAGCCATTTGTAGGGCTTCCCAGAATACCATTTCTTGAGCTCCGGATGAGCTTATGATGGTAATGAACAGTAAAGAGTTGACTTAGCCAGATGGAGGTGGGGGTTGGATTTTTTTTCTAACCACAGTGTCATAAAAAAAAAACAACCTTTAAAACAACTTAGGCACAGTAGCTGTTCTACGACTACTTAGAAGGTTTGAAACAACAGAAAGTCTCTCATGCTGTTTACATACTCTGAGTGCCGCTGCTTGCTGAGCAGAGGGAGGTGTGCTTCACTCCCAGCTTGAACAAGAACTCCCAAAGGTTTTTCGCTAGGTGTTTATTTAAAATTAAAAAAGTTGCTAAAGCGGGTATGAAAGGATGCTAAATTTGGGGATGGAATTGCAAAGTTTGCAACAAAGGCGAACTGAAAGAAGTGAGAACACTGTTGAGAACAAAGTGAAAAATAATTCCACGGAACAGAAAAAAACATAAGAAAACTTGCAGCTTGTAACTATTTGGCTGCAAGTTTTCATGATTTACTTATCATCTGAGAAACTCACCATTCACATAAGTTTAAGATGTTGGATGTGCTTCAATTTTTGACATAATCATGTAAAATGATAAATAACAGAGAAAGTGAGAAGCGACACAATGTCTCTTGTTCTTGTACAGCATCTTCTGCCCAAAGAGAGAGAGAACAGCAGGAGAACAGCGGGGAATAGGGCTCCACTGCAAGGCAGGCGGCGTATACTCCATACTCTAGAGAGTTAAGCACTATTTTTTCAAAGCTCTTACTAAAAGTTATATACACAGTTTTTAATACCAGGTGTTTAAGTCACTATCTGCACTTATCTAAGTCAAACTACTTAAAACGTCTTGATTTTCCATGCTCTGTTCTTCCAAATAAAGTCTCCTTATTGAGTGGATACTTAGCAAAAGTTGCTTGAGTGCTTTTTAAAGATAATAAAACAAGAACACAGTACAGAGAGTCTTTTCTCTCTGTGAAAACAAATCTCAGGGAAACACATGCATATTCAATTTATATTCATGTTCCCTGCTGATTTTCTGTTTGCTTTTGATTCATATCTGTCTGTGTAATACAATCTTTTAAATGCCACCGAGCACGTTAAACTGTAGGTTGCACGATGCAGAGCAGTTGTGCGCATACAGTATGTGTCTGCCAGCAGGCTGATAATAGGATATGACTTAAAAGGTGAAAGGAGCATTCTTAACTATTTTGTTTTAGTTTAATCATACAAGCCAACTGTTTGATGGAGTTCCCCGTTCAACTGCAAAGCTTTCCTCTTCATTACCTAAAATGGAACAGCTCACAAATCAAGTGTGGCAGACCATTTTTCCACGTATGAAGGGTGCAGATTAATTAGATTGTATTTATTTAGCTGGAACCCTTTATAATTTTGCAAAAAAGGAAAAAATGGGGAAAGTATGCTTGATAACTCTCAGTTTCTGCTTCAAAGTCTGAAAAAGTTAAGCCTAAAAAACCAACAAATATTACTGTAATGATAGTAGCGTATCTATGTATATCTGTTCCCTAACTCCTCCTAGACGCGTTCATCAGTCTGGATGAAACTTGGTGCCAGGATTATCAGCATCTATATAGCTTTTGGAAATTATTTTTATCACTCAAATCCTTACAAATTCTATATGTTATGTGTCATAGCTGTTCACAATACAAACAGCGACATTACGTACACGTTACATGTATGTTGTTGACATTACAAGTGCATTATGTGAATACATAAATACTATTTTTAGTCCAGTGGCACTTTGGGCTCTCTGTGTTCTCGTGCATATCTGTAAATAACTGGTCATCAAACAATTACCCTAACTGTTGTTGGTTGCTCTGTCTTATACAATGAACATGTAGCACGCAAAGAAGAAAAACATTTTAATATTTTGTTTGGTGGTTGTGAACAGCCATTTTTGTCGTCTGACTATATACAGTAATATACTGAAGCTCAAAAGATTAACATGATAAACTGACATGTCTGTGTTCCCATCCATGGGAACAATTGCTGTAATAACAAGCGCACTTAGAGAGCACAACTCCTCCCCGATGTGCAAGGACTATACTAAAACTGAAGTTTTATTAAATTTTTATTGCAACATGCTGACATCTTCTTGTTTTTATTACAATATGATGACCTCAACCTATTATTATGTTGTCATTGTAATGTCGTAGGGTGTCTTATTGAAATAAGTGTGATGTGCAGGTCTCTCGATATTTAGAAGGGTATTTTTCAAGGCCAACATTTACCTTGGGCACTTACAATAAAGGTCAAGGTGAAGCGTAAGGTACTCATGCCTGCCAAGGCCCCGGTATCTTGCTGTGAATTCAGAAAACAATCTATAAAAAAAAAATGTGGATAATTTGGTGTAACTGACCTGATTTTCACACAAAATTTGAAAGTGATATCTTAAAATCTGTGGATGGTAGACTGCTAACAAACAGAGGGAGAATAATAAAGCTCCATCGCTGAATCAAATACATTAATGTATAATTAATATTAGGTAATACTAATGCTTAAAGCTGTAAACGTAATTCAGCTCTAATCAGGGAGGAAGTTTCCAAATTTATGTCAGTGTTTGGATTTTATACATTAGTAGGGAGTGTAAAACTAAAGTATGCGGTTATCAAAGTTGCTGAATCTGAAGATAAGTAACTACACAGCTGGAAATTGCTGGTTGTCACACCACACAAATCTCTCTCATGCACAGGCTAACAAAGTGATGATAAGGTTGAATGAGACTGTGGTCCTCTGGAGAGGGATTAGTCTGCGGCTCATCGCTCCTTCACTGTACAGGGACTGAGAAATTATAGTCACAAGGGACCAACATTTCATCATATGTCAGGTTGACTCCAAGTGTTGTGCTAGGACAAATAGCAAGGTTGCAGGGTGGCAGGTTGACTTTGTAGACATGTGATCTTAGTGTTGTAAGCTGCGCTTTCAGACATAATTCCAAAGAGTCAAAACATGTATGAAAAGGGGGACGCGGCGTGTCCGAAAACAACATCCGAAACAACACGAAACTGACTTCTTGGCCCGGGACATTCGTCTCCCGTCGAAACAGGAGAAGTGTGCCGTGTTGTTTTTGGTGGGCCCGACGAATACTTGAACGTGATTCATCTTGGAGCTGAGGAGTAATTACTTCAAGGACTCACAGATGTATCTCCCAGAGATGTTTGAATTCTTTGAGCCCACCATGCAAATCATCCTCAGTTTAATCAAAACATCCCAACAGAGAACGAGCCACTGCATTAACTCAGGTGGCTTAAAACAGTCAGAAACAATCCGGGATCACTCACCGAAAGCACATAATTATCATCCACTGCAGTGTACAGGGATGCACCATTTCAATCCGCGTGTGGCAGTGGGCTACTGGGCTAATTTACTACTGACAAATTTAATTAAAAGGTCAGCTCAGTTCATCAGTTCTTTGAATCTGTCTTCAAAATGTTTCATTTTTCCTGTGCAAAAATGAGACGCAGTTGTGGACGTATTAATTGGAAATTCTACAGTTTTAATTACATGAAGCTAAATCGGGCATGAGTAACAATTAACAAATGTGCCACTGGGAATATCTATGACCATCTATTTAGTTCTCCATTGATATACTTTAGAAGATTTTTATAAGTAAGCGGGATTGAGAATAACACGAGCTTGTAAGGAAGTACCACCCAAGCATTAAGTGTTATTTGGAAACATGGAGAGAAACAGGAATGAAAAGATAAATGGAACAGTTGAAGTGGCAGGTATAAGACACCTCGTTACTGCGGCTCTTCACCACTCCTCTCCAGCTTGGAAATAATGACGGATTCACTGGAAGCTCTCTCTCCCTCTTTCTCTGTCTCACTGCAGAGATGTGACCCTGAGTCTAAACAATGCAATCAGCCTTGTTTTATTGACTCATGCTGAGCCAGTGATTTCCCCTCTGTTGGTGCCACTTTATCTTAAATAAGCAGGTATTAATAGTGTCAGAAGATCAGCGGGGATATGAACAGTTTCCCTTCTTTCTTTTTCCACACGCATCCTCCACAAATGCCGACCTTTTGTGCGAGTCCTTCATTTGGGATGAAACCCGGCCCTCTGCACCTCTTCTGTGCTGGATTGGAACACTTTATAGACTAAAGTCTCCAATTTAAATGACATATTGTGTAAACCTGGTTGGGCAAGCTATTTGATTTGTAGAATAGACTCAGAGCTGTGTGCAAGTAAGGAGAAAATGTCTGTTTATAAGAATAAAAACTATGTTTGCACTATTTGATCTTGTTGTTAAATCTGCATTAAAATCTCATTAAAATCTTTAAATAGGAGGTTACGCTTCAAAAGCTGACTTGTAAAAATTACAGTTTGATGTTTTGCAGATGTTTATTTGTTTATTGGTGTACAAAATTTGTAGGTTTTTTTTGCACACAGTTTTATCTACACTAAACAAATGAGCCAAAGCACGCTATTTAATGTTTATGGTGTCTGGAAGTAAGATTTTGTGATGGTATTTGCTGGACATAAACTAGGACAGTGGTATTAATCTTCTCGCTGACAGAGAGAAAGTAGCTGTATTTCCTAAAACTTGGAACGATTCTTTCAAGACAAAGATGGCAGATTGGTAGGCGAACACAAGCTATGACAAGACACTGTACACTTGTTTCTGCCAAGCTTTTCCTCACTGTCTTTAGAGTAAAACTCAGAATGATGAGCTGCGCTGTGAGGAAGCACCTGGTATCCATTTAGAGTGCATTCTATGACGTTTGTGCAATGCGGCACAAAGGAGTAGGTGGAGAAAGGAGGGCTGGTTTCTAAGCCGGCTAAAAATTTGGCCACAAAGTAGTGTCATGATCAAGAGCGTAAAGGACAATTAGGAAATTTGGAACAGAGAAGAAGAAAAAAAATGCTATGCAGTGAGGCAGGAAGGCTAGGTTTTTGTTAATGGCACCTTGTCTTTGCGTTATTTGCTAGATGGGTGATCAAGAACTTTCCAAATATGTTGTCATTTGGAAACGGTGCAAAATTTCCGAGTGCACGCACACATTCATTCGTTTACCCTTGAACTCTCAACTCACATCGTTCCCTGGGCAATAACACTGAGATGTCTTACTGGAAATAGATCTGCTCTTCTTGTGTATCCAAGGAATCTGCTTATCTGATGTTGACTTCCTGAGATTTTGCCCGTAAACAGACAGTATCACCACTAGGTCTCGTGGGTGAGTGAAAGAGGAAACTGAAAGGAAGAAGGGAAGATGCAGGGAAAGGAAGAAAAAGAAAGAGATGTAAAGGGAGGGGATAAGAAGAAGTTTATATACAGCTGAGTGAAAAAGTCTGGGCTAAAGGTTAGATGTGTTGTTCAGGTCAAGCTGTGAGTTTTCTGTGGTGGGTTTAATGTTTCATATATGGTGAATTAAAAAAAAAATCTCATGTAGCCCATCCTTTCCTCTGCTTCGCTCTCCCCCCTTTCCCAGTCTTTCACCTTGTAATGATGTGCTACTCCAACTGTGGTTAATGTTATTAAAGCTCCAGCTATGGCCTCTGTTCCAAGTAAAATAAAACAACAATGCCTCCAGGCCTCCAGAAACCTTACAGCTGGATCTCGAGTAATTCAACACTGTAGAGCTCTGTCACTTCTTTCCGGTACATGTTACATTCATTCCTTAGATCTGCTCCAGACCCCTTGTTAAAGGAGAATGTGCATATGATAATGTAAAATGAGTAACACTTGTTTGCAGTGAGAGACTTCAGTTCGACAGTCTAATTAGTTTTTTTTCCTCTTTCCAGGAACAGAAATCAGTATCACCTCACTTTCTCTCAGCAACTGCAGACCTTTAGTAAGGCACTTCAAATGTGATGCCTGGGAAAGGGGCTGTGCTTTCACCAATGTATTCCCATCCCCAAGGCAACCATGCTACTGGTCTGTCAGATGCTGCTGGCATCACACACACTGGCCAAAGACATCTTAAATGCCCAGCTCTGTGAGCTTTATGGTAGTTTTAGACACAAATACAAGTTTAGATAAATAAACTCATTTAAAATGCTGAACAACATAATGTTAACCTTGCAGACTGAAAAAAATAATGTGTTCTCGGTGCTTTCAAATGGGATGCCAAGAATTGTAAGTGTTCTTGACAAGTTGCGCATGTGCATGTTTTGTCAAGTCAAGTCAGATTTATTTACATAACACATTTAAACATCAACTGCTGCTGGTCAAAGTGCTGTACAGTTAAACAATTAAAATAACAATCAAACATTTTCTTAACAGGAAAAGATAAACTGAGAAAAAGGCAAAGAATAAAAGTGAGTTTTACAAATGTCTAATGTTGGAGAGGGTCTTGATACACAGAGGCACTTAGTTCCATAATTTAGAGACATCTGCTGAAAAAACCCATCCTCCTCTATATTTTAATCTGGACCTCGGGACAGCTAGGTGCATCTGCTCAGAAGACCTCAGTCCTCTGGTGGGAGTGTGCAGAACAGGCATCAACCAATGCAAAGACTTAAAAACAAATAACCGAGTCTTAAAATGATTTTAAAAACTGAATGGCAGCCAATGTAAGGAAACCAGTATAGGTGATATGTGTGTGCCAGTTAAGAGCAGAGCAGCAGCGTTTTAGACCAGCTGCTGTCGCCCAATCAGTGACAATCTGACATCTGAATAAAGACTGCAACAGCAGTCCAGTCGAGAAGGCTTGAATAACCTTTTCAAAGTCTCTGAAACAGAGAAATGGCTTCACCTTTGCAAGTAACCAAAGTTGAAAGAAGCTACTTTTAACAACAGCATTCATACGTTTATCAAAAGTGAAAGTGCTGTCAAAGATCACTCCCAGATTCCACTTTTATACAGTTTGAGTACAAAAGTGGATTCTGCACAGAAGAAACAAACTTACAAAGCCGAAAAAATGTGTTTTTCTAAAACCATCATTCTGTTTAGCTGTTCCACAGAGTTCGAGTCTGTGCAGACCAAGGTTAAGATCTAGACTTTATAAATGCCACCTACCAAACATAACACTAGCAAAAATGTCATATTGTAGTTCACAACCATGAGCAACATTTGTGTTCTGCAGACAGTATTTCTGTGAGGCAGAGTGGATCGTTAGCTCAGTTAATTTTGTAAGTTTGCAGGGCACACGATTAAACACTACCAAAGAGTCAGTGTGGGATGCTATAATAATAACTAGCTGCTTGCTAATGTTGTGATTAATCTCTGGCTCTCTTCCTCAGCATGTTTTTTTCCTGTCTTCCTTCCCTCACCCCCAACAGGTCGTGGCAGATGGCCGTCCCTCCCTGAGCCTGGTTCTGCTGGAGGTTTCTTCCTGTTATAAGGGAGTTTTTCCTTCCCACTGTCGCCAAAGCGCTTTCTCATAGGGGGTGATATAATTGTTGGGGTTTTCTCTGTATTATTTTAGGGTCTTTACCTTAGCACCCTGAGGCAGCTGTTGTTGTGATTTAGTGCTCCTTCCAAGACCCCTAAACCAAACAATAAAAAAGGTTTATTATAATTTCCCTACAGATAAACCATGTCACTGTTTTCTAACCTTTCTAAACTGTTAAAGATGACATTATAGAAATTATTCATTGAGTATTTTCTGATGTGTCAACTCAGTGGTTGAGATCTGATAAGGTTTGCACATGAAAAAGATCAATGAAAACTCATAGTTTAACTTGAGTAAAACTAAGTGCCGGAAGCCTTGCCATCTCTCTTTGTATAAGATTAGGCTGTGTGGTTATAGTGGAATATGCTATAGACAGGAAATGGTGCATGATCTGTGGTTTCCCAGGCCAAATATGTTCTTTAAACAATGCCACAGGTAGAACAGGTGTAAATTCTCTTTAACTTTGAAATCCTACAGTCACGTTCACATTTTAACACAAATACTGTAGCTATAAGCCAACAATGTTGGAGGCAGGAGCGGTTAGCCTCATCCTATCAGCCGGGCTGCAGCTGTCTGTATCACTGGATTAGCAGTCACCTCTCGTCATCCTGTATGTAGACCTAATCACAGGATGCCCACCAGTCAGCAGGAGACCATTAATGCTCAAGGGCACCATACTGGAGTATGAGGGCTACATTCCTGCACAGAGCAAAATGGCCATGAACACCACTAATAAGCCCACTCATGTTGCTGTGTACATGTGTGCTGGACTGTATATGGTTACACGCCCAAACATACTGCACATATAGTGTCTGCAGTAGCTCAACATTCACAGGCAGACAGTCTTCAGCACTCGTCCGGCAACGCTCCAAAAGAGAAACCAAATAGCTTTAATCGTGGGAGAGCAGTGAAGGGCCAGTTGATTTCAGCATGGGTGTTCATTTCCTGACCATCAATCCCACAGTCCGTTTGGCTCACAACACACCGGTGATGCTAACCATGCAACTAAATAAAAAAATGTATATACATATTGTCCTCATTTTTGATAACACAATTACCATTCAAGGGGGAATTACAAAGGAAAGCAATGATTAGCTGTTATTTCTAATCCCATAAACACACTGGGAATAGTTCTTAGAGAAAAGTATCAAACATGTTTTTAGTCTTATGTTTAAATGCCTGCAATTAAATTTTCAATGTTAACTTCAAACACTGTAATCAACTAAGGAAGCCACAAAAATAAAATAAAATAAATAGACTTATGAACTACTTTGTTCCCATTGTTGAAAATACCAGAGCAATTGTAGATAGATAGAAATTTTAATTAATATTTTGTTCTTGTTGCCTGGCTTTGTTTCTGTTGTGCTATGCTCAGCTTTTATTGTTCTCGTCCGAACCAAGAGTGGTATATCCTTTTGAAGTGTTTGTTTTTCATTCAGCTGCAATAGTATTCAATTTTTATGCAAATTAATTTCACTATTAAGGCTTTTCTGAGTATTTCTGCAAACTGGGTAAAAGAATATAAAAATAAGAAAGAACATTATTATCGACAAACAAGCCATTTAATGACGCGCCTTCAGAAGTAATTCACCAGTTTGTGAATGTCTCTAGTTTTCAGAGTCTCTGTCTGGAGAGAGGAGCAACACATCAATACATATTTACTTTCTAATTTTATGCATTTACTTGGTGAGTGTGTATGGATGAGACATCAGAAGAAGATGAAAGACAAGGTGAAAAGAGAGGTTCTAGTCTTAGGGGAGACCGAGAGATTGTAAGACCGCAAATAAAAGTCCAAATCATGATGCTTTTTTGACAAGTTTATGTAAGAAGTGACTCGTATACACACAGTAAAGTGAAAAAGAACGTTTGCATATGATTCTATGAACTATTCTATGAAGTCATGTAAAAAATGAAGTACACCTCATGATTCAATAGTTTGGCAGCAATAACTTGAAGTAATTGCTTTTCATATAGTCTCTCACATCTGCTGGAGAGATTTTGGAGAAATCTTGTGGAGAAATTTTGGCTCAGTCTTCTTCAGAACTTAATTCAGTGTCGTAGGCATTCATTGACACAGCTTTCTTAAGGTCCTTCCACAGAAATCAGCATTGCAACTCTCGGATTCTTTTCTTCTTCATCCATCATGTCGGAGATTTGCTGCTGTGCTTAGGATCAGCTTAGGATCGCTGTCCTGTTGCACGATCAATGAAACAGGAAAATGATCTCCAAGCTTTAGCTGTCAGACAGACGCCTCCACATTTTATGCCATACTTTGGTATACAGATGAGTTCATAGTTGACTCAATAACCGCAAGGCTGCAAAACAAGCCCAAATCATCACCAGTCCACCACTGTGGTGTGAGGTGCTTGTTTTGCCAAATGTAGTGTTGTGGATTATGGCCAAACATCTCCACTTTGGTTTGCTCTGTTCAAAAGACACTGTTCCAGGAATCTTGCTCACACTCTTGATTTCATGCAACCAGTAAAGGTATATTTCATTTTTCCCAGAATCACATGGAGTGCTTTGGAAACATCCTTTTGCACATGACTGTGTGTCAAGATTTACTATTTAGCTATAGTACAAAAAAAGCCTCAACAAAGTAACAGCAAAGGTCTGCGAGGCTTCAGCTGCTGTTAAAAGTTAAAAGCTTGAGGGACAAAGTGTAATATTTTTCAAGTAAGATCAAGTAAAAAGCACTTTGGAACTTACCTGATGAAAAAAAATAGTCCTCCTAAAGATGAAAAATTGACTTGGTCACCCAAAAAGTTTTGAGTGGAAGAGTATCTTAGCTGTATTGTATTTAACTGAATGAATTCATACTGTAGTAGTAGTTTGTAGTGCTCCATAGCCTCAGAATGAACTAATCCATAAAAAAAGCAATTAAAGCAAATTTCTACACGTTTACATACCACACAGATATAATATTGTTTATTCAGTATTTGAGTATGATAAAGTAATATTTTAGACAGGGAAGGAATAACGAAAATAAACAAATATTTAATTTGCAGAATGTTGGGAGAAACCAAGATTAAGTAAAAACTCAAAACTTCAAAAGTTGTTTCAAAACTTTGTTAACAAAACTTTTCAATTCAAGGAAAGAACTTTTTTGCTAAGTTAATATTAAATGAGATATTTTATTAATTTATTGAGCAATAGTCTCTGTGATGATAGTGTGTCTGTCCTCACCGCACACGGGTGTTGACCCAGGTCAGGTGTCATGATGTGACTCCTATGCAAATTCATACTTGGTGATCAAGTCCCCATGAGCCCAACAGGCCCATAAAAGTGATTTTCACTTGGATGCTCTTTATTGTGACTCTAAATTTTATTTGGATAAACATACTCCCCTACATAAAGTACAATATGTACTCTATACTTACATACAGAGAGCATAACGTCTTTATCAGACAGACAGACAACTGTGAAAATACTCTTGCTTGTGGTTCAGTGGTTTACTGCCTTGCAATGATCTGTAAGCAACACGTTATTTTTATAAGTAAGGAATTTCAGTGTACTAGATTGTCTCTGATGAAAGAGATTTATAGTGAGAAAGACTGGGTTGCAATCTTAGCGTATAACCTCTGCAACCTTAGGTATCCCTTTTGGTCTGGTTGCAAATACTGAACAGATCTTGCCCCTAATGCACATTCCAAAGGCTTTTTCTGGCACTTATTCACAGACATCTTTGATGCAGGCGGTTTTGAGGCGAAAACAAAAGAAGGGTGTAGGTAATTTAACACACTAATGTAAGTACAGCTTTTTTCTGCAGTCACTGAAAATCCTTCATTAGCGAGCAAAATAGTTGAGAGGTTGTTGTGCGTGGGAGACCGCCTTGTTCCCGATTGTAGTAAATTAAAGTCTGCTGCTCTAGGTATTAATCTGCCCTGCTTATCTCGCTGTGTTGATCAAGGTGGAGGACTTTCCTTCCTTTCTGGACCCAAGTTCTCGTTAACCTTTAAATCCCTGAGAATAGTTCCTCTTCCTCTCTGTCTCATTACAGAGAGATGCAGCTGCCCCTCTTCAGAAGCTAATGACAGTTACGTTTACTGCTGTAAAGCTGAGAAAATAAGCAGATTAAATATTGTATCATCATCCAGTAGGCAAGTTGATAGCTCCCTTTTTCGTACTGGCCAACCTCAGTAGTCTTTAGTCATTTTCACCCACACAGATTTTCAAGTTGTACTGGGAAGAAAATATACCGTCCACTATTTATTTCTTCTTTCAATGCAACCATTTTTTATGCTGGGTGTTAACTAAGATCCACTCTGTTCTTATCTACAATTAACATGACTCGTGGGATGGAGTTCATCGTGTGTTTACAGTATAGCTTTCAGAGCTCAGTTAGGGAATGTGTGAGAAAGACAAGTATTTATCTTTGCTGTTCATACAGTGGCTCTTTTCCAAGCCATTGTATTAATGATAGTTGCACTGCAGGAAAAGGAAGAAGGGTTACCACCTTTTTTCTGTCTTTCCTTTTTGATCTGAGTTTTTGTCTTTTCTTTTTCCCCCCACTGACACCAGTTAACAAAGTCAGTCACATCACCAGGTGGAAATAAATCACAGAAAGCAGAGGCAGCATTAAAAATAATTTACCTGACAGCTTTCCCAAGTAATCCACCCACGGCTTTAACAGTGAAAAGGTTTAAGAGAACAGAGGAGACTCGAGGTCTGCTGTTTCTGCTGTTTCTGCTTCTTTAAAACCTGAAGCAACCTAAAAGGATAACGTTCAATCATTTGCGTTCCCTCATTCATTTTTGGCTGTTGTGGCTCAATGGATCATGCCTCACACACTCCACCCACACAAGAGATTCAGGAAATCAGGTGTCACTCAAAACACCGCAGATTGGGGTGGAAAAAAAATTGCCAGTTCCATACAGCTTTCCAAAAAATGTGATTTTTACATTAATCATTTTCCATGTTTGTTTTCGCTCCAGTCTGGCCACCTGGAACGGCCATTTTGCTAACAGCATTAGGGATCACCATCTGGGGATACTTGCCGTCTGGCCCAATCACCCCATTCATACAGTATCCACACACACACACACACACACACACGCACACACACACACACACACACACAGGTTCGATGTGGTTTCTAGTCTCACCTTTAAATAACTCTACCAAGCCCTGTTCCTTGCACCTACAGCTAAGGATTATAAACCATAAATGTCCATACCATTTAGCCAAAGCTGCTATGATTGAAAACATTAAATCATTTGACCAGTGTTGACTATGTTCTAGTTACTCTGTTAACTTCAGAACAAAAAGATGCTGCCAAGAGTCATTTGCCAGAAAAAAATAAATAAGAAAACCGCTGACTTCTCTGTTTTGCCCACACTGTTGTGTCCCACCAGCCACATAAATGCCCCTATGGTATGATACCCTTGCTGTTTAGTCCCTGCCCTTGGATTTTAAAGTCCTTGGTAGCCACAGATATGGCTTCCAGATGTTTTAAGGGAAAAGGAAGGAACTAATCTAATAATAAGGCAGGGCAGCACAGGATAAGCCTGCAAGGTAGGGGAATAATATTAGCACATCTTCGAAAAATCAAAGCTCTGGATCGAGCACATATTTTGTTAAGGCGGCCAGACCACCTCTGTCACAACAAATTACCTGGTGTGAAAGCACACAGCACAGATTGCCAGAAACCCCTCTGCAATGTTCTGCCTTCTCGTTAAAATTATACGACGGCAGAGTACGTCGAAAGGAAACCAAAGCAAGTGCAGATCGTGGCGATTGTTATTATCAGTCATGAATCACGAATGATTAAAACATTGTTTTCCCTTTTGCTTCATCATACCAATTCCTTATTTGGAAGTTTTCTCCCACTCTTTCCCCGAGATATTTTTCTAGCCGTCCATATGGCTCTTTTATCGACAGAAAGAGCAAGTTGTATGTATTTATTCATTTATTTTGGGGAATGGAGTGGAAAATAGTGTTTCCGTGCTAATTTAACCAGTTCAAAGGGATCAGTCTGGGGAGAGAAATTCCCTAGAAATAGCATTAAATTGTCTCAATGAGCATGATCCTTATCATGGGGCTCTGGCCCATGTTGTGCACAATCACGAGAAGTGCTGTGGAAACGGTGAGTGGGGGCTTTGAACCTAAACAATATCACATTAATAAAAAAAGGTTGTTTTTTTCTCGTTCTTGTGTGTGGACTTCAAAAAGTGTTTAATCACATCAAATGTAGGAGAAGATGGGATATTTATAACTCGGTCAGTCCTGCTCTGCATTCCTCTGCAGTAAGCCTGAAGGACTGCCTGGGCCTGGGCTGAAGGCTCAGCGCTGTCAAGACAGTTGTGTTTGAGAGCGCCAAAGAGAATAATTGAGATTCAACAGCCCAACTGAGTTTGTCATATAATTTTTTTCTTTCTTCCAAAAAAACACCCCGACTGTCACTCTCTTATGCTAACCCAGGGGAAGGCTACCTTTCTCTCCAGAGGCTGTCGAAGAAGAAAAGCGTTATTTAGAAATTCACAGGAGGAAAATTCATGGTATGCATTCAAGACAGACAGGACCCAAACGCTACCCTGTGCCATCAAAAAGACACAGCTGTCCTCACCCTCTCCAAGTGTCACATTCTCTGTTTCTCATCTTCAAGGACTCCTGGCTCTGCCAGATTTCTCTTCCTCTCCATCTTCCACACTCTCAGCCACTTCCTCTTTGCAAAACTCTTTTACGTTTTTCTGTCACTGCCTTAATTTCCTCTCCCCAATTTCCTTTTCACTTCCTCTCTTTCAGCCTCCAAGTTTCTCTCACACTAACCACCTCTTCTCTTTCTGCCTCCAGACTTTCCCCTTCATGCCTTCCTCCCAGTGGAATTAGGCTGCGCTGTAGTTTGCTGGTGAGATGCTAATGAGCAGGTGGTGTAGAAAGAAGCATGGGCAATGGTTCACATAAACACGGAGAAACGTGCTGACACCAAGGCCACATGGACTATCAATACTGTTTACAGCAATCATCTGAAGGTCTGATTTATGTTTGCATTAATCAGTGGGGCAGGAAGGAATTTGGCTTTGGGTGTAGATGTGACAGAGCGCTGGACAAAGAAAAGAGACTGGTGATGTGTACGTTATGTATGAAATGATTGGTTTTATAGCCTTCAGTTATTACAGCGTGTGTATGCGATGCATGTATTTAAATGGATTTAAGTATCTTGGTGTTATTTTAGTGAAAATTTGTTTTATTAATTTTTAATATACGGCCAAGGTCACTGTTTAGCATCATTTTCAATCTGTGGCTCAGGCTCCAGGCTGGAACAGCCAATGCAAGCAGAGTTTCAACGACCAAAGATGGCGTGAAACTATGATGAAACACAATGAAATCTGTAAAAAATGACTTTGCCGATGATGCCATGTTCATAGTGTTTTTGATAGTACCAAAAATCAGTGGTAAAAGGTCATTTTGAGTAATTCATCCAAACTTGAAACATCATCCATATGTATGGAGGAGATCAGAAGAGAGGTGGTAGAGTGAGTGTCTTCAGCCTTCTGTAAAACATAGTAGAGGCTCTGCATTTCAGCCAGTGGTGTTGGAGATCTTCTTAAAATTGATGAAATTGGACCAGAGAAACAGAGTCAGATTTTAAGCCACCATGCAATACTATCTGGAAAGCATCTGATTGACAATTCCTTCATTTTTTCAGCTCGATAATGATGCCAAACACGCTGCAAATGCAGTAAGAGCACCCTGGATAGAAAAAACCCAGTGAAACCATATCATTTATGGATTGGCCTCCCCAGAGGCTGGACCTCAACATTACTGAAGCAGTGTGGGATCATTTTGATAGGGAACAGAACAAAGTGCAGCCAAAGAAGAGCTTTGAATGTCCTTCAGAAAGCCTGGATACATATTCCTGAAGACTACTTACAGAAATTACAAGAAAGCTTAAAGAAGAATAAAGGTGGTCATACTAAATATTGGCTTTCGAGCTTGTTAGAATTGTACAAACTGTTTTTTGCCTTATACACTCTATTTCGATGTATATTTGCATATTTCCCATTTTACTTCCATATAAAGAAATGAGGGGGGCTTGAGATTTTTGAACAGCACTGGAAATAAAGTATATTTGTCTCTCTATCCGAAATACAAATCTATTGAAGGTTCTTTTGTTTCTTTGGGCACGGTCTGGTTTCATCATGATTACCATTACATCTGTTGTCTGGGGCTTCAAGGTGTAGTTGAAGAAAACCCACAGCTTTCAGCTTAAAATGTTAAAAACCCCTCTGGAAAAATACCATTTCCTAATTTCATAGTTTAGTTTCTCTAAAAACAGCTCACAGAAAACTCTTTTAATCTTATCCTTATTTCATAAAGAAGTTCAAAGATTTGTTTCCTGACTCTTTTTAGCATAAAGTTCTACTTTTCTTGAAATGTTGACACAATGGAGACTTAATATGACCACAGGAGGCAGAAATTATGCTTTATTGGAGATGTTACTTCCAGTATTACTTGGATAAGTATGAGGTGTCATCCCCAAATCGTGATTATTTTTCATGGTTTAACAGCTCTGGCATAATAGCTACAGCCCATGAGGCCACTGGTTAATAATCTTGGATCATCACTGACAAAGAATACTTGCTCCCTTAATATTAGTCAAATTCCAAATGTATTTCCACGTTCTGGCCACAGCATGGCACTCTTCAAATTGAAATGTGACCTCTTTCCTGACAGTCCTGATCTTTGCTGTGACATTCTCACTCAGTTTCTGGGGGGATCATGTCAGACTCTCAGCATCTCATTAAAAAAAACAAAAAACCTCAGTGTATTTAGATTTCATGATGGATCTCATCCACGACAAACCAAAGGGACAATGCTACCAGTGCTCAGCAGGGTTTGGGAGCAGCTGTCTTTGTCGGAACACCACTTGACTGGAATTAATCCCCTTTTGTCCCCACTCTCTTTTTATTACAGAGCAACTTTCTTGAAGATCCTCACTAGATGGTTCGTCTTTGAGTCTCAACAGGGAGATCGGTTCAGTCATCTCATTACTCGCCAAGGGATCTGGGAGGTCAGTGCTATCAAGTGGAGTGGTGCTATAAAATAAATTGAATGATCGCTGAGGCAAATGTTGAAGGTGATGGACAGAGGGCCCTTGCTCGGAACCGACACTCTCTCTAGCTCCCCTGGTGCTCCAGACTGAAGCCTGGGCTGAGCACCTGGATGACTGGCTGTGAAAAAGGTTGCAATCAGAATTAAACATGAGCACACCCGACCAGTGGGGTACGTTGGCTATCCGTCATCCTCTGCAGCTTAAAGAGGCTGCCTGTACACTTTCAGCGGGCCTGTCAGGCACTGGAATGGACACACTTGGCTGCACAGAGGTGGAATCAGAATTGCAGATGGGTTAGCAGAGGGGGGAAAAAAGGGAAATATAGCCAATTGATGTGAAGCGAATGGTTACAGTATAACACCGCAAAAGAATCGGCTGTAGTTCTCTGCAGTCTTAGGGCCAAAGATAATGTTAGGCTACAGTTATACATGTAACTGCAAATTGATTATTGAGCTCTGATTTTGAAAAGTACAGAGTGTGACAGAAAATGGCTTTAATTCACCACTAGGGCTAAAAATCGTCTTTATGTATTAGTTTAATGTAAAGCTCTGCCTATTTTCAGTCTGGATCTTATTAGGAGAATGTCCAGTCCTTCCATGTCTGACTGTGCAATGTCTGCAGAAATGCCTTTATTTACAGATTTGTTTTTTTGATTTACTGTACATTAAGAGTCACTCAATGCTTGCATAGCATGTGGCTGCAGTGATATAAGAGGTTATGTTGGATGAATATGAAAAAATATATAGACCAAGCAATAAGAAAGGCAAAAGGACAAATTGTGCAACTCTCTACATTTTGGCATTTGGAACTGAAGAAGCTTCTTGGATGAGAGGTGACTATCCAGTGGCCTTCTTTTCAAGCTCTTAAGACTACTATGACCTGGTTGACTGAGAACCTACAGGGACAAGGACAAACCCTAATTTAGCAAATTTTAGTCTGAGTCGACTTGAATTGAATCGTGTTTGAAGTTCAATTCAGTTTAAAAATATAACAGACTCGAAAACGTTATTTAAATGTAACCTTTGATCTGAAGCTATAGCCCGGAGGAATTTTCTTACCTTTATATAATCTTTAATGTATCTATCAAGTCAAAATGTCAGTTCTTGTTCTTGACTGCCTGGAGTTTTTGCACGTCTTGCAATGTGTGGTTTTGATTCTTTGAGCTTGTAAACTACTCTGTTTCATTTTTCAGAGGATGTAGGTTTAAAAATAAGCTACATACCGTTTTTTATTTGCATGTTTTCACCACAAAATCACATTAATAATTCCTCTGAAGAGAGAAAAGTTGACTTTGCTTAAAAAAAAAAGAGTGTTTTTGTCACAGTCTCGGATTTGCTCATAAACAGCCGGTGACATAGCAGTGTTGAGACATTTTGAAATGTGAGCTCAATTATATGTATTCATTCCCTCATAAATATGTTATCAGTTACGGCACGTAACTGGTTCAGACACAGATATGCATTGACAAACAGCTGTGAGATTATTTGGCTGTAATGACTGAAACAAAGCATGATGGGTTAGACAAACAGTTTAAGAATTGGAATTTTTCTCACAGGGCATTTTTACCGGGCGAACATATCACGCCCAATAAATAGCTAAGCTTTAGATAAAAAAAAAAAAATGTAAAAATGCATTAAGTCTCCAAAAGAACTATCTGAATTGCCTGTTGGTTTCCCAGAAAGTATCCACAATAGACTGCATGAGAAGCAATTTGTTGGAAGAAGTTAGTCGATTTAGCCCCATCAGAAAGGTGGCGAGCAGACTTAATTGAGGTCTCTGACTATATTTAAAAGGAGTAAATATTTTTTGACACAGCAGATTATTTTGAGCACAGGTCAAACGATTGAATACACAATTCAGTAATGGAAAGCCTGCTTGAGCTGAAGTTTGTTTTCTCATGTCTGGGCTACACAAGCTCAACACTTTCTTGTCATATCTTGAAAGATGTTTCCAGGCTGCCGTACTCCTCTGCTTGACACCACACTTTTAACACATATCTGCTATTGTCTCTAAGAGGGCTAAGGCGTCTGCTCTGTCAGAGCAAACACATGTTGCAAATGAACAGCATGTTGCTTTTAAATAAATGTGTGTGGAAATGCAAAATGCTTAATAGCTCAACAATGAGTAAGCTATTTTATTGAGTAATTTCCTCCCTTTAGGGTTGAGAAAAATCCACACAAACTCTCTGAAGTGTGTTCACGCTGTTGGACCTGCACGCACTGCAAACACACAATGACCTCTTACTGTAAAACACCTGCCTGGAGGTTTAGACTGAGATGGTCCAGAGTCTTTGGCTCACTTCCTCTAACACCACAACAGGAAAATCACCATGGAGTTCTCCTGGCCTAAAATGCCTGGGACTTTTATGACGGGCGCTATATAATTGTGCCGTCTGGTCTAGATTGCTTAGTGTCTCCCGAAGATTTAATGGTTATTTGTCTTCAACTTGCCCTCCTGGCCTCTTTTTCCCTCTTATCTGCTATTTTCTGATTTATATGTCGCCTCGCTGGCATGCCGAGTTAGCCCGGTGCTTTTGATTATGTTTCCATCAGTGTTTTTCTAATGCATCAACTTGTAAACCAATTTAGCTGCTGGCGCCCTAAAACTATTCTGGCATGAAACAGCTATTGCAGCATTTAGTTTCCCACCCCTCATTTTCTTCTTCTGCTGCCAGTAAATGGTAAAATGTGTTGCAGTTTTGTTTGAAAGACCGTGTCTCCGCACATGGCGCGTCAGCAGATACATTCGCAGATAAGAGCACACCTTTTACTTAGGATCTCCAAGCAAACTTCATTCAAATGTTGTGGTTAGACCAATCAGCAGTAAAAGACTGGAGCTTTCCATTGCAGACACAAATGCTTTTCCAGCACACACACAGTAAGCACACGTCACACTTGTGGAAGTATTCTGGAACAGACCCAGCAGTAGATCTGATGATAAACTGAGTGAAAACAGGAGATGGTCTAGGTCGGTCTTGTCACTTTTATTCCCCTTAACCTTAGTTATTGGCTGTTTGAAGCCAATCACTGATGAAAAGGATCCATAAGTGTAACAGTGCACCAGATATTTTTATTTAAACATTTAATCCATCGATTCTTATTTTTATTTTGTCAGTGTCTCGTCTAAATCCAATGTGGTTAAATCTGCTCGATGAAATACCGTCAGGTTGAACAATATCATATACCTTTTTATCCATTTAAAAAGGGTTTTTTACCCAGTTTTTGGATTTTGAAATATGGCACTTGAGCATAAAGCAAAATTGTCAATTGCTAGAATCGGAAATTGAGGCTTTGCTCAGTTTATGGCTTGGTTTTCCTTTTGTCTTTATGATACCTATTATCCCAGGACCAGAAAATGACAAGTGACACCCTCTAGTTAAAAGGCCAGCTGTAACAGAAGTCCATCAATAGAGGGAGATGGATGACGCTGCTGCTACAGACACTAGGGGCTTTCCTTTGTTTGGAGCGTTACAGACTTCTTTACAAGTTCCAAATGTCACCCGCTTCATCACTGCCACCCTTTGATTACTTCTTGCTTATTAGTCCTTTATCCAGAAGGCCATAACTCTTCAGTCGAGTGTCATTATTTTGAGTGCGACATTAAGAGAATCAATATTTTGACACCTTGCCTTCCCAATGAAGGTAATTGAAGTCACAGGTATAGAGGATAATCGAGTTGTGGGAGGACATGATTGACAGGTAATAGGATAAGAACTCTCCAAGCTCCAAGGCTCTGACATTGTCCCGGAACCGATTCTGAGCTTCATGAAAAATGGATTTTAGTTGAGATGGTTTGTTCATACACTTCTCGCTATACGAGGTTTGACATTAGGATCATTTTTCAGAGTTTGAGCCCTACTTTCAGTTAGTTTATTGATATATTAACACTATGTTGTGTTCATCTGATGTTTTCATTCTTTTTTCTCAATGTTTGCTTTTTCTGTGAATGTACATTTAATTACACAGTACAGGAAAAGAGGCATGCTAGTTTTAACAGCACAAATAATATATGCTGATAAACAAATATCATAATAACTGATATAGAATGGATGCAACATATTCTTGACCAGAAATTCAGATTTATTAGCACAGCTTGCAAGCCTGACAAGGGTAAAATGAAATTATATACAGTATTATTTAAAATATTGGATCATACAGACGCAGCCTTTAAAAAACATATGTTGAGATTAGTCTCAAATTAATTATTATTATTTAGCCTTTATTTAACAAGACAGTATAGAGAAGACGGGAAAACAGAGAAAGAGTAACAGGAGTGACTTGCAGTCCCGGCAGCCTGTCAGCATGTGGGTCAACCAAGTGAGCTATAGCAGCACCCTTTAAGATTTGTTCGTATTTCTAGGAAGCTTCAAAATGTACCTAAACATTAGCGAGCTCATTAAACTGACATTTATTCCGTGACATCTTGATATTCCTGACCTTAGCTGATAAGGATGATACTTTTTGGTAACTCTTGCTAACCATCGGACACAGTAAATGTCAAATGCATGTCAAGCATCCCACATTACATCTGGAGCGAACATTAAGCAAGCTGATAGCAAGCGGTCAGCAGTATGCAGGTATGTCACTTAACAACAAACAGGTCCAGAGAGTTAATGATAACTGAAAAGCTCAGAATGCTTTTCATTACAAGAGGTTGTAGATATATTTCAGGCTGTAACAGTGGGCAGAGCAGTGTTCAGTGGGCAGAGCAGTGTTTTTCCAAGTTTTTCAGGGTTTTTTTCTTCATATTTCTACAAAGGGATAGGTCCATAATGAAAAATGCAGAGTTCAAAAGCTTCACTTCACGTCTTTAGTCAGCAGGAGTGTGCACGCACAGAGCTGATCAACATCTCAAATCAAATTTCAATTATTTTGCTTCTTTGACTTCTCTCTCGGCTCGTGTCTGTAATGTGTCTGTCAAAATCCAGCGAGTAATGGAATTTAAGTCTGACGTCTAACTCATTTTTTTCAAATTACCCAGCCCTAGATTGTACAGTACATATTTTGGATAAATGCCAAAGTCTTTTGGGCTTGTTAGAATTTATCCAGAGGTGCCCCCAACTTCCAGAGCCTAACTAGTCTTTGTCTGCCTGAAGATTTTGCACTTGTAGCAGAAGACACTGATTCCTCTGTCTCGTTCTCCTCCTGGTCTGTGTTTTAGTGAGAGAAAAACCTATGACAGCTTTCTATGTACTACAAAGCCGATCACATTACAAGTATTTTTAGTCGGTCGTCCCACCCTCCTCAGTCCTGCTAGCTAGTTTGCACTGCTTTTGGTATATTGGCCTTGCATTATTGAAAAGAACAAGCTGTGTCAGTTTTCATAACTTTGTGTGCTGTCGGTTGATCACCCACAGAACAGGGCACTCCCGTCTTTTTTTCTAATTGTGACCTCATGCTAACTCTCATTACTCACTAAATCTGACCCTTTGAGTCAAAACAGAGACATGGAGGAAGAAGAGAAAAAACAGAAAGGGAGGGCATCAGCAAAAACCGACTGCTTCAGTACACACTGTGACTTGCACAATCATGTACACAACAGCCTGGTTTACAAATAACTCTGTCATCTGGCAACTACAAGTGGTTCCTTGATCATATCATTGTTGGAACATAAAGAGCTCATACTGGTCCTCCGCCTCCGTGTCGACTCACGAAGTCGCCTCACTTATTACCTAGCAGCACCTGCTTCTCTGGAGGCATCTTGCAGCAGGCACTATACCTCATCTGTGGCAGTCGGTGAGATTTAATATAAATGATTCATGAACACACACTAGTAGGGTTTAGTTTTAAAAAATGAACAGGCCTGGCTTGACATATTCATCATGGATTCCATACTACTTTAGATGCTGTAATAAGTACAAGAACCCTACTGACATGAAAGTCTAATATGAGCCTGCATACTCAGCTAGAGTGCATGCTGCAGTGATTAGTATGTTATTATCTTTGCATAAATCATTCTCTAACTCAATTATTGATTACTTTTAAAGGCCTTTTTTTCAAGAACTTATTTTTAAAGTTGAGGTTATCTGAATATCTGCACACTGATGCAGGTTTGAATCTAGCAGCCAGCTCGGGTCTTTCTGAGAGTAGTTTGGATGTTCACAGTCCAAAGACATGCATGTTAGGTTACTTAGTGATTCGGCCATTGACTGGCGACCTGTCCAGGTGGTTCCCTGTTCGTATGTAGGGTCCCAGATGACCCTGAGTTGGATAAGTGGAAGAAAACGGATGGATGGTTATCTGAATACTTGCCTTTGGACCTAAATAGTTGCTCCATTAACATCATTATGACTTTTTATAATGAATTACTTCAGATTCTTTTCTACTAAGTAACATTAGGAGGAGGTGGAGAGGTTAAAGAGAAGCTTGTTAATCAAATTCTTTTTTTCTTTTTTTTACTGGTGTCACTACGGTTGGGCTTATCTCGTTTTTCCAGCGTCAACCTTAATCTTATCTGAACCTGTAGTGTTGCAGTTATATGTTGAAGTGCTTACAGCACAGGGCTACACAGGGTTATGTGAAAAGCTGTGTCTCATACCTACATGCCTGAGTAATGCACTTACTCATTATGCGTCAGTTACACTAATTTCTCAAGTTCAACTTTTACGGGAAAATCCAAGATCCATGTTTAGAGGAGATGTCTCTTCTAACCTCTCAGCAAATTCATCAACTTAGACAGACGCTGCAGTTCTTATTTTTTATCTTTCCTTCTAAATGTGCCTGCACCTTTAGTAGAAAAAAGAAAAGAATAAATACTGTACTTCAGGTCTGACCGCTGCACTGGACCACACCTGGACCGCTAGATCGTGTTTTGTTGAAAGCTACAAACGGCTAAGTCATCAAAGAATCCTGATTCGAGTTGGCAGTCAAACAAAACACGTTTCATTCCAGTGACTTAAGTTAGACTTGAGGTGGCCTTGACTGGGCTTATTCCCAAGTGCACAAAAGAAAAAACTTTCATGTGGAAGGCATACGCCTCGCTATTACAAGTAATGCTTTCCCCATCTCTTTCTTACACACACAGAGAGCATAAAGTGTTTATGACCCTGTGTTTTAGAGGTCATATTCAGACTTTTATTCATTACTCTGTCATGTCAAATGAGTCTATCGGCTTTCCCCATCCCATGTATTTATGTGACTGAGGTTGTTAAACAAAAATGCGGTGAAAGGTGCTGACCATGACCTTTGACCCAATAGAAACGTAGATACAAATGTCAAGCCAATAACTAGCTTCCTTCTCAAAGCAACCGAGTGCCTAAACAGAAGCAGTTGCAGACGAGTAATTCATTGGCCACATTGAGCAAGAAAGGGGGAAAGACACGGATAAAACAAATGGGCTGCTTATCTGGGTCGCAATGCGAGCATTTTTAATGAAGCCTTTATTAGTTTGTTGAAAATTACATTTTCTTTTCCACAATTAAGGGGAAGTTGTGCTTCCTTTTATCAAGGTTTCCCATCCACGGCCAGTTTTACAACCTCGAAACTGACAGAGCATTCAAATGAACAATTACTAGTTGGAACATAAGCACTTAAAGGCCTTTAGATAGCAATAGTGCAATATATCCGCTTTCTGTGTTTCCAGTGTGACAACTGATAAACTAATTGTGCATTGACTATAATAACACATGGTAATATAATTAATAGACTCCAGATGTGGGAACAAGAAGGAAATCTTTTATATAACCTCTCTACCCAATTTCAGTTTATGAATGTGCTTGTTGCCAGATGATCATATTTCAAGTCTTTGAACCATGTCGTTTGAGGTATTTTAAGTGTTTTAGGGGTAAAACTGGAGGACCCTCATGTTTGTTCCTTCCATCTAGAGCTGGTTTTAAAATTCACCGTGGGCAGAGGGTTAGGGGGCCCTAAGCAGGGAATGAAGGGGCACTACTAACACCACGCTTTCTCCAGCTGGGAGAGTGGACCCAAGCCTGCAGGCCAGAGGCACAACGTCTAATAAGTTCAATTCTAAGGGATTTATAGATTTTAACATTCAAATTTATAATGTCTGGTTTGCATTTGGGAGGTCGGCTTTTTAACAAAAGCACGACTTTATAAATGCTCACGAGAAAAGAAAAGGAAGCCGATGGAGACGAGAAGCACAATGGGACAGATTGTATCATAAATCTGAGGGAGAAACTGGACTGCAGACAAGTCAGAAATACATAGCCATTCAAAATGATATGTTTATTTTATTTTGTTAACGATTATCCCAAAATTGCAATTTGTATTTTGTCCATTTACCCCTTCAACTATTTTCAAGCAAATTTGTGTTTGCTTAGTGCACTTAACAAATTAAATTATCCCAGTTTCTACTCTGCTTTGCTTTCTGAGTTGGGATTACAATTTAGAGGGAAAAGTGTGGCTTCCGTGGACGAACACAACAAGGCCACACAATTTAACAGAGCCATAGCCGTACCCATGTGAGCTACCACAACAAAATATACTGTACAGACTCAAGTACAGTACAGGAGGAGTATGGCTAGAATGGGTGTGGTATAAAATATGCATCGTTATTTTGTTTATGGAGCATAGACAATGTGGGCTGTTCAATATTTCATACAGTCTTGCTGAAATGAAAGTTAAACTCTGAAACCCAGATGTTAGGCTAATGAGCAAGTCTTTGGTAAACACTCAAAGAATAGCAACACCAACATAATGCTGTGCTGGGTGGTGGCAGTTTGATACGAGTGGCAAAAACAGCGCTTTTCTTTGTTTTTGCCTTTCAGTCGGTACAACAGACAAACTCTAACAAGCACCTGTGCCATCTGGTACAGACTGTAAAAACACTTTTTCATGCTTTTCTCTTGAATTGTGCATTTTGACCTGTGAATCTGGACCCAACAGCAGGACTAAGGAATACAGTTATGGTTTAATTTGAGTCTGAGTTATTGTAGTAAGAGAAGAAACTGAGGAGAATGGCAGATGGCCTTGGTTGGCTGTCTGCAGTTGCAGACTGAACTGAAGGAGAGGGGGGCTGGTGGGGTGAACTAGAGCAGGTAATAGAACACAGGAGAGATGGGTTACTAAAAGCTCAAAGTAAACAAAGCACAAAACTGAAAGTTGGCCGTAGCCACAAGAAGTCCTACATGACAAACTAAACATCTTGGAACCCAGTAGAGGAGAGAGTTGTCCAGTTGGGCCACGTGAGAAGATACGCCTCAGGTGTGCAGTTTGATCGAGCAGTTGGAGAGCTTGCAGCCACGCCCAGCGTACACAGTGACTTACACATACACATGCACACACAAACCCATCCCCTGGCATAAACACACACTATAGGAAAAGACAGAAGGGGCAATCCAACGGGAAACAAAAGGAGAAAACAAAAGGGAAATACAGGGGGAAAAGGAGGAAATGCTGCCAACACTGCAATACTGTGTGCTGCTTCCTTGTATCAGCCCACATCCCATCCATACACATATACTGTATATTCACACCTGGCAGCTGCTTCACACATCTGCTTTGTTTTGCAAGCCAGGAAACTCACATTTAACCGTTCATGCTCATTGATCATGCTAAAGGGGACGTAAACAAAAACTATACATATAGTATGTATAGCATTTTAGCTTCACTGTCTTCACAATTTTGGTAACATTTGAAGGACTCTATTTTCTGTTTTAAATGACTTTTTCACATAATCACATGAGGGCTCAAATGTAATGTACACTTTTTTTTTTTGCTCAGACCAGTAATTGAAAAATAAATGTTCCATAATATGCAGATAAATGGCTGCAGGAGCACCAATATTACAGAAGCAACGGTACTGAGGCAGCTATTGTCAGCTAAGACAAAAAAGATGATGGGGTTTTTATTCTGTTATGGCAGTGGTGCCTGGAGACTTGTCCATTTTGACTTAGCTTTTAATTGGAATTGTAGAATCTAATAACACACCTATGTCCTGTAGTGTCACAGCAAAGGTGGTTTTAAACCTTACACTTTAAAACATAAAAGTATGAGAGGCTAAATAAATCTTGTGATAAGTATTGTGTACACCCTCTTCACCCTCATCCTCAGTTCAAGGATTTATGTATCAGGAGGTGATAAAATTTAAAAATAAATAGTCCTTACAAGGTCCTAAAATTACCGAAACACAACCTCAGATGAACAGCAACACATGACCTGTTACACTGTGTCGTTAAATAAAGCCAAAGTTCAGATGAAGTACATGAAGTACTCATATTCTGTGTGAGTTTATCAGTCTTGCATCATTGTGGAGTACCTTTGGCCCCCTCTTCTTCTACAACATTGATTCAGTTCATCGAGTGTAGTGGGGATTTACTCACAGCTCTCTTAAAGCCCTGCTATAGCATTTCGGTCTGCTTGTCTGGACATTGACTGGGCCATTGCAGCACCTTAATTCTTTTCTTTTCTTTGAGTCACTCTGTTGTAGATTTGCTGCTATGCTTGGGATCATTGTCCTGTTGCATGACTTTACTCTGGCCATGCCTTAGCTGTCTGACAGGAGTTCACGGTCAGCTCATTGACTGCAAGGTGTCCAGGTCTGTGACTGCAAAACTAGCCCAAATCATCAGCCCTCCACCACCGTGCTTGACAGTTTCTATGAGGTGTTTGTGACATGCTGTGTTTGATTATTGGCCAACGTGGTTTTGTACATTTAGACAAACATCTCCACTTTGGTCTCATCTGTCCAAAGGTGATAGTTCCAGACGTCTTGTGATTTGCTCAGATGCAGCTTTGCAAACCTAAGCTGTGCTGCCGTTTTCTATCAGAGAGAAGATGCTTTCTCTTATCAACCCTTCAAAACAAGCCATATTTGTCCAGTTTTCTTCTAAATATACTGCCGTGACCTTTAATATTTAACATGCTAATTAGAGCTTGGAAAGTCTAAGATGTAGCACTTGCATAGTTTGAATTTGCTGTGGTGTCCTCTTATGGGAATACTGCGAACAGTCTTGAATACTTCTCAGTTGTGAGTAAGCCTTTCCACTGTAGGATGATGGACTTGAACTTGTTTAGAAATGGCCTTATAACCCTTCCCAGACTGATGGGCAGAAAACTTTTTTTAAGGTTACAGCTGATGTCTTTCCTGGTTGGGACTGTGATAACACACACACTAATGCTCCAAATCAACAAACTGCCAAAGTGTCTGCTTTTAAAGAGGTAATGATGATCAAATAATTATCCACACATGGCTGCTACTTATCCTCTTAACTCCTATAGAAACATACAGATTCTTTATTTTGGCTTAGTTTTTGTTAAATCTATAATATGTTGTTAAACACAATATAATATGTGATGCCTTGTTGTTCATCTGAGTTTGTATTTAAGTAATTTCAGAAGCTGATGGGGAACAGATGTTTTTTTATTATGTCCCAATACGTAAAACTGTAGAACTGAAGAGGGTATACTTTCTTTTTCACACTGTGTTTTAAATATGAAATGGTAAAGAAAGCATCCAAAGGACTTATGGTACTGAGTACAACATGCTTTGATGTTATTTTTGAATCATTGCACTAACATCCTTAAGTCATCTTTGATTAATGAAGTAAAGTAAAAGCAAAACTGTGATGATCTGCTTGTAAAAACATATAAACTAAAATCTAACATGAAAAACATCCAAGTCACACGGCGCACTATTTGAACTATCACACAGCAGCACGGCGGGGTTTAAGACTGTTTTTCTACTGTGACGTGGACACGCGGTGCCTATAGTCCATAGGGAACAATAACATAGTCATCACCTCTGACACATGTGTTTATGCAGCCCAAATGCTTTCCACAAATGTCTGAAACTAAGATTGATGTATGTGTGTGCTTTCATCTTCACATGTGCACAAGTGTACCATTCTGTTTCTTTAGTTATGAGGAAGAGTGAAGACAAATAACACAGAGGCGTGTTACTTTTGAATGAATACATGCAAATACTGGGTTAGATCATTTAGTGGCTTTAAGGAGTGATGGCTTTGGATCAGGCTCGTGGCATCAACCAGTATAATGTACTTAAGTGTTCAAAAACCATCCACGAAATTCTACCCACACCAGTAATTAACAGTTTTATTTATTGGCATTTGCTAATGTAGTCTACAGTGTCCTAGCTTTATCCACTCTTTTGTGAGAATTAGGGATGTGGCGTGGCCTCGCAGTATTAAGTAACACCTTGTACTGTCTGCTAAAAACATGACCCCAGAGTGCAGTAGGTTGGCTCCTAGGGGGAAAATACAGACACGGAAACCATTCAGCTTCTTTCCCTTCAGAAAGGACCCCACTCATGTGTCGAAGGCTCTGTAAAAGAGACAGTAAATGTCTCTTGGCTTGTTTACCTGCACCTAAGTGCACCTATAAAACAATGGGGTTGTAGTTTTGGTAAGGTGAGCGAGCGAAATGCTGAGGTTTTAGGAGAAGGTACGCATTCATGTTCCTTGTACAGCCCTTTGGATTAAAGTTCCTGTAAATGGCGTTTGTTTTGTTCTCCAAAGAAAAATGAGGTGCTATCATGCTACTGCATCTACAAGTCTAATTAAGTGTTTCACTCAAAGTAATTTGACTTGTAAATTGATAAATACTGTGCAAGCATTTCTTTCTAACTTGTGGGAAGCTAGGGAATAAAGGAGTTCTGCTAAGAGATGACAAAATGGTTTGTAAATAGGTTTGGATGAGTTGTTCCCCCCACATCATCTAATAAATGCAACATTTTGTTCTACCGTTTCTTTATTCTTTCCTTCAGCTTTGCTGTTCCTGCCTGCAGGTGTAAATCATGTTGAATCTGTAAAACTTATATATATATATTTGATGCAGAGCATTGCCAGACAGATTTACAGCTTAAAAAAACTGCAGTTCAAAAGGCACAATACACAGACAAACCCCACTATAATGAGTAGAAATGCGAACCTAGGGGGCATTTAGAGTTCACTTCAACACTCCAATTCATCTTGCGTCAACCCTCCGCTAGTTTATATCTCCCTGTCACTTTCTCAAGCTCCATCCTCACGCTTGTCGTTACGATTTGACGAATCCTCTTATTATCTGCGATGTATTTCAAAAATTTCTCACCGCATACAAACCTTTTCTGATGTAACCGGCTCCTGACATTGTTTCATGACTCAGAGTCTCAGCATAAACACTGACAATGCATTCCATAAATAACTGGCTTAAACTATGAATTACCAATCAAAGAGTGTAGCTGCTGAGCATTCAGCTGTATATCATAGTAGTACTGAAAAACCTCTAACTCTGCTAGCGTGCAAAGGGACCCAGTTTTGTGTCTCTAAATTAGATAGACATAAGTTCTAAAGAATGAAAGGACAGAAAAAAAGAAAAGAAAAAAAGATGGTGCCCCTGGTATTATCACTGTGGTATATGAGGGTCATTTTTAAGCAGAACATTCTGTGTGTGGGTTTCTCCTCTAACACCAACAAGCACGGGTGCTGCAGTCACAGCAACATTGTCATGCTTTTATGTGGTCAGGCATTACCATTGTACGGGCCTCAAATGCATTCTCTCTGGCTCTTAATGGGCCTGATGGTTTTATATTAAATGAAGAGAAGAGGGGCAGTTCGAAGCCACAAAGCCACAGTCTGGCTGGCTATCAGTCGGTTAAGTCATAATTATATGCTTTTGTTTAGAAAGGCATGCTTTTGGGTGGGGCTTACTCCATCTATTGTTGCAACATCAATAAATCCTTGCAGCGTTTGCTAATGAACAATAATCCCCCACACCCTTCTTACTACTGTTTAATTGGTTAATTTATTAGTGCAATTTGATAGCCGGCCTGAGAGCTTATGAATAGTAGGATAATGATTGCTTTAATCCCTCAAAAGCAGTTCCAAACTTTTGCTTTGTGTTTATATTAAAGTGTAAACTCAGCGCTCAAAGCCGAGCCACTCTGTTCCTATTCATGACAGAACTGAAAGCAATTTCCACCGGCCCAGTTGTGTGCCACTGAAGATTTATCTGCACACCGCTGTGCTCTATTCTCCTGACCAAAAGGGATAGAGGAAGGCTTGTGGGTTAGAAAGTCTAGCTACCTTTTAATTGCTTTTAAAAGGAGCATTTGTGTTTTAACCTCTGCAACACCACTGAGACAAAATGCCGGTGAATATCAGTCATATAAGTACAAACAGAATAAGCAGAATTGACTAGGAAACATGGTTTCACTGCACCAAAAATATAATATGTTGGAAAATCTTTGGCACACTAAGTTATGTTTTACATTTCTATTGTTGTGTCACGACTGAACAATTTTAACTTGTTAAATTAAGCTGTTCTTATGTGTTGTTTTTATAGTTTTCAGTTATTTAACAAAAGCTGATTTCACACCAGATGCAACTTGCGCATTGCTCCTCCTCGTCTTAAACTGGAGACATTTCATGTGTAAGGCAAATGTGTTAACCACTACACCACGGAGCCACCGACACACTCAGTCTGTTACTACAGTATATCTGCTAACCCACAGTTTAGCTGAAATTATAATAGAATATACACATTAAAAGTGGTTCCACGGTGTAGTGGTTAACACATTTGCATCAAATATGAAAGAGCCTCAGTTCAAGGCCAGGAGGAGACACAAACTTATTATTCTCAACACTCAGTGTCAGGCCCAAGCCCAGAAAAATCAAAGGATTGCATTTTGAAAAGACCTTTTCAAAATATACAGATCCATCCACTGTGGCAACACTTTGGTAAATGATGGAGAAGCCAAAAGTAACTTCTTCTCCACATAATTATTAAAATGTAATACTTATATTGGTTTAATTTAGTGTAACTGAATACTCTCAATTGAAAAAAAAGTTCAAATGTAAGCAAAACATGAGACAACTATAAAGGCATGAATGAAACACTTAAAAACAACATAAAAACTTCAGTTTAATGTTAGAAATTACAATAGGTAGTTAGACAGAGCTAAGGTTCACTAAAATACTTTTTGTGTACAACCAATATACATTTTATATGCTAATCAATAGATTGTTTTTCTGTATACAGTGGTCCCTGTTTACCGCGACAGGTGAACTCCGCGAAGTAGCCAGCTTTATATTTTACAGTTATTATAGATGTTTTAAGGCTGTAAAGCCCCTCACTACACACTTTATACACTTTTCTCAGACAGGCATGAACATTTTCACACTTTTCTCTCTTGCTTAAACACTCTCAAAGTTCAAACCTTCGTAGAAAAATAAGTCCAGTATTATAGAATGAAACCAAAGATCAAACCTGTTTTCAGGTCCAGAACATGGGAATAGAGCAGCTGCCAGAGAATTCAACATTAATGAATCAATGGTACGGAAGTAGAGGAAGCAAGAAGAATGAGTTGAGTAAAGTTTGACTCATCTGACTGTTTTGTTTCGCTTAATGCCCCTTATGGTCCGAAAAATACGGTAACTTCTACCTTCCTTTAGCATGTCCAGAAGTCCAACTTTTTGTGCGATGGTTAGCATCTTCCTCTACCTTTTGGGTGCCACCGCAGGTGCCTTTGATGGTGCAAAACGTTTTGTCGACATTGTTGTGTTTGTTGGGGAGAAAACTTAAAAACATACAGCACAGCACTTCAGAGTCACACTGCTAGCTATCGAAGATTTAATTAAATTTGACAAGCTGAACGCATTCTGTACCATACAGGAGATGGAGATTGATTGACAATGGTCTACGGGAACGCAATGCGCTGTAAAAAAAAAAAAACATGCAAAATTGCACAAAAAAATCTGTGAAACAGTAAGGCCGCGGAAAGTAAACTGCGTTATAGGACCACTGTATATTGAAATATCAGTTTATTTCAGCAATACTTTTTTATGTGGGTGTCTGTGGGATGGTTATCCATGGGACAAATGCTGTTACAGTTACAGAGATGCTTTTACCTGACAGCAAGATATCAAGAAAAGTCAGCATTTTCAATTTATCCATAGGGAAAATACGACCTTAACTAAATTATTTACCCTCAATTGCTAATGAGCAAGCTAAAAAATGACTTCAGTGCCATATTAAAGTTAGGTTACACATGCATTTACAGCTACAGCTATGTGTAGGTGACTTGCCAACATGAAATAGGCAACTACACAGATTTGAGTGTACTTTAATGCTGACAGTTAATTGATGGCTGTTTGGTTCTTGTTGGGTGCTCTTTACATTCTGATCATTTTACTTGTACTAATATCGATCTGGCAGCAATATCAGTTTTTGATCTTTGTGTATCTCTGCAGAAAAATCCCTTTCTATGTTTGGTTCTCCACTTTCCTCAATATTTATTTTTTTTCTTTCTCTCACTCCAAAAAGCTGATAATTATCTCACATTGGCATTGGAAGCTCATTAATACCTCGTCAGCATCCACAGAGAGAGCGCACATCATTGATTAGATTCTCACCAAGGGTAGACTGAGACCCCCGGACTCTGTTTGTTTCCATATCCCTGGCTCGACATTAATGAGATAGCGAAAGGCAGCAGGATTTTGCTGACTCCATCCATGCTCAGAAGATGTGAACCAGCCTTATAATTGCTAATTTACCCTTCCACACACCCAGCAAGTTTCCAAGATGCTATTGAGACGCACCAGTAGGAAAAGCCTGCCCTTAATATCTCTTCAAAGCAACAGAGAAATGTTGGAGGGAGGAAGATGACATTTACTTTATTAAAAAAAACAAAACAAACTGAGATCCACAAGTTAGATCAAACCAAGTATTTCAGACATGCAAACAGGAAGTACAGATTGTTTATTTTGTTTTTATCAAATATTCCTTTACATGATAAAGGTTTGCGGTTGCAGACAGCCATAGGCTGAGACAAAAAAAAAAAAGAACCATGCTTTTTAGCCAGCACAAATTCCTGCAATGCCTTAATGAAAATAGTTTGACATTTAAAAAACAAAAATGGTAATATAGCGGCAGCACCAACAGCTGTAAACCACACCGCTTCTAAGTTAGCTGTTGTGAAAAAATTTGAAGAAAATCTTTGCTGACAGCATGGGCTATGTCCAGCCAAAGCAGGATTTGGCAGGTGGGCAAACCCTAAGCTCAGGTGTAGTGGGACAGCAGGGGCCCAACTACATTTACAGCACATAGGGCCATGTTACACGATCCTTTATGGCTGCTTTCCAACCCATAGCCAGGTTAGTAAAGAACACGATCAGCTTAAATTTAAAGTGATGACTCTGTCTGGAAGCAAGCGTTTTTACTTAAAAGCCATATTGAAATGCATCTGAACACAAATATTTGCATTTATTTTGAAGCATTAACTAAATTAACTTTTATTTTAAAGAGAAAAAGAAACCCCCCAAAAACTTCTTGTACAGAATATTCAGTCAAATGTCATAAAAATGATTCAAAAGTTTGCTGCATCCAAACAAGGTTTAGAAGCTGTATCTTTCTATCTACATTTCATTTCAGTATTTAATGTCGTCTCTCTCTTTTTTAAAGTCTCTGCTCCTACCAGGACCTACTCTGGCAGTGACCACTGCACCAGAAACGCCACAGTCTGCACTTTACCAGTTCAGCAACATTCATCAAACTGAGCCACAACACTGCAGACCACACAGTCTGTCTAGTATGAAATTTTAATATACAAATTATTGTCAAATTAGTTATTATCATTTAATTTACTTAAAAAATGAATTAAAACATTTCATGTAAACTTTAAATTTGCTCATCCTTTACCTTAGAGAAGAGGCTTTCATCTGCCACTTATGTCCTCTCTTTCTTCTATTTTTCTTTACATCAGAGACTGAAATTACCACACATTGTACTGTACACTGTGACGCACAGGAAAAAACTTTATGTGTCATATATATTGAACTGTTGGGAAAAAAAGTTACTCCAGTTATGCTCCTTTTCTGCAGAGCTAGCTAGAAGCACTGCAAACACAACTTTGCATCTGAAATGAACGCATCATAGGTATGAGGAAAAACTATATATGCAGGCAGGATCATGTGCTGACTTAATTGTCTCTGTGGCATCGGCGAAAAGGCCCATCAGACTGCAGCTCATAAAAACCCCTGGCTCTATGAATCACACAAAATCTGTATTACAGATGCTTTTTTCTTTCTTTTTTTTTTAGAATTTCAATGAAAACAAACTTATTAAATTAAGAAAAAAATCCAGATGTGACAGAAGAAAAATTCACAAGAGTAGGAAATGTTTTGAAAATTATGTCTTTATAAAACAATTTTAAGCAAGTGCGTTAAAAGTAGTTGAGCGTGCGATCTGTGTTTAACCATTTCTGTAAAACTCTGTAGACCATACATACGTTTTATATATTGATTTGTCAGCTGGAGGCAATTATGGAGCCATGATTTTAACTTCTATCTCTACTTCGATTCATTTTTCCTCTCTCAGGTTCCATATGAACAACTGATACTACGAATGCATTTGTTAAAATACACTCTTTTTGAAAATAAGATATCACCAGTCATTGTAGGGTCTTTACCTTGTTCCTCGAGGTGACTGTTGTGATTTGGTGCTGTATAAAGAAAACTGAATTGAACTGAATCACTATCTGCTCTATAAACACTGGCATGTCTTTTTGTAATTGATCCTGTTAAACCCACCTGTGTTTTTAAGTGGTCAAAAAAACAAATGAAATATGATTTTGGAAAGACAAAAGAGTGTTTTATATTTTTGGAAAAGTTACGTCATGATGTCATCACTGATAAAACATTTGTCATCATAGCCATTTGTTGATTTTGGGATTAAGTAAAACTGAGGACCCCATGACAACCTCAAGTTGCTAAGGAAAGATGTATTTCACCACCTTGCGTGGAGTGAGTGCTGGTTATGGTGGCTGTTGCTAGGTGAAATGTATCTCAAAGATGGTTCTCCACCAAAAACGTCTTTGTGATTTCCTCTCCCTCTTTCTTACCCCAGCCTGACAGGATAAGATCCCCATCCTCCCTTTCTTTCTCACCCTCTTCTTCAATACTTCATCCACTCCTCAACACCACCACCTTCATCTGCGTTTGTTCATCTATGTCTTATTTATCCATTCCTCTCAGATAAAGTCTCAGGGGATGAGAGACATCTGCTCCATGTACTTTGAAGATGCACTGCGTTGCTCAATTACGTGCGGGGCAAGTGTCTCGTTTGCATTCAGTGGCATGGAGAGTGCATCGCTAACAGGTGGCGGGAAGAACATGCATGGCAGTCCGTTTGATAAATAAAATATATTATGCTAATGTCACTGAGGAAAGGGAGAGATGTGACTATTAGTAAATTGGTTTGCACTGCATTCACAAGCAGACAGAGAATGAGGTGTGAGGAGATGGAGACTTGACAGACACATGCACAGGCACTAAAAACATACTGACCTACTGTGAAATATAAATACATGTCCCCTTGTTATTCTAGGTGTGTGTGTATCTTTGTTTACTTTCCTACAATAAGTAAATTTCCATTTGAATACATACTCAAAAGTGCGTATTTGTGGAAATAAATGTCAATGAATTGCACTGTTGATGGATTTCCTTGAGGTTTGACTGGTGCTGGCAGATGGAGTTTAGCTTCTTCTGTGGGTGTATCCCATTACCTTTCTCAAACCCTCGTTCTTGTGCTGGACAGAAGTTGGACATGCACTCTACCATCAACCCAAATGAAAAATGTATCTTTAATGAGAAGAAAGGGGGTCTGGGGGTGATGATGGGAGGGGGTAAAATTAATCATTGTCTTCAAATCTGTTACACATCCAGGCATGCAGACACATACAGAGACACACATCTAGACTCATGTGAGATAAAACATGCACAACAAGGACCACAGATCAACTTCTCCTCAAGATGCACTCAAAAACACTAAATCTGAGACGTGACCTGAGGTCAAAGGTCTTCAGACCAGAGGCCATCTCATCTGAAAAATGGGAGCTGTGCAATTCATCATGAGTTTCCAGCAGGCATTATCAGTCTTTTGTCTCGGACACTTTGGGATTGGTTTCACGTTAAGAATGAAAATCAAAAATCGATCGGAAATGCAACACTAATTCTATGGTAGCAATGATGCAGCTGTGGCATGACATGTTCATAAATAATACCCAGTCATTTTGTTCAGTAATAGCGACTGTGGGCTGGGGTTACTGGTACAAACAAGAGTTCAAAGTGTTTGATTCTTGTAATTTGTTATTTTTTAACATTTTTTGGCGCAGGATTGCAGGACAAGGTCGGCATTTTGAGTTGTCAATCACAGCTCTAATGAGAAGGACACAGAGAGGTTAGGATGAGGTCAATACATGACAAACAAACAAGAGAGAAGGGGGTCTTCTGTTCTGGCGTGATACCTGCCTGCTAGTGGGAATCAGGCCCAGATGTGTTATGGGTAACTCCCAGTGGAAGCCGTGACTTTAGGGGTCATGCTAGACAGCTTCATACCCTCTTCATTGCACACAGCTGTGCTTGCCATGCAGAAACGCCTCACCTTTGACACCCCAACCCCCCTACCTTTGATAGGAATATTGGGTGATTGGCTACTTCACTCCCCTTTTCATTTCCTGCCGCTTCAGTTTTCACTTACAGCTTTACAAGTCTCCTGATGCCTCCCTGCTCATGTCTTAAAGGGATTTTCTGAACGATCAAGGAAGCGCCTACAGCTTAAATGTGAATTCTGGACAGATTTGACACTAACATTAAATCAATAATGTCTGCACAGGAAAGTATTAAGCGCATGTAAGTCAGTCTTCAGTAGACAATAATGGCCTCCTAATCTGATACAACTGTGATCTACTTTGAGTTTGAAATTAAAGGTCACATATGGTTTGATATTGCCACAGAGGATGAATGAAAATTGCATTGCAATAATATCCAGTGGATATCAGTGCTAGACCATGGCTAGCAAATGACATCAGTCATTGTAAACTGTAGCAAACTTCAACACAATAACAAAAGATTTGCCACAAGTAAGACAGAAATTAGAATTTGATGGTGTTTAGGGACGAAGAGTTGGTCAGATCACATAAAAGTCAAAATACAAGTTTGGCAGCTCTTTTCTCATCCCCTAAACCTCAACAGCGAATCATTTTTACACAAGCACGCCAGATTTTTATACTGGTGCAAAACCCTCATTTGGTGTCAGAAAATTACTTACTTATTTATTTACTAAAGAAGCACATTCTTAGTTTTGCAAATAAAAGACATCAGCACTGGTGTTTTGTAGCTTGCTGTACTGCATATTTATCAGTAAAAGTTTTCCTCTTAGAGGACAAAATTTGGAAGGAGAGTTTTTAAATTAGTCATAAAAACAATAGTTGACTAAGATTTTGAACAGACAACTTAATGCAAATTGAGTTAAATTTTCACAGAAGAAAGGTGTGTCTTATTCTTATGTGGCTGTGATAATTGGCATTTATTTAGAATTAAAGGGTGAGCATTAAAGAGAACAAGGGCATTACTATAGCAGGTTACTGACCCAAAGCTGTGAGCGAGACGCCAAAGCTTCCTTAAAAGCTTCCTGTAATTCTAATTCTCAGTAATATGGTTATTTTGATTAAAAAAAGCACAATTTAACTGAACTGAACATAGAACGAGGGACAAAACAAAATGGAAGAACACAGTGTATACAAGGACATACTGTGTTCTGCAGGCAGCCAGATTACAGTGAGCTGACGTGTTTGTAGTATTTTAGTATCACTCACATCTCCACACTTTATTGTCACCCTCATTAACCCACGATCTCACGTCTCACATTTATTCTCAGTGCTGATTGGTCACTGAAATAACAAACACACAAACCCAGAGAAGGGTTTCAACAAAGAATGGGGGATTGGCAAGTGGCATCTTCCTCCCTTTATCTTAGCTTTATATTTCTGTTGCTTCTACATATTTGTTTAATATGTAGAGATTGAATGTTTTGTTTCTGTTAGTCTTGTTGACCAAAACTACTTTAGGGGAGAAGCCTGAATGTGATGGCCCATCATGGTCTTCTTCGTCTTTTGTTTAACCATGGCTCCCATCACTTCTGTTTCTCTTTGTTTCTCATAAGTGATCACACTCTCATTATTAAAAGTTTGTTGAATGGCATCTGATTTGTTAGGTTCCTCTGAGCCATAAATATAAGGACCATATTTGGGTCCCCAAACAGACGATACATTGTTCATGTCTGTTTTAACGTGCTGATATCAGGTTTCTACAGCAGAATAGTTTACAATAATGAGGCCCTCCTGTAGTTGGATCCTCTGTTTCACCTCAGCTGTAAGATTTATCTGCAGAATGGCTGATTCAGCCTATGAGAAAGCACGCTGTCCCCAGCATAAGACAAGCCTTATGTCAAAAACATATTGATTCTTCTTAAGCTTCCTCTCACTGATGGTGTTTCCAGAGAGAAACACAACCTTGACACCCGTGCTTACACTTTGGCTCATTTTTGTGCTACTCTTAAGAGAATGATGCACATTATTGAAATTCACATGTGTGAGAAGAAACTAGTGGATTGCTAGTAGAAATGTCCATTCCCATCAGCACAATTTTGCAATGCATTCCCTTTCACCCTTTCCATCTCGTAATGTGGACTGTCTGAAGAGTCTCTAAAAGGATACTGATATTGGCGTGGACACCATAGGACATGCATTGAATCAGACCTCAGGATGAGAACACAGCACACTCTTCAACAAGTATAACAGAGCAGTAACTAAGCTTGGCTGATGTCCACTGGATTCCCTTTTTTGGAATATAAATGTGTCCTCAGTTGTAGTTTGTTTAGGGATATGCATCTCCTTGGTTTAGTAAAAGATAATAGTTTTATTTCAAGTTTAATTTCTCACAAGGCAACTTTCTCCTTCAGCATGCTTGTCCTCCATGTCCCTGCTTAGCACAGAGATGATTCTGCCTCTTTAACCTCCTAAGACCCAAGCTCTTTCATGGCATGCATTTTTAATTTCTCTTTCCTATTTGAGCTAACTGAGACCTGATGAATGTAAAACCAAAGAATCACCTTATTTATTTATTTATTTTTTTACCTTATTTTTGTTTCTCAGAAAAATGAGATCCACGTAAGAGGACATTCGTTTTAAATTTCAATAGAACAGTGGCAGTATAATATCCTCATAAGTGGATATCAGGCCCTTGTAGAGCAAAATTTAGTGTTTTGGTCTAGACAACCCAAAATGTGATGTCCACATATGTGGACGCCAGGTCCTCGGAGGTTAAAAATACAAGATTAGACATTTTATTTATACTGAAGAATCAACAGTTGATGTTCGGAAATCAACCACTTTTATCATTTTTTCTTGTAATTTTTTCTTATTTTTCTTTTTTTTTTTTTTAACATTAATAGATAAATGAACAATAAATCACAAAGCTTCCTCAAGTTTATTTCCAACTGTAATTCTGGTTCTGAAGCTGATATAATATTTGAGTCTGTCATCTGTCACATTTTTATAAATCCTAACCCCAAGCTGGGCCTGTACTCAGCAGCTGGGTACATATGAATGAAAAAGAACACACATGTTGCTTGAAGTTTTGTCACAAATCAGGTAAAATGTGTCATTCAGATGGAGTGAGCTTCTTTTAAAGCTTTTCCTCTCTGAAACTATATAAAAATACCCCTTTTTACTTTAAGAAACCTCTCCTCGTTATAAACACACCTCCTTTAGGGAAATGGAAGGATGGGGATTTAGTCTGCCACGGATGATGGATGGATGCTGTGGTGTAGATGAGGTGAGATGTGAGACGTTCGCTCACTTTTCCTTTTTGTCTCTTCTGAGGCCAAATGAAGATTAAGGAGGCTGCCTTTTAAACTCTCTGCCTTTGTGCTTCATCCCGTTTGAGGCTGGGTTCAGTTGTCTCTTAGATGCCTGGGACAAATCCATTAGCTCTGCTGTATCTCAGCTCCTGCAGGCGTCACCTTAGTTGGTGTCACTCTGGAGGCGACTGAGGGAGACAGACACAGATAGACTTAAAGACACAGAGACAGAAAGGTTGGTGAGAGTTAATTAAAAATACCTTCATGCATAGGGCAGCTGACCGCTGAAACTATGATTACTTCCACGAGCTTTGTCTTTAGTATTGACGTAAAATGGTAAATTACCAAGAACACGTGATAAAAGGAATATAAAAGAAATCTTTGGCTAATATGAGCTTTTAAACAATTAATACCTGACCTAAAGCAAACACAGGTTTTGAGCCTGATGATCATGCATACAAAATCAGTAAAAGTAAGCTAAGTAATCCTACACTGAACACACACACTCTAAGAAAACAGAAGATGTGTTCTATCTTCTATAGCAGATCACAGCCTCTCTTCCAGTGCACTGGAAAATTAGAGTTCGGTTTAGAATAATGGTAGTGTCAGACGTTAGTGAGTTGCAGAGGACTGTGATTGAAACCCTAGGTGCTGCAAAATGGTTACAGAGCTAAAGTAGTCTTTGCTTTTCTTGTAAATCACAGCTGTATAAATGGAAAAGACTTGTAAGTCTATAACAATGAAAAGGGAAATGGACTCGGTTAACGGTTAACTCTCAGCTGTACAATGTGACGTGATTATTAATTGTCTTCTGCCAGTTAAACAAAAATATTTTCATTGGGCTTTAAATAAACCTAAACTTTTGCCAATAATGGTCATTTAACTTTGTTGTGGCAGCCTGCTGGTATCATGATAATGAATGGAACGTGTCAGAAGAGAGAAAAACAGGGGAAACATCTGAGACATCAACCGGAAATTCTGATTCTTGCAAATCATCTTCTCCCCTTCCCTGAGCACCTCTGTCAGAATACGGAAACGCTGACAGCGAGGTCTTGACTTGTTGAAAAGAATGTGTCACAGCTCTGCGACATAACAAAAAGCACGATCTGAGACCGAGGTCGGACTGGCAGTATACATGCATTGCTATTACTATAGATTGGCAGTGCAAATTTAATATTTTATATATAAATCAGTATTTATAAAAGAATATATCTGATTTATGGAGATTTTTAAAAAGTTTAAACATGTCCTGCAGTTTTATGGGGGGAAAAATATTTTATGTAGATGTATTCAAATTACGTGTTTTTGCAACTGGATCATAAAAAAAGTAATATGTGCCATATATTACTTAATTGAACAAAATGTGCACTTGATTTCTCGTTATCATTTATTAAAAGACTACAATAATAATAATAATGATAATAATAATAATAATGAAATAGAAAAAATAAACTCTTGTTATGCTGAAAAAATAACTGTAAATGGTCAACAGAACTGTATAATTTTACCAGATGTTGTATGAAACACATGCAAGTCTATCTTGATGTATTAAACTCCAGCTGGTTCTCCAAACAGATTAAAACAAATATTAAAACACGACTTGACCCAAACTTGAAGTTAGAACTTTAAAAAAAGAAAGAAAAGAACAACAACAAAAAACTTCTGCAAATCTCCAAAATGTCAGTAAAAGGCCGATTATCATAACAAAGTGAGCATGTTGCTGTACACTTCACTCAGTGGACCTTTGTGCTTCAGCTCCGTGATAGTTTTAGACGAATAGTGACCTAATATTTTAACTGCATAATAGAGTTGTAGTTGGCAGTGGGAATATTGTCTTTGTGCAAAATAAAACTGGCACTGAGGGCACATCAAATACAACAGTCAGGCCCTTCAAAATGAGAATTAACAATGGTTTTTGACAGTTACAACCTTCTACATCATGGGAACATACAGAAAAAAAAACAATTCTTAATGACCAGTTAGTCATATATGTAACTGTTTCCCACTGCCTGGCGCCTCAAAATTGCATTTGCAAAAACTGCATTTGTTTAATTGTGACATAAACAGAAGTTTTGGGGTTTTTTTGCAAAATTTGGAGGGCCAAAGGTCAGATTTGGGTCATTAAGACTATAACCATTTTGTTTCTCTTTAAACAGTTTCTGTAGTTTCAAAGAGTTGTCTTTCAGTGTCCTGAAATCGAATCATCCTGACCTGAAGAGCACCCCTCAGTTTGTTCGTAAATCCAGTCCTTAAATCAGGGTTCACCTTTAACCACTTGGAATGGAGAGATCATGGCATCCTATGATAGCAGGAACGATTGTATACTTTTTCTAATTCATTACGTATACTGTATATGCCACCGGCCCACCGAGACTGTGAGTATAGGGAAACCTGCTTTTCTCTCATCACTTTAATGGAAGCAGAACGATGGAATTACCAGAGTCACCGTAATCAGGACCGAATTCAGCTCTTTAAATCTGTCATTAAGACGTTCTTGTTGAGCACTTAAACAGACTGAAATGGTAACATAAAGTATATGATACAATTTTCCAAAAGGGCTTTGTTCCCCATCCAAATTGTCATAAGATTAAAAGAAGCTTTCAGGAGTATATGATTATCCAGTCGGATGTGCATTAATTCTCACAATCATGCAGTCGCTCCTATTTTTTTTTTGCCAACAAGAAAGTGGTTATTATTAAGTGCAAAAACTGTCTCAACTAGAATAGTAAGACTGCCTCGACCAACAGTTTCATTCTCCCACACTCTTACTCGCTGATTCATATACTGACAATGTTTCCACTGTCTGCATTTCCTCCCACTAGAAGATTCATGTTTCATGCATAGGTGCTGTTTCTGCCGACAGAGCTCTCTGCATTACCCTCTCCCGTCCTGCTATGTGTGATATGCTAAAGTTACACGAGTATGTGTGCTCCACAGCCTGTCACAGATAAGCTCCGAGCTTTGCAACTTTTCGTGTTATCTCTTCTTTAACTCTGATGTCCAGTGTCTGATACGGTTCATTGATGTAGTCACGATACAGCCGGTCCCGTGATTGATACTTCCTTCTGGGATGCCATGTTTTCACAGAAGGAAAAGGGTGAACAGTTTTGTTTCTCCAAATGAAAAACAAATGGAGCTGGATGGAAAATTGTAGAGAGATGGAATAGGATCACTACTTTTGTGGTTCCATGTCAACCACAAGGTCACATACCAGAAATCATGATCCCCCGCAGTGGAGTGAGCGTTTCGTTTCAACAGCAGCACATTTTAGCCCTGTCAGTGTTGCCATAATCATTGAAATTGACCAGTTAAAAATGCTTGAGTGGCTGCCGCTGGCAAACGCTGCCCTTGACATTCACAGTGCCATAAACTCAGCTTTGCCAGATTTTTTTTATTTTAGAGAAAACAAAACAAAACAAAAAAAAACCAACCAAAAAAAAGAAAAAAAAAAAGGCTCGAAGCCGTGAATGACAAGCCAAGATCCTGACATCCAGAAATGCTTCATAGAGTCTGACTGTAGGTTGAAACTTGACCACAATGGCATGCTGTACTGTGGCATTTTTCATTGTACCCCAGAGACATTAGACCAATTACCTCATTAAGTAATGTATCTTCCTAACTGAACTGGTCTGGTGAGGGAGACACAGGCAGAAAAAGAAAAGGGGAAAAAAGAAAAGAAGGGAAAGGATAAGAGACATCCATAAATAGAGGAGGGGCAGGGAGCTACAGTGAGAGGGAACGAGAGTGTGTATAATGAGTAAGCTATGGGCTCTTTTTCAAAGTATCCAAAACAGTGTTCAATAGCTACCAGATGGCCGAGGGAAAATACAGTCAGGGAACTTGATTACTTCTAAGCATTTTCTCTTAATCTCACCGAATCTGTGATGTTCCTAATACCACAAAGGCTGTGTTCCTTTACAGTGCATTATAAAACGAGTGCATAAAAGCCATATCCAGTGCTATCAGGTATTTCTTATGAGCAGAGGGATTTACTGAAAGAAATAACAAAATATGGCGCAAGCGAGCTTGTAGTCGGTATATTAATACCGCCGTCGTTTCGCAGCTAAAAGTGTTAATATTTTAATACCTTGCATAATTTTGGTTTCTAGAGTACCCCATTGGGGAGATAAAACCGCCTCACCCCCAATGACAACTTCTTTGTCTTCTTAATATGCTGGGTAATGGAGGTGACGGAGGTTTCATCAGTCTGCTTTGCAAAAAGCATTGAAGCATTGAAGCATTGACAGCATTAACAGGTAATTTCCACTTCCTTAGTGTATGAGAGTGTGCCCAGGAAGCTAGGTTCAGGGCTTATGTCAGCCAATGACAAGAGTCAGAGAGATGAGGTCAGAAAGTCAGAAAATGCTGAATGATCTCTCTTGGGTGTCCCATATATGTCAACGGGGGTCCTGTATACCCAACACTTTGCTGATAGATCGCCACTCTGGCAGGGAAAATGTTTTAAAAGAAGTGCTGAGTTGTTGATGGAGACCGTGCTGCATAATTGACATATCTTCCCGACAAAAATGTCTACAGCTGAAAAGCAGGGAGAAGTGTTTGAGAAAAATCTCTCTTTAGATCTCTGGTTTGCTTTATGTTGTTGCACACAGAGGGCAAAAAAATTCTACACTGCTACAAGTGATCTGAACAGATATATAGACTTTCTAAATCGTGCTAAATTACCCAAAGTGCTTGCCTCGTTGTCTCGTCACAGAAAACGGCTGCGTAGCGCTCCAGTTGTTTCTGGCTGCCAGGCTGGCGGTGTCGAGGAGTCTGCCTTCTACCTTCTGTTGCAAACAAAAGTCAATTATGTCAATTAATCTGGCAGGAGAATGGAATGGCGATGGAGATTGTTTTGCCCGAGTCAAAATAAACACAGTCCTTTTCCTTTTGGCGTTGCACAGATTACAGTTAATGAGTACAGGTCATTGCATTTTTGACTATTTTAGCAGGATAAATGTGCACATTTAGTAGATGGAGATCATGTTATGCATTAAGCGCTGGCAAGATATGCACAAAGCTTGTTTATACTCTGAGCCTTGAGCTCTCTTCGGGCATTATCAACTTCAGACAAAGTGAATGGGTGAAGACAGACATTAAGAATGAGTCGGTTACATATGGAGAGGATTGTATCTTCAAAGGGACAGAAACACATTTGGGTTCTAAGAAGAACGCTTTTACAAGAATGGCATGTTTTAAATCATCCTCCAAGCAAGAAGAGCAAAAGGATCTAGTGCCATAAAAATGAATATAAAATGATTTTTTTTTTAAGATACATGAAGGAGATATGAACCATGCTTTAGAGAAACATTCCTCGGGCCGCTCAGGTGGTGGATTTCATTGGCTGGATTTCCACTGGTCCGTACAGTGTCCCAGTGAAAGCCAGGACCATTTGGTTTCAGTCTGTGCAGGTCACTGTAAGATACCCAGCTGGTGGTTTATTATCCGCTGCATTTGGTGGAGCACTCCTGTGAAACCCCCGTGATGTGCAGTTGACAGTGAAGTCATATTTACTTATAGATGACCATGTAAAACACAGACATGGCAAACATGATGAACCTGGGGAGAAATGGATCAAAGATTTCAGTGACCGGGAATGTAGACTCATCGCTTCCAGACATCCAGAGTTTTTATTCCTTTTTTTCTTTTCAGCATATGAAGTCTCTGTTCATGTGAACAACTACAAAGAGAGTTGAGCTTTGACATTCATAAAATATTTACTTTATAGTGCTGCCTTTTAGAGGGATTGGTCTCGCTGTAAGCCACTCATCATGAATTATTGACATTTGTCAGTGAGCTGAAACTTCATATTTCTGTCTCATTGTTTGCATATTCATATTTCAATAAAAGCTCCTCATACTGAGAAAAAGAATTCTCCTTCCCTTAATTCTGGCATGTTTCTCAGTAATGTGGCTAGTTGCCACTAACTGTCATTCCAGCTTTAGGGGAATGAACAGTCTTAAAAGTCTGGGGCATCCTGTTAGCTGACCTAATCACCAGTTCACAGATACAAAAAAATAAATAAAATGAAGATGAGGTTTGGAGGGTTGAGCCAGAGGCAGAAAGATGACAAACTCAATATTGGGTCTGCTCACCGGCTACTTTATTAGGTATTAGTACTGATTTGGACCCCCCGCCCCCATTTACTTTCTTGCTTTAATTCTCCATGCCAGAAATTCAACAAGGTGCTGGAAACGATCCTCAGAGGTCACTGAGAATCAGAGAATCACTGTTGCTGCAGATTTGTTGGGTTCCCATCCATGCTACAAATTTCCTGTTCCATCGCATCCCAAAAAGGTGCTCTGTTAGACTGAGATGTAGTGACTGTGGAGGCCATTTGAGTATGTTGAACTTGTTGCCATGTTCAAGAAACCAGTTTGAAGTGGTTTGAGCTTTGGGACAACCATCAAAAGATGGGTACACTGTGGTCATGAAAAGATTGACATATGTAGCAACAAAATGATGCTCATTAGGAACTGAGGGCCCTAAAATGTTCCAAAAAAGTATCCCCCACATTATTACACCACCAACAACAGCCTGAACGGTTGATAGGAGTCGCACCAAATGTCGCACTCATTAGACAAGGCAACATTTTTCCAGTCTTCTATTGTCCCATTTTGGTGAGTCCATGCAAACTGTAGCTTGCGTTTCCTGTTCTTAGCTGACAGAAGTAGCACCTGGTGTGGTCTTCTGCGGCTGTAGTCCATCTGTTTCAAGGTTTGATTTGTTGTGCATTCAGAGATGCATACCTTGGGTGTAACAAGTGGTTACTTAAGTTACTGTGGTCTTCCTGTCCTGCCATTCTCGTCTGACTTCTCAGGCCATGTCCACACTAATACGTTTTTGTTTGAAGATGCATCTTTTTCTCTCCGTTTTGGCCTTCCGTCCACACTGAGATGGCATTTTTGGTCAAGGAAAACTTAGCTTTTTGAAAACGCTCTGCAAAGTGGATACATTTGAAAATGTCGTTTTCGCGTCGCAGTGTGGACTGCGAAAATGGAGCCTTTCGAAAACGATGGTGCATTTTAAGTCATATGATGCAGTCTTGTGACCAATTCAACTACGATAGCAGACGGCATTGTACAGCAGTTGTTTTGTTTGCTCTCAATTTTCACAGCCCTATTAAAGATTAATATCAGTTTGTACATGCTCCAGATAAAACGCGGCACCTTTCCTCGACATTTTGCCGCGACATGTCAAAGAGCCGGGAAGTAAATAAACAGCAGACGGAAAGGACGCAATTTTCAAATTTATCCGGATTATTGTAGACGTAGCCTAACAATGCACTTTTGCCCAGAGAACTGCCACTCGCTGGATATTTTCCCACCCTAAAGATGGTTGTGTGGGACAACCAGCAGATGAAACAATCAGACCAGCTCATCTGGCATCAGCAACCACATAAAGTCACTTAAATTACCATTTTCCCCATTCTGATGCTCAGTTGACACTACTGTCTCTATGCCTAAAAGCTTTATAGGTTGCCTCCATGTGATTAGCAGATTAAATATGTGTTAATGAGCAGTTGACCAGGTGTACCTATTTATAGTGGTCAATGAGCATATATTTGTACTGTACTTGTCTGTAAAAAGGTTCCTGCTGATTCATTGTAGAGTACTTTATGCGTTAAAATTATTCTAATACAGTCACACCCTTCTGCGGCTGGGTCTGAATATTTTAAAAGATCCCTGATAAAGAAATCTGTGAAATAAGACTTCAATTCATGACCTTTGCTCTCCCACTCTGCACTGAACTCTCTCGACTTCTGAAAAAAGAGCCGCCAGTATCCTCAGCTGTTCCCGGGCCATCCGATAAGCTGATCCGGCAGGCTCATTCCTTCCTCCACTACTCCCTGACCTCTCAGCTCTCAGTGTAATTGCCTGAGAGTTTGATGGACCAGTGTCTCTGAAGCAGATGATGTGTCCCTGCACCTTCTGATAACAGATAGAAGGCCTGGTACTCCCTGACCTCCACAAAACCCTTTTAATGAACACGTTAGCGTTAGTGGTAAAAGGAAACAGTTTAGCCATCTGTTCAGGAAATAAAGCCTCTGTTAGTCAGCTCTACAAAACTCTGGGTTTCATTTCCACTTGTGGGATAACTAAGCTTTCCAACATGCACCTTTTAGTAACACTTATGGTGTATGGTTACTGTACGTGACTTGTTATTTGTAGATTTCTGCTTAATAAAGATGTCAGAATCCTTTTCTTACCAAAAACTTCTGAAAGTCTGCCTTCCATTATTAGAGAAGGTTTTTGTTTTCCACACTGTAGGATGCCTCTCAGCCTTCTGCACCAATTGCATTTGGATCGAAATAATAACAGGATATTCATAATAGCATTTAAGTGACCAGATTGAGTTAATTAGCAAACCAGATAATGCAACAAAATGCACGCTTATGCAATGGATTGCATACAGCAGAAAGCTAATATGTGCCCACAAGCGGAAAACACATATTTGCAAAGACAGCTGAATTTGATCCTTTTTCCAAATCAGAGCACTTTTTATCTCATCAAACATATAATCCCAGACATTCAGGACTTCATTAAGAAAATGTAGATCTGCAGGATATCTTTAGGGAGCATATACTTACCTTTGGAAGGCCATTGAGCAGATATAGACAGACTGATGGATGCTTTGGCGCTGAGTCATGAAATCCTCATGCAGAAAGGAGTTTACCCTGTCTGACTTCAGGACTGCCCCTGAGCCACGGTGCTGACGGACAGGAAGGTGGATGATAAATGAAGATGTACGACTGCAGATGGACCATCAGATTAGTGGTTTGTTATATCTAATGTTTTGGTGTAATCAATCCCATTCATCTCCTCGCTGTCCCCCATTTGACAGTTAGATCTACTTGCCCTGAATGTAAAGCCCCGATGATGTCCAGGTACTCACGCTAAACTAAATCACAGCGTCGTCGTCTCTCTTTTGATCTCATTCTTAAATTTATTTCCTCTATAATAAAAGACAGCCAGTTCCACTGCTTGGTCACATCTTTTGCTGATTACTTTCATCTTTTTGTTTTTTTCCGTCTTCTGAACGGAACAGCGCATATTTGGAACTTTTGCCTATCACCATGGTGCACTAAAGTCCTGTTATTTCCGTTACTAAGTTAATTGCTAATAGGACAGTTAAAGTGTCCAGGACACAGCCGCTTTTGGATTTGAGAAGTAAAATGTGTAAGGCATATGTTGACACGATTTTGGAGCCAGATAAGTTTGGAAAACAGCTGCAGCCACCTACACGAATACATCCATAAAGTTTCGCATGGCTGCAGTGACTCAGTGTTGGCGTAAATACCCAGACAAACACAAAATTAATTAAAATCTCAGACGGGAGCTTAAGTATCTGATCTTAAAACCTCTCCATTATAAACAATAACAACAGCCCTAACACATTTTTCAGTTTAACTCGGTGCCTAATAAATGTAGCCTGCTATTATTTTTACAGCAGTTTTTCTTTGTCTTACATAATTAAGGTCAATGTGCACGATTCCTTTCAACAAACTGAAATTTATCTCTGTGTTAAGTGGTCTAATAGAAAGTGATGTAGGGCAATGTGTTTCATAAGCAAATGCTTCAGGGAAGGTTGAAATAAATCGAAAGCAAGAAAGAAGGAAAAATCTGTTTTTCTAAAAGATAAGTTGCTCGTGCTTTCCCAAGGAATGAGAAATCCACACGAAAACCAATTAGCTCCACACTTGGGGCTATGCCTTTGACTCTCTTGTCAGCGTTGTAGTCGCGGAGTGCGACAGGCCTACATCTGGCAGCCATGACAGGTAAAAGAAGAATAAAGCACTATTTCACAATCAGCACTAATGGGAATAAATGGCTTACCTGAGCAAGCTAACAGCAAACCACATCCTGCCAACAGCACCCAAAGTCTCCCAGTCAATCGTAGAGGCCTTAATGTGCATTCTGGAGAAGAAAAGAGTGTCTCAAAGCAAAGTGAAATGTTTACGTTATGAAAATAACTTTTCTTTGCTAAGTTGCTTAGTGTGCAGAAGTGGAAAGAAGAAAGGAGAAGCACCTTATACGTGACTGAGCCCACTAAGCTGGCGGGGGAGCTATAGAAAGACATGGCTGACAGTCTGAAAGCAGCTTCACAAAACTGTAGATGTGAGCAACTTTTTCCTGGCATGACTTCTGGGGAATTTGGTCAAAGTGGGCAACATATTTGGCTTAAATCATTCCAAAATCATTCCAGTTCCTTGAGCGAGATTAGCACAAGTACCAGTACTAATTAATAACACATGGAAGAGGAACTCAGTCACTGGGGTTTGGGAGTGCCATCCTTAGGTGATGACAATGTAAAACATCTTGCAGTGTTTTGCGGTGTGGGAAAACTCCCTGCAAACAATCCTGTCCACAACCCGAAAACCAAATGATTCGTTTTCTCTCTTTCTCTACCAAGAATTCCACCGAAGAACAAAATAAATAAGTAAAAATAAATAAATAAATAAACAAGAAAGAAGGGATTGAAGTGGAATAAGCAATGCGGAAAGCAGAATTGCTCATGTTGTGCATGCTCAATTTCCTGCTTCTCATTTATCTCCTGGACATTACAATCAACTCTGAGCATTCTGCAGGATTTTATTTCCTCTTTTCATCTAAGTCCTATAGAATAAAAAACTGCAATTAGAGATGCTAGTTATTGTTCACTTGGCTGACCCAGTTGTTTTTGTTGCTGTCGCTTCAAAGATTCATTCTTGTAATCATCAACTTTTGGGGTGGATCCGCCCAGCCTTATGGCCGTTTCCAGTGTCGTTTAACACAGCCTTTTTGCTCTCATCTGCAGTTCTTTCCTTGTTGCGTTTCCTGCTCGGTCACTGCTCTGAGTCCTCTCGTCCGTCAGTCTTGTCATTCTCGGTCAGTTGGTGGCTCTGAGTCTCGTTATCCAGTGGCTCTATGTCAATAAATGGGCAACCAGATGAAACTTTGACTCTGGCTGTGGCTCTCCACTCTGTGGTCAAATCAGCAAATGCATGAAGGGGCACATTGTCACAATGTCATCATGTTTGTCAGACTTGTTGTTCGCAGAAACCTTGGTAATACACAGAAGGAATTTGTGAATGAAAACCAAGAGGAATCATTCAATTTTCCAAGTGAAAAAACAAAGTGTTACATAATCAATAAAATAAAATAAAAAATCACCTAAAAGATTACCCAACAAGTTGCTAATGAATGATCAGTCATGAAAGCACAATTAGAGGATTTCTAAATTCCTCTTCCTTTTAGTAAGATAGCAGTATTTTAATTGCTTCATGAGATGATGGGTACTTCATTGATAAATGAATTAGGTGTAATTTAAGTAAATTAGACAAGAAAGTCACTTTAATTTTGAATCTAATTGAATCCAGCTTATTCTGCAAAAACACACTTTGTTGCCTGTTTCAACTCCCTTTAGAGATACCACTGGGAGCCCTCTTTTTTCTTGAATAATTCTCTTCCATTGAATATTTCTACTCGATAAACTATGTTGCTTCAGTGAATGCATACAACACAAGTAAATGTTAGCAATAAGTATTTTTTGAAGTACGTATGAAGAAAGCAAATTTTTCTTTTTTTAAATATATATGTTAAAGACCTGCTTGTATTCTATGGCATTCCTGAAAAGCTGTTCACTAAATCTATTACTGCTATGGTGCTGTCTTAGTTTGTCTTTGGGGCACAATTTCTGCTTTTTTATTTTATATATTTTATTTATTATTTATTTTGTTGAGAACTTTTGAACAAAGGTTAAATTAAGTGGTTAAATTAGTTTTATAAATGCATTGTACTTAATTATTTACACTAAAGGCAAGTTAAGCAGATCAGCTGACCTTGTTGCTCTCATCAACAAATGGATGATAACCGTCTAGTAAACTGTTGTCAAATCTTATGGGTGTGGTAATTAAGTTGCTTTAGCATGCTTATAGTTGCTGCACCTCTGCAACTTGCTGTACAAATCACTTGTAGCCCAGCTTATTGCTTTCACTTCCCCCATCTGTGTGACTCAGTGAATATCATCTGGTGTCAGTATGCTGTTTCTCAGTCATTTATGACATGTTAGCCTTGAGCACATGAAATACATTGAAATACATTGAAAGTAACTGGACTTTTTTCAGGCTCATGAGGACATGTCACTGCTCATTTGGGAGGATGCCTCAGTCCTTAAAGCTGATGGAGAGTACCAGGTACTGAACCCATTATGAGTTTGTCCTGTGAGTTGGTGGTGTTACAGTCACATGAGCCAAGGTGTGAACATCCTGAATCAAACAAATTCAAACTAAACTTTCTTTTGAGACCATTTTTAAGAAAAGAACTCTTTCATGACTCGGTAGTTAATAATTACTTGCCACTGTGAGGGTTAATGAGTTACAATGTAACTCATCAATAAAGTTTTTGTTTAACATACTGTGAGTTTGCAATTAAAGTACAGATGCACCAATTACAAAGTGTGACCTACTGATTCTTGCTGACTCTGGGTTTCGTTCTATAACTGACAGCAACTTTAACTTTCATAATAAAAGAAATTATGAAACCTTACATTTTCCACCAAACTGCAGTTACAGTATCTTCTCTCGCTGAAAATAAAGTGCTCTGCTACTGGAAACAGGACCAAATAATTTATCCTACTGAATTAATTTATTAATAATTAATTAATTAATTATACTTGTAATAAAAAATGAGCTACTGTACACCCAGTGATCCGACATATTTCACCCTACCAAACAAAAACAGGTGAAACAGATTTATTTAACAGAAGAATGTCAGGTAATCACATCATTTTCACTCATTTTCCTTTTTGACCGCTTTGATCTTTTGCTCATACTGAGGCTGATTCTGTGGCTGCTGGCTTGTGGTTGGCTTTGAGCTCTGAATACTTTTAGCTTGAGTCACTTTTCCTTTGTTAGCTTCTTTAAAATCTCCATGTTCAGCTGGGTGAGCGTGATTTAAGTGTGTGATTATGTTTGTTTGTTTTGCTTCCAACGTGGTTTACTCTGACAAACGTTCACTTTCACAGTGAGGAGCTCCCATGCTAACGATATGTTAGGATGAGGTTGCGAGTGTATGCGTGACTATTTGTTTGTGCTGCTGTGCATGTGTTGCAGTTGCAATAAACAGACAAGCTTGTAATTGGACTGACCGGCCGGTCACCGGTCGGGGCTGAGAATCTCCAAACTGGCTGATTCCAGTCGATGCGTCTCTAATCAGTTATGTTTTCTAACAAGTATCACAAAGGTATTTTATTAGTTATTTCCTTGGCAAAATAAACAAATTACATAAGACCATCTAAGTGACTCTGTCACATCTAGATTAGAAAATATATATGAAAAACTATTATGAGAAATCAGGAGCCATGGTAGCATGGTAGGGCTTGTTTACCGAGTTGCTGAGAAAATGAGTTGATGTAATGGATTTTTATCTAACATACTCCCGTACCCCATCCTCCAGCCTTCAGCTGTTTCTGCTGTGTTAGCTGCAACAATCAAATCCACATGTGAGAGCTCTCAAAAGAAGTAAGGAGAGGATTTGAGAGGAGGAGAAAAACACAGGATGGAGCACTATGAGAAAAGGAAAGACTGCTTGATAAAGAGATAGAGAGAGACTGGTTTTAGAGAGATACTGATGTATGAGTGCGTTTGATTAGAGAAGTGGGTGGAGGGCAAAAGGGGATAAAGATTTTGGAGCGAGAGAAGAAATACATGAGGGTGAGAGGGAGAAAAATGCCTTGGAAGAGGGGAGCTGTGTGAGGAATGAGTATAAAAAATGGGAGAGAGGGAAAGTGCTTGACAGGAGAGAGGGGGAGCTGGAGTACTATGACTGAGGCAACGCTCGCTCTGCAGCTCAAAGTGTCCCAGTTTTTGATTCCTCTAAGAATGATATTTCTTACTAGCTGCTGATAAAGAGAAAAACGATCACTAATGCACAGAGACAATTATTCATGCTTTACAATATAAGAACAACAAAAACTGTGGAGTGCTTATGTTGTAATGAACATATTGCCGCTGGCATCAGTCAGTTGTGGTCTTTCCTCTAGTTGGGAACCAGTATAATAGCTATATATAGAAAATAATAAAAACACACACAGAGAAATGTTGCATGTAAAAAAAACCCTCATATCTTTCCAAGACAAACAGGCAAATATTATATAGAGCAGTGAATGACTCAGCTGTGCCAAACAGAATGACTACATCATAAAGGCACATATTTCATTAGTTATTAACAAAAGCCACCAGCAGATCTGGCTCAAACTTTTTCGACTGAATGCAATCTGTGTTGCTGTTATAGACGTTTTTAGTGACAGTAAGTTGTGGTGAAGAGTATGCATCTTTCCATGGGCAAAAAAAATCAAGATACATGCACAAGGAATTAGTACTTAGATTGTAATGCTGTACAAACACGTCAGTTATGTGATTTAGCTTCTGCATATATTTAAATGTGCTTTCCTCTTGGTGTAAAAGGCTTTGAGTGGTTGATAAGAGTAGATGTGGACATAGAAAGAAAAAAAAGAAGTATAAAGTAGCTGAAGTGAATGGTTTGAATTAGCTTTTCTTCTCCACACTTGATAAGTCTCTAATTCTGGCGATGGTAACTTTTCTTTCTCATAAAGTCCCATGTAACTGTAGAAGCGCCAGTATTTCCATAAAACGTTTAATTTTATTAAGAAGAGAGATTCAGTACGAACAGTTTCATGGCATTTTTCCCAGTAGGGAAAAATAGGCATAGAGATAAGTGATCCAATACACATGTCATGCACTGGGTTGATTAGAACACAATTTCGTTATCAAATTGTGTAAAAGACAACAAATAAGTTATCGTATCATCTTATTTGGCACAATCAGTACCTAAATAATTTGGACTTTAATCTGATACCTGTGTTTCCTATGTTAAGTTGCTACCCAAGGGATTTGGGTGGCAAAATCATTGGCGCCCTTTATACAAGAACAGCTCATAAAGTCTCCTAAATTCACAAGCCTGTTACAGCAATAATTTGTCTAATAGATAGTAGATACCATAATCATCCATCACAGGAGGCCGTGAAGGAGGTTTTATCCACCTTGAATGAAATCCAACTCTGGAAGTAGAACTTTAGGCTTTTCTTGGAAATGTTTGAAAGATACAAATGAGTACAGTGTTTGGTTTTTGATAAGCAGTCTCTCTCTTATCATGTCCCTTTTCCTGGAAGAGTGAGATATACTGCAGATGATGGATCGCAGTTAATTTGAGTTTAAGAGTGTTAAGCCACCCAACTCCATTTTCACATGTATGCAAGATTAATGAGCGCTTACCCACCTCTGCACGGGGATTCATAATTTGTCAAAGAATTTACACTCAACTAATTCACTGATAATCTTATTGAGGCCAGTTTGAATAATCGGCTGTGTGCAGTAAAACATCCTTAGTATAACTTGTGGCACTAAACCTGCTTCTTTGAATAGCTGTAATAATAATGCTATTTATAGCTGGCTCTCTAAAATACAATAATAGATATATGTAAGAGGCAGGATAAAACTCTTATTAAAGAGAGCTGGTTGTAAAAGAGGCCCTTCTTTCTTGTCGGTAAAAAGTACCATCTTTGTGACCGGTCAAACAGACTGATGTCTGCTGAAAATAACCTCTTAGGTGTTGTGATTGCGTGGGAGAGTCTGGATCACTTAGACCTAATCCATCTGAGAGTCATCTATGCTTTTCCCTCACTCACCTTTGGCCTTTCTCAAGCTCTCTGGTCCCAAATCCATTGCCGGTAAAGAAGTGAGGAGAGGAGGGGCCGAGGGCGGGAGTAAAAGGGGACGTTTTCCTCTGGATGTTTCCTGTAGTTCTGAGTGTTCATAAACGTTTCCAAGCCTCAAGGTCTCGCAGGGGTTTTTCAGCAAACACTGCAGGGCGAGCACATGATTTGTTTCTGACTGACCACGAACAGAGAGAGGCACATTCCTTTATAGCCACTAGAGTCAAATGCTGTGAGAAACACTGAGTCAAAGGAGCACTGACATCACTTTAGCATCTAAGGAAACAAGAGCATTAATCTGTCATGCTGAGTACCTCCTTTTTTTTTATGTCAAGCATTTGGCTTGTTTAAATTTGGTGCTTAGGGACAATGGCTTTGGGAAATTAACACCAAATCTGTTCAAAAACAGAGCCCATAAATTTTTCAGAAGGCGTTTTAATTGCGTACATCTAGTGGCAAAAAGATAAGTGAGTGGTAAGCACTGCGGAACAGTTTGCGGTGGACAGAGGGAGGCTTTTAAATTAAGACCCGCTTTGACATTTTTGAGGGAGCCTGTGCCAGTTGTGTGAGATGAGATTCTGTCTAGGGCCACATCAGGCAGGAAGGGGAGTGGGGAAGTTGGTATGCAGCGAGAGAGTGAGAGTGAGAGAGGTAGATAGAAGTTTCAGTGAGGGTTAGACAACTAAACTGACCCTGCACCCCACCCCTCCAAACCCAACCCTGCACCGACCCTCTTGTGCATTTGCAGGGAAAGCAAAACAGGATTGGGAGCACAGGGGAGGGAAATGGTGTGGGGGGTTGACAATACAACGTTCCGAGTGACACAGGACAACGTCTCCATTATCGCAGCAAAAAAGCAGCTGCTTCTAAATGTCCCCCACAGTAAGCCCAGGAGACGATGCTTCACGAGCCCTCGATAAGCCCTGCTGCGCTGCTAACACCCAACCCCCATCCACACACGCACACCACTGTCTCAACACTAGCCTCACAAACCAAACTTCCACATCCTGCTATTGATTTATACAGACTTTTCTACAACTTCCAGTCTCACCGTTGCTGCAGAAAGTGCATTCAGACGAAGAGGTGCTCAGTAAACATTCCCCGCGGACCACCCCGGTTCTCCTCGGCTCTCCTCCTGAGCCCCAGTGTCTTACACAAACAAACGAGCAGATTTAATGACAAAAGGGTTTCAGGATCTCTTCCACTCACTTCATCAGCGGATCAGATATTCATGAAGGGCCTGCAAATGTGTGATTGTGGGAGTTTTTCTGATTATCTCAGCATGGCATCCAGTGCTAGCCCATAGTTATAAATATAATGGTGTGAATACACTGGCTTTAGTCATAAAGACAGACTCTGTAAAAAGGTTATGCCTATAGAGGTGCCCTGGAAGCCTAATGGGAAGCGTGCATTTGTTGCACGCCATACTTCTCTCTATCTGTATGTAAAATCAGGAAATTATGTGTTTAAGTCTTCCAGAGATGTATGCATTTGTTTAAAAATCCTATCAATAGTTTTCCATATCTATATTTAAACCCTGATGTTGCTTAAGGAATACTCCAAAAAAGGAAAAATGCATATAAGACATTTTTTCACAACCAAGAAGTGCATACGTATAAATTTTCTAAAGATTCTGTGGATTTTGTTCCCTGTGCTGTATACGAAAGGGAGATATGGAAGTTTCAGTGATTCATTTCCATTTTTTTCCCACTCCTTTCAGGAAGCTGTTTATTTTCAGGACCACTTTAATATCCAAGTAGGATTGAGATCCTCTAACATAAACCAGTGACATTAATAAAGATGGATGCTTGGGTTTATATTCCTCAACACTGATGACTTTTGTTGTTGATATTCACACCTCCCTTAGGAATACATACAGCATATATTTCAGCACATCTCTAAGATGAACACTTGTAGCGCAGCAAAGTGGAACCACTGACCTACTCCAAACTGTTTACTTAAATTAATCATCACCCAGGCTGTAAAGTTTGTGCTGTGAATACTGACTTGGACTATTATTTCTAGGCCACGGATAAGAAAGCGGTTCAATTTATTGTTAGCAGTAGTAATACCACCACAGCTTTGGTATTTAAACATCACAGTAGTCTAAAGGGATCGCACTTGAGAAAATAAATGTATTATTCAATATTGACTACATTTGCAATTCTCATTTATTTTGAATCTAAAATGTAATCAGGATTTCTAAATACTGAATGTAGCAGCTAATTTCCCGAGTTTAAAGTTGGCATTTCTAATTCCAAATAAACTCTCATTGTGTTTTGCACAGTGTTAAACAGATGATGTCTGCACGAACTTTCCAGATTATGTAGATATGATATGGAAACCTGAAATACTTTGCAAACGTTTCTTTGTCTTTCGATATAGAAATAGGTGCAGTGATTAAAATGAAGCATCCAAACACGCGTGGAACTATAAGGAAAAGGCAAAGTTGCTTAGAAGTCAACATTTGGTATGAACATGTTTATTCTTCCTATTCCCTTAAACAGTTTTCAGGAATAGTTCTCCAGACTCCTTGGAAGACATTCAAAGCTCCTCTTTAGATGTTGGCATTCAATAATGTGGTCAGGGTTTGAATAATGTTGAGGTCCAGGCTCTGGGGAGGCCAGTCCATGTTCCACTGTGCGTCTTTATTGCATTTGCAGATTTGCATTTGGCATCATTGTCATGCTGAAAAACTAAGCCACTGCCAGTCAGACAACTTTCACATGAGATTTATTGGTGGACCATAATCTGACTTTTTTGTGTTCAGAATTCAATCATTCTGGCAAGATCCCCAACACCAGTGGCTGAAATGCAGCTTCAAACCATGACTGATCCTGTACTGTGTTTTACAGATGACTGTCTCGGTCTACAACCTTTCCTGACCTCCGCCATACAAACAAATTAGACCAAAAAAGTTGGGCCATACTTCTGTTATACGTGTTGCCACTGATTTTCAGTTCTTTTCAGTCCAGTTCTTTTATATTTGGTATAAATCAGCCTCTTTTCTTTTCCCTTCCTTAAGAATGGCTTATTGAAAACTACCCTTCCACTGAGAACATTTCTCAAGAGACTACAGTGAACAATGCTAGGATCAACTGAAGGGTCAAATGCATCTCTCAGGTTCTTTGTCAGGTCTTTGCTGGATTTCTTACAATTTCTTAGATACTGTTTATCTGCTGTACATAGCTTTGGCATCCACCTGTGGAGATATATCTTGGTATATCTTGGACACTGTGACAAGATATAGCAGGTTTTTAGCCAATAGCACCATGGGAATCACCCCGTTGGTGCAAAAACACACTTTAATGTGTGTGAAATCTTTATCATTTTTCATAGATTCAGCTAAAGAAATGGTCTGATGCATGTGTAGATGCAACATGGGTTATCCCTTCATTTTGGTGCCTTTTTTACTTCGCTGATTCACTCATCAGTATAAGTGAAAATAAATGTTTTTAAAGATCTTTAGAAAGTCTGTAAAAGTATTGCTCAAGACCACTTTAACAATTACAACAAGGTCTGGCTTATTGGAACCAGATTTAAAGAAATGAGGGATAACTCTAGACTTTTGCACTGTACGGAAAACTGCTACTGCTACATTTTTAAGACTATGCAATTTATTTAATAACTACATATTACATGCAACATGCTGATTATGCTAAAACAGATTTAGGCTAATATTGTGTGTTCCTAGAACTCATAAAAAAGTGTACTTGGAATATTTCCCTATTCACAGTCCCACGAGTTTAACCTCGTCTTCTCAGGTTCAAGTACCGATATGAGTGCTGCCAATTCAACTCCACAAATCACAGATCAGCATGGTTACAGCGGGGTTATGTCAGGAGCAATTATCTTTGAAAGTATTCGGTTAACAGGTGACAGAAGAAAGAGTGAAATCAAAGCATGTGATTTACGCAGGTTAAGACAACCTCAACCCATACAGGAAGTGGATACTGTTTTGTGATCAGCAATCCGCGAGGCACCTACTACACTTAACCTCTTGAAATTTATGCGAACGGCTGCTGTGAAATGTGAGTGTGAACGTTTCTAAGGGAAGTCCAATTAAAGCTAATCAGAACACCCACAACAGGGGGAGTTAACAATGGTGTGAATATCACTGCACTCTACAGAGCTTAGCTGGTGGTCTGAGGCCTTGCAAGTGAGCAAATTCACTTCTGTTCATTTTCATCGCCTACAGAAGGAATGCACATGGGATACGCTCACAGAATCGGGTTTTAGCATTTATGCACAGGCACACAAATTTTTACACAAACTCTCCAGACTGCTTTTGGCCCAAGTTTACAGAAACACATCTTATTCAAATATGTTTTAATATGCATTTAATGGTATCACAGTAATAAATGAAGGTTTGAGTCAATACTTGTTTTAATAATAAGCAACTACCCGTCCTAGAAAAACAATTTTCTAGTAAATGTTGAGGAAGTTGAGAATATGATAGCATTAGTGTGGTGAAGTCATCAAGGCACACACCATTATAATGTCTGAAAATATCATTTTTCTGTAGTTTCAGCCTCATTATGAGCAGATTCTGTGCTGTCTGAGACCATTTCAGGGCACAGTCAGTGTTGTATGCACACGTCGTCAATGCTAGCGGTGAGTAGTGATACTTTCCAGATTCTGACTGACTGCTGACACACCAGCAAAGCAAGGCAGCCACCCCGACCCCTCCTGCCGCCCCTCACACTCACACATAATCACGTAACCACAACCTCAGACCCTTTTTCTGTCACATGTGTACACTAATTTTTACACATGCTGTCCTCAAAGACACACACGCAGACGCCCGTGTCAAACTGTGCCAACGGCAGTGGAAATATGAAACACATTTTTAAGGCATTCACCGTGTCCTCAAGTAGAAATTCATATGAAATGACCCCACCTTAAATGCTTTCGAAAGAGGTGCAACAGTTTTGTGTTGCTTATCAGCAAAAGATACGACTAGACCCGCTTTGAATGATTTCAAACAATGCAAAGCCGAGGCCACGGAAGGGCATCGGGCACCATTTGTAAGAGCAGTATTTCCAAAGGTGGGCTGGAGGCGGGGCTGTGGGCGAATACAATTATAATGTTATTATTGCATGGGCAAGATAGCACTAGGCTTTCACTTTGGTAATTGAATCCAAGAGAGTAGCTAATTGGTTTTCAAATGAAGCATTAAGAAACAAAACCAAGGACTAGCAATTAAAAAGTGTGTCCAGTTGCTCTGACTGCAAGGGTGGAGAATAAGTCACCAAAATAGGGAAAAGAAACTGCTGCACTGAAGAGACGCTTTGTGATGAGAATTAAGATTATTAATCAAATAGATTAAACAATGCTGATAATGTGGACAAAGGCCAAGATAACCTGAAATCAGTTGCTTAGCTTGTTTACATGACTTGATGGAGAAGACCAAGTAAAACATGCTGAAACCCCCAAAGCGCTACAGGCTTAAAACAGGAAAAAAGTCCATCTGTCCAGCAGTCTTTGGTGGAGCAGCAATTGTGAGCTGCCTTTCACTAATCAAGTATGGCTGTGGATCGCCAGGCTTTTGATCCTAGCGCAGGCATTTACAAACTCAGCTGCGTGTGTGGGCCACAGCCACAGCATAGCTCTACATGGACACACACACACACACACACACACATACACCAGCAAGCCAGAATTTGCAGCCACCGAGGCACCGCACACAGTAACTGCTCAGCATATGTTGTTAGCTGCATGACTGCTCGCTCCATAAAGGGGCTGCTGAATCTTTTTTTTCAAGCTGTATGAGACTTCCATACAACCGTGACCGGCATGTGAGGTACATTTGTTGTAGTCATCATTTTCATTCATCTGAAAACAATGGAAAAGGAAAAAAAGAGGGGGGGATTCCCATTCCATGCATACAAAAGTAGATGTACTGGGACCGTGGTGGTTTTACCCATGGGGCATGCGCTAAACTTCCTTTAAAATTTTATTTTGAGATGGCTACCACACTCCTCTCCATTGTAACATCTACAGGGTCTACAGTATTAGACAGAAAAGCCCAACAATCAGATGGTCTCCCCTGTGAACAAACATTAGGTGATGGTGGGAAGGAAAAACTCCCTTTTAACTGTAAGAAACATCTAGAAAAACCAGGTCAGGAAGGGGCAGCCACCTGTCTCAACCAGTTGGGCTGAGGGGAATTGAGACTCAAACTTCTTGGAGAGCCACAAATGGCTGTAACATTTGCCAGATAAGGTCCATTAAAATGCTCCTAAAAGCACCACCACCACTAAGATGATCAAGAGGATGAGTTTGGTGATTCAAATTAGCAGAGATGAAGCCTACTAACTGACTACAGCCACTTCTGTCAACATACCTGTTAACCAAAGTATCCATGGCCCTAATTTGAATCCTTAGCAAAATCCAAATGGCTGATAAATATCAAAAAAATGCAATATATACTGTGTCCAGATACATTAGGGATTTTATTGTTATATGAGGCAGAGGAAAGTTCCAAAGGAATGTGGCTTTTCATCTCTAACTATGGTGATACTTACATAAAGAAGATGCTTTTGCAGAAATGATAACGTGGGAATTGCTATAACATCAAAGTGCATGCACTTATGGTTTATTGAACAGTCACAAAGCGCAGATGTTCTTTCAAACCTGAACCAGATTTAAGGATAAATTATATTCGAAAAAAATATGGTGAGATGTACGTACTTCTTTAGTCAGTGTCCTTTGTGGAATTTAAATCAAATAACTTTGTCAGAGATACAGTCTTGTTATAGTAGCCTCTTGACGCTACAGCAAAACATTTACCGAAAAACACACCAGGCCTAGTGCGACCCATAACAAGCACGCTCTCAAAGAAAACCTCAGCACCTGTTGCTTACTCCTGATAGCGGCAAACCTGGGTGGAGGTCTTGTCAACTGGTTCCTCTGGGATACTGGGATTGGTTGAAAGAGCCACGGTCCGCTAAGTGTGACTGGTTGGAGACGTACGACTGACTAGGGGCTGCCCCTGCAGCCATCACCACTGCGCTGCATTCTCGCCCATTCTTCATCTGATATATAATATAAGGTAAAAAAAGAAAAAGAAAAACACATTCCCTTCCTGACTCAACGGCTCGCGCTGCCATGCTGCCCGAGCCTTTTGACAGGTGTCATAGCCCAACACCATGCTGCCATTTTCCAGCACCTGTGACTGACTACACTAAGGAGCTCCCTCTGGTTTCAATAAAACATTACTTGGGCAGAAAAAGATGTTTTCTGTGAGCGCTGGCTCGAATTGTTGGATGAGATACTTTCTATTGTCTCAGTTTAATTTCATACCAGCAGTTTTTTTGGCGTTTCGACCCTGTAATATTGATTGCAGCTAATTCACTGAAGCTATTATTGGCTCCCAGACAGAACAACTTAGCATTGGCATGCTTGCTTTGTAACATTGCCAATAATGTGACACGAGTTGACAGCTAATATACTACAAATACTTGTACTTATGTCCCCTTGGCTCCTTCTACTCTCGGTTATAGTGATCCTACTGTAAGGCCTTAATAACATATATTTCTTTCCACCTTCCTTGTTATGTGCTTACACAGCAAATAACATTTTAAGTGCATTTTTAAAGTTTTTAACTTTGACCTCTCGCTTCTGGTTGCTCTAGGTCAGTGTTATAACTACTGGTCACATTTGATTTTGTTCCACTGTTTGGTCATCTTGACTGCACGGCACTGCCGTAATATTATTTATTCATTGTGATATGCCAGTAATTTTTGGGGTTCACTTTACTCCCTTTACATAATGCATCTTTCACATTCCAGCTGTGTCTGTCACTCCCTGAGAGAACTGCTCTGGAAAATTAACAGAAAGTAACATGAGAATCTGCAGGATGCAGAACGTCCAACACTGAACGCCTGTGCCACATTTTCATGGCAAATCATTCTGAAGTGCAGTGGATGGCTTACAATGAGCACGGTAAATTATGCACATTATAGTAGTAAGCTTCTGTAGAATGCAGCCGAGCTGTCTGGCAGCTTTTCCTCGGGAATATCAATCAGAATTGCTACAATATGACGACAGGTCCAGCTAAAGCAACACGGTGGAGATGATTCCAGGGTTGAATGATTTCACAGCTTACAGTGGGAAAGTTGCTTTGCAGACTGACTCTGCTTAAGCATATTAACCAAAGCAGGCTTTGTTTTTTAGGTTAATGTGGAATGTAGAGAGACAAAATCTAAGAAAATATAATTACACAGAAGGCTGACAATCCAGTATATAAATCAGCTACGCATTATGTGTTCTGTTTTTTGCATTAAAAAACTCTGTTTTATTTAAGAGGTACTCTAAAGAAATAAATATCTACACCAAACATTTAAAGAGAAAAGGCAGAAGTGAGCGACCCTTCACAGTTATGCTGTGCGTGCACTGCAATGCTCCTTTACCAGTCATGAATCCACAGACTCCCTCACGTCTTTGTCCCATTAGCTTTGTCACACTTGTATGCACACTTTAGAAATTCTCTAGCTCCATCTTTTCATTCAAGCCACATGCAGGTAGGCACATAAACAAGCACAGGCATAAACACAGAGGGTTTTGGGGGGTAGCTTTGTTGATATTTTTCCTTTTTTGTGTTTTATTCATGTTTTTTTTTTTCTTTTTTAATTCATCTCACCCCTCTTACTCCCAAATCCTTTTCTACCCACATCAAGCAGAATTACTGAAGAGACCGAAATGGAGCGGGAGAGAAAGCGAAAAAACCAAGGAAATGGACAACAATTATGATCAGAACATGGAAAAAAAACAGCGATATAAACAAAAACCCACAGAAAGCACGAAAAGTTGTTCGCAGCTTCTTTCAGAAAATAATATAGTATTGTTTGGATGTGGGCAAAGCAGGATTTCTCTGTCAGCACCACACGGAGAATTATGGTATCAGCCAAACCCAAGAGGAAATGAGAAAAGACAAGGGTACAAACAGAGATTAGCGTGTTTATTTGTCATGAGGAGAAAAACTGCATTTTCAGTATGGTGCACAGGCTTTCTGGTTCTTGGACAGCGAATGTACGGCATTGCAAATTTGTATTCGCTAGTATCTATTTGCGCATAAGTGAGGTCAGATTAGTTTGTCAAAAAATCTGTAAAAGAGTCTGCACAGTTCTGACAGAAATTCTTTGGACAGATGAAACCAAGATTGAGTTGTATGAGAATGATGGGAGGAGAAAAGTTTGGAGGAAGAGAGAAATATGTTGTGATCCAAAGCATGCCGTGTCATCTGTCGACCACAGTGCATGCAATGTTATGGTATGGGCATTTCTTAATGAGCTGACTGCTGATAGAAGCAGCAGGATGAGGTGTGAAGTGTACAGGCCTATACTCTCTGCTCCGATTAAGACAAATGCTGCAAAACTGAGCAGACAGTGCTTGACAGTGAAAATGAGTGATAGCCCAAAGGAAAGTATAGAACGCAACCCAAGAGTTCCTCAAAGCAAAGAAATGGGATATTCTTCCATGGCAAAGACAGTCACCTGATCTCACCCCATGCAAAACTGAATGTGGAAAGACCCACAAACAAACATCAGCTGAAGGTGGCTGCGGTAAAAGCCTGTCGGAGCATCTTGATACAGTAAAAAGAGCATTTGGTGATGCCCATGGCTTCAGGCAGTCATTCACTACAAACGATTTTTATCCAAGTACTAAAAATATTTCTTATATCTAAAATTCTTGTCCAACTACTCTTGAGCATCTGAAAATGTGAGCTGTCAATAAAAATGGGTGTTTTATTCTAAACAGTTAGGAACAATTACAGTTAACCTTTTAACCACTGTAATTTTAAGCCGGTTGCCCAAAAATGTTTTGTTGTTTTAGCTGTAAAAGTGTCATAAAATCTGCTGTATGTGCTTTTGTGCATTTTTTCAGCAGTACTGAAACAGAAAACTTTGAATCAACTTCAGAAATCACGTCTGCTTCATTTGTCGTGGAATAACAACAAAAGGCCTCACGTTGCAACAGGAATTTGTGTCTTATACAGGCATATTTATTTATAGTATATATCTATATGCAAGATTATGTATTCAAAATAGATACAATAAAGAAGATGATCTAGATAGAGATAGGAGTTAATACGAATTTGGTTGCTCCTACTCCTTTTCAAATGGGATTTGAACACTTGTTACTTATATGCTCAAAATAATAATTTGATTGATTGATTAATGTTGTATCAATTTTAGCATATCGCTTATTTTTCCTTGATTGGAAATATAAATATTTGAGTGCTTTCCTCCGCCCCATTTTGGTCTTTTGGGAACCACTGAAAAGTTGATTTTCATTTTTTGTCAGTAATTCCGATCATCTCACGGCCTGGATTACTCTCCGGTAGTCTCGAACAACAGTGGCCAGACTAGACGCACTCTTCAGCATTGAATGTTTATATTACATGTTTACACTGTGACTCAAAAGAATTTAAAAACTATACCAGACGTTGCCCAAACACACCTTACAGATTTTAGAAAATCCTCATTCATCAGCTTCTACTGTCCCTGAATCTGAAGGAGCTGAAAAGCTTCATGCATTAGAAACTATGTCTGGATGGGTGTTTAATCATGCAGAAGCAAGGACGGGTTTTGGTCAAGCACATTTGGAGAAGCAGAGAAACCCTCTCAGGTTTCAGCTGTCCACCAGCAGCCCTGAGCCGCTCTGGAGTGAACGTGAGGGGAAGGCCAAAATGTGAGCCACCCTCACACATAGACTCCACATTTGAGCTGAGGAGTTAATCCTGTTTCAAGCAAGCTAGATTTAACCCTTGTCAACCCCGCCACCAGCTCTGCTGACACCACCACCCAAAAAGATATATTGGGATTTTTAAGTTATGCATGTGTGAACATCTGCACAAAGCTATTAATTTACAAGGCAACCCACAAACCGATTAGGTCTACACATAGCATGGCTATGTTGTTTGTTTGGTGGTATCATTGAAACAACTGTGTTGGTGGTCAAGCAGCAATGTTGACAGCTGAAAGGCTGTTGTTCCATGAAATCATACCTCAGCGTTTAACAGTAACTAATGTTCCTAACACACAAACACACACAGAACAGGTGCTACGCAACGACCCATGGAAAAAAAAATATTTCTGTCATGCATGTCATCAAACTTGCATACGCATACACACGCTTACACGACTAGGTAAGTAATCTGGCCTCCCCCGTAGCCTGCACTGCCAGAATGTTAACCCACGCATGCCCCCACCCATAATTCCGTACCTCATAACTGCTTAATGGAGAGAAAAAAATAGAACGATGCCTTCTTTAGCTGTATTGATGGAGGACTCATAACTCTCCCCATCTTAGTTTAATACCATTTCTGGTAAATTTCAAGCATGTCAGAAGGTCTTCTCTTGTAACATTGTAAAATATTCAGTTTTACAATTCTACCTCTGATTCAAAACGTGGAGGCACTGAATGAAAAGTGACTTTGAGTTTGCTGACCTTGTGTATTTTACTGAGAAAGCTCTACCTAAAAGTGAGAATCTGTGAAACAAAAGGGACTTTCAGTGCTTCCAGCATACATCCCCCTCTCTCACTGGGCTGTGTACCTCCATTAAGCACACTTGCTTATTTAACCTTGTCTGATTCTAAAGAAGAGTTTTTTTTATTTATTTATTTTGGTGTGTGTGTGTTTGTGGGTGTGTACCGTATATTAGACAAAGATTTCTTTCAAAGAGGAGGAGAAAAGAAGTATTTGTCAGAATAGATGTTGCATTACATTACATCTGTAGATGTAGGCCTACTAAACATCTACATCTGTTTAGTAGGCCTGTCTATTGTCAATTGAAACAACTGAATTAGTATGGCATTAAATTGAAATACTGGTATTTCACATAAGGAAAGGTAATGCAATTTTGTCTCTTTCTATCTGCCTCGTGCATGCAAACTTCTGCCCTGTGCGTTCTGTCAAAATCTCATCCTGGAGGAAACCACTCATCAAATTGTTCTCCAGCATGTGCACAAAAGATTGCCTGAATTTTAGATGACTTTGTGGTTGTTAAATGAGTTTTGAAAAGACTGATAATGAATGAATTCCACACATCAAAGCCACTTCCAGTCTCACTAAGGGGAGGTGTTTCTTCTAATATGCTAGACTTTCGAAATTGTAAGTCTACTTTTCCCGGGGACGATGCAAAATTGTATTATAGAGAACAAATCAGTTAATAGCTCCTTTATGGAATATCCTAAATGTCTCCTTAAAAAAAAGCTTTCAACTCAATAGCAGTCCCCCCATGTGGTCTTACTGCATACATAGATAATTAACAGACACTCCACCATATTAGCTCAAATTAGGGAAGGATGTTTTTATCATCCGTTCAGTGTTTGCTAACCATTGTTATACAGCACAGTCATTTCCCCCCCGCTTCTCCCTTTGTGAGCCTTTGTTTCACAGGCACTGCCACAACTGACTTTGTTTTATATCTATAAATTCTTTATAAGTGTACATTTAGACGCTGCTAGATAGCAACAAAATTTCACAAACAGAGGCAGGAGGAGTAGTCGGTACTTTACGGCGTCCCTTTAACAGCACATTCCTCTTCCTCTTACATGTTTCCTTTCTCCCAATGAAATCGCAGCTATGATGTGATATACTGTCACCTGTCATTTCAAATAATAGCATAAAGAAAATGTTATGATTGATGCAAATATTATTTAACTTTAATTTAATATATTTTTTGCAATTTTTTTTTACAACTGGATTTCTGTTACTGGGAATGAAAGACAGTGAAATCATTTTTTTGACACGTTTGTAAAAGCAGCTTTCCACCTGCAGACTTTTGGGTGGTTATTTCTCAACCAAAGCTATTGACTGACATCTGAGGTCAGGGATTTGGGAAATCTGCTGTCAACTTAACACAGTGTTCTATGACTGCAGGACCCCAGAGTTCTCAGCTATCAGCCTCCTCTCTACTTTTAACATAAGGCTTAACACTTTCCCTTTTAATACAGCTTATAGTTATGGCTGGATCGGGTGACCCTGAACCATCCCTATAGGCTAAAGCTGCCAGGGGACCTCTCATAATGCATTGATGACCTTTCCACTTCCCTGTCTCTTTCACTCCTCCTGCATTCATACGACAGTTTTGCATGTCCTCTCTTTGTGTCATCTCTCTCGTACTTTGTGTTTTGTTCTGTTTTTTGTTTGTTGTGTTATCATGGCAGATGTGCACCCTACCTTGTACTGCCAGAGGATCCTTCAGTTAAAAGATTTTTATCCCTGCTGTTGTCACTTGCTTGTTCGCAGGGGATTGTTTATTTGTTGGGTTCCTATATTTAATGCTTATGCGCTTTTACCTTACCAAAGTGCACTGAGTTATTGTGATTTATTGTTATATGAATACAAGATAAATTACATAAATGACTCCATTTGTGCTGGACTGTGACACACTTTTATTCTTTTTCTACATCTACATGGGGTTGGATCCATCCATCCAACCATCCATCCATCCATCCAACCATCCATCCATCCATCCAACCATCCATCCATCCATCCATCCAACCATCCATCCATCCATCCATCCAACCATCCATCCATCCATCCATCCATTTTCTTCTCTTTATCAAATTCACAGGGGAGCTGGAGCCTACACAAACTGTAATAGGGCAGGAGGTGGGGTGCATCCTAGTCACCAGTCCATCACAGGGTTAACCCAGAGGGACGGACAATTATTCTCATCTACAGCAAGTTCTAATCATCATTTGACATTTGACCTAGCATGGACCTATGCAGGCATGGGGACAACTCCACACGGACAGACTCCAGTGGATTCAAACCCAGGCCCCTCCTAATGTGAGATGATAATGATAACCACCACACTTGGACAAGACCCTGTTACCTCTGCACTTTCAGTAAAATCACTATATTACACATCTGATGATGGAGTTTGACATTTCTCGCCCATGCAGAGATTACACTAATTAACTGATCCAAACTTTCATGTGACGCTGTCACATGGGACATGGGAACATAAAATATCACATACCATTGTGGTTTTCATAATAATAGTTTGACAACCCAGCACAAAATTTTAAACAAACAAACAAACAAGAAATAAAGAGTTCACATTCAAGGGGTGTATTGTACATATCAGAATGTGAATGAACTTGACATATTTTGCAGTAGAGGAACGCCAATAAAAGGAGCAGAAGTAGACAAAAACAAAACTTTTGTGAGAAAAAAATGAAAACAAGGTCAGATCTGGGAGTAATCGGTGAACTGCGTGTAATTAACCTATACTCATCCAGACAAACAGTGTTGGACAGGGCACTGTGAAGGAGAGCTGTGCAGTCTCTCAACTGAAGCTGCTAGTTTAGAGACTAATTAGGGATATATTGTGGTATAGTGTGAAGGGGTTCCCATGTGGGTTTCTGATTCGTTGGCTGTGTGCACATCCAGACTGCTCATTTGTGGTGGGGTATGACAGCCTGAAACCCAAGGAGTTGATGAGAAGACGTGCAGGATAAGAGAGAAATAAGCACTTTGGGATGAGTGCAGGAGTGAAAATGAAAGAAAAAAGTGAGAGAGAAGTAAATTAAACAGTGGAAATCAAAGGAAAGAAGAATGATTCTGGTTCCAGAAGCGCTCAGAAGAAGAGACAGAGGGAAAAAAGCAGAGTATTAGATTGGTAGGTCTGGGAAGGTTAATCTGCTTCTCTTCACAGTTGTGTCTGTCAAGTGGTGCAGCTTCTACAAATAAGACTTCTCCTTTGAGATCCTGTTGCAACAAAACAATATTGCCTCTACAGCAGAGGTTTAGCTCAGTGGCTTGGAAATAGTTTATGAAGCCTTGGCAATAAACCGCCACAACGCAACATCAAGATGACTTTTTAATACTGTATATCACGTTTTGTTTTTATAGCAATTATTTGGCAATCAAGTCATTTGTATGACAAAGCCTGTTGCTATTAAATTTCAAGTAGCTGCACATCACCATTAGAAATAATGTTGAACTAGTAGAGTGGTAACTATTGGTCTCATCCAAACTCCAGTATTAAATACTTTAAATGTATATCAACTATATCTGTTAAATAAATAAGGCTCCTTATTTACGTCTACATTTTCTCCAATGTGTATTCTGAAACACTGAAACATCAGTTTGTCCAGATGGTTAAATCGAGGGAAAAAAAGAAGTATAAAATGAGTCCACATTTGTTATAAATAGAACTTTTAAATGCTGGGGGAGATTGTGTGTACTTTTTTATGGCACACCCACTATAGGGTAGTCTGTAGGGTATCTATTATGCTGGTCTCTATGCTTTTTACACTCAACTGGTAACAGTCCACAGCAGCCCAGGTTCATATCCTCTTCTGGGCTTTGATCTCTTTTACAACCTTAAAGCAATCTCACGCACACCACATTAAAATCTTAGTAATGTCAGCAGAGAGAGGAAGTGCCATCTAATGTGAATCATGCAAGAGTCTCATATATGCATATATCAACACAGAGTAAAGATGAAGAGCCCTTCATATTCACTTTCCTACTAAGGCAGCAAGGTTGATGTGTGGGAGATGAGCGGCAGTGATTCAGTAACACACATTCTCTTTTAAGTGTATTCATGTTACACTGGCTTTCTGTTAAATTATGTGGCTCCTAACCAACAGGATAACAAGAAGGGCTCTCAGAGCACTCTCCTCTACCACAGCAAATGCCCCATCTCACAATCTGAAACAAAGCAATTTGGATACATATCTTAATTGAATGGTTTCTTTAGTTCTTTTGTTCCACCTAAAAATCGACATGGCTGACAAACACTGACCACAGATCTCTGCCTTATATTGGTTGGGTCTGATTATTGGGGGGGTCATAACCTCCCTAACCCCCCTGGAAATTACGCCCCTGTAATGCACTGATGAAGAAACAAAAATCTACAGTCTCTGCACAAGTGTAACACAGAGAAGTTACATTGTTACCCAGTTTGTGAGACGCAGTGCTGGAAAGTAAAGTAAAAGAAAAAATAGTCTTATGTTTTATGTATTTTCTGACCAATCTTCTATTACTCATCCAATTTTAATCATTTTATGCATTAACTAGCAAGCCGGTGATGTACAGTCCTCAATACATTTATTAGACTACCAGTCATAAGATCAAAAGGGGGAAAAAAACAACCAAAAAATGATATTGTTATTTATTGGTCAAGTAACAAGCTAAATTCATGTTTTATACCCAAATTTAAACAGGCACACTGGAGTTCTTGGAGAAATCATAAAATAATCGAGTACAACCAATGAATAAAATAATAATGTGCTTCACTATTTTGAAATTTGAAAATTCATGGAGCCCAATAATAATAATAACCATTATAGATTAGATCTATCTATCTATCTCTCTAGTTTTCATATTAACATTTTGGTCTAAATTGAATTTAAATTATTTTATTCTTGTTACAGTGAAGTTCATTTTCTGACACATCACATGTCTTGTATGAAAAACACACTCATCACTTTCTGATTTTTCTTTTAAAGACAGATATTCTGCTCGTTAGATAAGAAAGGGAGTGTTCAACATTAAAATAAATTGAGATTTTGTTAAAAGAGTCCTTGAAATATGCTGTGCAATATCTTTTCTGTCAAAGAGTTTCTTAACCGTGATATTACAAAGATAAATTAATTGTTCCCTCTGCCTAAAATGATTCTGCCAGGATTCAGTTTCAGTTCTTTAGTTATTTTGGGCGTAGGTCCGTTTACCCAGTTTTTGATATCGCTTACATTCACTGCAGTACTTTTTTCAGTCATCCTCATTCACGTGTTATTTTATCTAGTAGCTGTAACTTGAAGATAAATGATAAAATAAGTCTGCACCATGCTACACAGTTTACTCACCATCATTTTCAAACAAACCCAGGAGCTACATCTCCACCCAGAATGGACTGTACAATCTAGAAACGAACAATTGCTTCCTCAATTAGCCTACATCACACATCCTTCAAATATCTTCAAAACTTTCCTATTTTCGTTGACACATTTGCCACATTTCCCCAGGGTCTTGACCATAAAAGGCTTCTAAATGATCATGAACTCCAGACTAATCCTGACACCTTCAGCTGCTTGGTTACACCTGGGAAGGAACATTGTGAAAATTACTTGTGATAGTCCAAGTTCCATCAAATCTAACCAACTCTCCCAATGCAACCTGAACTCTCACTGGGATTGGACAAGGATGGCTCCCCTCAAATATCCAGTGAGGTGCAGTGAGGTGGTGAACATGGCGCAAAACACAAGTGATTCAGCTTCATCGTCTCCGGCCTCCTTCAGAATGGTTGTGCCAGAGGAAGACTTTGATCCTGACCAGGCCCTCTGTCACACCCTCCCAGCACACCCTAACGATATATTTAGGTGTACCCGGCCTGTGTATCAATGTGCCCCAACAGCATAAAACAATTGACTAGTTGACAGCTCAGCTACTTTCTTAACCCAAGTGTCCAAGTCGAACAGTCATAGATCCAATGATAGGCTTAGAAAAGTATCACAGCCTAAGATGTCCTGCTGCAATATGCAGTTATGAAGAGCTTTACTTTGTTTAAAACAGTTTAAAACAACCGTCTCTCTAATAGGTTTCTTCCTGTTAATAAGGGAGTTTTTCCTTCCCAGTGTTGAGGATTGTTAGATTGTTGGGGTTTCCTTACAATATGAAGCTGTTGTTTTGATTTAAATGTGAATGAAATAAAATCAAATTGGATTAAACTGAATTAAATTCTTACATTCATCTTTCAAAATTGTGACCTTTAAGTTAATTAAGTTGTATTAATATAACGCAACAAAACTGTGTGTATGAAACATAATGGAGTTGTACTGTGTGTGATACATATAAATCAGGAATTAAAGAATTAAACAGTTTGGGCTAATTGGTCTAACTTTAGCTTGAAACATCCATGACTAAAGCAGAGCTGCTACTTAACTTCAAAGTGCCTCTGGTGCCTGTTGGGTACCAACTGCTGTTACACACAGAAAACTTTTAGGGAAAATGTTCTCGAGTCCAAGAATTAAGTTTGAAAACACTGTTTATCTGCAACAGTATCCACCCGAGTTATGTTGTCAAAGCCAGATCTTAGCTTGAGCTTATTACATCGTTGTGCCATCAACCCACTGACCACAGCGCTGATTGCATAGCCAAAAGTAGCAATTTCAGGATTTTAGAGCAATTGATTGAGCGGTTTTAAACCAGATGTTTAGTATCTGTCCCCTCACTTCCACAAAACTTCCTTTTATGAAAAGATCTGTAAATCCAGACTTGTAGGTCATGTTGCAGCAGAGCTGTGATGAACTGTATTAGCATTTTGATAGCATGGTATAGCCCACAGCCATCTCCACCTCTTCTCACTTTGGTTTTGCAGGGTGAATTAACACACAAGAGGGGTGATGGAGTGTCGAGTAGTCTCAGATGACTTTTTACAGTCAAAAAATATGGAAATATTACATATTTTCACAATGGAAATGGCAGATTCCCTACACAGTGAACCATGTAAATACAGTAATGGCATATTTACTCAAGTCAAACAGAGACTGCTGCCTTAGATTATGTTGTGTGATTACTGCAGGCACGACTGGGATCTTGTGTCCTATAGTAATGTGCATACTGTAATGTGCCCTCTTACAAAGGTCCCTTTGTTTCAGTGGCTGGGGGGTCTGTGCACTCTGATCTCTCCCTTGTTTCCTCCTCTCCCCCAACCCCCCATTCAAACCCCCCCTCTATTAAGCACCCTGATTCCCAGTTCAAATTGGCCCCCTGTTATTAATCCCAATCACCCGGAACACATCGACCACAGCGTACAACGAAAACACATGTGCCCACCACCCCCACTCCGCAGCTCGGCGCACTGATTCTAATTAATTAATTACATCCCAGGTGATTTCACTTTGAGATGGAGAGGAGAAAAATAGAAGAGGGGAAAAAAAACCTGCATCCCACAGGCACCACCAAATTGGCAACAAACGCTCCCGAGCAAAAGAAGGAAAAAAAAGAGAACCCAGTTCATTACTTCTGGGAGAGTCAGCTTCTTGTAGCTACTTCCTAACTACTGCTCTGCTATCCAAGACCAAAATACACTGTTTCCCCTTCCTTTTTTTCCTAGCTTGCCTGTCTGCCACCCACAAAACCCTTTCCAAAAGCACAGAGAGGAACAACCTCTCAACAAATTGATAGCATATTTAGGTATTCAGGATTATATCTCCAAGAGAATGGATAGTGGAAAGGAGAGGGGGTTGTGTAAATCATATTTCTGGCCAGGAGTTTAACAGGTTAGCAAGGGAGCTATTTAACATTGCACTGGCACGTTCTTAAATAAAACAAGTCTACATATCTGCTATATCTCATTCGTTTGAAAGTCAAAGGCTTTGCAAATTCTTTCATGTCTTTCCAATTTGCTTTCCTCCTCGTTCAGGATACTTCAATCCCCCCCCCCCCAACGCTGAAAAACTTTTTGACATTATCGGAGCAATCTGCTGACGTGAGAATGTTTGACTCGGCACTTTTGTTAGGCACCATGTTTAAATAATATCTATCAACAATCAGCATCTTCATCTGCAAAGTTCAGTTTGAGCTGAATTTGACATTGCAGAAGTTTGGAGAGGCCTGAAACATTCAGCTGAGTAGATTCTCAATCAGAAATGAAATATGAGCATTGGTGACATCTGTGCCGACAAAGTAATTCGACAAATTATTCAAATATAATTTGAAATCGATATTTCTTGAATTTCTTAAAAATGATTGATGTGAACTTTAATCTTGGCTGATTGTTGCAAAGTTAAATAAATAGGATTGTATAAACTTAACAATGGCAGTCAAGTCTTTACAATCAATAAAACAAGAAAATTAATTTTGAAAGTATGTTATAAACCACAGCATGTAACAAAAACCATTTAGCAGAGAAAACTTTGCCTTTTCCCAAATGGATATAAAATCCAGCAGCATTGCATAATACGAAATGTGTAAAATGCTATGGGCTGGACTTCAGGTATGCATTTCTCCAGCATTGGGGTCAGTGGGGGCTTGTGAACCCAGTAAACATGTCAAGGTTGTGGTCGTATCTCGACATCTAGTGACGCTGAAAAATCGATCCAAATCCAAGTTGAAACAATGTTGCAGATGTTAGTTTGAGGCACTTGTTAAATGTCACCTACAATGTTCAAGAGTTGTTTTCTACTATCTGCCTATCTATTAGAATAAAACAAAATAGACAAATAAGAAAGTTTAATGAGAAAAAATAACGTCTTAATGGCAATTTGAACTCACAACCTCACAATTCTGTATCCACCATTTAATCTACTGAGGTAACAGGCTTCATAGACAAAAACAGTTTCCCTGACTTTTCGATCCTTACGTCGCACAAAGAGAAGGGCTAAAGAGTCTGTTAAGTTCATTTAGTAACAAATTAAAGAGAATTTAGATGTTCAAAACTTTTAATTGCTTGAAAGCCTTTCTTTGAAAACAGTCTCTTTTAACACGAGTGGACAAAAGAAGTCAGGAAAGACGAGGAAAATAAGTTGTATGTCTTTTCTCAACCATGTACTAACCATATTAGTTCTGATAATAATAAAAAAAGGACAAATGCATTTGATTCCTTTTTGCTATAATCTGATCTATATTTCTCACTTTCTAACAGATGGTCTAGCACAAACTCTGTTTTACGTGGAAACGACATCAACATCTGTTTTTCTACAGTTCAGTTTCAGGCGTAGTGACATTGATTGGATATTTCCACCCCATATAAAATTACATTTTTTCCAATAATTTTTCTTCAGTAAATTCTTTTAGCCGCTCAAAGAAAATGACAAGAGTCTTGCAAATTGTCATAACTTGACGTCTTAACTTGTTGAATACAGGTTCCTATACAACACTGAACCCGTGTCTTAGTTTCCCTCAGAGGTAGCTAGCCAGAGCAGAACAACAGACGTAGTAGGCAGGTTGTATATTCCCTATTTCTCTTCATGTGGATCGATGCCACCTACTTTTCTCACCTCTCTATGAGTTTGCAAAATGCTTCAGATGACCTGATAATCTCTTGGCATGTTCTTTTGCCCAGCCCTCCTCAGGCACTTCCTCACCTACATTAGCACTCATGGGGGCTCTGGCAGCCTTTTACTACATGACAGTGCCAGGTCAGGAAAGAATGGAGACTGACCAGACAGAGAGGTTTCTCCCCTTTGCCTTTGCTAAGTCAAAGTGAAAAATGAAGAGTCTTCATGCAGATAAGTATAGTAAACAAGCTGGTAGTATTCATATAAAGAATGTATTCTTCTTCCCTTTCCTTTATCCTTAATGGGAATAAAGCCATTAAAGATCTTGCAGAACACATGTGGCATCTGGAACAAACATAGGAGCTTAATCTACCATGTCATATTTTATGGTACTGGTAAATTACACAATCTGCCAGTTCTCCATTTTGGCACAGATGCTACATTTGAAACCAATGTCATAAGTGATGTTAGACAGTTATGGGAAAACAGCAGAGATTTTGTGGCTTTGGACTATATAGTGGAGAAGCTGCCTGTCTGCATAACCCCCAATGCAATGAGGTCAGAGGTCAAAGCAGAGTGCTCCTGGATATCATAGCGATTTATTGATGTGCCGAAGGCCCCCGGAGCAGCTGTTTGTCATCATAACAACTTTTAACCAGGTCATGTTATCAGTGCTAATCTTTACACTGGAGTAAATATTAACTCTTTTTGTTTAAATTAGCAAGTAACATTTCTCTGCACGCCAGTGGCAATGATTTTTACACGTCCAAGCTAGCCTGAAAATGTTTATTTTTGTCAATAAAGCAGCGACAGTGTTTTCAACAGAGGGCACCATCACCCAAAGTTTTCTTGACAGCAAGTCTAATCTGTCACCAGGTGGAATTTGAGAGGCTGTACAGAGGAGAAACATATCATGACAGATGAGCTGCTGTACAAGTGTGTCCGTGCCGAAACGGGCCACAAATAACTAGTAGCTACTGTAAGTGTACACTGACACTCAGACTGTTTTCAAGATGTCAAATCTAAATCCTGTGAGACACATGAGAGTAGCAACGCGCTACTTCTGGTTTGCATAAGACAGAAGAGCATTCGCTCGCAGTTCAGAAGAACATGGTCGCAGGTTTTAGTCAGTGTGAATCACAGCATGGGATTACAGGCGAGCATGGAGCATGTAATTTCTCCACCTCTATTTGCTGAGCTGCTCCAAATTTCAGGCTAAACCTTTGGCAGACTTGCGCAGGGACCCTGCCGTGACCGTGAGCTCCAACAGCGGAATGTGGAACAGAATGCGGCCGCGTGAGGCCCAGATCCCGGACGCATATTTATTTGCTCATTCATCACGTCTTGATGGCCTCTGACCTACTACCGTGTGTTTTTGCTCTCCTTCACTCCCAGGTTCACTTTTTTTCTTTCCACTTAAATAAGGCAGATTCTCCACCAGTGAGATATGTTGACATGCACTGGCACATAGTAAGGACTCGTTGGCCTTCTTTCCAGTGCTCATACTGTAGTTGCTTTACCTAAAGTCCGTTCTACTTTCTGAAAGTATATGGGAACTGGGATTAAAAACTGACGCCGTGTCTGTAGAATTATGCTTCAGATGTCCCTCAGTGGTGGTACTCGAGTGAATGCCTGGTGGGATACTCACTTGAGTTGTATGGAAAGGAAACAGATGTTGCTCGTTCCCAGTGGAAACAAATATAAAAGACTAAGGTATATTGAAGTTTAGTGAAGGATAAATCCAAGAGTTTAATAAGGAGATGCGAATCCTCTGGTGAGAGACGTCTATTTTGGGCATTTTGTGCTGTTTGCAATGTGGAAACTGCAGGTGAAATCTCTACTGGAGGAGACACAAAAAATGTTTGAAAATATACGTTTTAAAGTTATTAGCTCTTTTAAACATGAAACAATAACTTGAAGTGGAATGGAACTAAAATATATAAAATAAAATGTCTATTTAATCAAATAATAAATCATTAAGGAAGATATGCTTGGTATAAACTGAATGTATATGAATCAAGTACATTTCATTTCATTACCTTCCACTTATGTAACAAAATTACATAGAAAATTTAATCAAATTACGGATGGTAAGAATTTTGAGGGTTTTTTGAGTGTAGTTTAGGTATAAAAAGCACACCTGTGACCACAGACTTTCCAGCTTCATCAATCAGTCAGTAAAAACTAGCCAAAAGATTCGAATGATAAGGGTGAAATCCCAATCATCCTGTTGCTACCTGCGGTGATTTACAGCTTTGGTGGAAAGTGCTTCCTGTATCACTCATGGCTTAAATTTATGTTTTCAAAGCATGTGTTGCCATGCAATGAATTTTGCTACATCACAGTTTCTGCCCTACTTTGATACCTTTCAAATAGACTGTAAATAGCAGGGATAAAATAGGGTTATGCACTATAGTCAGCTGCTGCACTGTGGAGCCATGAAACATCAAGCACTCTAAACATCTGCCAAGGGAGAGGCAGGGAGATTTGTGAGTCAATCTACTCTTAAGGGGTAAACTGCAACCATCTGCCTTTGAATATGTAAAGCATCTTACATCTCAGCATACTAACTGCATAAAATTCATCCTTGGATCCTTCTCTTCGTTTTACTTCCCAGCAAACATTTGCTTGTTGAATAAAAGCTGGCAGCGCAGCCCATGCGAACACTGGAAAACCATGTAGGGACAGAGAAGAATGAAAGATGAGAAGCTTGTAGGAGAGTAAAGTGGCATCCAAAGGCCTGTGTGCAGATAATGCATTTATGCATTACATCTAATTTAAAGCAACACTTATTTACGAGCAAATGTAATCAGTCTTACTTATAGAAATTAAATAAAAAGACATTCCAAACTTCCAAATTCCAAAACTCAACTTCTAATGCTGTTACTGAATGGCAGCATATAAACAATAAGACTATTGTTTAAATTAATTGTAACTTTGTGAATTATGTTGTTTTCTCCTTTATTTGTTTTTTGTAAACTACGCAGACACAGAGTAGAAAAGTGACGCGATGGTCTGTATCCTTAAAGAATAATGCATAAGAAAAAGCACTTAGTCTATCACAATGCTTGTCATTAATATCAGTTTTTCATTATTAAATATCCTTGTTATCAGGCATACCTGTGTATCTCAACACTCCTCATCTGTAGAACTGACAATTCATAAGAAGTGTAGTCTAGAGCTACTGAACAACTTTGACCAAATCAGCAGCTCCTGTCTCAGAGTATCAACAAAAGACAGATATCTGCTGCTATCAGTGACAAAGAGGCTTCCTCCTGGACATAAATTAATGGCATCGGCTTAACATCGGCTCCCGGGGTTAAGTCTATGTTGTCAACATGCTTGGGCATTCTGGAGACAAATGATGCCAAGAAGCCACACATTGTCTCCCAGCACTGCAGACACAGACACTCTTTGTTTCTTTGTAAGTTTCCCCTGAGAGCGGAGTCTATACTTCAATGCATTTAAAGCTTGAAGAAAGACTATATGATATGTATAATAAAAAAGCATTTAAAATAAATATCTGAAAACATCCCTTTTTATGGTTTATTATCACATTTGAAAAATGATAAGGATGCAGGGGATAAGAAAAAATGTAGGCATGCAGTTAAGGACCACGTTATCTTGCCCTTGTTCCAAACAGCCCACAAAAGGGACTTTAAATTAAATTCATGTTCTTTTGATCATGCTCAGATTTTCTTGTGAGATATAGTGCAAGTTTCAGCAATTCAGACATAGTTACTGAGTGAGTGTCAGTGTTGGACAGAAGGAGAAAAGTTTCCCTTTGAAAAGCTGATTAATAGCACTGCTTAGTCCTTCAAAGGACTCCCTAACTTTGCCAGCATCTGTTTGATACAGTAGAATCTGTTGGTCCTTTTTTAACACATACCACCAATTTGTTAACTAACTTTACATAATCAGATGTGTAATTAATAAAAAATTGGCGATTTTATTCCTAAAACACATAACCAGCTGCTTGTACCTGTCAGGTTATAATTAGCTTATTGCAAGTACACAGTTAAAATAATAACACGGCGATTCTGGGTCATTACTACAAAGGCTCGTTGAGTAATACTTCCACACAACTTCATTATGTCCTGTAGTCCAAATCATTAAATTTCCAAACATAAGACAGATTTCATGGAAAATTGATGAAACAATTTTCTGTTTGATGTGTGGTAGTGCTGAGATCACACAAAAGCGGCACCAGAAACATTTAAATCACAAGCATCATAATAATTAATGCAGTACAGGGTCGATATGGTTTGAGGAATACAAGTTTTTATCTAAGTTCTAAGGTTGTTAGGGGGAAAAATGAAAAGCAAACAAGCAAACAAAAGAAGGAGACTGACTTCCCTGGAGGCAGAAAAGAAAAAGAATCCCTAATAAATGCAGTCGTGTTCATAATTCTCAAATCTGGCAAGTTAAATGAGAAGTGAGTCATTTTTCCCAACGTAATCTTTTAAACTCCAGTCGATACATCAAATCAGCCCAGAAGAAAGGAAAATAAGATCTATTCTTTGCTCAGCCTTTTTCTTTTAGACCTAACTGAGTTATGTTTAATATCAATATATGATGTTGACAACTTATCCCATCCATCTTAAATTCACCTCCTGAGAAATAGTTTTCCTATTGTCTCAACCTGATACCAATTTATTTCTCTTTCACTGCACTTATTTGTCTGAATTAATCAGCTCTGCAGACAGTACGATCCAAATGAAATTTGATTGGGTTATACATAAACCTGCACAGTATTAGAGTTTGGCCTCGGTGCATTTTATCTCATGCTTTTCTTATGTTGTTCTTGGATTGGATAATTTGTCTTAATGTGATTTATTATTGTGGGAGAAACTGGTCAGAATCCAGTAATCTCCAAACAAGAGAGAATTTATTTCTAATGTAACAAAGGCTATTGTGATCAGTAAACATTTGTCTCTGGGTGTACTTGGTGTTGAAACCAACAGGTGCTTGGATTATTCCGCTGAGGTTCCTGTATCCCTTTGTGTTGTAACACGAAAGGAATTAAGGGGCTGGATTTCCCCGTGATTTATTAAACTGGCACGAGAAACACGCAGGCTCCACTTTAGAGGACATTTGTAGCAATTATACCTCGCCTCCTCGTGGACCAAAGGTAATGATTTTCCAGTGAAAAGAGTGTTTATACAAGCTGACATGCTGTGTAATATAGCATAAATATAGGATAAAATCTGTCCCTCTAATGTAAACATGTTCTATTATTTTTAAAAGAACAGCAATATGAAGAAAATCAGGAGTAGTTTTTAAAGAAAGAGATGTGGAACTATCCCCAGGTTGCATTGCTGGGCTGACACAGCATACTTAACGCTCCTCTGAAAGATCATATTTGTTATTGTTGCTCCAGGATTATCTTATTATCTACAGAATATATTTCTTGATGTAATCAGTGTTTAGATCGTCAGCGAAACATTGTTTTTTTCCACTGATTGTGGGAACTTTATGTGCTAAAAAGAAATCTTAGCACATCTGTTTAACATTTCCACCCAACTGCAAGATTTATTGTGCTCTACATTTTCCTCTTTTTGTTTTATTTTTTGGTTTTTTTCTCAGTATTACTTTCACAGAGTGTTTCAGGTTTGGGCAAATCACCAGAACAACAAATATTTGGCTTGTAAGACATAAAACATTCCGCCTCTATTGTCACACAGCGAAGGAGGAATTGGTAGAGTCTCATTCTCAAAGGATTAAGGGAAAACAAAGATGAAAATCCTCCAGATTGTCACGCATTTGATACTTATTTAAAAAGCAGTAGCAGCAGATTGATAGTCGTGGCCTCATAGCATTAAAGTAGGTTGTAGAATAGATGCCTGCTGGCAATGTGGAGCTAGTCCCTGTGTCCCAGGGTCCTTGGGAATTGGTCTTTAAAAAGGAAAGGGCCATTGGCAGGGTACGAGATGTGCTCAATCGGAGAATCTGACCTGGTAAAAATGGGAGCTACGCTACTGTCACTCTAGGGTCCCTCTCCAGGGATGGATCGTAATTATGAGACTGAGGGCCCTGGGGCCCCATCACTCTAAGAGCTACCCGCTAATCGCAAATCACACAGACCTGGCACAGGAGGTGTCTTCCCTTAGAAGCTGAGCTCAAAAAAGGTCAGACTCGGAGGATGCATATGTGATAAATTGTCCAGACACGGACCAAACATGGTTCAAGTTTTCTTGCTTCAGTTTGTGGAAAAGTTCTTCGCTGTTTAAGAAGCCATGGTCAGTCGTTGTGCAGGGAAACTCATAAAAAATGTGTCCGAGCATATTTTGCAACTCAATTAGAAATAAATGCTTGATTTCCTTGCAAATGTGTTATTTCTGTCGGTAACTGTTAGTGACTATAAAGTGGGAGGAGATGTGCCTACACTGAGAGATGATTGTGAGGTTCAGATGCAACTTCATTTGCTTCCCTGACATCGTCCTGGAGACATTTTAATTAATCGATAATGAACTGTGTAGGCTTAATTTAATGAGACAGGTGGAGTGGTAATCTCTGATGAGATAAAATGCTCATAAATCAAAAGTGTGACTACTCTGAGTTAGTTTCCTTGATTGCAGTGTTTTCTTGTATTTTTTTCCCTCTCAAGGCCACAGCTATTAGTCCTACCACTCACTATCTGTTATTTTGCTCCTTCGCTAAGCCTAATTCCCCAGCAACATTTGATCTTCCCTGTCATCTCTCTCTATGATTCCTCCCGTTGCACTCCTGTAAAAGTCCTGCAGATTCCCCTTCCCCTCAAACCAGAAGGACTTTCAAGGTCTACTCAGATAACGTCACCGCGACTGTGCATCTGTTTCCAATTCTGTGCAATTAACAAGGCCGGCTTGAGAATGTTCCTTTCTATTTCATACTCCTCGATGTTTCTCCTTTTTCTGCCCGTCTCACTACTCCCCAGTCCACAGCTCAGTGGAACATGGCCATTCTTTATGTGTCACTCAAATCAAAACAACGTAGGATCTCTCAGCGTATGTTTGTTTCTTTCCTTGGGTGGGCCACTTCATAAAAACAATCCTCCCATGCTTGTCTGCAGCAGAACATCAGTTTGCCATGGTCTGCCTTAAAAATGAAACAGGTGTGAGAAAACACACCTCAAAATGAAATGAAGAATATACTAAAATGTGCTTAACTGAACTAGCACATGCCAGATATTCCTTGAGTGATGTGTACACGGCAGTTGTATTTGGGCAGTCTGGTCTGTGGCTTCGTAAAAGTCGTCTTGTATTTTTCTTGGTAAATGTACAATAACCATCTAAAAAGTGCCTTTAATTTCTTGCTGAAATGTATGCTTTCCCAGTCTCCTCGCTCCACTTAGCTATAAATCCCAACCTTGTGTAGAGTGCTTCGAATTCAGATGCCAAAAGCAGGAGGCGAATATGGAGTATAGGCGGAAGCGTCTTATGTTTCTGGGTTTTTTTTGCTAAGCCAGGGTACAAGCCTCAGCAAAGTCCTCTGCTGCTTTTTCGGAAGGTCAACAGGTACAGCCGAGGCAAAACTACTGGCCGGCAGAGGCTTAAGCCAACAATATCTTTGACAATGACCAGTGACAGCTTTATGACCCTTTGGCCTTTACAGAGCACATTTTAAAGCCAAAAGGCACTTAGTCTTCCCATTTTCTGGTAAACATTTTTAGCTTCTCTCAAAAACTTTGACTTAAAAAAACAAGAACTTTATTTTAAGCTCACAATACTTTATAATTTCGCTTTATTTTTTATGTACCCCAAAGGCTTACTATCTCTATAACAGAGCCCAGGCACATAAGTGATAATCCAACTAGATCTTGAAAGGCAGCCAAGAGTGAGTGTACATCATATGCCTGCTGAGGCAGTGGTTACACCGAGGCTGTCTTTCCTCCTCCTCCTGCTTCAGGCTATCCCTCAGGTTGTCAGCCAACAGCTGGACCACTGAAGAATATTCATGTTCTGACAGAGGGGTCACCGCTCAGAAGGGTCACCTTCTTGGTGGCATTTGTAATAATCAATTTCCTGATGATATGCAATGCCCCCTGCAACCCCAAATATCAAACAGCTGTAAATGGACCCTGACTCTTGATGCACATCTGCAAAACTTTCTAATATCACCTTTGTGGTGAATATCTTCACTACAGTATGCATATATGTTTGTAAACTTTGCATGAACATCATTGCACACGTTTTGAAAAAGATTTATTAAAAATTCAAATTCTTTTGATTTTCATATAACGTGCTCAGTTTCATCCCTCTACAATCGCGATGTTGCGATGCGTCAGACTGGAGATCTGTGAACATTTCACGTTGAAGTCGCTGTGACTTGAAACTAATAATATTATCGGAAAGGACGTCATAGAGCAAGAGAGCCCAGGGTCATTTTTCCAAAAACTTCTGCACAGCTGGTAGTCTTTTTGCAACCACAGGAGTTGCCCCATATGGGTCATTAAAAAGAATCTAGTTTTAAAGCTTCGGAGAAGTTGGTGAGCAAGAGCCTATTTATACCACGGTCTACAATCGCACCGGGTAACCATGGATAACCTTAGTTATTACAGTGCGTAGATGTGTGGACCTCTTACTAGCCCAATCTGTGAAAACAGCAGGCACTTTTAATATTTGTTCTTTAAATGTTTGTTTAGTTTGGACATCTGAAACCTAACAAATGCGATTTGAATACACCGCCAAGAACCCACACTCTTCCCCTCAGCTCAAGTGGCTGGTAATCCAGTATGGAGTTTGTGTATTTGTCTAACACCGGTAGCTTAGGGCTTTACACATAAATTATGCATAACCAATGTATTTTATTTAAAATTAATTAGTCTGCCACATAGCTGTGGAGTGTTTGCCAATGGAAACAGTGGAACTGAGGGGAGCAGGGGGTAAGAAAAGAAAAAAAAAAGACTCAGTGTGATGGCAGCTGTGACTCCACGGTTCCTCCACTGCTCTCCAGGAGAAGATTAATAGTTAATGGAAGGCCTTTAGGCTGTGGAAATACCCCTAGTGGCCCTATCCCTGTTCTGGGAAAAGTTGTGATTATTGTCAAGGTATTAGAGTGTCACAAAGCAAGCCTTCTTCTTCCATTTCCCAACCCGAATCTTACTTCCTTTTCCTAAAAAACTCTTCCCTACATTTGGCACACAGTCATAGTAAAGCTGGGTATTTATGTTTTACTTAGTTTGTAGCACAAAATCCCATAGACTTAACTTCACACCACTGAGACTCTTTTCCCTCACTCACTTATATGAGCTTTACATAGGGAGGGAGTGAGGTCAGTTTTTCAGACATGGCACAGCATATTATCTCTGGCAAAGCGCGTCAAATCAGCCTGAGCAATTAACTTAGGCTCAGTGCCACAACACAAATCATCAGACTCGTTCGGGGTCGTGTGGATTCTTCTCTCTAGGCAATTAGCCTCCTTCATTAATTAAAAATTCTAATCAGGATGTTGGATCGATAGTATGAATCACGTGTGCTGCAAATCACAGAGGGAAGTTGCATCTTACTTCCAACGCCGGCATTGACAGAGTAATCAGCCAAACTCGTGCAAAGGATTAGTGGAGCAAGGGTTGAAGTGATTGACGTGCTTGTAAATCGTCTGTGATGCTATGCTAATGTACAGCATATACACCAGAAAAATATCATGTCTTATATGTTCTCACTGAAAATACACTGTGAATTATCTAGGTACACATACAGTAGCATGTGAGTAGCAAACAAATGAAGTGAACAGTGTAAATATTTTAATTGTGCAAATGGTGCTTTTTTTTTAATACAGGGGAATGTGATTATGTGAAGAATGTGCTGCTTATTGGTTTAGATCAACATAGTTCTTAGAAAAGATTCTCATGGCTTCAGATAATGTTACGGATACGTTAGAACTTTGTAACTTTGTAACTACAGCAAAATATAACGACTGAAAAAAGCCCAGTGATATTTTCTTTCTTACTCTTAGTAGATCATCAAGTGCTGGTCAGCTCCAAGTCTGACCTCACAAGGGTAAACTCTGGGGGCCAATTATTCTCTGGCTGAAAGAAAGTGTTTTTTTAAATTCTTGTAGTATGTGTATTTGACATATGCACATTCAGACCCACGCTTAAATATGCACTCCGCCAACCTTGCCCGAGCACACATGTGCATGTGTGTACACGCTGCGTGCGTGGATGACTTTTACTGTAAGACACGCAAAGCACAGAATATAGTTTGTCCGCCGTTCTTTCCAATAACACATTTGTTTGTGGTCTTACAGTCGTGGTTTGACTGAGAAAATATCCCCAGTAAATGTCGCTGTTGTTCTTAGGTCAATTTGGAAGGAAAATGAAGTCATTTGGATCCCACAAGAAATCAACATAGACCCAATATTTCCCTCTCATTAGCAAGAAAATGAGTAGGAGGAGACGTCGCTGCAAGAGTTGCAGAGTTGTGGCTGATTCATTTCAACGGGAGGTGAATTACAACTGTGGTGTAGTGTTTCCTCAAATAGTGTCGGCGTACAGCAATTTCTAGTTACTGTTTCTTGGTTCATGCTTAACTCTGAGGTCATGTGGCTTGAAGAAAATTTGATGCCGTGTACAAGTTTGGCCACAGGAAATGATCCGAGACAGACTGCAGGTGTCACTCCCACCAGTATAAAGGACACTGAAGCACCAGCAGCATTAACGCCACATGGCCCGGCATTGATTTACAGAATAAGACATTTACTTCCTGCTGAAAAGTCATCAATAGCTTTTCTCTATCCACCTCTGGCTAATCCTCTTCCTGCTATACTTTGACTCTTAGGGAATTGAGCACATTTCTGGGTTTAGTCTGTTGAGTGCTGCAGCAAAAAAACTTCCTAACCCAGAGCAGCGCTGTTATGTGTGAGAACAGCAGGCGGTGCAAAGTAAGTAAACTCATAATGAGCTGCAGTATTTGTGGCTTCAGCAGGTAGAAGCAGAATGGTATTTTTAAGCTGTTTTGTGTGCTTTTGTTGTTTTCCTTATATATTTGGTTGAAATTTGTAGCTTGTTTCTCAGCTTTTCCTCTTTTACACCCGTTCACATTCACCATCAATGCCCCTGAACAATTTTGGGGTAAAAATATATTTTTTATGTGCAGATTGAACGTTCTCAAGCACAATCACTCGTTGGGTCTAATTTACCATGCATGCTATTGCTGTATTTAAAAATAAAAAAGATGTTTGTGTTTTTCACAATGTCATTTTTCCCTCTGCATATTTCCTTGATAACAAATGAGGACAGATTGTCTGAATTTGCGTGGCCTGTCCCTTTATTTGTTCCAATAAGCTCTTGTCACAATACATCATAAGTATGTGTGGACATTTATTGGGCTCAGCCACATATTTTTTCACAAATCTTCTTTTGTTTTCCAGAGAAAATATGTGCTGCTCCCATTAGCTGAGCTGGAGGGAAATCTTTATTTTATTATTTTGAATGCTTTTTTCCCCCCTTCCGTTCAATCAGCCCCATTGGAGTGCTGTTTTCTATCATCTGTTTGGCTGTTTACTATTTCTCTATTGCGTGTTTCCGCTCGACTAATGCAAAGTTTTCTTGTATACTAGCCAGGCATATGCGCTCTCTTATTCCCACTTAGGGCTAAGTCTTATTGATTTGATTTCTTTTTTTCTCAAGCTGAAATGAATGCCACACAAGGAGCCATCAATAAATCAGGCTTTGTCAGCATCAGCAGCAGGGAATTTCACCGGAGTCAAACCTGTGTTCAACTAGCTGATTTTCTTTGAAATTTATGGCATTGCTGATAGCATGTCAGCTGTTGCTGAGGTGCTGTATATCACATTACCACGCCTATTGACGATAAACAGAGCTGCAGAGCTGGAAGGCAGCGGCCGAAAGAAAGTTAGTTGGGTCTGAGTCATGCCTAGAGATTGTTTAAATTAATCTGGCATGGTTCAATGCTAAAAAAATATATATTTTTTACTCTCTCTCAAAACACTGCTGCTTCAGGCTTCCTGTCAGTTTGATCTATGACCTGAATGATGAAGCCCTTCTTTAGCATCTGCAGTGTGGGCCAAAGTTTTTTGTGGTTTTCATCCATAATGCTCATCCCAGTTCTCTAGCACAGTGCATCAAGAGCTGCGCATTAAGCTAAAAGCACCCTTTTGTCTAAAATGGTGGGAGAAGTCCTTGATGTACTTAAAGATAGTTTATGATGTAATTCTGAAAGAACATGTCAAGTTCAAGCAGTGCCGTATGCAGCGTTAAAAAAAGAGCTTTATGTGTTATAAATACATAGTGAGTCAGAGCTTTGCACAGATGTATGTTCATCCAAAGCAGACACATAACTATGCTACAAATGGCCCTTCATTTTCTCTTTTTCCTTTTTTTCTCTTTAGAGTGGAGGACTTGACCCATTGTTTTGACCTGTCTTGCCTTTTAATTGCTCACAGTTTGGATTATGTGATTGTGACAGATCACAGAGTGATGCCACGTCACCACCACAGCCCCCCAGCTGAACTTTACAAATTGTAACAAAGGTGAAAAAGAACAGTCGGTTTTGCCCCCAACAGACAGAAAGAGCAGCTGTTTTCAATTCCTACAGGAAATCTGCAGTGAGTGATGTTTAGAGGACCAGCAGAGCATATCAGTGACACAAGACAAAGTTGTTTTGTAAAAAACAGAAAAATGCTCAAAGCGAAGGGGAGAAAAAAAAAATCTTCCACTCTGTCATTTTCTGAAGTGGCTTGAGACATTGCCAAAGAAATTCCCTCAGACATAACAAGGTTTTATGACAGGGAACTGCCCTATGAAACTTCCCATGCTTGATGTTCTCCAGTGTAGGCTTTGCTATGGAGCTGCAGTTTTGTTCATATTTATGTCATATCGAAGTTCACAGACACACTGATTGTTATCTATGAGGGAAGAGCCATTTCAGCCCTGAATCTAACAAGGTTACCATACTGTGGCTGTCAGCTAAATGGTGACGGGTGAGGTCACAGGCAGCACTGTAACCCCGAGTCTCCAGCAAAACAAAGTGATGATTTTAAATGGGCCAGTCTTCCTCTGAGAACACAGGCCAATTGTTCTGCAAAGCTTTCTGTCTGACTTTTGTCTGACTTTCACAGACCTCCATCACTGAGTTATGTGAGGAAATGCTCGCCGAGATCACAGAATAACATTTTTTTCTCAGGAGTCGCGAGTGCATTTCACAACAACGCCCACTTGAACGAGATTGAACTTAAAATGAAACACCGTGCAGGGGCTCCTTTCAAAATGAGAGCCCTAACAACTTTTACAGAAGGTATAGAAATAACAAATGACATGCCACCTCTGTATTCATGAGTTACATTTAATGCTCAAGGTTTTCGTGGTGTACAAATGCATGCGCGATGACTGCTTCCCTCAAGGTTGCTTTTCCGTTCACACAGTGATGCCTTGCACGTATTTGTTGTTTCGGAGAAAGCCTTAAAGTCGAGCTGGTGCGTTCCAGAAGATAATAAAAAAGTATTAAACTGAGGTGTTTAAATTCTGTCTGTTTATATTCAATTGTGCAAATAAGTGGAATTCAGTCATTCTGCAGTGCACGCTTAGTCAAATAAAGAATTTATCCAGGCATTTAAACATTTTCCATTATCATTCTGACTAATGCACCGCTACCCTCCCCTGGATTTTAACAGCTTCTCTCACTACATATACAACAAGGTCTGCCAAGAGAACACTCTGAGAGGTGACGACTTGGCAGTCGCAAATAGCAACCTGTGACACCGATTCAACAGTAATACATCAAGGCAAGCAGCATTAGAGGTGCAAGGGAGAAAATGTACAATGGATGGCATGAGTGTAATGTGGAATTTTTAATGTAACAGTAGAGCTAATTGGTTGTGATACAGTGGATATAAATTACAGTGTGTTTTGGGAGGTTGGAAGTTATGATTATGTTAATTTCTTTTTGCCATTTGCTCTCGTCATTTTATCAAAGTTGACACGGCCTCAGCAGCTGAGGAACTGTTTACAGCGCATTTTGCTGCAGCATTATTTTTCGCCATCCTAACGCAGATAAAACCCAGAACAAAGGCACTTTAGTGATTACCGGAGCTCTGAATCGTCGCTAAATCTGCATCCTCGGCAATTAACTTCCAAGTCTCATTCGTAACTTCTTTCACCGGTTAAGCCTTTGCCTCGGCTTTCTATCCCCGACTCGTAGCTAATACCTAAGTTGCAGCTGGAAAAACTGAAACTGTCCTTCTCTCCCTCTCTGTGCAAGTGTGCATTTGAAATCACTGCAGAGAAGAACATCAGAAGTGTATTTGCTCGTCATAAATCGTCACCTGTGTTTTACCTCCATACGAATTCACATATGTCCTTCTATTAATCACCTGCTGCATAGACTTAAAGTCTCTCAAGGTTCCTGAGATTGTTCGAGCAGTTGTTGTTTCCCTTTGATTGCACTTTTACAGCAGCCTTCTGTTGATATCCTAAGAATCCGTTCCTTGCAGGTGTTTCCAAGGACAGCGCACTTAAACACTCAAACCATTTGTCCCCATTGAATGCTTGATTGAAATTCTGTTTACAAAACAGGCAGCGAGTTACAAGTGCATTCAGTGTCTTCTTGCCTCCAAACACATATCCTACACTTGCTTTCCCGCTTCTCATAAAAAAAAGCAAAGACTAAACAAAGATGCACCACTTCACAGTCACATGCCAATGCCGAGAATAATGACGAATAACACAATCTTCTTTGCGCGTGTTATCTCTGCCTCACAGTCCTCCAGTTTCTCCTTTAATAATCAGGCTTATTCTCAGAGGAGAACACCTTTTGTCGAAACAAGCTGTGTTCCCAATAAAGGCATCGCAGCACATTTCATCTTTTTTTCTGTCAGTATCGACTTTGCTTACAGCTGCTGGTAGCATCTCGTATGCTGCAGCTGAAGTAACTCCTCGATTTTGTCATGCTGGAAATTTTACAGGACATTTTTGTAAATAGCTGGATGTGTGTGTGTCTTTGTGTGTAGTTAGTGCTGAACCCACTGACTACAAGCTCAGCCACCGATGCTCGCCTGACTCTCTGCATGCTGGGCTGATAGAACAGAATGACCACTCCACTGCAGGGAGAAAGAGAGCGTGGACAAAACTATCACTGTGATTAACTGTAATGATTGGGGGTGGAAATGGGTGTTTAGAGGGTTGTGGAGAGGATGAGGGCCATGTCTGCCAAATCTGGAGGGGCGGCGTGCCACATGCAGGCCTCTGTTGGCTTGGGTAATAGTCCCCATGTGTAGTGCGCTGGGCCCTATCCCATGAGGTACTGTGCACACAGGAGGCCACTTGAAAACCTATCTGGATGTATCAGCAATCAGAGTCAGAACAAGCACACAGGAGAGTAATCTGTTCCAGCTTGTAGAGCGTGCCAGGGTTGGAGGAACAGAGATGAGACTCTGTATGTGTGAGAGTGTGTGATTGGAGGGGTGGGAGACTTATGGCTTCATTTGGACGGGGTCATGGTTAGTCAGATGGCAAAAACATGTCTATCCCCAATGCAACGTTTACACACACACATTCGCACACACACACATCACTCTGATTCCAGTACACATCTTAGACACAACCCGTCAGATTTTGTAAGCAGTGCTGGCAGCCTGTGGCATAGCCGCATCATTAAAATCCCTTCAGCAACTGAGTTATAGGTGGTTTGTTGACTTCCAAGGACATGTCATGGGTGGTAGGTAATGCTTAAGATCCAATAAGGTTTTTGCGTCAAGCAACAAATATGCAGAGACAGCTCTAACCATCCGAAGAAATCTCAGACATGGCAGAGACCAGTTTTAATCTTTTCCCTCGCAGTAATTCGTGGAGTTTTACAACTGCATGTACCTCCCTTCCAAACTGCCAACATTCTATTAACAATAAAAACTGAGAGTTTGGGCGATTAACGAAAGAGCTTTAAAAGCTCCGCAGCACACCTCGATATGCCAGACCGGTTCAGTTTTCCAAACTAACAGGATACGTCACGTCAGTGTCATTCCATCCTTTCTTCAAGGAGTTGATAAAGAAGATGTTAAAAAAAAGAAATGGTATAATCAGTATGCAGTGACCCAGAGGAGGTCACGCTAAGCCTTTGGGAGTTGACTAATGAAAAGTCCAATCAGCACAGCAGAGGACGATTAGAAGGAGCCCCAGGCTGCGATGGGGAGTTGGAGAAAAGAGAGAATAACTGCAAGAGGAAAGAAGGATAAAATGAATGAGAAGGGGATGAGCAGAGAAGAATATGGAGCGGATGCTTCCCACAGACGCATACACACAAACACACACTTCTTCCCATGATACTGGTAGAGTGCAGTTGCTTGTGGTCAAGCTTAAGTTGCAAAACAGAGAGGCTAAGAGGGAAAACATGTGTTAGTACTTTGTCTTAGCGTCGGTTAATGATGGGGAATAATTGGTGTTACTTTGTATTCCTGAATTTATTGCTCTTCTGTAGCTGATCCCGTAATGAAAGACTTGGAATTTAGTGAGCTTCAGCACTCTGCCATTTTTCTGCTTCAGGTCATTAGATCAGATTCGTTTGGTCGCAGACAAAAATAAAAAGAGAAAAAGTAATAAATTTAGAATTTAACAGATGATATATTTTTATAGACGTACTTCGCTAAAACATTTGGGATTTATTACAAGATTTGAAAAAAAAAAAGAACAACATCGTGACACAGCGTGGGAAGTACATTCGAGGTTCCAGCCAAATTTAGAGCCATTTTCTTCACACTATTAATAATCCAGTGAAAGTCAACTGAGCAGATTTGTTCTTTTCTTTCTTTTTCCTTTATTCATTTATTTATTTATTTATTCTTTTTTAGTTTTGCCTTGTGAAGTTCTATTCCACATTTACACCTTGGGAGCTGCCAGGACAAGTACAGCCAAATGTTGGCCACTGAGAAGCTAGGCCAGCCAGACTGATGAATCTGTGACCACAACAAAGCACCACATTTGGCTTCGATTGCTGCGGCCTGTGCAAGCTGGCCAGACGCACTTGACCATTTTTTGCACACTTTCATTCACTAACCTGTGAACTATCACCTGCAAATGATTGAAAGTGTCAGCTGTTAGAACAGGGAAGTAAAAATTAACTTTGGGGTCGCAAGTCAAACTGGCTACTGTTAAAGTTATTAACCTCATTGGTCACTGTAAATTTCCTCCACTCTAAATGGGTTTTCTGCAATGAATTTGAAAAGGATACGATAAATAACTTCTAGTGAAAAAAAAAGAAAATGTCATGTGTCCACGTCGGTCTTGATGCCAGGAGTACCAAGATATGATTATCTGATGTTTTGTTGAGATCATGAGATCAGAAATCACACTACTTCAAATATTGCTTTGGCCAAAAAATATTCAATTTTCCCAGAATCAGCACATTCGTTTCCAGAAAGGGTCTTTACTCATTAATTCTTTTCACCTTTATTTTTTGTCTTTCGATCTCAAATCTGCTAAAACCTTTAGGGTACTTCTGCACTTTAACTCTCGCCCTGATCTCCACAGCAGCAAGGAAACTTGCTAGGTAGCACTGAAGAAGACTCCTATTTCCTCCTTCAACAATTAATGCCCACCGCACTGGTTGTTGCACATGCCAACGGTATGGATCCCCTGCAGTCTTCCCCTGATTGGTAGGTGTGGCCACTTAGACAAAACCTCTGCATCAGTGCTGGAACAGAAGAAGTCAAAACATGAATGAACCCTTCATGGCCGATCGTTTTGCCTAACTATTTTTAAAGCCCTGTAGAATTGTAACCACATAAGGTAGCGCAATATTTTTTTTGCATATAATACCGGAGGAATTGTACTTGCATCTTGTGCATTCAGCTTGTCCTAGGCCACAGTTTCCTTCCACATATGGCTTTGCAAAAATTGTGTTAAAAGCATTTGCAGCAACAAAAATATAATATTCCAGAAACACACTTTGCCAATCTGATCAGCTGGTCATAGCATCTATCTGATGTCCGCCATTACCTGCCCGAAACCGGAAGTGACGTCATTTTCGCGGAAAACGTATTTTTTTCCCATAGGGCATTTACAAAGATATGCTGGTGTTTTTAAAATTGATGTTTGATTTTATGCCTTTCCGTATAGTTTCTGGGATGCTTAGAACTCAAATTACACAGTTGGAAATAGTTTATTTTTATGCACATGCTGGTTTTTTGCAAATTTGCATTATAATATTTATTTTTGTTTTTCATACAGTATATAAAAATTGGTGTATCTCAAAAATAAAACTGTGAAGACAAAATAAATTTCCTGTTGTTGGGAACTATTTTGTGCAACTTTTTTGCATTTTGAAGGATATACCTCTGAAATTTCTCAAACTAGAAATATGTGTAAAAAAACAACGATGATTTATTGGACTTTTTTGCAATTTATATAGTTTCTATGGACTTAATGCATATTATATTATTAAAATTTGGGATATAACGGTTGTATTTATGTATAGCAACTTGAAATATTCCCAGAAATGGCACTACCGCATGTAAAAATATAAAGATAAGCTCTGGCGGACTTGGTTCTATGGTAGGTCTTAAAGGGTTAAGCGTAAAAGTCTATTTAAGCCGTTGAAGCATCTCCCTTTTAGTCATCTAACAATCTCTAAGCTCCTCTACTGTTTTATCATTAAAACGGTGGTAATGACCAACCAAGATACACTCACGCCTCCAGTCCAGCCTTGCCCTCACGCTCCAAGGTTACGAAACACAACATCTACAATGAAAGCTGAAACAGTACCAAAGCAGTTACTTTTGTGTGTGCCACCAACCTTGAATGGGACTTTATAGTTAACATGTCCTTGCGTGAGGCTTTTATTTCCACTTACTTTGCAGCATCAGAGTGACCAACCGAAGATGAAACATGACGCCCATGAGCAAAACTTTCCACAATTGTTTGCTCCAGATTTCAGAGGTGAATGAAAAAGATGCTGACCCTAATGAAAATCCAATATCAGGAGACTAACTTCTTAGTCTAATTCTACCAAGATCTCTACATGTGCACGAGCAGGCAAGCTTCAAAGCCTTATTCCTGGCCACACATTACAGTCTTTAAACTTGGCTGAGAGATCCACAGATGATGACAATAAAAGTCTGCAGATGAGGAATGAACATTATCCTTAAAATTACACGTGCCTGGTAATGATTACAGTCATTTTTTTCCTACAGTTTCACTATCCAGACATTGTCACCCTTGAAGCTGTGTTCATACTGTAAACGAAGCCATCCTGCACACACTAGGAGGGTGACACTCTCAATTTCTGTTCTGCTGCTTTTCCCTGAATTGCGTGTATTTTTGCCTCCCTGTCACTTACAGAGTCATTGGGTTTCAAACGCAATTTGCGCTCAAGGCGAAAGCACCTAAACTGAGACTTCCTCTTGCTCCCTTTTCAGTCAAGGCCTTATGTTGGTATTGATTAAAACTGTGTCTTTTTGTCTCCTGCCAGCATTTTCTACAGCCTGTTGTGAGCTGAGAGAAGACAGCGATAGAGAATAAAGAGGAAAAATGGTGACTAAATCCAGAATATGGAGAATTTAAGCTCTGGGTTATTCTGCCATCCATCCAGTCAGAGAAACATTTGACTTTCCTCCCAAGGCCAAATGACTGGAATAGAGTTATTATATGGCACAATATGGTGTCTGCTTCCCTTGCAATCTTTTTCCACTACGCCCAGCTTGCTACTTCTACTGCTGCTCCCTCCCTCCCTGCGGTGGCGTTTGGTTTGAAGGGGTCCTGGGAGGCATGGCCAGTCTGCTTGCTGCCTGGGTGTAAATCAGAGGGGCAGGCAATAGAACCACATCTGTAACAATACTGTCAGGTTAATGTGGAGTCATTTTGGAAGAGAAGAATTTGCATCTGGGAACATCTGGTGGGACATTTGGAAATGCCTGCAGTCGGTCACTCAGTCGTTTTCCTCCTGTTGTCTCATATTCTCTCCCTGTTAGCTGTCCTTCTTTCTTTCACTTGATTCCTCTTCATTTCTGCTCCTGATCTTGTCAACATTTAAATCATTGTTTCTTTGTTCTACTTCCTTGTGTCGTTTTTTTTACCCTTTCTGTGTCTCACCATCTGTTTCTTTCCCCAGTTTTTTACTTGATTTCCCTCCATTACAACATCTCTCTTTTTTTTCTCAACAGCCCTACTTTGGGAACACCTTATTCAGACTTTCAGAGAATCTTGGGGATTGTAAACAAGTGTCTCCAACACTGTGCAAACTTTAGTTGGTGCTGACACGTGTGACACACAGCCCACAGCCTAGTATAACAAGGCATTCAACAGCCTGAGATACAGTGCTGCTTATCACACTGTAAAAAAGAAAGCAAACTGTAAGGAAATGGAAAATGTCCTGGACATTTTCTGCCACTACATCACCCTGTTTTATGGAAGTTAAGGGCATTTCCATAAATGGTAAATGGTAAATTCAATGGGTGGTTACAAAACACGGAAAAACATCCGTGAAAACTTGATGTGGAAAATTCCTTAATTTCATTTTCATTTATTTATTTATTTATTGTTTGACTTTTTGCTGTGTGTGTGTGCATGTCATGGTTTCATATAAGGCTGCTCTAAATCCAAACAAAAATGCATGCTTTACATGCAATTTCATAGCTTTGTTTTAACAGGTAAATTAAGCACATTTCTTTGCAAGAAAACTACCAAGAACAGATTGAAAACATAACCGGTAAAAGGGGAAAACTACACATAAACAGATCCAGATTTTAGTTTCTTTCTAAATGGATTAATTGGTCATTTATGACCCACTGTGAAAGTAAACTCATCACAGCACAAAACAGAAGAAAGGTCTGGTCAATTATGCTTAACATCGACTCTATCAGCACCTCTAGCGGATTCGTTGTTAGTCCAAGAGCCCGAGGCACCGCTGGTTAGACTGGAGAGAAGCTCAAACATAAGTGTCCGTGCACAGGAGACCAGATGCTGGCTGTTTTTAATGTCGGTGCCATTAAGCCAGCTCCCCTGGCATTCTTTGGATGCTGTGCTGCCTGTTGCCTTGGGGTGAAAGTCATTGGATTTAATACGGTTGGGTTAAGGAGCAAAAACAAAATTTAGTGGAATGTGTTGCTCCCATACGAATGGCAATAGTGAGATTCATCTGATCAGATCAAATTACACCATCAGAGGCAGTGACGACTTTGTTACCACATGCTTTTAAATGACTCTGTTCAGAAAGGAAATGGTGAAAAAACTGGACGTGCCTCCATACCAGTAACACTGTCCTAAACAATGTATGGCAAGAATGTGGGTTAAAGAAGTAAAAAATATTCGTTTGTTTGTTTGGTTTTCTTTAAAAAAAAAGAAAAGCCAAACTAGGTCATTGACCTGAGTTGGAAAAAAATATGGAAAGCGTCTGCACAACTTGCAAAATCAGTCAGCATAAATAAGGCGAAGAGAAGCCAAGGAGAAAAAATAGTCATGTTAGCATTATGAGGGAAAGATTCTGTCTGTACATGGGTTAGGGTTATGTGAGTGCTGAAAAACATGCCTAGTACTGCACCGCAGCAACCAAGTCTTCGATGACAGACTATGAATACTCGCTGTACGTTCTGCTCTTGAAATATTGCCTGAGGCAATGGTTAGACTTTTTTTTTTTCTGCCGACCATCTCAGTGCAAACCACACACAGGGTGGACAATATTTAATCCGGTCTGCAGCATGCAGTGAGTAGAAACGCCTTCAAGTGAAAGGCACTATTAGAATAGGAATACGCAGAAGCACAGCATAGCTGGCATTTATGAAGACAGAGCTTCAGAATTAACCTTAACCTAAAAAAGGAAAAAGAGGAAAAGGATACCAAGATTGCCCTCAGAGAAGGAAAACAAGCTATTTTGCCACATATGAAAAATGTACACTTTTTTCATATAATCACCGACCGCGGTGTGAAATGATAGTGTTGGCCAAGTTGTTAATTTGAGTAACAATCGAGGGAACGTGAACTATTTTAGTTGTTTACAGAGAACATGTACACCCAATAAACACTCACTAAAACAAAATGCAATAAATCATGTTTTAAAGCATTTTTTATCATATTTGTTTTAATAGCTCTTGAAAGGAGATCAATAGGATGCATATCTTTCAGTGCTACACCATGCTGAAATAATTTATCCACAAGCTAAGTTGCCATGATCTAACTATATGAAGTGACTTAGTGGGAATTTCCTTACACCACTCTTTTGTGGGCGGCTTCATGACAAGACCGTGGCTTTGAAGCTTTGCTGTTTATTAATTAGAGAAGCAGAAACTCCCCTGTTTGTGCGTGCCCCTGGCTTGTCTGCAGCGGTGATCTAAGGGCTTTGTGCATGATGATGGTGAAGTACGGGTGGGGGCGGGTGGGGGGATCACAAGTTCTACAAAGTGCTCCGAAGAGAAAGATTCACGAGTAAATTAACTGTAGCTGTTGCCATATGAGTTGGCCTGTGTCAGCTGAGCTACAGTAATCGAGGCCAAGAAGCATTTTGAAGACGTCCTGTTAGAGCATCTTGAATGCTGAAGCACAAATGGGAAAATGTTTGCTGATCGGAAAAATGAACGCATTTACTTAAAAAAAAGAAAGAGAGTTGTTTTTATCTAGAGGACATGCAGTAGGTAAATACCAACGAGACTTGAGCAGTGTGAGATTGATTTAATTGAGCTATTTGAAGCTTATTCATTAGCAGAAGAGATCTTATTCCACAAGACTCAACTTTAATTAGTCAATTAAATTAAAGGCATTCATGATACACGTTTAGCAGCTGCAAATGACTCTCTTTCTAATGACAGTTGATAACAGCGGATAAGATTAATTGACTATTTTCATGTGTGAATTGGAATAGATGAAATTCAGCTCTGCATTAGTGGCAAATATTTGTAAATACAAAATCATATGAATAAGCAGTGGCTTTATTATATTTAGCAACAGCTACATCGGTTTTGACTTTCTCATCATTTTCATATGAAGCTCATCCAGTTTCTGCATTTAAGAAGATCAACATATGAACTTTGGGCTGGGGGGCAACCGTTACCTTTAAAGCTTTGGTGTGTCTAGAAGGTCAGAGGAAAATGACGGCACGTTGTGTTTAAGATGCTGACAGGAGCCATTACTCGCCAGCAGTATTTCTGAATGATAACCTGCTGAGAACCACATCCTAAAATGTACCAGCATACAATAAATCTGGGTGACCAAGCCAAAGAGGAAATTCCTGCTTCTGCTGTCAGAGAGTCGGAAAAAGATGGGAAAGCTGGAAAAAAAAACAAAAAGGGAAAGTGAAAACTCCTACTGACCTGGCATAATAAGAGCCAAGCAAAATGATGATGCTTCCCAGAGGCACACACTGTTGTTGGTCCAGTGTCCAGTGATTTGTATTAAAACTAGGAGCTAAAATTAACTCTGCTCATTTTCATCTATATTTTTCATGGATTTAAAAGAAAATCTCCTTCCTGTTTTCTTGACCCTGATCTGCTAAGAACTTTCACGGTCAAAAAACACTCCAAACTCTGGGTATACATGGTAAAATGATCCCATTAACAACAGCTATAATTAACGATGTGCACCTCTGTTGTAACCTCGTGCAAACTTGAACACAGTGTGCTTTATTCACCTGGAAGGCAAAGCACGGGATATTTTGAATAGGTGTTTGTGGGATTAAGATGTAATCCGACACAAAGTTTCCTGACAAAACAGAGGCAAGTGGTAGGAAGATGACTTGGATTAGTGGGGAAGGATTTCATGGACAATAAAAATACTTCACCCCCTACTGTTCAGTCAAGTTTGAGTACTCAATATTATGGATCTGCAGAGTAGAGTTGTTGCTATTCTTGAGTTGCAATTGACTGTGTGTGTGTGTTTGTGGACAGCAAAGGTGGGTGGGTGGGTTATGTCTCTGTGAGGCAGCATTCGTGTGCTCATACTAGTTAGAAAGCTGATTTTGGTAAGAGTGCTGTTTTTGAGTCAAACGCTGACCCCTGAGGTCATCATGATCGGGGACACACATCCCAGAAGTGGGTAATGAATCTAGAGAGCGGCGATGTAATGACAAAGAGCACCAGGCTGAGGCTTCTGTGCGTTAGCTGAACTCAGTCTGTGTACTCCACTCAGACACTTTGTTTTTTTCAAATCTAAATTCATAATGAATATGTTGCCTGACTGGTAATGAAATGTCGCGTTTTAAAAATTAATTAATATCAAACTTTGTATCAGACCTGACGTTGGCCATTTTACAAAGTGCCTGAAGTCTCTGATCAAAGAATTGGGGCAGTAATGGTGCATTTATTCAACTGCGTCAGTATGCAGCTTTTCAGTTTGGCTCTGCTCGGCCTATCCCAGCTGTCACAGGGCTTTAATGATAATTACCAAAATGCACAGTTAGATGATGTCATATAGTAGAGTCGGACGATTACAGTTCTTGTCTTCACTGCCATTACAGTCACATATTTTGCCATTTAATTCTAATGAAATAGCCGCAAGTGATGTTGGCCAATGTAAAGTAAATTGAAAAAACATCATTAAATGAACCAACTACACGAACAGCTGCTAAAGTTATACGGCCATTCAAAAACATGTGGTCAAAACAATCACATTAAAAGTCATTTCACAAATTTTCTGAATGTTGTTCTAACATTATAAGGTTTCCATACGAGTAGGCATGACACCACTGACAGGCCACAATGACACCATTAAAAAAACGATTATATTCGAATAAAATTGCATGTTTCTCCAAGTTTGAACTCAGTGGACCCATCTAAGATAATGGCAGTGCAAAAGTCTATTTAAGCATTTCTTTTAACCCCACATAATCCAACACATCCATTCACTTCCACTTATCCTTTTCAGGGTCGCTGGAGCCTATCCCAGCTGTCATAGGGCGAGAAGCGGGTGCACCCTGGACAGGGCTGACACACAGAGACAGACGACCATTCGCACCTATGGGCAATTTAGATTGATCAATTAACCTATCCCTACTTACTGCGTGTCTTTGGACCGTCGGAGGAAGCCGGAGTACTCGGGAAGAACATGCACACACAGAAAGACCCCGCCCTGATGGTGGAATTGAACTCAGGACCTTCTTGCTGTGCAGCAACAGTGCTGTGCCACTGTGCTGCCCTACACAGTGAACTTTTAAATGAGATATATAAAGTCCATATTTTGATGACTCAACTCTTCTTGCGTAGCTTTGCATGAGTGACCAAGCAAAATCTTCTTATGAGCTTTTGCAACCCCTCAGTTCATCCACTGTCTGAAACAATCTGTTTTTGCCTCCCCTCCCTTTGAGGTTACACACTTCTGATTGTCTCTCACTTGCAAACAGTGCATTAGATTTCTTCACAGTGATTTCTTTTTTCCTCCATTTTCTGAAAGGAATGAATGAAACTTTTCGTACATTTTCTTTTCTCTAAAGTAATGACGTCTAGCTTTACAACTGAGGCATCGTATGTACCTTTACAGTTTGATACACGGATACAACGAACTCTACAAAGGTTTGAGGAATTTCAATATTTGCCTTCACTCTAGCTTGCAGGGTGACATTTAAATGGAACCAAATAATTTCAAATCAAGAAACATACAGCTAGAGCCATAGAGACACAAAATGGAACCAAAAGAAAAAAGAAAAAAGGGATCCTGCAGCAGATGGTGTTACCCCCACAGAGCCCTGATCTCAACATCATAAAGTCGGTCTTGGATAACACTAACACACAGAAAAAAATCCTGTGAAAGAAACATCTTGCCTGCCAAGTAGCTTTAAAAAAAAGTCTGCATACATTTAATATTTGTCTTGGACTATTGTCGATGTCACCAAATGTTGATGAAAAGCTTTCTTTTCTGATCTCGTCATTTATGAAAGCACCCTGACTTGAGTGTCTAAAATATTTTTCAGACTGACAGTTTTTGGAGAGCGCTGGAGTCAGACTGGTGACAGAAGACTGTTAGCAGGTATTGCTAGTTTTTCTCTACTTACAGCTAAGAACATCTTTATTGATTTCGCAGCACAGATGGCTGTTTCTGCCCCCCACATGCAGCCAGTCTGTTTTCAAGGCAAATCAAATTATATCTCTCAGGGCACAGTCCACCCGAGCCATTACAGAAAATAAAACCCTCATGTCTCAATTCCAGATTTTACACTAAAAATACAGGTCTTTGTTCTGTGAAATCAGTCCCAGCACTCTTCCTGAGCTTGTTTTCGCAAGCAGTGAGTGGACCAAGCTTACATTTTCTGAACGATCACAGAGTTTGTTAATGTTTGCCACAGAGTTCCAGTCAATGTCCTTGGGGCTGGCCTGAGAATGGTTAATGGTTAGAATCCAGCTTTGGGCGCAGGAGGAGTCAGGTATTTTAATAGGCGTTATCGAAAGTAAGATGGCCATTGGGTTTGGTGTTAAGTTTCCCTTGTGCCAACAGAAGTGATTTAGTTGTGTATACCTGAGCTTTAATCAATGGGAAAGAAGTTTGAAGTAATATCAGGAATGTTTGCTTTTAGTCAGGAGACCTTGATGAAATTGCTGAAAATACCCGTGGAAAGAATCTGAGCAACCTCCCTGATGACAGAGCTACTTTCCACATGAATTTAAAAAAATAGAAAAAGGCTGAGATTTCTTTTTTAAGGCAGGTAGAGGGGTTATTTTACCTTTATCTAATTCTTCTTGTATATGTTTGTGTCCTCTGCATATGGTTAATTGTTTGGGGAATTTTTTTGTTATGTTTTTTTAGATTATAGAGATTTTAGGTGGCAAAAGTAGTCTGGCTTTTGGTCTTTTGGTTTAGCAACTGTGACTAGAAAAACAAATTTGTGTCCAAATCACATACTACTGTAAGAACCGTAAAGTAAAATTAATGCTGCAAGGAGCGATGATTGCACCCACGCAGTTCCTGCAGCATGTGGATGTCTGAAGACCTGAACTCTGAGTTACACATGAGCTCCTTTGTTCATTAGGTGGCACTGGAGAAAAGAATTCAATTTCATGTTGTTGTATACAGCGTGTATATGTCTCCGTGTATAGTGCCTTTAGATTCAACTGACGAATGGTTATGATTCGAGACCTAACATTGATGAAAATTGCGCCAAAATTAAATTCAAAATGTCCGACTTCCTGTTGGCTTTAGAGTGTGCCTTTTGTATAAGTTGTAGTGCATCACAGGAGCCCCTCCCCCATATGCAAGATCCATAAAATACTACAACTGAGATGGGTGCCAGGTAGCATGATAGCCATTACAATTCGCAATGCTGAATAGATAATCAGATCTCTTCGGGTGTTCATGGACAAATTTCACAGAGCTCAATTCCACCAGTTTGGTGAGGTACATAAAGTAAGATAGGACTAGGTAGGATTATTATTGTCATTAAATATTGTTATGGAGCTGTGTATAGACTGGGATCATTATCAAACAGAGAAGTGTGGGTCAGACAATCTATATATACGTGAAATACAACAGCAAGTCTTTACTTTAGACTCACCAAATAAGAAAATAATCCAGTTAAATCTCTAAAAGTTTGTTAAAGTGTAGCAACTGAAAATTTCAAAAGAATGTTTCTTAAATTTTAAATAGCAAACTTTCTGTAGGATTTAGGGCATGACTCTTTTTTTGGAAGTCTTGGCATTTTTCATTTCAACAGCTCTTCTGTTGCAGTTTCCTAGTGGGCGCTGTGTAGCCGTTTTGCTTGCACAACAGTCAGACCAGTAAGGTATGTACATTTTCACTGCTCCTCAGGTGCGGTTAAAATTTCATTAGGTTTTTTTTTTTTTTAGGCTCCCAGAAAGGAGATTCATTTTAATAAATAATTATAAATGGAGCAATTCCAACAGGGCAAACACAGTCAGTGTTATGAGGCTAATTACAAAAATGTCACCGCAGATATAACTGGATTTATAACAACAGTTGCTGATGTGCAAGTCTATGTTCAGTCATCATTTTGCATTTTACAAGTGACAAGATTTTGGTTTTTTGTTTTACTTTATTTGCTTCTTTTTTTTTTTTTTAGGACAGTAAGGCTTATTGATACTGACAAGCTGCTTCTAAGAAAGGCACTTGAGTATGCATGACACATATATATTTCATTAGATGTTATGAATATGTATGAATAAAAGCTCTGCAGGGTACTTTGCGCAAACACACACATTCATCAAAATCACTCTGAATGAGGTAAGATGGTGTTTAAAGAACTTTGTCTCCCAAGGACTTATTATTCAGGATCACACATTAGCTGTGGGTGATGAACCCATATAAAAGTAGCAGGTTTCTGTCATGTGTATGTGTGTTTAAAGCTGGAGGTGGATACACTATTTATAGCTGTAAGAAATATGCTTGCAAAGTAAGATTTACCCCCTCTTGCTCCCTTAAATCCCATTTTTACATTGAGGTGACTCTTTTTTTGATACGAATGCATATCCCATGCTTCATTCTTCAAAAAAAGGATTGGCATAGAAGCAGAGAATATTTATCCGTATGGGCATGTGTAAGAGTAGCAAGAGAGTTTGTGTGTATCTCAGTGGGTGTAAGAGAAAAAATATCAGTAGGAACACATAATACTGTAAATAAAGCCAAGCATAAATTAGGGCCTGTGTCCACAGGCAGTGTTTTTGTGCTCTCAGCATCTATTTTCCATACAAATCCTATGAACCTGTGAAGCTTAACACTGACAGCACTCAAAGTCCTCTGCACACAAATGTCCTGAATGGATACCCGAGGGCATTTTCTCATTTGGCAATAGCTGCACTCCTCAGCGTTGCAGACATCAGAAACTCTGCTGCAAGTGAACCTTTTGCTTATTAGTAAAGTTGATCTGAGATGCTTTTGAGTGAAAATTGCTGATCTTGCATGGTTGCATTTGGCCAAACTTCTTTTCAGTATTTGCTATGTTCAGACATAACAACCAGACAAAGGAATGACATAAAGAAATCTGAAAATAAAAGAACATGTGTATGCAGCAGTTCTTTGCACACTGTACGCACTACACTCATTCTTATGTCCCTACTATCCCCACTTCCCTTTACCCTTTGTTAATTCATTTTAATGGACAGAGCCTCACAAATATCAACTAAAACCCAGAAAAACATATATAAAAGTTATGCATTTATGATTTTTACACCATTGAGTGAAATAAGACTTCGATCCCCAAGCAAAGCATGACTTAGTGGAGAAACCGTTGTTGGCAAGCACAGTGGTTTTCATCCAAGATTTTTTGGTATGTGGCCCATGCATTGCATCCTCAGTGCAGGGAAGTTGTTGTATAGCCTTAGCAGAAAAGCAGCCCCAAAGCATAATCTTTCCACATCTACCCTTGACTGCACTGATGGTGTTCTTTAGGTCATACTCACCATTTCTCTTCCCATAAACAAACTCCTCCTGTATAGTTTTCTACCACCTTCCTCATGATCATCCTCACCCCATGAGGTAAGATCTTGCAGAAAGTTCCAGTCCGAGGGTCATTGATGATCTATTTATTGTTCTTCCATTTCCAAATAATCGCACCAACAGTTCTCACCAAGGTTCTTGCTGATGGTCTTGTAGCCCATTTCAGCCTTGTGCAGGTCTACAATCTTGTTCCTGATTTTCTGTGACAGCTCTTTGGTGGTGGAAAGGTTGGAATGGAAGAAACTGATTCTGTGGAAAGTTGAGTATTATACACATTATGAGTTTAAATCCGTTGTGTCTGCAGTCGATTGATAGATTGTAATCTGTGTGCCACATGGCCACATAGCTGATTTATGGGAGCCAGAAGTCTGGCTGGGTTGCAGGGGATCAAATACTTATTTCACTCAGTGATGTGCAAATCAATTTATAACTTTTATATATAAATATTTATTTTTCTGGATTTTGGGTTGATATTCTGTCTCTCTTCATTAAAACAAAACTGCCATAAAAATTAGAGACCACTCATTTCTTTGTAGTTGAGCAAACTTACAAATTCAGCAGGGGATCAAATAATTATCATCCCAACTGTGCATTGTCCCTTCTGTCCACTTTGACACTATACGAGCTGGTCATTAAAAACAAGAATGGTGTTTCTTTTCTTTTTGTTTTATGAAACCTCAGACTCGAAACCCACTTGAAGGAGATTTGAGATTACAAAGAGATGATGATTAACTTGACCTTGTTGACTAAGCCTGCTCACTGACTCTGATTTCTCTCCAAGTTTCTGTGAACTGACAGAGTTCCCATAACTGAGTTCTGCTTATTTATGAAGTGAAATATTGGAAGGAACAAAGAAAATCCTCAAGTGGTTTTTGTGTAACATAAATAAGATAAACTGGCAAAGATCAAATATGTGTGAGATGCTGGCAGCCGGTCTGCCTGAGAGAAGAAAGGACAAATAAGCAGATTGGAGGGAAATTCTGTTTAATTTTGAAGATGTATCCTCCAAAATGTAAAGTTCCTGTAAAAAGCCCCTTCCCCTACATAATCTCCATTTCTGTCCCCAGCAGTGTCGATGTGTTTTGAGAAAATGCACTCTCTGGAAAGCATCACATCTGCATGTGAGAGCGTTTGGGGAGGGAGCGGATGAGGGGTTCTGGGAGCGTGAAGATCTGTAATTCAATCTGAAGCTCTGGAGAGGACTGTTGGGTTCACTCTGTAGGACAGACCAAGGCTGACTATGAATTCTGATCTAATGCTAGGCAGGTGCAGAAAACAAAAGGCGCGAGAGAAATGATGGTGCCGCCTCATCTCATTTTATTTCGCACAATCCAAGAGTATGATAGTTAAGATTTATAGAGAATGCATAAAGAATGACAAGGTTGGATGTCTTTGTCTAGATTTGTGCAAGATATTCACCAGGTTTCTGAAACTTTGTTGCAGGTTCCTAAGCTCATTTAACTGCTTCCTATAGTACAGCACAGATAAAATCAAAAAATGATTCACACACTTTACTTAAATGTCTAATTTTTCGTTCTATCAACAATAATTAACCATCAACATTCAGGCACATCTTAGCTGCCCTATAGTGGATCGTCAGAGACTCAAGCTTGTGTTATGGTTCAACTGTTTAGCAATATTTGTGCTGTTTTGAGAAAAAAGGAGAAAGAAAACAAGGCATAGGATAAATTTAATGAAGCAACACAGACTGAAAACAATAGCTTTAAACGGTAATAAATTTATATATATATTGAAACTGGCATGTTTGAGCAATTTCAACAGTGCTGCCTTTCCATAATCCCAGGTTAATGAAAGAGAGATGGTGGTTTAACGTATCTTATTATATAGATATTACAAAAAAATTAAAGTTTGTATGTGTGCGATTGGGGTTTCCAGTTTTCTCAAGTGCTGCTTGTCCAAAACACACAAGTGAGTAACCAAATTCATTCATCAAAGTAAGTCAAAGATATAAATAAAACGAAACAAAAAACCCCAAAAGCATATCCAACTCTCTTTGTCAGTGCCAGTTTGAGATTTAGATCATGAGAATGAAGCAATCGTTTAGGAATGCTCGCATGCTTTTACACACCTAGGGTAAGCATTTGGCAACTGCTTATGATGGTCAGAAGTCAAGCGGTCACACGAGGTGAAGCCCCGTAACAGAGAGCAACTTTTAGCCAAAATGTAAGAAGTACTCATCCAAACAAACTGTGCTCACTTGGCTCCTGAGCAATACACCTGCCGAGTTTAAATGGATCAGGTGAGCAGTTGCTGAGAACAAAGAGATGGATGGACAGAGATTTCTTTCATTGTTAACCATCCATCCATGCTCGTCCGCTTATCCATTTCAGGATCACGGGGGGGATACAACCTGGACAGGTCACCAGTGTGTCGCAGGACGAACACATAGAGACAGACAACCACTGACACTCACCTTCACACCTATGGGCAGTTTAGAATCATCAATTAATCTAACCTGACTAACTGCATGTCTTTGGACTGTGGAAGCCGGAGAACCCAGAGAGAATCCACGCAAACACGAGGGGAACATGCAAACTCCACACAGAAAGACCATGATTCATAAATAAATAAACTTAACGATTATGAAATAAATCTTTCTTGCCTTTGTGAATGCCATGTTTAGAGTAATTCACTAAAAATGTATTGTGCCGTACCCACTATCAGCCACTGTTGGGCCTGAATTCTTCTTTACTTTATGTGTAAAACAACACAAAATGCCAATGTTAGTTATTACAAGGAGAAAGAACATAATGTCCCCTCAAACTAGAGAGGTGAGACTTTTGGGCCTTGATCTTATTATTCTCCAGACAATTCCACCATACGCCTTCAAAATGACTTTGTGAAGGCTCCACCCAAATAGTATATCTGCATTTACGGTCACATAGGATACAAGCATTTGGTTATTCATCCACTGGCTACTTGCCATATGTTGTAAACTCTGTTCAGCTGAGGTCCTCATATTTTCCTCTTGGAGTAATACATTGTGTGCAATCAACAGAAAGGTTTAAAATTGCTTCTTTAAACCTCAACCTCCACTAAGGAACAGCACAGACAGCAATATAGTTTGAACTATACACCAAAGATTAACCCTGTTCTCCTAAATAATGCTATTTATGCAGTAACATAAATCTGTTGTCACGGCTGTCACAGGTTCAAAACAAAACCACTTAAGTAAAGCACCAAGGGCCCCCTGAAAATATTGTAGTGTTAGCAAATGATTCAGGATTGAATAGATGCCCGCAATCCACCTGGGTGCTTTGGTGGATAACATCCTCACATAATCGTAACCCAAGGCTGTCAGATCTTCATATTTTTAAGGAAGAATGGCTATGCAGATCACATAGTGATGTCTTCTGGCTGTGTGTGCATGGCAATTAAACCTGGTTCCACTTCAATGTACATGTGCAAAACACGTTTTCCTTAACAAGAAGACCAAAGGAAAGAGAAAAAGTGAGAAAAATGCAATCAGTTTTGCAGTGCATTCAGACCAGAGCAACCAACTTAGAAGAGCTTGCATACCAGTGCACTTTCACGTCTATAAAAATAAAATTACTACTCCTATTACACCCATAATGAGTGTTAATCAAGTTTGCATTTTGGCTCTTCTTTGGATCCCTTGGTTGTCTCCTCTGTTGATCATCTGATGCATTTCAGATTCTTTTATTACTAACGTTTAAATTGTTGTAAGCGTTTTATGTTTAAATAGACAAAGGAGCATATTTTTTCACGTGATGTTGTTGCCTCAACTCGTGAAAGGTATTGTGTGTACAACCGTTTATTCACAATCCTCCAGAGAGTCCCCTTCTCTGGGTAAACATCCTCTGAATCTAGTCATCTAGAGTCTTACCAGTGGTACGATTCACGGCATGTTTTCAAAGTGTTCATATAATGTCAATGGATGCTAATAGTTCAAAGGCTTGAACCCTAATCATCGCCTCTCGTAGCTACATTTTAAATCCTTTTTTAAAGACTTTATTATCATAATACCTGCAATGTTTCATCCTAGACAAGTTATTCTCAGACAATTGATACATTGATTTCACTGAGAGGCTGAGATGAAAAAGTTTGTCAAGGTTTCAACAGTACAGACCTTTTGTGTCACGGTAGATGAATACCGCTGTGTCCCTCACACATCTGCGAGCTTCAAATAGATTTCATCTTGCACATAGATTTTTTTTAGACGTAGTGACTGACCTTTGACTTTTTTCAAACTTAAGTTTATTAAAGTTTTGACTTATTATGAAAATATGAAAACACACAATTCAAATTCCAAAAAACAAAAAAACCTGAGAGCACTTCTTATGAACATCCATTTTGCAGAGAGAACGTCTGTTCATCGCTACAGTTCCAAAAGCTGTGAAACGGTTAAGTGACTATTTGAAGGAGACTGTATATTTTTCATAGACATGGTGTTCAGCCTGCTTGACTTTCATTAGCATTGCTTTGAATGCTGCTGCTGCTGCTGCTGTGGTTTTAAAGCTGAAAAAAGATTTTCTCTTAGTGGGGATTGATGGGGGGAAATGTGTAACTTTGTTGTTTTGAGGCAAAATGATTTTTATTCCAATCAAAACACAAAGCTAAAGGGAATCTAGTCAGCTGTATAACGGATTACAAGTCAGTTTAAAGACTTGTCTTTATAAACCAGTGTTTTTGAGAATTCATTATTTCCTCCCAGTGTGGTTGTCTAGCCCTGTCAGCACTACAGTCATGCATAAAGCCACTTAGGTACAAGACCACAGAGACAGAGATATAAAGTCACTGTGTTGCAATGGTGTAGTGTGAATGTCCTTACTGAAAAAAGCCATAAATCAAAAACTGAACTGGAGTTTTGTCTCTGACCTGAAATTACAAGTGCTTAAAAGCAGAGAAACAAAACATGCACAAAAAGAAAGGGATGTGTGTTATGAAAGAGATTTGTACAGAGGCTCTTAAATACACACCAAAAGCACTATCGCAGCAAATCAAGGCAGTAGCCTGAGGACACGGGGATAAAAAAAAAATTAAATTGAAGGAAGGAAACCTATAAAATGTAGTGTAATCAGGTCTCTCAGCCAATGTTATAGCTGGCTGGTCAGAGCAGACCAGCTATAAGGAGTCACGGAGGTTTGGCCTGTTTGGCTCTGTGTGCATATGTAATGAGCTGAACAAATTTCTGGAGATTGCACAAACCAAAACTAACAGGGAAATTAGAGATCCTCTCTTGTTCATATTTAATATATTGTGAGGTTCCCAACGTTTATTCAGCCTTATATATATATCTAGTACCGTATAAACATCCATGACTGCTGGGGGGGTTGAGATTGTTATCACTATGTTTGATTTATCACCCTAGGCGTGTGAGGTGGGGACTTTGTTGCTGCTGTAAGAACACCATAAATTCTTTGAGCACCCAGCACCCACAAAACCTGCTCCAGGGTGGAAACGCACCCGGCACAAACACACGTGTTCAACTTAAACCATTTCTCTTCCTTTTTTTATATTAAAGAGAATCATTTCAGGTATTATCGACTCACATCACACTGTAAATCTAAGACATTTTTTAGAGTGTAAAACCAGCCTTTTACTTGATCTTCTTCTTATTCTTCACGGTGGCTCATCTGTCTCCATTTGGACCTCATCTGTTCCGGTATGAAATTATTCCGAGTCCCATTTTGATGTGGCAAAAATTTTATGGCCAGATTGACCTTGCAGATGCAGTGCTTCACATTTATCCAAACTTGAGATGAGGAGTACATTGGCTTTTGCTCCCCTCATGTCTGGCTTCCACCATGTCTGGGTGACATTTGGTAATGCACTTTATTTTTATTCCATATTTTCCCCCAACTGAACTGCTTTATTTTGTGCTGAGCTAAAAAGTGCGGGTGTCTATCAGTGTTTAGTGCTTCTTTGATCACAATAAGTTTTCTGTGTTTTATCTTGGCGCTACTGTGCAGACCAGACATTTCTAGACTCCTCTCTTTGGTTTCCACTCATTGTTTTAAATCCAAACACCAGTACTGGGGATTAATATTACCACTCATGACTTTAGCATCTATATAAGCTCATGCACAGCATTGTTTGTGAATAATTAGGCAATTCCCTTTAATCGCTGAAGAATATATTCACTCTTTTTGCAATATTACTCTTGTATATTTTGATAAAGGCTTGATAAAGTACACTAAGAACAGTATATATGCAATTGTGCAAATTTTTCGAGATATAAAACCCTATTTGTTGCAATCAGAGACTTTTCAAATGAGCATAAAATATCTTCCTGGAGGACCTTTTTCCTGCTCGTTCATTTGTGGCTAATGGCTCTCGGTAACTTAGGGCCATCTCTTGTCTCTTCCTGCTGCAGCCATAAATAATGAGCATCCAGTTTTTGTCAGGATTTTTTTTTTTACTGGTAAAGAGTAAGGAGTTAAGGATATGAAGAGAAAGATGCAATATATCACGTTTAGCCTGCATAAGCCTCATTTGATTAGGGTCCAAGCATAACATAGCTTGCAGATGATGCTGTCTTTACATGTGGGGGTTCGGTCTGACTAAGTCAATTAATAGATTTGTGCATGTCTAATGATACTAGCAGACCAGTGTGTCGGGGGTTGTGGTTAGGGATGCAATCAAAAACTAAACCAAGAACAACATCCTTATTCTTCTTTGAGCCAAAACGTGTTGAGAAACTTCTAGCTGTCTAAGTCAGAAAGTGTGGTTTTGATCCAAGACAACAATGAATAATAGAATAGTAGAGGATGATGTTACAAATATCTACATGCTCTTACAAGAACCTCCTGCTTCAAATGAGAAGCATTCTTTGTCTTTTTCTATTCTTCACCTGTTCCTTCGATGTTTTTGAAGCATTTAAAGATCTTTAACATTTAAAGATTATCCATTTCTGAGCTAATTATCATTTTGCTGAACATTCGCTAGTGGCCTATATTATGTAGCCACTCATAAAAGAAGAGAAATTTAACCCTCATGAGAACATGGCCAGTGTTATGGGAGGTTACATTAGTGTTGCATGTACTCCCTGATTTGTGTATGTGTGTGGGTCAGCATAGAATATTAATGTGCATTAGTCAGAAGAAAGGCATGTAGCAACAGTAGCAGTGAAAGAGGAGTAGATAAGGTCAAATGTGCCTTGGGGGCAGCTTGAAACCATAAAAATTGGTATTTTAGATAAAGACAGTGATAAGATCATGATGCCTTAGATTAAGAGTAAACCAAGTGAGGATGAAAGGGTGTTTTACAGAGAGATTATCTGTGTCCTTCCGGAGAGAGCCCTTTTTATTTTCCTGTTGAGCACCCTGCTTTCTCAGTGACCTTGACTTATTCCAGTTATAGCATCCCTCTGATCAGATATGGAAGCAAAGCTACTGTAACAACCTATGGAGATCAAATACAATGGCTAAGTTAACCCAGTCAGTTTACTGGACTAAAATTAATTATTAAAAGTAACTATAAATGTATCAACTGACATTATTTAGTAACATGTCTGGGGTCATTTGCTGGCATCTATCTCGTGTGAAGGGGAGCGACTCTGTCCATATGGTTGTTTAATTTCATGCAGGAAATTAAAACAAAGCTTACGCAGCCAGAGGCGGTCAGCTAATTCTTTGTGGAAAACAGCTCATTTTTCATGTCTGCCTCTTTTATGTTGGTTTAAGACTTTCTGTGAGTGCAGTGATCTGAAACAATGTGTCTGCACTCTTTTTTTTTCCTTTTCTATGCATGTGTGTGCGTTCGCTGAGAGTTTGTAGACAACATCTGGGCCAGGCTGCATTCTGCAACCACACGATGACAGCACTTGATGAAGTCACAGTAAACAGTGAACCAGTCATCATTATCACTTGTGTGTGCTTTTAGATTTATTTCACTGTCAGAAAATCCCCTGCCGTTGTTCAGTAAATATTATTGTGACATGTCTCAGCGTGGACATTCGGCTACAGCCTGCCAGTGTGGCCTCAAGTCCAGAACGTCTGCACACTAAGTGACAGTTTCAGGCAGCTTAAGACGATCAAGGACTAAAATGTTTGAGGTTTGTGGAACTGCTAGCTTGATATTGTTTGAACTGCAGTCTTATTTCGTTTTGTTTGTTAGTATTTTTTAGTATTTCCTGGCAAAACAGCACTAAATTTGACATATTTAAAACATTGAAATGTGTGACACGTAATTATAGTGAGTTCAAAGCTCAACTTGCTGTTCCTTTAGAAAGCAACGAGATCTAAAAAAGAAACATGTTTTTGGTGTTATTATTTAAGATTTTAACAAAACTGTGCAAATGTTCAAAATAAATAAATAAATAATACAGAAAATGCCCTGATAATTTTCTGCCAGTACATTATCTGTTTCTTTAAAATGTGTGGTTAAGAAAATACACACACAAAAATATTTAATAGGGAAAATTCCTTTATTTTAAAACGGTAAATTGTAGCTTGCTGTGATAGTTTTTTGTTGTTTTGAGCAAATAATGAATATTTCAATGACACTGGCAACAAAAGATAAACCAAACAACACATCTAGTGTCAAGACAAGCAGAGAAAAATGCACAGAACACAAAGATGCAAATTCATGATGTGAAACAATATTTTAAATTCATCACAGTGTAAAAATCCCATTTCTCACTGATACAGAAAGTAGGTTTTGGAGGACTTTTAATAATTAATCATTTACATAAAATGATCTTTATTTGTAGGTGAAAATGGATTCAAAGTGTCCCTAAAACCATTGTGGCTTTGTAATGATATGTGTGTGCACTAAGTGTCTATTTTTATAGGTGGAATATTACGCTCATGCAAGTGGATGAGTTGGGTAATTTTGCAGGGTTTACTCTGACTCTGACCTTTGAAACTTCTGGTTAAACTTGCATTCTTAGTAGTCTATGCTGCCTGGCCATTTTCCAGTTTTTACTGAAAGACCAATGTCAGCTTGCTGTGCTGGTCTAATCGCTACACACTCAAGCACATAAACGCGTGCACGTGCACACACACGCATAGATAGGACTACTTTTCTTCTTCTCCCTCTTCTTTTAAAGCGTGCGTAACACATCCGCAAACTCTTTTTATCACCACCACCAGTCGCTTTAGCTTTAGTCTCCATCCTTCTCATTAGCCAGTACTGGGAAATAAGGCTTCAGTAAAAATATAGAGCATCATTAAACACTGTAAACCCTACACTTGGAATGGCAAAAGAGCCCCGTTAAAGGGCTGGAAGAGTGCCAAGGAACCTATTTAATTCCTCCAGCTGCAGGTGTTAGCTCATGCAACAAATCACCCATGCTACAGGTCTAATTTGTAAAAGACAACAATGTAAAACATATATGGATTGTAAAATGTTTGCTGAACAAAAGCAGATGCTTCATGCTGCAATATATGAGACTCGGTTGAAATAATACCTGACAGATTAGCAATTGTATTCTCTTTATGTTATCAAGCTGTGGCACAAGGAGAATGTAAAATAGAGATAAAAAAAACACAGAGTTAAAGTAAATGAACAAATGAACGGAATACTAATTTAATGGAAACTTAAGTATAAAAGCCAACAAACAAGCAGAGATCAGTTGAAATACAGTATTACTGATTAAAGTTAAATATTTGGACAGTGAGTTAATGTTAGTCCATTCCAGCTCTGAGCCATGAATGTTAAACAGATTTGACATGAAAAACATGAATAAAAGAAGAGACTCTCAGCTTGTGATTATAGGGTTTTATGACTCTCCTGTTCTCTTTGCTTTCTAAAAGCAGAATTCTGTTCAAACTATTCAAATTTTCTGGACGTGTCTGTGCAGTAAAGATTGCAATAACCCACATTTAAACCTGAAAAAACAAAATCATTTGACACTTTATAAAAAAAATCCTGCATTTTATTCATCCTAGTGTTGACAAACACGGCGTGGAGAAAGTTGTATTTCCAGTGGACATAAGTAAATTGCCTCTTTGTGTGCACTTTTAACTGATGTGATTGGACCATAGACAGATATGCGCACTCGGGAAACTCAAGCAGAGTATTTGGCTTGGAAGGCTGAGGTGCTATGAGACTGCTGGAACGCTCAGCTAACAAGCTCACCTCACCCATCCTACCATAAATTCTCACCCTCTTCAGTCCCTTTAAATGCAGTAAATTCTTATCCATTTTCCACATTTCGGTGGGGATGATATTCTTGGTACAGAGGTGCCGCTTAATTGGAAAGGTGTGCAAACGTTACACCTAAGTGCAGCATGCGACACCAACTAACAGGTCAAAGGACTGAAAATAGGGCCGTAGGCAGCAGCTATTACGCCAGTCTGCTCCTGAGAACGTTGTGCTCATGTCTGCCATTTGTTCATTTCACTTTTTTTTTATTTTCATTTAAGTGAGGCCACAGTAAAACTTGAGTTGCCTCTTACCCTTCAGAACTCTTTATTTCAGGCATATTACCTAAATCACTGGAGGTACGCTGCAAAAACAGGACACCCCATAAAAGCCTGAAAAAGGCCTCTTGTTTTAACATACTCGGGGGGGCGTCTGAATCAGACTCTTTGTGAAAAGAGCACTTGTGCTGGACTGAAGGACAATGAAATGTGAAAGGCAAAGTTCAGCAGCATTTTATTGTGATTGTGCTTTAACTTACTTCGACCGTTTTGGGCGGTATATTCATGGGTACATAAACAGTGAACTGTGTTCTGAGACAAAACATAAGCAAGCTGCAGTTGCCTGTTATTTCAGAGTATGACGCGGTGTTTTCAATGTTATTTGGCTGCTGTTCTGAGGTTAAAACTGGGATGAGGGTCTATAGGAGCATGTGAAAGCTTTAGATTTGCCTTCAGTTTTGCTGATTGACATTTGCAAACCTGTGCCCTTTTTTATCTGGTTAAGGGTTATTGGAGGAAGCAGGGAGGACGACGACAAGACAAAAAAAACATAAAAGTACATTAGTAGAGTAAATATGACATCATGCAGGTTAAGGGCATTTCATTGGTATGTCAATCATATAAAGTGCTTTAGAGATTTAGCAGATTACTTCATGACTGCATACTGGAATTTGAAACATATGCATGCTGTTTGTATGAGACTGCATTCCCGTGTTGTGTTTAGAGCTGAATTGTGAAATTGCTACAGCTAACAAAACATTATTCCAAGGTGAACAGAAATGATTTATCATTCTAGTATTCCTATCTGAATTTTTGTTTGTTTATTTTCTGATACACTGTCCCAAAAAAGCATTTTGTCCATGAAGTTAAGAAATATTTAATACGATAAACATGTTCTCGATCCATACAAAAATGCAATAAGCACAACACATTGTAACAACAAATTCATTTTCTACTAAAATAAATTAAAGGGATTCTTACTTGAACAATAAATGGTAATGAAAATGGATTTTAACAAGTTTTGCTTGTCATATTTTGAAGTTCTCCCACTCTTTTTGAGATGAATAAATCTGGTACACTAGAGTAAAAATAGGATGCCAACCTCCTTGGGACAAGGAAAAATCAATGATTGTCCAGTGATTACAGTGATTTGGTGGGAGGCAACTGACAACATGTTCGAGTGCAACTTATCAATGTCATGTCTCTTTGGAATGGGAGACTGGTTGCCAGCTGCTTGTATTCTTATTATTTTTCCAATATAAAAGCAAGTCTGCTGAGTGCAGCATCATTTTGCTGTTAAATCGCGGTCCTGCAGCAACAAAATCACTATTTGTGAAGGCATTTCTGTTCCAGATGAGGATGTGGCTGGACTCTGAATGTAAGTAGGTAATTCTGTTTAATGTGAGTTTCTGTTTTTGCAGACAGCAACAGATTTGTTATTTTTGCCAGTTTATCACAGTTAATTGCCATTTTATTGCTAACAGATTGCATGTAATTATCAGTCTGACCTCATTCAATCTCAAATTAATAGCAGACTGACAGCAGTTTCACTCTTTTTTATTGTCATTTTATCATTATCTTGAGATACCAAAGTTTCTTTGCAAATGGCAGTTGGCTGCGAGTGGTCATAGACCTGGTCCCTTCTCTGAAGCGACCATTTCAAGGGCAACAAAAACTGCAAGTGTTGCAATAATTTGGGTTGTGCTGCAGTCTCCAACCACTGCTTTCTGATTCTAGCATGAGAAACTTAATTTGAATCAAGATCTACTCTCAATCACACGGAAACTATTTAAGTCAAAGCATCTATTAAAATGCAAAGAAAGAAAGGAATAACCCATATGAACAAGGAAAGCCATCACTTGTCAGCTCAGTAAAATAAATACATAAATAAAAAAGTAGAAAAGGGAGATAAAATGTTAGATAATATTATTGTGAACATGTGGTGCTGGCTGACTAAGAAAGTCTAAAAGTGGTGGACTAAAATCAAAGAAACTGGTAAGAAACAGCAGCAATGGGATTCTTCAAATATAAGTATTGGTACAGCCGGGCAGGATGGTGTGAGAATCCTTTATGAGCTCAGAGAATAACACAGCAGGATAAAATTTAAAAACAAAAACCATCTGCACAAAGACAGTAGCCTTTGTGGATATTATTTTTAGATTACATTTGATGATAGAAGGTTTCTGTAGTATGGGTGTAGAGTTTGGGATATTTCTTTTCACATCTTTTTTAAAGGTAGTGTAGATAACATATTTATAGATGGAATCAGAAACTCTGATGGTTGTAGAAGAAGAGATCTGTCAAGAGAAAATATTCAGTTGACAGAAGTTCATCTGTCACCATGATATTGCTCCAAAACATACCAGTCAGCTGTTGAATAATACTTTCCCCAGAGAAAAATGGCTGTCCCAGAGAGCCATATGGGATGCTATGGTACTTAGTTAAGGTGAAATATGGAGGAAGCTTACACCGCAGCTGTTAAAGAAACTGTTTAATTTTATGCTGTCAAGCATTTACAGCAAATACTGCAATTTAAATAGTAAAACACTGTACTTTGATCTTTAGTGAAACCACCGTAGCATGTAGCACTTTTACTGTAATTTTAAACTGCACTTCCCCTTTTATCATTTGTCTGAAAAAAGTTTTGCTTTGCTAGACAAGCACACTAATGCTACCTTTCATTAAAATATATCCCATTTGCTTTGATATTGCTATGATTTTACACATATTTTTTAAGTGTTACTTAAGTGTCTGGATATTTTTTTTTTAGTTTTATGTAAATTTGAGGTGTTGTTTAGGGTCCCGTGTACTGAAAAAGTTTTTAGGTAGGTGACACCAAAGAAGTGGCACTCAGTGAAAACACTGGGGAAGGTGGAAGGAATACCAACCCACACTGTCATTTCACACCAGCTTGCTGCTGTATTTTTCAAGTTTCAGCCCAATAATAAATCTAAAGAGCAGGGAAGAAGAGAACAGATGTGAACGGCTAAGACACTAAACTTGTGTTTAGCAAAGCGAGCTAAGTTTAGCTGAAATGAAGAACATAAAGTGGCTTTAACACAGACTTGTACACACCAATACATATCTACTGGTTGTAAATCAGCTCTTGAAGTTTCCACTGTTATTTATGGTTGTGCCTCAGTATTACATTTTCCCCACAGCTCAGAACCATGTGCGTAAAATCAGAGCTAACAATTAGCAACAGCAGGTTTGTCTTAGCATCCTCCACTTCTCACTGACTCTGGAAGGAGTTAGCAGGGATGGAGGGACATTATGAATTAAGCTGAGCTTCAATTGGTTATTTATTTTCTATGCAAATCAAGGGAGGAAATCTCACTGGTTTGCTGCAGATTTTCACAGCTCATGCTTTACACTTAGAAGCTAAAAAAAAAAAAAGAGTATCATAAAATCTCATTCACACTCCCACCACTACTTCACATAGACACTCATCTTTTTGCTACCTGCCCTGCAGGTGTCGCTGTCTTTTAATCCAAATTGCAATTTTGGATTTTTTTTTAGGTGGCTGGGTTGTATATGTATTCCAGGCCTCCTGAAGAGATAATAAGTTATCTTGAATAAGTGGTTAAAAAGATAGATGGATACATGGACATCTTAAGAAAAGAGAAAAACATTTTATAAAATAATGCTAACTTTTGGTTTTACTTTGTTCCAAATGTGCTCCAAACACATAGTCAAACAAATGTATGCATACTTGAAGAAGAACTTAACAAAATGCAACACCATTGGAACTCACTTTATTGTTTTAGGATTTCCCATGGTTAATCCAATGCAGACAATCTTCTACATGCATTTCTTTTTAAATGACATCCCTAACTGCACCATTCCATTGGTCACCACAGAACTTTGATCAACTGGGAGAAGCAGCATCAGATCCACCCTCTGAGTCCCAGTGCATCAGACAAGTTGGGAATCTCGTTTCATGTGGTAACCATAAAACATGCCCCAAGTACTTGCAACTAAGCCGCAGCCACAACCTCCCAACCCCCCTCAAAAAATTCTCACTCCTGAGTCTCCAGCTGGTTCCCTCTGTCCTTTCTCCCTCCCATCCTTGTTTCTTATTTTATCACATCTTTCACTGCAACGCAGCCTTGTTGCAAATTATCGCCATGCAAATGTGGGAGCTGTCAGGTGACTTAAGTCAACTTCAAAACTTTTAAACCCAAAGGAGTTCTCTAACGTCATCTTACTATTTGTCTAGGCAGCATTACTGTAGAATGCTTGCTCAGGAATAATGCAATCACTGTCAAAGACTGTATTTTCTTCTTTTTTTTAACAATAGAAAAGCTGGCTGGCATGAAATGTTGATAAATATATAATCTGCGCTGACTAGAAGCTGTATTCTCTTTAAAGCTGAGCCTAAATCACAAAGACACAGGGAATAATCAAATCAAGCAACCTTTCACTCACTTATCACATTTTTGGCAAGCTTGTCAGGTGCAGATAACCGATTCCAGCATAAAAGGAATGTGATCGATATTCTTTTAGTGGCTGTTGAGATTTTTTAACCACATTAAAGAAAGTCAGTATTGCCAAAAACCTCACCCCTAAAAGGGATGATTTTATTCGTTCCACGTGCAAACAATCTGATAGTGGTCATAGTTATTCTGCTTAGTCCGTTGTGGGTAAAAAGTGTAGCATTGATATATTAGGGGATAAAATTCTTTATCCAAATTATTTTCAAAGAATCTTTTAAAAAAAAGTTAAAATAATCAGTATCCTTTTTTTTCACGCGTTCACTCTTACGCATACCTGCACTAGTGCACACATGGCACGCATACATACATGCAAAAGATGCCCAGACTGTGGGAGAGTGCAGAGCCAGTGAGCTGCACAGAAAGCAAGTCAAGTGTAGAAGTTTTTTTGCTTCCCTTCCATGCCACTTTTCTTATTATTTCTCTTTTTTTTACCAGCTTGGCCAGTCCTGTTGTGGCCCGTGATGCAAGGTCCCAAGGGCTCGGCGGTGAAATAGTAATATGGACCATCTGACACCTGTCAAAACAGCCCTGTTAGCTGAGCGTCAAGCCCTGTCAGCTTGCAGAGGAAAGTGCTACGCAGCCTCTCAATTTCCCCCCTCCTTCCCCTTAAGTCTGTCCCTTTCCCGCTCTCTCTCTCTCTCTCTCTCAGTCTTTCCCAACACTGGCTCATACTCAGTCTGCATTCCCCCCCCCATTCTCACTCCTGAGTATCCAGCTAATTCCCTCTCTCCTTTCTCCCACCCATCTTTGTTTCCTATTTTCTCTTTGACACTCTACTTTGCCCATTTATCTTTGTCTTTCTTATTCTATCCGTATCTAGATTGCAAATCTTTTGCTTTAACTCGCGTGTATGTGTGTGTATGTGTGTATGCTCATGTCATTCTCATCACAGTAACTCGTGTGGACAAGCAGTCAAACCAAATCTGATTGAAATATTAACTAAAAGAGAAAAAGATGCATTATTTTCTTTATAAGTTCTACCAAACATGTTCTAATTGTTGTGTTATTAAACACTGAATCAGTCAAACTTCTCAGGGTGACATTTACGCCATGACAAACATGACACATGTGATCAGATTTATAAATTCATATAGCAGTCGTTAATAAATGGATATGCTTACCTAGTCTCACTGACATTCTACATTTAGCACTGAAGCCGCATTTAATGCTTTTATATAGAGAAAACACCCAGGCACACACATACATAGATGATGCATGCAAATTAGGGGTCAGGACACTCTGACATACAGAATAGATTGAAAGTTCGGATGAACAATGTTTAACGGTGAATTGAACTTCAAACCTCTTCCCCCGGCTTCTCCTTTTCTTCATTCTCGGCACCGCCCGTCACTTTTCTCACTATGCTGTGCTCGTACGCTGCTTCCCACCCTGTTCGCCTTACCTCACATCACACAGGCTTTACTCTTCTGCTGCACCTTTCCCGATATGCCAAAGAGCCAGAGATGTAGCAGTGAAAGCAGAGAGGGAGCGTTAGGCTCGGTGCCACCGCTGGGAAACACGTCCTGTCACGGTCTGTGTCAGTTCAGCTCAATTGAATTACTATCAGTGCTATCTGTTTACACTGGATTGCAATTGCTTTCCCAGTGTGGAAAAGGAGCAAGGAGGGGGGTATTTACTTTTTGTGTGGTCTGCTATGTCTGTGTCCCAGATCTGTTTTTTTTTTCTTAAGTATTAAAACAGAACAAGATTTTAGGAAAGGGAGAGCAAAAGTAAAGAAAATAACAGGAGATCACCCAAAAAATATAAGAAATACAGGGAAGAATTTCACTTTTTGAGAAGTGATAAGAAAGAGAAAATGAACCGGCAAGTTCTTGCTCTGTTTTTCAAGTCTTATTAAAAACATACCCCTGGATAATCTCTCATATCCCGTCTATTAAAAATCCGTGCTGGAACAGCCACCAGAGAAAGTAGGGCCAATTGTTTCCAGTGTAAAGTCATTAGAACTCGTAATGAGTCTCAGGCAGATAATTCTGATTAATAATAATTTCCTTTTTAAGTCGTCCTTCCTGGTCAACACTGATGAAAGAATGAAACATTGAAATGATTGCTCTGGTTCTGATTCAGAATGATTATTTAAAACAAAAAAACAACAAAAATCCCCATATCCTTCTGGATATGATGTTTAAGAATAGAAACTGACCACCCTGGAAGAATGACAATAATATTGACTTCATTTTTTTTTATGACCTAGGTTGACTTTGAGCAAATTCCTGCACTTGATTGGATTTCTCTGTGGCATTGATCATGACTCACATGAAGCATGCTGCGGACGGGTTCTGCTTCTAATTCCAGCCCAAAGCACCAGCAGCTGATGTTGGTGTAGTTTTGTTGCCCTGCATTTCTTTTTTTTTTCTTTTACACTGGCACCACAGACCATCGGCATGAGAATATGCTGGCCTGGGTAGGAAAAAGAAATGATTCAAGCATCTGACACGTGCAGTCAATTTGTTCAGAAAGCGGTTTAATAAAGATTTTGTTACAGGAAGAACAGTTGTGCTCAATGTGGATCATATGCTCCATTACGGAGCATTTACTCTTTGCTTCTACTTACTCTCCCGCTCGTGATCGAGCAACTCAGAGGTTGTAAATGTCCCCAATTAATTGAGTCAGTATGAAATGTAAGAGAATGCTGCCTGTTCACAAGGACCAGTAAAGAAATAAAACCCATTAGATTGAGTGTAATTGCCTTGGTTAGACACACCAAGAACCATATGAAAGGTTTCATTTCCCCTCATCCCCCTTCCTCCTCTTCATGCCAATAAAGCCACTCAGCTGTTCTGTGAGAAGACATTATGTACCATTCTATAGACTAGTTATATTTAAGTACCTGTATTTCTGTGTCAGGATAATGGACCTTGGCATTGAGATGTATGAGATGTGTCTCATCCAGTGGCCGGGGTGGGAGAGAGAGATTGATGTGTGGGATGAAGTGGGTCCAGGCTTGGCTGACGACATTATAGCAGAGATAAAAATAAACAGTCCCCTTCACAAGTGTTAGGCAATAATAAGCATAACCCCAATCAAAGTTAATGATGTTTTATTAAATGGCATTTATTGAGAGGAGACAACAGCTGTGCTATCTCGCGTTTAGACGAGAGATGGTAAACAAGATGAGGAGATCGGTGGCATTTATAGGCTTACGTGCAGATTATGGCGCGAGTAGATGCGACTTTGAAGGGTCACTAAGAATTCGAGAGATGCTGAGCAGAAACAAAAAGTTATTTTTTGCCTGATAATGTTTTTTTTTTCAGACTGTCACGGGGCTGCCAGTTGAGGTATCAGTTTCCTGCTGGGCATCAATCGTCAAGGGCAATTGAATTAAAAGCATCATTCATATTCAGTCTGAACAGTTATGTCTCATGAAAAATGAAAATGAACAACCCACTAACACCTTTTCGGGGCATATCTCTATGTGCATGTGCAGATAGATGGTGTGTGTTAGCCACATGCTCTAGTATGTGACCAGTTTCAGTGAGATTATGCAGGAAAATTGCAAATGAAGCTATTCCAGAGCAGGGAATTCAAACCAGAGTGCTTTGTTTGTATTATTACATTTTTCAGACTAAGTATGACTAAATGCCTCGTAGTCATTTGGCGCCACTATGCTATGAATGTGCACCAGTTGTGTGTTCGGATCTCTTTTTCCCTATGTCTGTACATCTCCAAAGCAACTGGGGTGGCCTCTTGGCTGGGCCACCCTGGTATGTGCAAGACGCTGGAGCCCGATGGGGACAAGGTAAAGAGCCGAGGATGACGAGGATGACAAGGAGCAGTGGAAATAATTTCAGAGAGGAACTGGACCTTTTTGTTTCTCGTGACATGTGGAGATAAAGCCCCAGACCACTGTCACAGGCCCACGTGCTGTAAAACCAGCAGGTTGTGCTGGGTATTTTCTCATTGGTCAGAAGTAAGGATTTATTAAGGTGACTCAGCCACTCATAAACAGCTATTAGTGAGGGATTTTCTACAGCTCAGATTTGGCTCTGGGCTTAGCAAGCTGGAGGACCAAATGATGATGTGGCAAGAGGACAACTTTCCACCTATTACATCAGTGTCAAGACACTCTGTGATGACCTCTTTAGCAGGATGGTCTAAAATAACAAGGTCAAAAATAAACTCGACTCCTCTCAAACTTGTATCTTCCCTTGTCGGTGAGTCCCCATGATTGTGCCTCGAGGTCCTTGCCACGGACAGCCGCAAAAAATCTCAGACTTGGGAAGAATCCAACAATTTGATGTCAGCAGTTCACATCTTATCCTCTTACTCCTCAACCCCAAAGTGGGAGAAAAACAGTGTGAATTTTGCTACATCTACACTCTTGGCAAAATCATGTTGAATAGCTTCCAATTCTGAAATACTGTACCTCTTCCATATCCCTTTACCTGTCAGTTTCTATTTTGCTTTTTAGACGCGAAGGCATATTATTTTCCACTTTAATGGCATGATCTTTCAGCAGTGACTGTCAACAGCTCAGAACATGGTTTTCACTTCTAGAGTTGTTGTGCTTGCTTCAGTGGACAGAACAGTAACAAGCTCCATTGAAAATATGACGACAAAATAGGAGTAAAAGTGGGTTTTAAAGCTGTAAAAGAAAGTGAGAAAAAAGGAAAAGAGGAGAGAGTATTTAGGTTTCTCTTTGTGTAGTAGCCCCGATTTTCCATTTTTGTTGACATGTATGAACAACATTGATTGACGTTTTTAACAAAGTCCCTTTGTCTTTAAATTTATTAACATGGTTTAGTCTCAAAATCACCATTTAATACTACTACTTTAAAGTTACGGTGTGTAACAGCAAGATGTCAGTAGATTTCAGTTCTACTTTCATCCCCCTCCCAATTCACGTGCATAATCCTAACTACGGAGAGCGCTGTAGGACAAACATGTTTTAGTCGGCCAAGAGACATTACATTTAAAGTGTATCCCATAATGGCTGCAGCCTGCCGGAATATGTCTACTACTATTTGGACTGGACCGGACTGGCCCAAGAGTGTTTCCCTACCTGTGGAAGGCTGTCAGATCCAGCTGTTAATGCTGAATGAGAAGTGTCCACCTTTATTTACACTAGAAGAGGCTGAAAAACTTTGTGAAAGGAGTCTGATACAGGTCACTGAGTCAGAGAAGCTCACTCCTGACCAATGACAGCGATACTGATGCTGAACTTTTCTGTTGGTGAGACAGAAAAGTTTTGCTGCTGTTAGTTAGCAGTTTGACTACGCCGTAAAATGAACCACCAGGGCCATTTTTTTTTACAGGTATATAAACTGACCCAAAGTTACAATTAATGTTTTACCAGATCAATTATATGACAGACTCATCCTGTATGCATTTTATGACTGTTTAACAAACTAGTCTAATGGGGAAGCTTAAGCTTATCCCAAGTACCAAAGCAGGAGACACGGTACTTCCTATACAGGCTGAAAATCCATCCTATGGCTAACATAGAGGGATGGACACATTTACATCCTTATCTATGTGGCATTTAGAATCAATAGTTAAGCTAAAATGCTGTGTTTGGACTGTGGAAGGAAACCTGAAAACACAGACAGAAACCATGCTGCCCAGAACCTTCAGTGCATCATTGTGCTGCTAGTCCAATCAGCATATTAACAATAAAATAATTAGTATAAGAATAACTTTAGTAGGTTTGAACTACAGCAGATGCAGCAGAAATATTGCTTATATTTAAATTACTAACTGTGGCGGTTTTTTGTATTGCAGCCTGTTGTTGTTAAGCCTTTATTCATTTACTTATTCCTGGATATCAAAACTGCTGCGCATGTTGGACCGTAAATATTCACATTGGACACGTCAGTGCTATTGCAGCCTTGTTTCTATCCAGCAAGGAAAGCCAGTGCAGCAACTGTGGTTGACTGCTTCACACACAGATATGATGACATGATTTGTTGAGGAAAGGGAGTGCACTGCTTTGCATTGGGAAAATCGCCCAGATCACAGGAGCAAGATTCCATTCATTCTTGTTGAATGCTATTTATTTTGTCACAAAGCTAAGATACATGCATTACAGTCATGAACTATTTCCTTTTCTGCAGTGGACAAGACCTTCTGTGTCTACATTGTCTACACATATTGCTAGTGTTGATGCTTCAGCGCAGAGATGTGAATTTTAGTGCTGTGCTTCCAAGTGTTTTTTGTGAGATTGAAGAACTGTGTTAGTTATATGTTTGCTGACTTCAGAAAGAGTCCTCCTTCATTATAAGTACTCCAAGCAGAACACGCCAGAGGGAGAGGATTTCTGTTCTGGTGAACTGATCCAACTTCCAGTTACCCAACTAACAATGCTAATTAAGTGCCAGAAAGCTGTGATCCCAGCTCCAGCGCTAGTGCTTCTCCCCTCTACCACAGGGCCCCCAGGCTCTCTGACCATCAGGGGTGCACCTAAGAACTATGTGGGGCAATGGAGCATGTTGACTATGTCACATAGTCAACACGTAATGGGTCAATGTTTTTACCCAGCTCCACTTTGCCTCTTTATCAGCCTGCATCATCAGGGTCTGCTGGTCACACAAATTAAGAGGCAATTAAAGCATTGAAACAGCAGAGAGATCAAAGCAAGCTACTGGAGCAAAAGCCACTCTGGAGAGCTAAGCAGTTTGATAAAGCAGCTATAGTCTGGCTTAATAGGAATCAGAACAATGAAAATGCATTGGTTCATGCATTTTGTTCTCCATAATTTCTTCGTAATTTCCAAGTGAAACAAAAAGAGCATTGTTTTTAAAATGGGCTGGATGCTGTCTAACCATGAAAGTAAAGTTGTCGGGATATAGACAAACTTCTACAATAAATGGAAATTCACAAGTTGGTCTTTCAACTTGTTACAGATGAGATGTTAAAAAGAGAAAAAAAGGTTGAACGGAATCCAGCCGACAGAATTTTACAGCTCAGAGCCACAACTGAGATTCCTGTATCGCAGCTAATTTCTACCAACGTGACAGAGGAAAAACGAAAACAAACAACTGCTTTCATCATCTCTCAATTTTATTTTTCCTGCGTTATCCACTGCGGTAACTCGTGCCAATCTCGGACCAGTCAGACAGTTTCTTCTGTGAAATGCGTTTCATGGATTAAAATGTAATTTGCTACAGTTAATGAAAATACGTTTGGCATAAACACAGGAGTGCTTATTGAGTTGGGGTTTGGGAGGCTGGAACTGGCTACAAACAATGACATCCGACGGGTCCTTTGTAGAGAGTTTGTCTGATGTTTCAGACGGGCTCTGCCACTCATGGGAGAAAGACGATAGCTTTGGCTAATTTAATTTCGATATGCGTGTAACAATATCTGCTTGAGTGCATGTGTCCTTGTTTACCATGGGTGCAAAGATGCATTTTAAAGACTCCGCTTTGCGTATGCATGTGTGTTTGTGTGTACAGTGGTCCCTTGTTTATTGTGGGAGTTACGTTCTAAAAATAACCCGCAATAAGTGAAATCAGCGAAGTAGCCAGCTTTATATTTTCCAGTTATTATAGATGTTTTAAGGCTGTAAAGCCCCTCACTACACACTTTATACACTTTTCTCAGACAGGCATGAACATTTTCACACTTTTTTCTCTTGTTTAACACTCTCAAAGTTCAAACCTTCGTAGAAAAATAAGTCCAGTATTATAGAATGAAACCAAAGATCAAACCCTGTTTTCAGGTCCAGAACATGGGAATAGAGCAGCTGCCAGAGAATTCAACATTAATGAATCAATGGTACGGAAGTAGAGGAAGCAAGAAGAATGAGTTGAGTAAAGTTTGACTTATTTGACTGCTTTGTTTCGCTTAATGTGCCTTATGGTCCAAAAAAATACAGTAACTCCTACTTCCAGAAGTCCAACTTTTTGTGCGATGGTTAACATCTTCCTCTGCCTTTTGGGAGCTACCACAGGAGCCTTTGATGGTGCAAAACGTTTCGTCGACATTGTTGTGTTTGTTGGGGAGAAAACTCACAACAAACATACAGTACAGCACTTCAGAGTCACACTGCTAGCAATCGAAGATTTATGTAAATTTGACAAGCTGAACGCACTCTTTACCGTACAGGAGACACGGCACAAGATTGATTGACAATGATCTACAGCCAATCAGGACGCAGAACACAATACACTCTAAAAAAAAAAAAAAAAAAAAAAAACATGCAAAATTGCGCAAAGAAAAAAAAAATCTGCAAAACACAGAGACCGCAAAAGGTGAACCGCGTTATAGCAAGTGACCACTGTACACAGAATTGGACTTTTCTTTTTTTTTTAAGTTTTGGTCAAAAAACTTTTTTGCTAGTTTTGCTAACATCCTCCTATCCACCCTCATGTCTTGAGAAACCGACACAAACTGAACACAGTAAGTTAGGAGGTAATTGTAAGCCCTTACTTTGAATCTAAACTCTGATATTCCACCCCACTGTGAGAAGGAAAACATCTGTATGTGGGACAGCCACGCCTGTCGTGTTAGGAGCCTACATGACCACATTTCTCAGCGTGCCATGTTACTCAGAAATATGCCAGAATCATCATGTGAATAGTATCGCTGATATTTGTATATCTCTCTCAGCAGAATCACCCCAGGAGAAAACTTATCCCATGGGAATTAGTGCATCTATAGGAATGTGCTGTGAGTGGGTATATTTGTCTGTCCATGGGCACATTTGTTTGCGTTAGCGCGTGTCTTCTTGCTGTTGGAAATGATTTGGGTGAATGGGCGAGCATTCGTGTAGATTCCCAAGCGTAACAATGCTTCCCACAAACCCCAGAAACATTAATATGTGCATGGTATACAGTGTGTATACACAATCATTAGTCCTGCGCTGCCATCTGAGGAGCAATGTAAAAGGATAGGGGTTAGGTTATATCCACTGAGAGGGTGTGTGAGTGTGGCTGTCTGTGTGTTGGAGTTGGCTGAAAATGATCTTGGCTCAGCGTGTGCAAATCTATCTGTCTGAGAGCATTTGTCTGTCTGAGTATCTCCTTGCATGTGTGGAAACATGCGTGAGTGAAGAAGCAACTTGTGGGATGTCTCGCCTTCCTGGCGAAGGGAGGGTTTTGCCTCAGTGCAGCGAGGAATGCACCCTAAACTCGTCGGAATAATTTGTTTTATGGAAGAAAAAAAGATTAACAGGCAATTTTTCCATACCAAGTGTCGAGACCACGGCACAGAATCAGTATCATGTCAACTGACATGCTACAAGGAATAATAGAATAAATACAAATCATGCTGCTTAACCCCTTAACACCTACTGTATCATATTTGATACATGTGTTTTTTTTAGACTTCTATATCATCACTGTGATCCCTCCGACCCTCCCCGAAAAACCCAAAGAAAAAAATTGCACAATAAATTTTAAAGTAATAAATTGCACAAAAATACTGGATGTAGAAACATGCATATTCATATATATATTGTTTTTTTTTAATAGCCAAAAAGTAAAGTAAACACTCCATTTTTCATGGTTCAGGGTTAAACCATTGTGGCAAACATTTAATAACATTTCGGGCTACTTCTCCACATTTGCAGAATAAATAAATAAATAAGTAACACATCAGGTTAATCTGAAATTCAAATTGCAAATACTTGAAGCAGTTGAGGGAACTGGAAAAAAAAGAGCGTCTCAGTTTTGTTATGGATAAGGAAATTGATTCCAGGGCCAGGTCAATCCCCCAGCCTCCTGGTGATACTTCATTGATTGGAATCTGACTGCAACTCTGTGGCTTGAACATAAATTAACACCTGCTGACGTGCAAACCTGTGCTCTGCATTAGGAGGGACTTGGCACATCCTAAGTAATGACAGGTCCTCAGCAGCCATCTTGCGATTCATAACACCAGACGGCAATGTATTAAATTTTCAAGTGGCAGCGGTGGGATGAAAGGTTTTTAAGTGTTACCGCTTTGGTCTTCATATTGACTTATTGCCTGCTTAATGCTCAAATCTATGCCCGGTGTTTGACAACGTTAGTGTGAAGGGAAAATCTGATAAGCTGGCCACTCAGAACAAGAAATGCAATCTCCTCTCTGCATTTGACCACTATAAAAATTTGAGCAGGGGGATCGATAAAGAAAACAGATGTTGATTAAGTTATAAACGGCACGGGTGACCTGACAGTCATGCTGTCATAAAATCCAGATTTCCTTTGATCTGCACGGACTGCCTGTCTATTTAGGAACAGGCGGGGAGATTCACGACTCCCGGTGACTTTTGTAAATGCACAGGGATGCTGACAAACAACCCTGTCTGGTCGCAGGGCTTAAAATAAAGCTGTTAATAAAGACATCAGAGGTGATAGATCACCAAGCTTGAGTTGAAAGTGAGCAGTCGACGCAGGAGTCCTGTCTCCAGACATGCAGGCGGGACTCGATTTTGCAGGGCAAGCTACCCACGAGGTGCTTGTTATGGCAAAGCAAGGCATCAAAAAGTGCAAAAGGATCCACCCTGACGTTACATTAGCATCCCAAACCTATCCATCTCCCTGACAGGTCACCGGCATCAAGTGCCAGGTAGTGTCACAATGCCGACACTAGAGTGTGCCCACACATGCACATTGCCGGAGCCCGAAGATGCCCGCATGTCTCACATCTGGAGGGAGGGCAACTTGATCTGTGTCCACAGCTTGGGGGGTCACAGCAGGAAGAACGAGTAATGGCCTTTTCACTTAAGCTGATCCCTCCTACGTGCCCCTGTGGCACTTGCATATGAGGTCAAGATCATAAAACTTTAGAATGTACAGTTGGTGGGGTTGCAGGGCCCCCAGGTCGAGGCCCCCCGGTGGAGACGAGAACTGTTTGTATCCAATGCCGTGTCAACATATTTGTGTGCATGTTTGCATCACATGTTTCTGGTACAAGTATTGCTGCATAAGCGTTAGCAGCCCAGATAATGGCAAATTTAGAAAAATAGTTATATATAGAGAGAGAGACGAGAGAGACACAATGAGTGCATGTGTGGGTATGTGTGTTTGTGTATGTGTGGCGGTGGAGACAGGAGGTCAGAAGCTGAGACTTTGCCCAGCGTCAGCTGACCATGTCCCCCCATTCATCCTTGTCATGCGGATGGCGTTGCAGGCATGTGTGACTATTTGACTTTCCTATGTAATGAAAATTCCACATGTAGCACATAAGACATGCTTGATGTTATCTGTCTTCACTGCTCACCGCTCATCCTGGTCTGACAGGCCCCTCGGATTGCACATTCACCAGTACAGACATACACAAATCCCCTGGAGGAAAAACACAACAAATGGATGGGTATAGTGACATAGTGACAGGACGAACTCGTTTAAGCCGCGGTTTCAAACTACTTTAAGACAACGGTAGTTTTTCATGGTACAACTCACTTTCAATAACTAATAGTCACCAAAAAATGGTTTATATCGCTATCGTGTGAGCTCATTCTGAAATAAAAGTGTTTTGCATCCTAAGGCTTTGCATTCACAAGAACTGGCATCTTTGATATTTGTGAGACGCAGTCTTTTCAGAAATTATTTCAGAGACGTCAAATGCTTTTGTCAATATTTTTTCATTAATAGGTAATCAATCCAGTGGCAAGGAGATCACTTCACTGCAAGGCGCCTCCCATTGAGCTGCAAATCGAACAAAGCAAACAACCAACAAGTGCATGAAAAACTAAAATTTAAAAAGTCTTGCTTTGTGCTTTGGCATTCAAACCCTCATACTTTCCCTCTTTGCTTTCTTTCCTTTCTTGTCTTCACATTGTGTCAGCAGCGGACGGTGATGATGGGATGGGATGGATCTGTAATAGGTTGTCTCTGGCAGCACAATGGAAGGAGGGATCGTTGTTAACATTATAACATATTGATCGCTTCGACTCCATTTCCCAAGGCCCTGTCACACAGGAGCCATTACTCACAGCAGTCATCTCTGCCACCACCGCACGTTCACACATAACCTCTTCCCATAGCTGACTTTGACAGCATGTCAACATGATTTTACGATGTTCATTTCTTATGACCCTTTTAAACCTTCCTGCTAATCAACAGTTTAGTCCTAAATTTCCTGATTCCATAATTCCTGCTTGAAGGGATGTAATACACAAACTAAGGCCTAAAGATGCACTTTTTAGAAACTTCCTAACCGTGATTCATATTTGTGCACTAACTCGCATAATCGGCATGCCATTGGGTCAAAGCTTGAGAATTAATCAGTTAAGTCAGGTTATTAAAGAATCCAGCTGCACAAAACAACCGTCCTGGTATTCACAACAATTTCCAATACCCTTGCAGTAATCAGCAAAATTGCTTGCCCACATGAATGTGCAGACTGATGTGACCAAAAAATCAAATCCAAGTCATTAAAATGTCTCAAAAAGCCGAGCACAGCGTTGTCCCTGGTAATTGTGGGAACTGAAGAGCTGACTTTGCCAGCAGCCACAGTCCTCCAGCGTTAAGCCAATCTGCCGACCACCTGAACTGCCGCCTCCCTCTGATCTCAAATAGCAGCGAATGCAACACAGCCCAGCGTGTGCAGGTGAGCACACACACAGAGACCCTGGCAAAGTCAGAGTAAGTGGAATATTCTTTCATTTGATGGAGAATTTTGTCATCTGGATTTTAAATTTTTACTCGCACTTTTGTACCCCTTTCTTCTTTTTTTTAACAATGCTGTCAATGCTTTATTTTATTTTATTTTTACATTTGGAATATGAAGAATCTGCTATAAAAAAAAATACCTTTAAAAACTGTAAAATTTAGTTTTTGTTGAAAGCAGGAGCTTTGGTGGCGTCTTGGTTAGGGTATGTGTAATAAATGATTTAATATTTAAGTAAACTTCTTGTGTGAGCTGCCTCCTTGTCACCTACTTTGAGCCAGTTTGTGACAGGTGGACATGGATTGAATCGCAGCTTCCAAATGGGCGACAGTTGTTGGCAGGCTGAAGGAAGTTAAATGATGTGTCCTCTATAAGATTCACCAGCTGGCTATGTAGAAGGTTATCAGCTGATCTTTTTTTGGGTGGTTGAGTAGCTGTGTCCTTTGTAATGCAGCCGGCACATGTGCAAAATGCCCGCCACAAGCTGGGGTCATGATAAGTCATCATAACTTCAAGTAACTGTATTTTTAGGCAGTTCTGCACTCAAATATATGCAGCGGTAACCAGTTACTACAGACGTTATGGAGCTATATTGCCTCAAAATATGGAAGAAGTAAGTTAATAAGGCTAGATTATTTAATGTTGCACTTAGGTACCTTAGTGCCACTTTGCTTCCATTAGTAAATGTTAATAGACAGTGATGGCACTGAAGTGTGTGAAATGTATCGAGTAAGACTGCCTCTTTCTTGGTAATGCTTAACTGATGATCTCTTTTTCACCTATTGCAAGCCTACTCATTACTGCCATTGTTATTGGTTTGCACCACAACATATCAAATCTTAACATCATAGCAAATGCTTTGAAAGTTCAGTCACAATTCTGCCTTTTGTGGTGTACCAGTCAGTGGGGAAAGCCTCTGCATAATTGCCAGTGTAAGTGCCTATAACGGGAGCTTTAACTGCTTGGTCTTTAATCGTAGCACTGTGAGGAGTGGAAATATTGGAATAGTGAAAGTAGAAAAGACAGATTTTCTGGGCTGCAGATGTCCCTCTGCTACGGGCTGTATGAGATAGAACTGACAGGCTTGAAATGTCCAAAGACAGTCTGCTTCAGAGGGACTGTCCAGCCCAATATCAAGGGCGGTGGATCTTCCTGGATGTTAATGAGTTACGATTGTTACCTAGCTACAGTCATGACCTTGTTTAAAGGCTAAACTGTGTGAGTGTGTGCACACTCACAAAGTTTGGCCTCTTTGAGTGTATGCATGTGTTTGTTATATAATGTAAAACAGAAACACATTTATTTCTTTTTTTTTACTAAAGCCACATAACCACATACCTCTGCTTCCATAACTACTGAAACCAAACATGTTCTCTAGCCCACTGTTCCCATCACCTTCCAGAAAAAAAGCCTATCTAGCTATCAGGATTGGATCCATCACAACTAGGGAATCCAATTGTCTTGCTCTTCACTGTCCTTGTCTATTTGATGACCTGCAGATGATTGGTGAGCAGAGCACCGCAAGGTCATTTGAGATGCCTTCTTTACCTCTCCACCATGACAGTGAAAACTTGTGTTTTGATCTTAAGACAAAAATCTGTCTTGCTTTTACTCCGGATCCCACGTGCTGATCGATGGTACGGGAATGCCATCGCATACCATGCAATGTGGAGTCTGATACTTAAATATCAATTTCCCAGCCGGTCATGCATCAGCTGCAGGTTATCTGTCTCACTGTGTTATTCCACTGTGAAATTTTGCTTTGAATTTCTTTGTAGGTCACACTGCTGCCTCTTCTAGTTTATCTAAAAAAAACCAAAAAAACAGCAATAACATCACTATATAAGCACTAACATGCTCTTATTTGACTCAAAACGCACACTTTTAAGCATGATGACAAGACACAAATTGACAAACACAGATGCCAGTCACAATGTCCTCTTGGCTTAATAACAAAATGCCCATTTTAAGTGAGTTTTCTCTTGACTGCTTCCAGTACACAATGTACTGCAGTTGAGCCTAACTCACACAATGTTTGCTTCTCTCTTAAGCCCATCAGTCTTCATGAAAAATGCCCACACTATTGTGCAAAAGTCTTGAGCCACACCCTCATTTTTTATTGTCATTTTCAGTTGAGTTTTTGTACCTGACCCTTTTCTTTCAAGCATAAAAAGGCACCTACCTGAAGAGATGAAGCCATGTTATGTCTACACATAACAGAAAACTTGATGGTCTCTGCCCTCATAAAAACAAAGACCTGAGCTACCTCTCGCCCTTCAGGTGGTCCATCTACCGTTCACGGAAGTCTCATCAGAAATTGTTGGAAGAGTGGCTGTCAAGAAGCCATTCTTATGAAAGAGAAACAGAGAAAACACCAAGTTGTTCCAAATTGCACAAGATCTGGAGTCAGCGGCAACAGCGTCTTACTCATCATCAACATGTGCAAATTAGGTCAGGAGAGAGGTACGACAGTGAGGGTCTACAGCCTACTGTAAAATACAGTAGGGGCTTTGTATGGTTCAGGTGGCATTTCAGTCAGTGGTGTTGGGGATCTTGTCAAAATCAATGGAGTCACGAATGCAGGAAAGTACTGTCAGATTTTGATCCATCATCAAATACTATCTGCAAAGTGTCTTGATTACTGCGTCATTTTTCATTATGAATATGATCCCAAAGACACAAGGATAGCTCGATGGAAAAACCAAAAATTGACCTCAACATTATTGAAGCATTGTTGGATCATCTTGACAGAGAACAGAAAAAAAGGGAGTCAACATCCACAGACGAGCTTTGCATACCCTTCAAAAGGCCTGGAGAACGTTTCCTGACGACAACTTGAAGATATTACAACACAGTTTAAGAGAGTTCAGGTTGTGATAAAGAATAGAGGGAAGTCGCACCAAATACTGACTTTCAAGCTCGCCAGAACTATACAAACTTTTTCTTTGTCTTATGTACTGTATTTCCATGTATGTTTATACATTAGTCAGTACATTTCTATATCTACTTCAAATTTTCCAAGCGGAATATAAAGAAATGAGACTCTTGCTTAGTACTGTGAATTTGTTCTTGTTTTTAAGTGATTTTTTTTATCCATCATGTAGCTATGAGTGTAAAAAGTGCAGTAATTTCCCTTGTACACATAAAAACCTTTGATGTTTTTTAGTACTGGAAATCAAGGGCTAGTTTACACGGACATACCATAACTAGAGGCAAAAAGAAAGGAAATGCTGAAAAAATCCGCTCTTCAAGGACATTCTCAGGACACGTTCCTGTTGATCAAGGTCCACAAAAGATGTGCATGAAAGGCTGAATGAGTAACCTCGAAGCAGTATTTTAACAGTAACCACAGAATGTCCTACTGAACAAATCACTGAATACATAAAAGAGTGAAAATACTGAGTGGAAAACCAATAAAATCATATTAAGGGAATCATGGCCGTGGATGGCACGTGACTCATGGACTGAGAAGCGTATTTGGCATTTGAAAAAGTAGCGTAAACTTATTATATGTATGTTTAACACAGTGAATTGATTGTAAACAACAAACTGCTTACAAGACAGATGGAAAACATTAGCATTCCTGGCTTGGAAAAGTTTTCATAACTACAGAAAATTAAGCATGCAGTAGGCTAAAATCTAATTACAATTTAAATGTTAAACTTCAGTTCACTACCATCCTGAAAGCTACAGAGTACCATGTAAATGTCTGTTCTGTCACTGGTTGAATAATTTAGTTCCCCGCTGCATTGTAATTCAACAGAGCATCTAATTTTCACCTGTTCCAAGGTGATTCATCACACTTCCCCACATTCACTCATTTGATTATGCCAACAATGTGCCCTGTCTGCTTTTCAGGTTTTTTGGCAAGCAGAGGCACAGACTCGGGATCTCTCAACAGTTATACATTAACTCTTCTTTTGCATTTTTCCAGTCCTCTTTGTTTTTATAATCTAACTTTTCCTCAGTTGCACTCAAACTAAGAAAATTAAGGTCTCTTGTCATCTTCCGCATTTCGTCCCTGTTTTCATTACCTCCTTTTGTTCCTGATTTTCTGTAAGGCCACCCTCTTGCTTTATGCCGTCTCCATTCTCTCCACTTTTTTCAAGCCCCTTCCGATGGAGACCACTGCTGTCCTTGAACAGGAGAAGGGTCAAGAAACGAATTTGTTGTATGATTTAGAAGGCTACCCAGCCCAGTCTGTGGCTCCGACCCTATGCGATTCGTGGTGAATTTTAATCACAGGTGAAGGTATAGTTGGTTATTAGTGCCCATTTGCACCTTACCTGAAGGGCAATCTGCGATAGCCTCGCTGCCTGCACTGCCAGTCCTCGCTGCAACAAATAATCGTGCTTGTGTGTGGTGAATTGGATTCTAATGCATCTGTTAGTAGCTTCAGCAGATATTCACATGGCATGATGCACAATATGGTGCAAACTGACATTAATGATAGACTGTCCGTGTCACTTCATGTACTGATTAATAGATATTAGTGTGTGATAGCCCATGTTTGCAGAACCATGGATATTTCCCAAGCAGCGTTTGGGAATCAATCTGCATTTCTCATAGTTGGGAGTTGGAAATCTGAAAAAAGAACTTGGCTCAGTTAAATGTTCTTATCACACTGTGCTCATCCCACTTATTAGGCTGTTTTGCCCATTTAGTATTTAACTTCTACAACAGTACATCATTATAGATGTTATTTAATGAAAATATAAAAATCAATCCTGCAGAATAAAACATGGTCTTTCTTATGTCCCTCTCTGTGAAGATCTGCTGTCAGCATCACTAACAATCTGACTCACCTGTTGATGAATTTGTTTTTATCAGTATTGTGTTACACTGAATTTGAAAAAGTGTTTTATAATCAACCCACATAACCCATGCAGCTCATTTCTACATTGACAGTAATTAAAGAATAGCGATTACATTTGGTTTAAGTAAATAACATCAATGGTGGGTTTAAATGCAATGTACTGAAAAAGATGGATTATTTTAGGTCAGCAGAAGAAAAGCTAATGTCATATTCTGATTTTAATGTTGAAGTGCACTTTTTCCAAAACACCTTAACTCCTACTCAGACTAACCCATGAAGCTCATTTTTTGAATTGTCATATTTCAGGCCTGCTTATCGAACAAGTAGGCAGGGTGTGCGTCAGAATTTAGCTTCCTATGCAGCTACTCTTGGAAAAAAGCTGAAACTATACTAATGGTCATAAAACCATGTCTTTATTTAATGAATACTGAGGTGTTGAAACTGGTCATTAAGGGTACTGGGGGAGCTTGTCAAATTTTATCTTTAAAGTTAGATCTTTGGATAGATAGTGTTGTTTTGCTAACTGAGGAAAACCTGATTCTGATGCCTGTAAGTATATAATCTTCCAAACAGCATTTGTCTGTTTGTAAAATGTTTAATTTGGTCTGGATACATCTTCAGGGTGTATCCTAGTCTGAGTTTTAGGGGGTTTTTGGTTTTTTTTTTTTTATTGGGGTTTCATAATGAAACGCAAAATTAGCAATAGTTTTAGTGCCTCCTTCCCCTGTATGACAGATCGCTGCTGATCCATCAAATGATCCTATATATTGTGCTCCTGAGGTCCGACAAACTTATCCGCTCTTCTCCCCTTCTATCCATCCGGCCCTCCCTCCTTCCCTGAAATGCTCAGCATTGGGGTTGTGCTTGAGTGAAGCATTATAATAGCTCAAGGAAATGGCCCTTCTTGAGAAACTTTCAGAGAGCTGTCAAGGGAGAAGATTAATGCCTGGCCAGGCTCTCCAGGGGACTGGGACCCCCCCTCTTCACATTTCTCTCTTCCTTACCGATTTTTTCTTCCACCTCCTTCCTCCTCCCTTCTCATCACCCTCTCTCAGCCAACAATGGCATGTCCCTTGCAAACCAAAGATTTAACAGCAGAATCGCTCTAAATGTCATACACATAATTATTTTGTTTAGTCGCTAAATTGTCGGTATTTTGCTATTTTCGGGGGCATCGCTTTGAAGACGAATGCAGAAGGCACTATCGATGTGCTCATTATTCCCTCCTAGATGACTTCGTATCGCTCAGGTTGACATGTTGGAGAACATAAACATTCAGCTGGCTGTCATTTTAAAGTCACAATTAGGTTGGAATTTGTCTTGCAGGCACCCAGATATTTCTGCAGGGAAAATCAATCTAATGCTCACCCTCTGAGTTAAAAGCATAGAAACTTTGCAATAAGCTACCGGGGAGTGAAATCCATCTACACACATGCGTTTGTCCGGCACTAGCCGCTCCTGTCATCAAAACTTCTCTGCCCCCAGTTGACGCTCATTACTTGGAGGCTTGTTCTCTCTCTCTGGGTCTTTTTTTTTCTTTTCTCTTTGTACCCCATCACTATCTCTGCCTCTCTTCCTTCTGCCTGTGCTCTGTACTTGACACAGTGGTCTGCTCTCCCCTCCCCTGTATCTGTCTGCCTCCGGTCCTCCTGTCTGTCTCTCATCATCCTTTCACCTATTTAAACTGATGCACTTGACATGTGTGTCTGGTCTGTTTGCAATGTGGCATTTTCAGTCTGACCTTAGCAATGATCACAGAAGACTGAGGTGGACTCTCCACTAAACTCCGTCCTCTGCTATTTTTGTTACCTTCAATAGTTCCATGTGTTCCCCCCTCCCTAATATAGATTAGAGTGCCCGGTTTGTTAGTATGTGTGCCACTCTGTGACTGAAAAATGAAAACAAAAACCCAGTACAAGACTCAACTTAGCTTTCAAGTTCTGTGATGTGTTGTCACTCCACATTCTTCGCAACCATATTCTCCATGTGTTTGACACTCAGAGCTTGTAAACTCCGGCCCATCCTGCTGCACAGCTGCTGAGAAGATGGCCAGCTTCTCAAACCGTTTCTCCTTCTCTAGTCCCCCTCCCCGCCCATTCTGACCTCATCTTTCCCAGTTTTTCGAAAAAGCGAGTATCAGCGGGGGTGCTCACATTCTCTGCTCTGCAGTAGAACCAGCCGTCCTCCTCGGGGACTTCTTGTTTGAACTTTTAGAATCAGAATTTGTAACGATATGAAGCAGAGAAGATGCAGCCGTAACAGAGCAGCGCACATCAGACCGAGGCGACGAGGGGCCAGATCAAACGCGCCCCTCGGGGAGCAACGCTGAATCTCAGAGCGAAACCTCCAATCTCATCCACAAAGCATGGCCGCATGTAAGACGCCTTTTGTCTCATAAACTCTCCAAGTTTGTGACCTCAGTCTATCATTTGCATCCAAGCAGTGTAAACAAGCATGTTATTTGTGCAGCATTCCCTGGGCCACCCACCCATCTCTTCCACTGACAGCAAAGGAAGAATTAAACCCTTGGGGCAATCCACAGTTTTCTGCAGCAAACACTTTGAACAAAGACAGCAGACTGGAAACCCCTCCTAGCAGAATTTTATGAGCCAAGATATTTCATTTTTTTAACCCGATTCCAAATTGCTTTTGTACATTTGTGTTGGCACTGCTGCAGTGGCTGTGCGATAGAGATGACAAGGCTAATTACATAGCTCAGAAAACGTACACTGAGAAACTAAAGCAGTCTTGTTTTTTTGAACGTTGGACTGAAGCACACAGCCAGTGGCACTGACCCCAATATCACACCATATTTATTCTTCTGACAGAAACCAGCACCACGGTGCTGATTTTATGCCACTAGGGTTCGTATGTATCGCACTGCTGTTTTTAAGTTTTGCCAAGCCGAACTAATGAGCTGAAACAAACAGTTCTGTATTCTTTAAAGAATGGACTGTCCCTATGATTAGACACAGGTGAAACTAGGCCAGCTCAGTTCTAAAGACAAAAACTGCCATATAAAGTGGTTAAAGTCCCGGCCTGGACATAATCTGGAAGTGAACTTGCCCAGGAAGAAAAAGCCACGAAGACCCTTTAACATCGGGTCTATCGGAGATTATGGGGAATAAGAAAGGATTTTCTGTAAGTGCTCTGTGAAATCCCTTTTTGCTGTAGCTAGTAACTGTGGCAATATGTAACTATTTGTACAGAGCAGCACATTGTGCTAGAGTGTATCAGTTTTAGTGTGTCTTGTGTGTGGGAGTGGGAGTGGGGAGATGTCTGTGGAAAAAAAAGGAATAGCCCTCTAACAGCTTAAATCTTTGAAATGAGGCCAAGAGTAGGTTACAGAGGGTTGGCTTACATTTCACCATTTTTTCTTTTTAAATTTTGCTTTGATTCAATAAATGTCAAGTTTATTTCTTAAAACACTTCGTGCTTGGGATTTATTTAGGTTTGCAGCTCAGTGCAGAGTTCAAAAATTCTCTGACCTCGAAAGCATTAATATGAATCTGAAAAAGTACATTGAAGAAAAAAATGCTCACACTTTCAAACATGTGGTTTTTTAATTACAGCCAAAACCATGTTAGACCTTTTTTTTTCTTGGAAATCGCCAGAGTGAGGCACTGTCATCACAGCCCACGCTACAAAGACATACTGTATATAGTATATAGCAGTTTGACTGGGAGTCATCGCTGTCTTAACAAACAGGTTTGTGCTTTGTTTTCAAATATCCTGGACATTTCAAATAAATTGGACGATGTCATGGTTATTACCCACTGTAATCACATTACATTTTTTGGTAATGTTATGCGTTCTATCATTTTCACCAATTCAGGGTCACGGTGGCACTGGAGCCTATCCCAGCTGCCATGGGGTGATAGGCATGGTACACCCTGGACAGTGAGCTTAGTTTGTCACAAGGCTAACACAGATAGACAGACAACCATTCACACTCACATTCAAATATAAAAACACCAGTTAATCTAACCCCACTATTACTCTCTCTGGGTACTCTGACTATGGAGGAAGTCAGAGTACCTGAAGCGAGCCTTCGCACAGAAAGTATGTTACATTTTACTGCAATTACATTGTTACTAGCAATACAATGGCTCTTCAGTTATCTGTTCTGAATAGAAAGAAAAAAATCAAACTGTGTTCAGAAGAGAAACAACTGCTTTATACTGCTACAGTACTGTTACCCTTGGCTAGCTAAGAACCCAGAACGATGGTAAAGCAGAGTGTATGCTGACCCCAGTCCAGCAGCCAGAACCTGATCTTCAACAGGTGACAAAAGCAGTGATGAGCAGTCAGGCATCCTCCGTTTCTACCTGTTTATGTTATCAACTATCACCGTGGCGATCACTTTGAAGTTTCTTTGCTTTGTGTTGTCGGTTTTGTATTCATACGTAAATATGAAAAAAAAAAAAAAACTATGTGTGGCCTTATTAGGATAGGGATTTGTGTTGGTTTGTGTGACTGTAGTCTGAAGCCAAAAAACCCCTCTGCATTTCCAGTGAATTCTGAGTCTGCATGAGATGACACACTGGGACCCAACATAGTTCGGATAGTTTCCACTGTATCTTAGTGATTCAGCCAGCAGCTCCACATCTTAAAGGTGAGTAAAGTGTTATTAGCAGTTGCTCCTCCTGACCTTCTTAACACAGCTGGGTCCCCCTTAACCAGTGAGGTCATGATGGGTCAAAGCGTAGCTAACCATGTGACCGGGAAAGGTCTTGGAGAGAGGTCAAAAGATCAAGTCCACTTCCAGAGAGGGCAGAGGATAGGGGCGAGGAGGTGCCGGTTATAGTCAAGCTTTTGTGTTGCTTCACAAACAGGGAGCATAAGTTTGTTCAGTGCTACTTTTAAAAGTAGACTCTTAAATAAATTGTGTCTCCTTTCTTTTACCCCAAAATAGGAGTCATGGTTCATTATGAATATGTTTAGGCCCGTGCACGTGTGTGTCCTGCTTAATAAAGCATAGCCTCTGAAATTCAAGTCTCTTTTCCTCTGACTTCAAAGACAATTACTGGCAAGCATGCACATAAACTCACACAAGAACCTTTGTAAGTGTGTCAATAGGCACACATGAATTTTTCTGTCTCTTTTCTTCTTTGATCAACTTCTCAGTCCTCTGGTTTTTTCCATATCGCTTTTTCCTCCACCTATTTCGCAGACACAACAAACCCAGATACACAATCAGTCTCACTTCCTCTCTTCACTCGCACAACATGCCACGTGGCTTTATTTCCTGATGTCTGCTATTTAATTAGTTATACATTTCCTGTTCACTCATCCTGAATTTCATAGATACTTTGGAGACAGTAAAAACTACGAAGTGAGCTGATGGATTTAAAGTTTGAGAGCACACTTTATTTTGATGCGATTAAAGTATTACAGTCATTGCAGTTACAACATCCCTGACAGCAGGCATTCAGATTTCTTTCCATCAGAACTGAAAGGGTATGGTTATACTTTGAAGCTACCTTTTTTTGTGCCACTTAACAAAAGCTAGAGTGCAAATATTTGTGTATCAGTTTGAATTTTTTTCAAATAAGGATTTGGCTGTCTCTAGCCATTTTGTCTCTGACCTTAAAACAACAATAACAGCCAAAGCAAGATTGCATGTCTGTTTACTTACATAAGAATAAACTGTATCCCCTCAAATGGACCACCATCTTCATTTTCGTTTACAAGGATAACCCTGCATGCTCTGTAATGGTTGGGTCAGAGGTTTCGCTGGAAAACATCTAAAGTGTGTAGAATGCAGGTAACAGGTCATGATTAATGTCTTCATTTTACACATTAACTGTTTAACTCATAATAACTAAAACCAATGAATGCACTTTTCCCCCCAGACTTTTTGTTGTTGCTTATTTGGTGAAAACCAGGAATTTTCAGGGGCTGCAAGGAGACTGATTTCTCCCAAAACAATTGTTCCACTTTGTTGTTTCTTCACAGTGAAATCGGTCACAAAGTTTTGCAGATATGGCGAAACGGGTAAATGGTGCAATTTACAACACAGACCTCCACGACCTCTTCGATGTGTTAACAATGGGTTTCCTTTTAAGCATCATCAGGATAATACGTATACTTGTGTTTTCTGTTGGAATATAGTGAAAATCACTGCATTCCCATAAGATGATGGAACCACTTATTTTGCCAGAAGTGCAGTGCTGGTACGAACTCACAAACATTACTCACTGTTGTTATGCTACACTTTCCCATTTGTGGGAAATGAATTGATGATAAGAAATTGAAACTTGGCTATGCACAACAGAGTCGAATGCTTATTCTAAGCAAGACTTATTCAAAACTGCAGCCACACATACATGTTCACACATTCTTTTCTCACCTCCTGACTTCCAGAAGTCTCTGATGTTTTACTTTAGTCCCCCTGTCCACCCACTTAACACCCCCTCACTAATCTCTTTGGCTTATTGATGGCAATCACTTAGTGTGACTTCTGGCAGATAAAGCACCCTGTAGCACATCTCCATTTACCTTCCCCTCTTATTTAACTGCTACAAGAAGCCTTTTTTAAGGCCTGCTATGGCTAAAGGTATCGGATTATTATCTTTATGCATCATTTTGACGGAGCAGCCCTTTACTGGTGAACTTATCAGAAGGAAAGAGTTTGGTGTGCACCATTGTCCTGGGGCGGTTGTGTCGAGCATGAATTCTGGGATCCATATTACCACTGGTCAAGCTGATGGTGCCATTGCTCCTCACGGGCTGTCCGGCTGGTGTGTTGTAAACTTTTAACTAGGGTATTACAATGAGGGGAGACCACACCTTTGAAATGCAAAGTGAACATAAACGGGACTTAATAACCGTGATGTTTCCCTTTTTTTTTGTCCAGGAGAATGTTGGTCAGAATTTTATCAAGGATTAAATTCATGCTCGCTCTGTGTCATTTCAATTTTGGAGACTGTTTGCTCACAGTCTCGATAGCCCTGAGGTCTGGTGTGACTTTGAAGTGGTTTTGTTCCAGTCTTTTCTCTTTTTTTCTGCCCCAAGAAATTATGAAATGGCCATAGTTGGAGAATGAAATTACTGGGCTGTTGCATTCTCATTCATCATATTAAAGGAATGTAGTCATCCAGAAAAAAAGAACGAATAAAGAACACAGGGGGATCGAGTGGAATAATCCTTCAGCCCACTTAAGCTTGAATCATTTTTTTTCTTTAATTACATGTGAACCAGGTCACTTTTGACAGTCTGGTTAAAGCAAAAATGGCAATTGCCATGGTACAAAAGACCTTATTTCTGACCATACAAAATGTGTCTGGTATGTTTGGTTTTGGGGACACTACTAGGAACAAATGGTGAGGGGTTAGTGGTTTTATAATACCAGACAGCTTTGTGCTTTGAACCAGACTGTCTTAATAGACTCACAGCCAGCCTAAAACACGATTTGACACATTCAGCAGGAAGTTTGAGCCACTTGGCCACCAGGATGTCCTGTGTGACTTGTTTTCAAAGGGGGTGACTAAGCTTCTTTAGACTTGGTGAGGGTGTGTCCATTGAAAAGACACCAAAACTGCTCAATTTCAGTAAGCTGAGGTGTAAACCATCGAAAGCCCCTATATCAAAAAGACACCAACTCTGAATCAAGCCTGATCATACATAAACACGAATAATGAATGCCTGCTTGCTGAATAAATGCATTTCCAATCCTCGCATTTTGACTAAAAAGTAGCAGCTTTATGTGTTGAAAATCAAAATATGTAAATTTTTCATCCCTCAGTATACAAGACTGCAAGCGAAATGGTTTGCATTTCAATGACAAAATCCACACTGAACCTCCACTCAGACATTTAAATCCAAAGTTGGAATTTCAATTAGAAAATTTTCATTTCAGGTTCCTTCATCTCCCCCATCTTGCTGGCATCTTACTCTCTGATTGACACCCAGTCTTAGTGTCTGTGTTCCATTTAGTGGGATAAATGTGGATTTCCCTGACAACCACATAATGGAAGTGAAAGCTGTTTATTTTCAACATGGCATTGTAGTAAAAAAAAAGGTCCCTATGCCAGTAGAAAGAGACGCAGACCAGTCCATGTTTCAGGGTTAAACGCTGCTGCTGAGAAAAGAGCATGAGTGAATCTGAGACCAGGGCCAAATGATGGTTACAATAAAGATATGTTTAGAGACAACATCACCATTGTAATGTTTAACTTTAACTGATGCATAAAGAAAATATAGAGAAAACCCGTATTGTATGACACACTGCTTTTTCCCATAAGACTTCATCAATATGTTGGGACAGGAAGCTCAGTAAAACACAGTGTAATGAGCCAGGTCCAGCTTCCAATAACAGGTCACTGCCAACTTCTTTTTCTTGACTCCAGAGAGCACTTCTTTACATAATGAAATGAACCTTTTCTAAATTCTTTGCCAGCAAGTTACTTTTTGCATTTACATCAGTGCATTTACAATGGAAATTGTAATTTAATCAGCCATGCATTATTTATCTGCATTTTTCTAGGGCAACATATTGTAGAGCCGCTGATGTAGACAGAGAATGTGAGATAGGAAGATGCAGTCAGGCTAATAGAACAGTCTCAGAAGAGGAAATGAATTCCTGAAATAGTTTATTTTTCTAACATTTTAGGCAGTGACAATCTGTCCATGTTTATATAATATATATCTTGCCATCTATCTATCTTTATAACTGTAAAAAGTATATGGATATTGGCCATCAATGTTAAATACTCATATAAATTGTCACTTAAGGTACATTGTGTCTAACTAAAATAATTTTAATAATGCCAAAGACTAAGAAAAAATACATACCTGTCCTAAATATTATATTGATATTCATTAGAAGCTCTGAGCTCATAGAAGTCCAAGAAAAGAGCACAACCGCTCAACACTGCATGACAAACTCATGATGCAAAGTGTGTTAAAATTTACTTCCAACCATCAGACAACAGTTTATTATGTTTTTTTTAACTGTAGGACTGTTTGAGAAAGGAGTTTACATGAAGTGGTGACATTCAGTCACTTGTTATTGGGAATCTGGGCTCCTAGACGAAGGATAACCAAAGAAAATGATTTGTAACCTCTGACATTTTTCTGACTCATTATTCTCAAACATGTCTTATCATTTTTAACAGGCAGTTAATTATTGTTAGAAATTTACCATTACCACATTAGATAGACAGTTTCCTGGTTGCCACAACATATTTTAATTTGTATTTGCCAACATGCGCTATCCAATGAAAGGATCAGAGCCTCAGCCGTTAGTCCAAACCAAATTTGTATTCATTATTTTTGCTTAAGTGTCATCAGGGTATCGGGGTGATCATTACAAAAATAAGAAACAAAACGTTCCTAAAATATAAAGAACAACCGACCTATTACCCAATGAAATTACTACATTGGTGGCTGCCCACTGCTTCACTGAGTGAACGGGTTTAATGCAGAGAGGAATTTCCCCACGGGGATCAATAAAGTATACATTATAATATTATTATTATTATTATAGATCCTCTCTCGAGTTGTAATCTCAAGATCCCTTATGAGAAAATAGGCCTGTAGAGTTGTACGCTAATAGTAGTGCTGGCTAGCTTGGTCAGCAATCTGCAAAGAAATAACTAAATAAAATCTATGCTAACACAAAATTACCTGTTTCTCAATCAGCACATGTTTAAGCTATAATTTTCACCTTGTTACAAATTACATTAAATTGAATAAACACAGATAGACACACAAAGAAGGCATTTGCTATAGAAACCCAATGCACTGAAGTGGTGAGCTGTAAACATACATGTTCAGTCTATAACTTACAAGCTATTTGAGGATCTGCAGTTTTTTGTGTCTTCATTGTTGGCTTTGAGGTTTGTTTGTGACAACACAAAGTCACTCAGTTGCTTTTTATAAGTCACACCAAATACGATATTTCATTAGCAAGGCCAGACAAAAACCACATTGTTATTTCAATAAAATGTCAGCGACCAAAGTGGGCATAAAGTCACCTTTGCAAAATTATGGACGCACTTTCCCTTCACAGCCCTCTCTCCTTTGTAAAATTGTATCCAGGCTCATGCACGAGGCACAAATTCAATCAAGAAACCAAGTGTGAAGTGAAAGGGGGGGACTATTCTTAGGCTACAAAAATTTAATTTGTTTTTGCTATTCCAGGGATGGGATCCCAAGCCCCTCTCCCGTACACACACCCCTCCCCATGAGCACCTTTCAATTTGCCAGATTAGCACCACTGTTGTACCTCTGGCATGTTCCAGAGACACGCAACGGCACAGCCCTTGAAAAACACCAGTGCTACCCCCACTTCTCACCTCCGTTGCTCCGACCAACCCCCCGTCTCCCCAATCTTATTAAACTAATTAACTCTTTCCCCCTCCACCAATATTATTCCATCTCATTTAGTTTCTTCTGCCACCCCCGACCCCATCTTTAATCACGTTTAAGGTAAATTTAATGCACCTCTACCAGGCTCGCTTGCTCTCGGGCATCATGTGAGTGACAGAGAAGAGCTTGCTATTAAGAATGTGTTTGTTCAAACTGTATCTCCTGAAAAGGAGACCAAAAATATTCAGTTTCCATGGCAATATGGACTTAGTCAAGCTTCAAGTAGCATACCATATGAGTGTCTTAGGCTGGACTTTTCCTCAAGCAAGGAAACTAGCAGCAGATACTACAGGCTGAACATTTTTTCATACAAAATCCATTTATTTTATTTTTTTCCCTCAAATTTTTATTTCTCAACCGTTAACTTGTAGTTGGCTGATCATGTTAATATGTGTGAATATTTCAGCTGTAATGATGCATTGTTTTAGTGCAAAAAATAAAACATGGGCCAACAAAATTACTTCTAGATTTAACAGAAGCACCAAACAACAAGTACTTTTTAGACAATATATTTGTGACCCATCCAAATGGTAATAAAATTATTTGTTGCTTAAATTTGATTTATTTATTTTTTCACATACGTGGTTTTAAATATTTCCTGTGATAACTGGTTTAATTCCTACAGGTATGCCAGTTCAGAACTGAATAATGCGCTCTTCCCAGTCAGATGCTGTATCAATAAAATTAACAAACTACACATGTAGATCTCAGAGAAGAATATTCATCTTGAGATGTGCTGCTCTCTGTGTATTTTATCCAAGCCAAATTATTACTACCCTTCTGCTTGGCTGTTTGAAGCGTTATCATATTTCCACCATAAATAAATCATAAACATCTTGAATTAGGCTTACTTTGACAAGTCTATCAATCACAACACATACCGTGGACTCCGAAGTGAAATTTATAATAAACATATGTGGTCCAACTTTAATCTTCTCAGTCGTGATGTTTACACCAACACATAAACAGAGACCGGCAACCAAAATTCCCCTTCCTCGAAGCACACACCTCTCTGTAGGAAAGGATGTGACCTTTTGCTTTCAGGAAGGAACACTTAAGTGTGATGAGAGACATTTTATGACAGTGCTAGTCAAGGGAACCCAGAGCACCTTCCTTCAGAATAACAGCCATATCTTTTTGTTCTTGTTGTTGTTTTCACATTGCCAACTTTCAGTCAAGAAAGCCAGCAATTTGTAAAGAAATAAACTTCTAGTTAATGGTGCTCCTTACAAATGATTGGCTTTAACATGGCTGCAATTTTTCATGCTGTCTGGATTTCACCGCAGGTGGTAATGGGCAACCTACATTCACTGAGAGCGTGCTGGTATTTGTACTGAAAATCATATTTTATCAGCCTTTGAAAACCTGTCCATACCAGAGCAACATTTCACACTAATTTCTTTAATAATACTCTGCTCAGGTAGGGCCCGGCCACACTGCAAACAAGATATCATATAAACAACCACAAAGAGAACATAATGGATTTAATGCAAAGTGAAAAGGTTGAGATTAGCAAGTCGACTTAATGCTAGGCAAATGTATTTTGTCATCCGACCCCAGCAAATCTGCTTTCCCTCTGCCATTTTTCTTGCATTGTATTATGTTTTAACCTAAACGGATTTGACTGAACGGTTCGACATTTTGAACAGTCGGTCACAAAGTCCGACCTCTCTTTACCTCTCTTGATAAAAAATAAAAATTCTGCTAGTTCCTTCTGAGGCGCTTCTAGGAGATCAAAACATCTTGATGAGAATAAAGACAAAGCTTCACACCTTCACATGACTGTTAGCTGTGAGTGGGTTGTGGCTGCAGTTTAACTAAGATGAATTAGAAAGTGAGTGCTAGGCTGGTCACACATCCCTCTTTCTTTAACACCGACTCTGAACAAACTTCCTCCAGCACAGCACCTTAAAAGCAATGCCACACCCTGGAGCCACACATCTCTCACCAGGCATCAATCCATGATTACAAAGTCCAGATCCTGTCTTTTATTTATACAACCTAGAAAGCAGAACTCAAAAGGTTAGGCAAGGCAGGAAGTGACAGAGAAGGAAACAAGGAAGAGATGGAAGGATGAGCTCCTGTTGATGAGTGCTGGAGCGGCAGCTGAGAGAAGCCTCGTTGTCAATAGGGTGTGAAATTCCTGCTTAGATGGGACCTCCAGTACATAGCTGCGGGGACAAAGAGGGGAGGAAACGCGTCAGCCTGTCTGCCCACACTGTTCCCCTGATCCTTCCCATCATGCCTACAGAGAGAGGACGGTTTATCTGTGGTCACTGATGCCCAACCTATCTCCCCACTGACCTCTGTTGGCAGCCAGCAGGGAAACTGCCATAAAGGCCAATAAAGCTCTAGCTGAGGTGGTCCTGCTGTAAAGGTGTGTGGTCTGAGCTCTTACAGAAACAGCGATTATAAAATAATATCGCCGCTTGGGACCAAAGGGCAACAGATGGAGAAAAAAATGCATCGTGTGAATGAGCATTACAGCGCAAAGAATTCCAGGAGTGTTTTTGCCTCAGCACATCAGTGTTATTTCAGAGATGATGTAATGTGAAGAAATATGTCTTTTGATGAAAAAAAATAGAAAAAAAAAAGTTGGGCATAATAGACTCGGCTGTCAACACAAATCCACAGCTGTCACCACAATATGGCTTCAAAGCAGCCTGAATACATTGCATATTGTCACCATATTACAAAGATGTGACAATGTGGGCCTTTTAACAAGAGAGACCAATGGAATCAGTTTTTTTTTTTTTTGCTCTGTGAGACGTGTATAAGACAGGCTGATACAAAACTTATCGCGGAACACCTTGAAACTTTCATTAGCAGAAGAAATGACACGGTTACATCCTATTATCAGGGACCTCGACCTTTATTGGACTGGGGTCACACCACTCTACATCGTCTCACCTCAGACTCAGTGACACAATTCTCCAATAACAGCCCATTAATTAGTTGAGCACATTACACTGTTCAGAGGTGGGACAGTTCTTTGCCTGGAGCTGGCCACCTCGTCTCAGGCGGATAGACACATGCAAATCTGTTTGTTTCATCAAGTGTGAATTCAATTTGCAACGTTCTTTTTAATCTAGAGCACCTTTGCCCCCAGCGCATAGGAGACCACAAAGCTCCCGTTTGGTAAAGTTTTGATGAAAGGAAGAGGAAGGGCAAAAGGAGAAATAGAGGAAGTCAAAAAGTGACAATGAAAGGCAAAGGTGGGCCTCTGTTAAGGAGGGAGGAAGACTCAAGGTCCTGTAACCTTGGAGAGAGTCTAGAAGAAATGTTGACAGGATTTTTCTTTCCCCGCCACCACCCATGGGAAACATTTGAACATTCAAATAGAACAGCAGATAATGCCCAAGACAAAATGACAAATAATGACAGATAGTAGAAGACGGAGACGGGAGGGGGGGAACAGAAAAGACTGACGTTATCAGCATTTCTGTATCGGCGCACAGTGTTTGTAGTCTGTTTTGTCAGGGTGTTTCTCATGCTTGTCTGTAGAATGTGTTCTGTTTCCCCGGTGGACGCAGCCAGCTGAGAAAACAGGGATTTGCTACAAAGACAGAGCATCACTTTTTTGCTGGAGTGGGTAAAAGAGGGTATCACGGTCCCATGTGAAAAGGTTTTTTTTCCTGAAAGCATGAGAGGAGAAGTGTGCTTGATTTGTTCACTGGGACACGTAAGAATGCTCACATACATCCACAAACACACGCAAACATACTTTAAAGCATGCTTTTATTATTACACTTCTCCCACAAACCACTTTTTTTCTCTAATTTATCCGGTCATGTAATCCCATACTGTACTACTGTCACCGAATTTGTGTATACACATGATCAATATGCACAACTCATGCTCCAGACTGTTGTTTTGGTGATTTAGTGAGTTGGAATGTGTTTGGGAAATGGAAAAAGAGGCAGATGAGGTTGTATCCTTGATGCTTCATTCTGGTCTGAGTAGGTGTAGGCCTGGATGTGTCATTGTGCACCAGACAGTGTTGGCTATCAACACTGACTGCTGTCAAAGATGAGGCATGCAGCAGCACGATATAGTCTGTTATCACATGAATGTGAATCAGCCCCAAAAGCAACAGACTACAAATCAACAAGGCAACATTTTTCATTTTAGGAGGAGGGCAGCGGGATGAGTAAAAGGCCCCCAGGGCCAAATGGAGATTTTGTCTGTATATCTATTTTTTTGTGACAGGCTGAAGGTTTGTCATGAGAGCGACTGTAGTTTATGAAACACTGTGGGTATGCAAAATGATATCACGGCTTTTCATTATTCTTTTTTTTTTTTAACAGTGTTTTAAGCCATTATCACGGGACTCTTCTTCTTCAGTTGGTTTTGGCAAAAGGACCACAACAATGTGTTTTGAAACATGCTCTTTATTTCAAATTAAAATCCAGCTTGGCAAGTGCTACTACACAGACTACATTCTCCTTTGTGTGCTGGGAACGAAGTACACCCCAAAAAAACCTAAAAATAAAAAGAAGCAACTTCTCTTTTTTTCTTCTCTCCACCCTTTTGACGAGGGAAGAAAGCAGGAGGAGTGGGAGGGGTGTAAGCTTGTTAGCAATATTTAGGAGAAAAAAATCAAACTTTTATTGGAAATGTCCAAAAACCGAAGCATCGTAATCATGGATGAAGAAATGCTTATTCTGACTTTTCTCTTTCTTCTTCTCTATCATCTCAAGCTTATGTGATAATTAGCTGGTGTTTGAATTTCCACTTTAGCTGCTGAAGTTTTGGTTTCCTCTCTTACACTCTAATGATGATGAAGATGAAAATTCATTCAGTACAGTTTCTTGTAAACAATATTAGTTTGGTTTTTATTCTTTAAATTAACAAGGAAAATAAAGGCTTCTTTTTTTTACACATCTTGAGCTCACTTTGGTCCTTCCTATTTTGCTTTGGGTGTGAATGTTTGGATAGGCGTCCTTATCCTCCAGTGAGCAGTTATCTGCTTTGAAGCCCGGGCTGTATCTTTTCTTTGGGCTTCTTAGTGAGAAAACTTAAATTGGATGAAAAAAAAGTTGTCTTTACTTTGTCTGTGTAAAAGAAAACTTTTTGTTCTTTCAAATGAGAAGATGAAACACTGCAAAACCTTTGGGTTTTTTGCTACTCTTTATTTTTACAATGGATATTCAGTGTGATGACCCCAATTTTTCCTCAGATTAACAGTGAAGCTCTGGGATCTGGCTTAGCTCCGCGTGGCGAACTGTTCAGATGACAAGTCCTCGCAGCCTAACGGGACGAGGACTTGACACACACCACACCGCTGTACCGCAGCACCTCTGAGGGATGCAGTAATCCTACCGTATACCATTACACTGCACATAGACTAAACACAAAACCAGGTGAGAGAATGACAGAGTGGTGTGTGCACGTGAGTTCATAGCATGCGTGTTTGTGTGCCTGAGCGTGCTTTCTTTTGTGCATGTGTGTGATGTCAGTGTGTGTACATCCACATGTGCATGTGTGGGCCTGGTGGGCCAGCTCAGCCTGTGTCTCCAACACTACACGTTTGTGGTGAACAACATTGGATGTGTGTGAGAGCCTGCTCACAGAACATAATGCAGAACAGCCTTGCCTCCCACTCCAACTTGAAACAAAAAAAAGTCACAGCCAGGAGGCCACTTTGAAATACCAGGTGCTCATTTGGCAAATCCAGGCAACTGGGGTGTTTACATTTCAGCGACTGAGAGGGGAAAAAGACCAGATGCCCCCCTTGAGCAGCTCAGCAGCAGCGTCCATAGAGGCATCACTCACCTCACCGTGGGTGACAGAACTCTGTGTGTGTGTGTGTGTGTGTGTGAGTCACGGAAGGAGAAAGGGTATAGAGAGAGCAATGTGCAAAGTCATTAAACACCATATGACGACCTGCAGCAGAGAGACATAAAATAATGCAACAATGCTGAAAATTGGCCACTCTGGAGAAGTTTGTTTGTTTGAACAACACCCATTCACTGGCCTTGCAAAACACGTGCACATCCACATCCCCTACACACGTGGCTGTTCTTCGGACTGTTTCTTTTTCCCCTCCCGTTACCCTGCTTTTATTCTCTCTGGCTTTTGAATGGCTCTATTGTCCTCTGTCGCTGTTGAAGCACTGTTTGCAAATAGCTCAAGTACTTCCTTATCAGTTAAAAAAGAAACAATGGGACATCAAAGAGCGAGCATGTAATGCCGGGATCCGGTGAATTGCGAGGCAATGAATCTCATCCGCATGCGCGCCACGCGCACATGCAAATGTGTGCACACACAAGCATGCGGCTACAGACCGTCTTGCCCTGGCTGGTGCTGCACACACTTTTATTGTTTCATTATGCCTACTATCAATTTACTGGCAGTAAATTCACTCTGTCTTGATAAAACATTGCCTGTCAATTTTCTTCACAGCACCTGCTCATAACAAATCACCGAGGCTCTCTTTCTGACTGATTGCTTCTTGGCAGAGCATTTTGTGTTGTCTGTTTGTATCAATGGCAGGCATAAGGCCGCTGAATGGTGGTTGTTGTGCGGGTAAGTGCTGCCAGTGACTGGTTTTTCATGCATGTATCTGGGCTATAAAGACTGGTGGGATTGGAAATGTGGAGAAAGAGAGGCTCTGTCTGCACGCGTGTGTATTTCCACACATAAAAGAAGCGGAAGTTATGATATATTGCATCAATTATATTCCTTCGAAATTAATTACTCTGTGCAATGTGAAACTAAATACCTTTATGCAGTCAGCTTCAAACATTTTCCATACCTGGTTCAATGTTTTCTTGGAGAGTCATACTATCATATTGTGGGGAAAGAAAGTGTGCTTGTTTGGGTTAATGTCAACCTGTGTGTCATGTAAATGTCACTGGGGATTGGAAAGTGGTTGAACTTGGCCACCTCCTGTGTGTTGCTGTCTGTCAAATGATTGCTGGGTACAGTCATGTGTGTGTGTGTGTGTGTGTGTGTGTGTGTGTGTGTGTGTGTGTGTGTGCAGGCACAACTGCATGCATTCATCCCTATTGCCATGTGCCATGTGCATACTGTGCAGGCTTGCTTGTACATGGGTGCATGTTCTTGAATTACATATCCGCCTTACCAAATTACTTTCTCTGCCAGGCATCTTGCTTTTCTCCTCGTCTGCCCCATTGGTTGCCACAGCATGAATACAGAACGTGAGAGTAACACGCTACAGCATTATTCCAAGCATCATATTCACAAGCAGCAGCAGTTTGCGTTCAGCTTTTAGCTTTGGATTTATGTCCTATTTATCTTGCAGAAGCAAGGCAACTAAGAGCATAGAGCTTTAGAGCTGACTTTGGGTTCTCAGGAGTTTTAAGAGGTGTATAACCTTTTAAAAATAAAATACAACAACATTCAGTCAGAGTCATCACCAGTCACTCTAAAATTAGGGGTTATAATAGTCATACCAGACAAAATACTATAGAGTGAAACCGATCCATCTGTTTCTATAACAGCAAAACGTGTTGTGACTCATAGGTGAGATGTTATGAACTCCAGCTGAGTAGTGCTAGTTTTCCCAAATATTAATGATGTAATCAAGTGTAAGTGCACGGACAAGCCTTTACCCTGAGGCCAACGGTGGAGCCGATGTAGGCCGAGACAACTGCAAAACTGTTGTTTCATCTAAGGTTGGGTTTTTACATGTCATAACATCCTCTTTGAGGCGGTATTTACGCAAAAGCTGTAGCTTAGTTCGAAGAACATGTAACTTTACTGTCTTTGCAGAGAGAGAAAAGAAAGAAAACGCGAGTTACCTGTGCATCTCTGAGCTCTGAATCAGTGGGTTTTTTATCTTTAAAATACAGAGAGCTGTTTTGGATAAGATGTGTAATGTTTAACAGAGACAACCTGACATTCACATCCACTACGTGCTGAAAATGAGGCCCTTTTTTGTGACCAACCAAGCTGTGAATGACTTTAGAACCCTTTTGGGAATTTTTTTACATTTCTAAACAATTTTGCCTCCCTCTCAGCTTTTTTTTTCTCTTCTTTTAAATTTTACTCTGGCTTTGCATAACTACTTCTTTTTAATGAAAAGACTACAGTTCAATATGCTAAATGCAAATTTTCCTGTGTTGTGAAGGCACTGAATAAATTTCACAGCTTCCAAATGCACTGGGACAGAGTATTTCCTCCCACTAAATGAAGCCATTTCCATATACAGCTGTTTGCTTCCATGTGACGATAATAATTAAGGCTATTAACCTGCAATTTTCCCTTGTTCCCAGTGTTTATGGTAGTCATGAAAGAGTTACCGCTGTGCTTTTTGTATGTGCTCAGTAGTGGCCAAGGTGTATCATCTAGTGAGGAGGAAGAAGCAAATACACACATACAGTATAAACATTAGACACTTAATGCCATGTCAGTGTATATGCAAAGGTATTAAGGTCTGAGCATGAATGCACAGACCACCACACACCCTCCCAAACTGACGTAATGAGGGCTTGACTTACACACAAACATTCACACAGACGCTACGGTATTCCACCATCTCGCCAGGTGCTCTTTTACTACATGCCTAAGAGCCAGCAGACCAAGCCAGCTGACCATCTGACTCCCTTTAGGCTCGCACTACCACCCTTACAAAGCAATTCGCTCTCATTTTGACATCTTTACCCTGCTTTCAGATGATTCACCAGAGCTCTCTTACACATACAAGCAAAGTCTTCGCAATTTACTCAGGGATACGGCTGACATTTCCTATCGGGTGCCCACATTTAGCAGTGGCGGTTAAGGCTCTCTGCTTCCCATTATGCATCCTTTGGGTTATGGTATGTCATATACAAGTGGTGTGATCATGCAGAGAGAGCGAGTGCAACCGGATGGGAGCCACATTGAATGGTAGCAAGAGCTAAACTGAAACCATGTGCTTTTGTGGTTAGAAGTTTTGTCATGACTAACTACCTCTGGGAGAGCAGACACAAAGCTGGACACAGAGGGGAAGAAAAAACCCTTTTTCACATGACTGACGGTAACTAGACAGGGACGATTTATTGTGATTTGATGCTCGTAAAAAGTTGACACCAAAAGCTACTGACCTCTGCTTCAGTCAACAAGCTAAAGTATTCGCTAAAAGAGAGGGCTGCAGCAGTTCCTATGCTATCACAGGCTTTGATGCGCTTTCAAATAGCGGAAAATTCCTCCAGGCCCATTTAATGACTTCATTTTCAGGCTTTATTTCAGAGGAATTTTGATTGTGGCCTCCGATGACATACAGTAAGAGAGCATCAGACAGCATGTGCCACTGTTGCCAACCTTTCAGGTCACGGGCACGATGGATGATTGCGCTTTGCAGCTGGACATGCGAAAGTGTTAAGGGTCAACGCGTGGATTGTTGGTATGGAGGAAAAATGGAGCCCGCTGGGGGAGACGCTGTGTTGACATTGTGTTTGGACACTTTGAACATTGTTATCTCAGACAGTGCGGGGCTACGGGCCAATCAATCATTCTGTTATTGGACCGGCTCCGGTGATTATTCATCCTGGACCTTTGATATCAGTCGATGTCAAACTGATCCCTCACGCGCTTCCTTTACTCGCTCACTGTCTGGACTTTGTCCTTGGGAATTTGTCACGGCTGTATTTCCTCGGAACATTTAGGTATTAAAGTGAATTGAGTGTTCATTTTCAGCCCAACGTGAGCGTAATCCACAGCTACATTGGAAAGGTCCAGAATATTTATTCATCTAAAATGATTGTGTTGGCACAAGTTCCACTCAAGACAGTTCAAGCTCAGCCAAGGATGTAAGAAGACAGCATATTAATCTGTAATACACAGACAGACATGCCTCGGAAGCAGAGAGGGAATAGAACGCACTTTGAGAAGAATAAGCATTTACATTGTCAGTGATAGTAGCAACATCCAGAAGACGTGTTGGAGCTTTTCCATTATCTTAAAGGAATAGCTTTGAAGCTGTTTCTCCTGGCCGGTGTACCTGCCTTGACCTCCTCCACCTGCTCTGGATACTCTGGCTTGAAAAAATACTGTAACACGGAGAAAACACACGTGTGGGGGTATGAATAAAAAAAAAAGAATAGTTTTAGAGTAATGTGTTCAGCTAATCAAAGGCACACTTCTCGAATTCACCCCTATTATGTTTATTGTTGTTAGTGTTGTCTTGGTTACCCAGTTTTCTACATTTATTCTACAGTTTGGGGATTTGAATCTGCTGGTCATTGGGGTCTTTCTAAATACAGTTGGCTTACTCTCCATATGTACACATAGGTTTTCTCTGGGTGGACATTAAGTTTGCGTGTAATAAAATGTGCTATATAAACACAATTTCCATTTTTGGTTTAAAAAAAAGCCAAAAACAAATCCCCGACCCACATGAAGTAATGTTAAGCAATAATATGTTTTTTAAGCTACAGCAGAAGATTAAGGTAGTCATGTCACAGGCTTCATATATACAAACTCACACACAGTATGATTGTAAACACAACTACTCATTTAGTTGTTTCAGTGCTTTATTACCTGCTTTTCCAGCTGAGATTAGGATAGGTGTTTTTAGGGGAGAATGTCTTGATTAAAAGTTAAATTTCATTATCAGTTTTTTGAACCATGTCAAACAAGTTTGTGTTCTCTGTGCATTGCTGCCATAGTGCTGAAGGGTTATTTCTTTTGCTTTTTCTCTGCACAGCGTATAATTAGCATGCTCAGGTGGTTTGTCAGCCATGTATGCTTGCGCCTGCATGACGTCATGATCCCCATACGTCTATTTGACTGTGCCCATCTAAAGAGACTCCCCGTCTATCTAAATGCCTTCCTGTCGGTGTCTCTGTCAGCGTACAAACAGCAAAATCAGGATGACGGCAGTTTGAGTCATAAATCTGCAGTCAGCTGAGACAGTGAAGCATATCTTTTCTCAGTTAGGTAAAGAAAGTGCCGAAAGGCGATAGATCACCAGAGACAGACAGTAGCTGATTGTGGCTGAGATTGGGCTCTCAGTCATGGTAAGGAAAGAGGAGAGAAGGCAGCAAAAAGGTGCCGATTTACAGACACAAGGATCTGGAACTGCTATCGAATGTGTGTTTGTCCTGGTATGTGCAGAGGAGTGTGGATGATGGTGGTCTTCGGGGAGTTCAGTTGGGACTACGTTTGTGATCCTGTGTTAAGTGCTGGGTCAGTGGTGAAGGCCTGGAGGATTAGACCCCCACCCTCAAAACTCTCGTGAACAGCCCTCGAGTCTCCTACACACACACACACACACACACACACACACACACACACAACTCCTCTCTTCCTGGATTCCAGCTTTGAGCTTTTGTGAGATTCTCCAGAGCCACCAACACTACCAAGTTCTCCTCCTCCAACAGTACTACCAGTACTTTGGCTTTGGCTGTACTTTGGCGGTTCACACACACATACACACACACACATACATCAAAAGACACTCTAACATAACCAACAGCTCACCATTCCCCTAATATTGCCGGAGTAAAGCGATCCTCTCACACTCACATCGCATTAGTGCTGCTATTAGACCAGACCCAGACATAAGAGCTGCAGTGTGTGTGTGTGTGTGTAGTGTGTGTCTGCATTAGTTTTATACATGCTAGAGGGGTGACCATGCGTGTTTGTGTTTGCACCCATGCATGTGATTTGTGAAGGAAGTTCATTGTGTATAATAAAAGGTCTTTTTTTCAATGCTTATGTGCGTCCGTGCAGAGCTGCTTTAAAACAGAAAGTAGAGACGCTGTTACCCTGGCACAAGATGAGTGGGAGGAAGGATGGATGAGGTTAGTGAGGGTCTGGCGAGGGCTCAGTAGGTGTAAGCTTGAGAAATTTCCATATGGCAGTAAAATGTCTGCCACTTTACTTATTGAGTTTCTAATGTGTGCCAGGTGCTGTTGTGACGCTCTCAGGACTTAGTGGACTGTTTCCCTCTTTGTTTGTGGAGAGTATGTCTGTATATGTATTTGTTTGAGGTTATATTTGGGAAGATAATGGACAACAATTTCATTTCAGAGAGGCAGCATTGAAAAACTGCAAAATATCCTGCTATTATCCTGTCCTCAGTATATATATATATATATGTATATATATATATTGTGTGTGTGTGTGTGTGTGTGTGTGTGTGTGTGTGTGTGTGTGTGTGTTGTTTGTGAGTGCCAGTGAAAACTCAATCAGTCATCGGCTGGACTCAAACTATAAAATACAGACAAATAAATCTCCATAAGTTTCATGAAAAATCAAACCATAGCTCTCAACTACAGGCCCTGGATTCATTAATGTGGAAAAAAACACCCCCTCCTCCAAAGTCTGTTGGTTTATATCAAGACTATATTTATGGTTTGACACATTTATCTTTATCTTTTTACATTGCCAAACACGAGGGTTCTCTAAAACTTGCCCTGGCACTGTTTTGCTTATCGTAGACCACGATTTGTGCTCTGTGATCTCCGGAAAGAAACAAAATCAACAGTGAAAAGCAGTACTTATAAAATTCTTTAAAAATAAATGCAGCTAAAAAGTCATAATTTTGAAGTTATAATTATGTTTTTCTTTCCTTTACAAAGTTGCTCCTCATTTCCTGCAAAGAGAAGTTAGAAGCACATAAAAGTAACAAAGGTGGTAGTCATGAACTTGTGTGCTTCAAGTTGCCCATTAATAGCGAGCAGGCAGGAGAGTCTGGGCTTCAGTGGCTTTTGGCAATGAAAAGTCTTCTTTGAAGCCACCGCAGATCCTTCTACCCACGTTGCTAAACTTGTAAATTGATTTTCCTTTCAAATGGACTATGTCATTGTGAGGTATACAGGAATTCTTATGGGAAATGGACAAATTTTGTGTCAGTGAGCCCTAACCCATAATATAGGCAACCTTTAATGCCAAAGAAATTTCACTGCACAGAAATATTGAATATTTTCTTGCAATAACACAAAGTCTGACAGTACATGCTGGTTTAAAATCAACTTTCATATAGAGAGCATGAAGAGCATTTATTTTGCTTCATGTGGATACGATAGATTTTGGATTTTCAAATGAGGTTTCCCCATATGCTGAGTTGCTGTGTTACCAAAAGAGGAGAAACAAACAATTACTAATAACCATCTGAAGGAAATATTGCAAAAGTCTCATATGAGTTTTATTACTCTCTTACATGGAGTAAATGTAAGAGAGTAAGAGAGTATTCATACATAAATCCAACCTCTTTGTGAACTTTTTGTAATCTCATATAAACAATGTGTTTTTCATAATTAATGAAAAAAAACAGAAAAACTGAAAATCTAAATTAAAAAAAGTTAAACTTTAATTCAGTTTTACAAATGTTAGAACAATTCACTGAATAAATTATACATTAAAAACAAAATTACATTAAACAACAAAAGTAAAAGAGTGTTTGGTAGGCAACTGTGCTAACAGTGGTGTAAACTGCTGTTGTTTCGGTTTACTAGCGAAAATCTAAATTCTGAGAAAATGTCTAACTTCACAGAATATTGCATAATGATAAATGCTTAATTACCAAATAATTAAAATAAAATGTATTAGCTTTTCAATTTATTCAACTGCTTGTTGATGACAACAGAAAACTTAAATTCCACAAATACCAAAATATGTGGAAAATGAAGTCTTTAAATAAATAAATATACAAATAAATAGCAGCAATCTCATCGACACTGGCGACCTAACACACGCAGGAAAACATGGTCTCATCTTGTCTGACTGCAGTTCTCAGGATATGGCCCACAATCGCTTTACAGCTCTACACTAATGATGACAAACCCCTCATTTAGCTTCACTTTGGCTTCATTGTGTAGCAGCAAAAGCGCTATTAGTTCCAAGTAGAATAAACCAGTGTAAGCAAGATCATTCCCTTATCTCCAAAGACACGAGAGAAAACAGCGTGGTAACAACACTGTAGTTATGCTATTTAATCGCCCACTGCAGAACTGTTCAGTGGAGAACATGTTCTGGCATCTCTGGTACCAGATAATTATTACTAAGCATAAAATAACAAACAAGACACAGTTTTACTCACCGCTAAAGTAAGTACCAGTGTCCTATAATTAATCAATAAATCACAGGTTTTTGTGCAAATGACCAAATGGCTATTTCCGTTAATTCAAAGTGCTGTAATGACCCCTAAAACTGACAAATGGTGCATAAAGTAAATTATTTCCCTGTGAGACAAAAAGCGACCTCACTTCCGACTGGAACGTAAACTTATTTCAAACCCCTCTGTTTACTGGTGTTTTGAGAATAATTCAGGGAGCTTGAGGAGAACGGCTGGAAAAGCCCATTCGTGACAGATGCCCTCTGCTTAACTCATCCAGGGAAGAGGAAAAGTAAATAGTAGCTCCATGGTCCCGAAGGAAACAAAATCCGCTGCTGGCAACATCTTGCCCGACCAATTGAGTTAAATGTCTCATTGAATTATAAACACAGAGAAGCGATTTACATACGGGAGCTGTAATGTTCAGCTCAAGTTAAGGGTGTCGTTTCTTTAAAAGTTTTTCCATTTTTGTTATTATTTTAAATCTTAAAGGAAAGTCCGATGCCGACGTTTCCTAAATCGAACACTGGAGAAAAACTTTTATCACCTTCATTTGCCTTTCCGACTGGAATATAATCACTAAATCGCCTTTTATTTATGTGTGTACTCTTTCAAATAAAAACCAAGATGTAATGTCGAAAGCACCGAATTTGAAAACAGGTGAGGTCCTATTTTATATATCTGAGGGGGAAAACAAACATTTAAAGTCCGACGGAAATTTCCCGGAATGTTTAAGTGCTCTGGAGTCAAATAATTGAGGAGAAAGAAGTTTTAATCAGATCCTATCCATCGAAACGGAAGCGACCCGCAAGGGGGCGCTGTGTGTCCATGCTTGTGCATGCGCTTTGAGCCCTAAGCCAAGTCAGTGACCTGCTGCAGAAAAAAGTAAACTAGATTTTTTTTTTTTTTTTTTTTTTTAAAAACATCAAGTTAACAAAGCTGCGATTGTATAAGTCTGTTAAAGCTTCTTATAGGTAGTCACTACACAGTTAAACATCTGGCAGAGGAGCAGAGAAACCGTCTCCTGTGTTTGCTTTATTGTGGATGTGGCACAAACAAAGGCTGCTCCGGGGATAAGTACAGAAAAATGTAGCGATGCATTCTTGTTTGGAGCAGAGACAGATTTTTATTTTAGAATAAATGTGGAAACTAAATGATTGTCAAGGTAGAGTTTTTCAGTGCAGCTGCTTCAGCCGTAACCCCTCCTCTTGGTCCCCCCTTGGTCTCTCTCGCTCGCTCTCTCTCCCTCTCCCTCTCTCTCTCCTCTCCTTATTCATCCACCGCCTTGTGCTTCATTCCAGTGCACAAGCCGAGCGAAACAAGACGGTTTACGCGGCAGCCAAAGCCGATAAATTCGCTCAGGGAATAAATATCTATAAACCGCGGCTCTCTCCTTATAGGAATACCACTTGACGCACGTGAGCGTGCACGTATGGGACTATACAGCATAATCCTGACAGCACTGCCGCTATCTCTGCCTCTGCTCTGACTATAGAGAAAGTGCTTGGATCTCTCGGAGAAGGTTGGCATTTCCATTTTTTCTTTCTTTTTTTGTTACCTAGTATCATCCAAACGCTGCTGGAAATATTCTCCGGATGGTGACCACGGGCTGGACTACCTGTTTTCAGTGCATTCACTCAATGCGAGGGGAAGGGACAGTGAGACTTGCGCCTGTTGTCTTTTCCCTGGTTTAATAAGGCACTTTGGAAATCACTGAAAAGGGGAGAAGGGCTGACATTTTTCATATCAAAGGCGATATTTGATCTGAACTCTCACCTCTATGTGTTTTGGTGAATGGAGGTAACTCTGGTCCTGGAGGTTTGACACAGCGGGGACCGGGACGGGACTGGGTGCGTGGAGCGTCGGATCACCCAGGATTGTATTCCCTCCTCACTCTCTCTGCCGTGGGTCTATTTACATGTCCGACCTGACCGCTTTATGACAATGGATTACTTTCTGCTTTTATGCAGCCTCTTGCTGCCTGTGGTGTCTGCCGTGGAAGGTAAGAAATTTTAACTGTTCTGGAGGTTTCATGTTGCAGCTTTCCTAAAGCCTAATATTTCTCCACACCAAGCGAGTCCGCACCCGTGCCTCTTAAAGGCTGGGCACTGCACCCTGAAGCTCATGTAGCCGTACCCAAAAAATCATGATTCCATTTCTACCCCCGAATTAATTTCATTTTGGAAGTGACCAGCCGTGGCTGTTTTCTTTCTTTTTTTAAGCATCTCTAATGAAATTACTGACTTTACCGGCAGCCAGGCGCTGTGGCCCCGGTGCAGGATTCAATTGTTATGCGTCCACGAAAGCTCATCCATTTCAATGATCGTTGTGTATTCTTTTTTGGAGCACAGGATTGTGAGGGCTGCCAGTGCTTTCTTTGTCACTTAAGGACATTCGCTCCACACTGTATCTCACTAGGGAGTCGCGGCTTTCCCCCCCACGCACACACACCCAGCACTTTCCCCAGGTCAACAGCGTGCATTTTAAGGGATTGCTTCGGTGTGTGGCCTTCTGACATCTGGACGCGTATATTTAAGTGCGCTCCAAAAGAACGGGGGGAGTGGATCATAACCCACATTTTGAATATTTTTTTTATTAATCTGAAAAATCTGAAACGCGACGTGTGATTTGCTAAAGTCGTTTTTATGACTGAGTTGTTTCTTCTCTCATCTTTGCAGTAATTATTGTTTTAGTTTTATCAATGTTTTTATTTTATTTATTGTTTTTATTAACGTGATATGAATTTGGAAATCCTCAGTTATATATTTCTACCAGTTTCCTCTGACAGCTCATCTGTCTTAGCTCTGTGTGGATGTTTGCAGTGCGTAAAATCAATGAGAAATTCCATCTGTCGTTTTTCCCAGCGATGTAAACGACTGTCCCGCTCTTCTATTACGTCTTCCTCGTACTTTGTTTCACTCTGCGATGTTTGGGAATTTAAAAAAAAAATATGGACTAGTCGAAATAAGGTTGAAAGAGGCCTAAAGCTTGAGAGTATGAATGTCGGAGCCCAGGCGAGGCTCCCGGTTGGCTTGTGATGCCAGTAGGAAAGTAGGACAGTGGGCCACTGGCTCAGCAAACGCGTCTCGGTCTCAGCTTATTTCTCCACCTGTCCACATAACGTCTGAAGTTTTTGTTTTTTCACTCTCAGAAGCTGAAAAAAGGTTGTTGCTGATGGATATTTTTTCCCCAAGGTACATTTTACTTTCTGCCGATTTGTCACCGATTGTTTGAAATACAAGTGGCGCACCAGCTTTCCACTAAGAATAAACTAGCCTGCTGTAGATACACAGGGCCTTTGATTAAAAAAAAAACTGACAGCAGGCTGCACGGAAAAAAGAGTTTAGTTTTATTTATTTATTTATCTGCAGTGGAAAGTCGTTTTGTCAGCTAAACTAATACAAACACAAATTATTCTAAATGAAGATTGTTTTACAGCCTGCCACCACTGAGATCGCTCCCAATCCATGTTGTCCACAATTTAAGAAATTCTTATATCCCACACTCTCTTGAACTCTACAGAACCAATTATTCTGATTTCCACGCAGTAATATTTCCTCGGTCAGGATAGAGTCAAAACTCAGTTACTAAGAGTGACTTTAGTAACAGTATGGTTACCGGTTAAGATGTATTTTGTTTGGTTTTATTCATTTATTTAATTAATTCTACACAAAAGAAGACCGAAGTAGGCTTTGATTTTAAAAAAAGAAATATTTTCACTGAAAATCTTTTATTAGAACAATCAAATTCTAATATCTATTTCCACCTTTAAAAAAAAGTCCCATATATCTTTTTTCTTCTAAGGAACCTTGAATGCCTCTCAATGGCCCCTGTACCTCACCGGACCCCAGTGAGGAACCACTGACTTAAAACATATGGCTTTGAATGGATGAGTGGATTCCTGTCGTACAAAAGTTGTGGGCTAAAGAAGTAGACACCGGGAGTGAACCGGGAAAGGGAGACAGAGAGCGAGAGAGGGCTTGGCCTTAACAAAAGCAGAAAGTTTTCCTTCGGACTGCTTGAAGTTGATGTATTTTGTTAGAACAATCTATTCCCTACCTAAGTGATGCCATAAACTCTGCTCTACTGACCTGGCTGGGGGTTTACCTAAACTTGTAATACAGCCGGATGATTTATGGCTGCTGCTAGGACTTCTTTCTGGGATATATGGGTTTATGGAGAGTTAGGGAGAAACAAGCGGCCCGGCGGGGGGACGTTTGCCCAGGCCCACTGTGCGCCTCTCCGGTCCCGGGGTCACACTGCCCGCGGAAAAAGCTGTTAATTATTTCATGTTTTCTTTTTGCCCCTTTGGTTTCACATTTGATATTTTAAAAAGCCATGTAGGATAAAAGTCACTGCCAAGGTCTTCAACAGTGTAAATTCAGTTTATTTGTAATCGTGTAATTATGGGACAGTTAAACCCAGTGTTTCTGAGTTCTCCGTGGCAACATCAGCGCAAAACATTAATTTGACTCCTCATTCAGCATACCTCATTTAACTGATTGGGTGTTTGATGTGGCGCACATCAGGCACGTAAAAGCATGACGGTTGTTTTCTTGCTGGATTTGATACTTCTGGTAATTTTCTTAATGTGGCTGTACACGAAACCTTAACATAAGAGTTATTTATGCTATTGAATTTTATGTAATCTTTGTTATGGGTTGGACTGTTCAGGTGGGTTAAGTGTCTTAATTGTATCTCAGTTAAATAAGAGATGAAACCATTAACCTGTGTTTATGTCGGGGTTGACTGATGGCCTGGCGTGTAGGATCGTCCTCGGTGGATGCTACCGTGGCCTTGAACTTTGAGGTGCTTAGCAGAGTGCTGTGGAGACAAACTGTGTCGATAATTGTGCTCTTTAGTGCGCAGATGTTTTGGGAGAATGAAGGCACAAAAAAGTATGAAGGGGCTCCCTGATGATATTCAGGACAGGCAAAACCGGCAAAACACCCCGCTAATACTATACAAGTGTCTTAAGAGCAGGCTAGATTTTTTCTTATTCTTTTTTAATATATTTTTCTGTAAACTCAAACACTGGACCCACTGGAACACATTTTTTACTAAACTTAGACCGTTTTTTTATTGTTAGCTGAAGCCACATACACAGCGACAGAGAGTTCCCCAGTCCTTTTTTTTTTTTTTTTTTTTTTTGCTATTTATGGCTGTGTGTTTCGATGACTGATTACGCACAAGCAACGGCTTTGTAGCGCACATGTTTATGTTTTTATGTGGGTGAGATCACACCTCCACGGGAGCTTTCCTGTGCCTGTTTGCAGTTGGCACATTTCTCATCAAACTCTCTCCTGTGATTTATTCTCGCTCTTTTTTTCCAGCAGGGGAGTCCCCCTAGTCGTCATAAACATGTTATACATACATATATATATATATATTTAATTATCAATTCCAGGTTGTGATTAATATATTAACAACACATACAAAAAAATATGCGTAAACTCTGTCCATACCGTAAACGCTTGAGTCTTATCGAACTTGATTTCTTTCTGCTCCTTTGGTCATGTGACTGCTTGATTGATATTTTTCACTTTACCCGTGTACAGATTTCAGGTGACCACATCTTGCTGAAACGCAATTAACCTTCGTAATAAAGAGAGTAATTGGGACATTCTGGCCGGGACTAGCTGTCCCAAGGCCTACATACACCGGGCTTTATTTAAGGGCGCAGGATCAGTCTGTGTGGCCTGAGCGGGACTCCCAGTGAAGCAGCTAAGTCAAACTTTTCCTCCGGAGCTCGTCTACATAACATTCAAAAGCAAATTTACTGAACAAATCTGTTTAAGGTCGTCATTGAAGTAACAAAAGGACATATTAGTGACCCTATGGTGCCTATCACAGAGACCATTGAAGGGCTAAGTGGATGTGGCGCTAAAGAGGCGTGAAAGTGAATTTGCAAAATAAAAGCGTCAGTTCTGCTAATCAATCATTCTACAAGGGGATGTGGAATCTATCTATCTATCTATCTATCTATCTATCTATCTATCTATGTTAGCTTAATGCGATTATGAAAGATATATAAGATGAATAAAACATAGATGCACAGATGGACACCCTCAACACGGGAATGCGTAAAGTCTCAATTAATGCGGTCTTATTGATCTAGCCATTCGCCCTTGCTCAGCCTTTTGAAACCACAGATTCAGGTTTCATTCGGAACACTTACTAAAGGTAATAAACAACTCATAAGGATAATTATCGATATCTGCTGAATCAATTGGCCCGATGAAGGAAGACTGTGTATGTTGTGAAATATACCCCAAAATGCATTTCAAATAGTAGCAGTGCTATTATTACTACTACTACTAATTATAATTTATTATATATAAGTATACATATAATTTATTATTATTGTTGTTGTTATTGTTTTTTGCTGCAAACTATATGTTCACTACATTTATAAGTATATTTTCTACATAATGAAAAGTCTATCTATCTATCTATCTATCTATCTATCTATCTATCTATCTATCTATCTATCTATCTATCTATCTATCTATTATTTTCTGGCTCTGGCTCTGATTGGATTGCATGCTGCACTGCATGATGATCTCATCCTATTTACATTTTTCAATGTTTTGAACAACAAACAAAAGAAATGATAAAGTCATAAGAGGCAGTTATGCCAGTCAATCAGCCAACAGGGATCCCAAACCGTCTGCAGGTCGTATGGTAGGCTGGAGCCGCGTTGAACAGATGCATTCTGACATAGGTTCAGATTGGCGTAAGGCGCTCGGGAAGAAATGGCGAGTGGATGACGACATGTAGGGAGTTGGGATATGATGGTACAGGGGAGCAGTCTGGTGGTTTTCAGGGTGAGGGGTTGGATTTGGATCAGCAACCCAGAGGGCAACAGAGCTGACAGACTTTACAGATGCAGCGGGCCTGCGGGAGCACTCATGCACACCGAAGGACGATTCATGGCTCTGACGGCGGCATGGAAAGATTCACCGAGCTGGAATTTCACATGCAGACAAGCGGCAGCCATGTCAGGCCTGCATGAGCCTTCATACACCAGGAAGTGAATGAGCGAGGATTACTAGTCAAAATAAGGGAGCAAGAATGCAAATATGGATATAGTCAAAACAGGATATTTTTTCTGAGGAACTACAGTGAAGAACAATTAATGAATATGAACCTCAATGTGACACAAAGAGTGTGACCGAGTCAATTTTCCTATGTTTGCTTAGGGCTTTAGAATATGGAGGCAGGCTGCAGCGTCGCTTCAGCTTCAACAAAACTGTACCGTTTCAGACATATAAGTAAAACAATTACAGAAATATAATAGTTTCTCTAGGATGTGACTACTTTGCCTTAAAATATAGTTACAATAATCCCACTAAGCAGTGTTTATCATATCAGCGACTATGTTTATATCCACCTCAGATTCACCAAATATTTATATTGGACATGTACACGACACTGTTAATGAATGACAGTGCCATTAGTCGAGTTTATATAACATTCTTGTGATTACAAGAATGTTATATAGACACATGCACTATTAAGTGAAGTAAAGCACGTAAAATATTTTACCGCACAGAAACCATGACGAATGTAATCACACGAATATACGCGTGTATGATGTTTAACTGGGTTTATCCTACTCACATTACTGCCGTGAGGACTTTGTTGTTACGTTAATGTAAACAAGCACTTGTAAGTATTCAGAATTGATGGTAGCTTTACGAGAGGTGGTTCCAGATCTTTTTTTTTAATGCCAAACAAAATGTGTGCGTACAGTTTTTGTGTATGGATTTCCTTGCATATGGCACTGTGCGCGCAGTCTGTCCTGGTCTCCAACAGAGGGGCCTTGTGGGATGGCAGGTCTTTGACACTCAGTGTGGAGAGCAAGCAGGGGAGGGTGAATGTGTCTGGGCCAGCCCACCACACAGACACACTGCTGCTGTCTATAGTTAGCCAAGCAGAACACGAGAGAAAGGGAAAAGAGACACACACAGACACAGGGAACGAAAAGGAGAGCAAGGAGAGATTTTTCACTTACGGGCAGGGGGCAAGATGGGTTGTTCTACGGGAGAGGAGTGTGTTTGGGAGATTACAGGGGTTAGGGAGGGTTTGTGTGTGCACTGCTGGAGGTACAGTTTGTCCATGTGTGCAGTCTCAATTAACTTTTTTGTTTTTTAAGTAATGTTTTGACTGCATTGAGAGATGGAGGCACTCAAGCTCAACGTCCAGCAATGCTGATATTTTTTTGAATGAGAATCTAGTTTTTAAAAACACCTGTCAAATATTAAAAATAAGATCTCTAGTATATGTATATTATTCCAAACTTTTATATAACCTGATGACTTTTGTCCTGCAAACTCCCTGCATATTAACCTTTTAATGTGTAAGCTGATGGTCGATTCATTGATTCAATTTTAACTATATAAAACTAAAGCGCCAAATCACAACAACGGTTTTCTCAGGGTGCTTTGACTACAGAAAAAAAGCCATAAATCAGATGAGGAAGCACATCACTAAATTGAGCCTGAGTGTGATATTCCCCCCGCTGTGTTTAACTGACTTATGACTTGAATACTGTTAAAAAAACGTTAACTTAATAATAATAATGGCTGTCTGAGCTGACATTTTATAGGCTCTGTCTGCTACTCAAATGACCATGTGTCAGAATGTTCATATTATAGGTGAGTTAGTATCTGCTGTGCTTTCCACTCACGCTCAGCCCATGTCTTGTGACCCCTATCGAGAGGTCATGAGGTCATCTATTTTTTGATGTGGGGCTCTCTCCCTAAGGCTAGTCTTGTTCACGCTTCGCAATAGCTGAACAATCAAAGCCCAGAGCTTGTCCTATTCCAGTGGGGGAAACAAAGTATATCATAAAAGAGGATGTGCATATTTATAAAGACAAACTTTGGCAACTTTTCTAAGGCTCACATGTAAAAACTCACAAGCAGAGCAGGTTTAGAGCACAGTGGGTGACTGATGTGTGCACGACTCCATTTTGTCCCATATGGCTAATCTGTAGATGAGTGGTGTTTGCATGTAAGACTCAGTCTGCTTATGACAGACGACAAATAGTAAGCATAAAAAGCTAACGCGCCTCTTGCCTCTCGGAGAGTCGAAAAAGACCGGGTCAGCGGGAGGTTTGAAAGGTGGAGTTTAAAGGAGCACACTTCTCCTCGCAGCAGTTTGATCCACCTCAGGGCATCCTCCTACCATTTCTTTACGAGCTACAGGCTCTTGTAACAAATTTTTGCCAATGGAGCAGAAAAGAGATCTTTGATATTTGTCTTTGAAAATGGCTAGTTACATCTGTCGGGAGAGTGGACACAGCTGTAAAACAGCGTGCCTTCAGGGGGAATAAAGGCCACATTACCTGGTTTCAGCCTTTGCCGGCCTTGTTAAATGTAAGAAGGAAAGAGAGATGCAGGAAGCAGGGAGGGAGATTTCTTTGTTGAGTTTAACCATAGCTGGGTGGTTAATGGTAAGACATTTTGTGGCAGACAGCCTAGCTCCAGGCCCTTATTCCTTTTCAAGAGCAGAGAAACAGCTTTTGCTAATTTTCAAATAGCCATCCTGAGTAAGCCCATGTGTGATGATAGGCACTGCTTCAAAGGAACAGCTGTAGTCAGAACTGATGTGATGGGCTCAAATGTCCACTGTAATTAACCATAATGCATGTATGAGAACAGGAGTGTATATTTTACTTGGTAAGAGGTCTGCGCGGGAGTGTTCCTGCTCACACTGTACAGTGTTGCAGTAGAACTCTATTACAACTTATTGTGCCCCACTTCTCATCCTGGGTGTCAAAAACACTAACCACCCACACTTCATCTACACTTCACAAGACCCAGGAAGACTCCCCACCTCTATTAAATATTTCTCCCCCTTTTTTTCTCTCGTCTTCTGGAGAATGGCGGGTTTAACTAGACCTCTGCTCTCTTATCAACAGCTCATCCTATTCACTCTGAACATCTTAAACACGCTCTCCAGCACAGCTCGCACAGGGTGGGTGAAACCAACACATCTGGGTGACAGAAGCAGCAATAACATGTGACCCGATGTCCATATTTTTACATAATCTCCACAGTTCCACCCTGCAGCTTCCCTTCAGACACTGCCGGCTGTGGGGAGCATTTACTTAACCTCGGCTCACAGTGAAACCGAGTTTCAGTGACACCGTGACTTTTATGTTCCAAGTGAGTGCAATATTTAGAGGACGCTGAAGGAAAGGTAAAAAAAAAAGCCTCAACGACTGTTATAAAAGTAAACATTTCATGAGGGCAATCTTACAAATGTAGAGGTGTCACTTTTGGCATGTTGTTACTCAGATTGCCCTAACACCTGCCCATTTGGTCGAAGTGTAGCTCACATACAGCTATAAAGCGATGTTTGTTGCTGAAACAGAGGCCACCCTGTGGTTTTGATATCAGCTTCAGTCATCTCAGAAACCTGGTGTTTCACTGTTAAAGAAACTTGTTTATTCCGGTTTCTTTTTTTCTCACAGTAAGACGAGCTTAATTGGTTTTGCTTGTATTGCACACAGGAACTGCTTTCATTGCATCCACGTATTATCTGTGAGTAAGTCCTGCAAACTGATATCACTGCAAAATCAAATGGAGATGAAAGTTGCCATACAATGAGTACAACATTTAGAGGACGCTGAAGCAAATGTAAAAAACTAAATAAAATAAAATAAAATAAGCCAACAAATAAAAAAGCCTCAGCGACTGTTTTAAAAGTAAACATTTCAGGGCAATCTTGCAAATGTGGAGGTGTCACTGCTGCCATGTTGTTACTGAGTTTGTCCTAACACCTCTGCATGTGGTAGAAGTGTAGATGACGTATGTGGGATAAGAAGGAAACAGAGGCCACCCTCTGGTTTTGATATCAGCTTCAGTCATCTCACAAAGCTGGTGTTTCACCGTTAGAAGAAAGTTGATTTCTAAGTTTGCTAATTTGGGACAATTTTAAACACTCTTCTGTGTCTTTTGTACCACCATGCCTGTTTGTCAGAGTGCTTGCTGGCTGTGACTTTAACAGGGATTTGACAAGTGCTGTGAAACACTAATTGCATGAGCCAGATGAAAGCACCACACAATATAGGCTGACCTCCTCCCTCTGTGCCAAGTCAGGCCATAAACGGCTTCCCCTTCCCCTCTTACACCTTATGGAAATCCCTTGTGACCTTTCTCTCTCTCTCTCACACACACACACACACACACATTGAACGCACGAGCGGTGACAGTTTCTTAATCACGCGGCTGGACACACATGTGCACATAAACCCCACAAAATCTTGATCCTTACACCCGCTTCTTAGGGTCAGAGCCCACATCTACATTCATTCACTCCTCGGCTAATGAATCAATCGAGTGGTTCCATTCATTTCATTTCTGTCAGACCCAATCGATCAGCCTCTTTCTTCCTGTCCTAACAGAGCAGCGGGGGACCTCAGAGATTGAGGGGAGGGAAAAAAGGGGGGTGCTTGAAACATCCAGACAGTTCAAAGACTCCTCATTTCTTTTTCTCTTTGGTTTAGTAGAAATGTAGTTTGAGAGCGTTCAGAGGTACTTATGTATGTGAACTAAATGAAAGACAAGGGATTAAAAAAAAATTATGCTAAAAATTATACACGGTATTCAGCGTTCATCTTACCGTTAGCGGGAATCACAATTTAGCACAGCGGATTCTGTTGATGCTGAAATGGAATAGCAGATAGAAGGTAGCAATGATGCATAAACTAGCCCACACTCCTCTGGAGTTTGAGCCTCTAACTTGGCTAGGGGAGCAATGTGTTTGGTGAGTCCAACTCTCGCCACGCTCCACTCCCCCACTGAGTCAAAGTCAGAAAGGTTATGATTTTTTTTCCAAGCCCCTCAAAGTTTAAGCTGTTTGTGTGTGTGTGTACAAGGCCATGCAGAGAAAGGAGAGGCAGGCCAGAAGAGAGGGTTCAGAGGCTTTTCATTTTCAAAACCCACTTAGTTCTGTTTATTGGGCTGCCAGTTCATTTCAAAAGGTGTTGAGCGAAGCAACTATGCAGGCCAGAGGTTGTTGGGAGCCAAGGTCGCCTCAACTGAGTTTGGGGAGGGGGAGGATGGCCGAGGATGGTAGTGGACAGGTAGGTGGCAGAAGACTGGGAGGAAGGAGTGTGACGAGCTGAGCTTCAGAAGAGGAGGAGTATCTGAGAGATCCATTTGAGCACAACAAAGATCATCCCATCATTTGGAATTCTGCCACTAACCTATCAGCAAAGCTTTCACTACACAATGGTATTTCCTCTCAGGTAGAAGATTACACCAGGGAAGAGCCACTGCTTCCCATTAGTGCCTTTCACTAACTCTGTACCTTGAACACATGCACATGTTCCCACTTGAAGGAACCAGGCTTTAACAGGCCTGCTCGTGGCTTTTTAATGAATGTTGCAAACGACCAGTAGTAATCACTGGCATTGTACGACAATTTTGAAATGCATTCACTGAAATGATCAGAATGGGGGTCGAAAACACATGAAAAAAAATTAGGTCAATAATATATAAGGGAAGAAGCTCCATCCATCCATCCATCCATCCATTTTCTTCCACTTATCCAGTTCAGGGTCACAGTTGAGCTTGCGCCTATCCCAGCTGTCACTGGGCAAAAGGCGACAACGCCATAGACGGGTTGTTAATCCATCACAAGGTTTCTAAACAGCTGGTTGAATCTGGCATTGATTAAGATGGCCTGTACACTTTATTTAGTCTTACTTGTATTCTAGATCGTTCCACGTTCATTGTTATCCTACCATACAGCTCGTCTTCTTTGGTAAGCCATTAACAGAATAAAACCATAAGTTTTAAGCCCTTTCAGCTTGAAGCCATGATCTCTGAGTTACACTGTTATTTAGTCCTTTTTTCATTATTTCATGCTTTTTTTCTGTGGTTCTTCCCTCTGCCCCTTTTCAGTTACCTCTTCTGTGACTGCAGCTTATCACACTTGCAGTAGGCCCTAATTACAGTATTATTTTCCTACGCCTGTTATCTCACGGCCTTGTGATATCAAAATCCCAACAGCGACAGTAAGCAGCTGGGAGACAGTTGCTATTTACTACTTGGAGACCCATTGTTGTTGCCTACTGTGTGATAAGGTCTTGATTGTCAAGATGACTTCCCCCATTGTCTGTAGGGAAAGAAAGATACAGTGGAAAGGTGGGGTGAATGCACGCCACCTCTGCTCGTTCCACCGACTGAAACAGCTTCCTGTATGTCACAAAAACCAAATGGTGTTCCATATACAGAAAATAGAAACAAAAAAAAGGTTCAAAGCCTAACGCTTACATGACAGCTTGTCGCTTTTCGTGACACACTGCTTTTTTTTCTTCTTCCACAAAACACGTTCTTCGCCTGTCAGCTTTAACAATATAAAAGATTAGGACAGAAAGAACGACTGCAAAAAAAAAAGGAAAAAAGAAAGACAATAGCATCTCACTTGGCTGTAACTTAATATGTTGCTTTAGGTGGCAGAGGGTTTCTAAGTGTGAGTTGCAGGAGGTGTCTGGGGTTTAAATACCAAGGCAAACAGCTTAAGAGTGTGAAAACAATTGGCAAAGACATGAAAGTGTGAGCAAGAACACACACACAGGGGTCAGATAACCTCTGGCCAGATGGGGATGGTCAAGTGAACACAGGAGAAAGGTTGTCGGGTGGGGGGTTGCGCTGTTTATGGCACCGATGTCAAAAAAGGGACTCAAAAGCATGACCCTGTGTGCCAATTTTGGCCTCTGTAAATCCCCCAGGGTGCGGGAACTAAAAGGGTGGTGATGATTGGGGATTCAATTTGGCTTGCTATCAATCAATGCCACCAAGATAGACAGGATTGCTGCCGATAGCCCGTCCTTGCAACCAGATTGGGTTTGTGCCTCTTGGGATTCACGCCCTTTTTTCACGCTTTGTTAATTAAGCGCCCAAGCTGCCCCTGCACTTACTTATTTATGAATCTTGGCTTCGACCGGTACTGGAAACCACTTGGTCTCCCCTAATTAGTCTCTCACTAATGGCCAGGCTTCCAGACAATTTCAAACCGCTGACCCCCATTTTGTTTATGCACACACCAAACCATACGACCTTGACGTTACACAACCCATGTTTTCTGGTGTTGTGTTTCTGTGGTGCTGAATAAAGTGCCCCACATGGGATAATGAGGCGACACTTAAAAAAAATCAATTTCCTTCTCCATCTGTCTAAGTAATTCCTCACCTGTTCATTAACCCAAGAATAGAGTACTCTGGATGTGTTGAGCCTTGACAAGAAGAGAACCTGACGAAAGAAAACAAGAAGCTTCATGCTGGTGAAATATGAACATTTTCCCGGTACGCTCAGGGAAAGAGGGGCTTAACTCTGGCATGATTAATTGTCATTATTAATTATTATTGTCTTGGGTTGTTGCAAACAGCATGCTGCTGACTTTATATCGCCTTATTGATCAAAGTAAGCCAACGGCATGACATCACTTCTCTAAACACCATCGTGCAATTACTTTAACTACTTACTTTTAACTCGGCGAACACCCTGCCCAGAAGCATTTTTCCCTTGGTTTTAATGGCACAGTCACTGTTCAGGGTCAGCAGGCTCATCCACTGTGGCCTTGTGTGGTGTGGTTTGCATCACATAAACACTGGTCCCAAGTCAAATTTACTGGCGAGCAGTCCTGGAGATTCATTTGTATTCTTCCCCTTTGGCTGGTTCAGGGTCAGGCATGATGACTAATCAGGTCAGGACTGATCCACACCCTGCGGTCGGAGCACTACCAACCCCACCTAGCTCACTTGGACCACCAAGTGTATTTGTGCTGAAGGTAGAGGGAACACACACAAGCTGGATGGAAACGAGCTGATATTTTTGGTGCATCTCATTTCCCATGTCTCCAGTCGTGGAGAAAAACAAACTTTTACCTCGTTCTTGTTTATTCCCTTCAGATTTTATCGCCAAAGGCCACAACAGAACTGAACCCAGCCGAACACATGCGCTAATGGGTGAGCTTAGGCATAAACAGTGGGATTGTTATTTTTTTTAACTAGCTAACTTTGCCACAGGCTGTGTTATAAGTATAACAATAATGCAGGTGGGAAATGTGGGGGAAACTTTTGGGTTAGTTATGAAAAAAGTTAACTGTTGCTTGACTTGGACAGCCCAGGTGAGAAACAAGCTTTCTGTTGTTTGTGTGCATCTGAAAGCAATTACATTCGCACATTTGTGTGTTTAAAGAAGCACAGGGAGAAGTAATAAATTCATTTAATCTGTTGCTCTCCTTATTATGTGGTAATTAGTCTAACCTTAACAATAACCCATACCGCTACCCTAACTTTACCTAATTTTACCCTAACCTTAAAACACGTCCTCACCTCCACGTTAACAACGTAAATTATAACGACTTTGATTTTTGGCCACATAACGACGACACATTCCCAAAATACGAGTAACTCTTAAACCACAGTGACGCACATGCATGTTAGACTGAAACCCATGTTTTCGATACAGGAAAAACAGTGTGTGCGAGCTGTGTGTGCTGTGTGTCAGCACATTAATAAATGGGTTCCTGGTGGCCTTGTGACTAGAGCTTCTGTGTGTATGTGTAGGTGGTGGTAGTGTGGGTTAATTGGTGACACCATGCTCCCTCCGAACTGCCAGGTTTAGTTACACATCAATGAAGGGTGAATAATACATTAGCTAGGGTAGTGCATGTCCCTCCTACACATCCCAAGAGATGAGGGGGTGGGGGCAAGGTAGGCAGATGACAAAATGAAAAATATCTTAAATTGGGGGGAAAATGCTAGAAAAGGTATTTAACCCTGAGCTCTCCGTCCCCTGACGTATCCCATTTGTCATCTACACATCTTCAGCCAGACCATCTAAGCTCAGCTTACCTTGAACTTACCTATTGTAGCTAGTGTCCTTACCTTACCTTCCTTGTGCTGATGTACAGTCAGTCTTTTTCTTTTGCATTGGAGCTGCTTTCAGAAGAAAGAGGAGACGAGCCATAAGCAAGCTTGGGATCAGTCAGGCTTGCTTGTAGTGTGTCACGGTGCTTGAGTCTTGATGCAAGTGGTTCTGTTGTCATGTTGCAGTGATTTAGGGAGAATCCAAAATCTTGTTGTGCCTTTGTTGACCTGCTCTGTGTGTCTGCAATTTGGGAATTCTGTATTTGCCATTCTGTCTGTTTCTGCGCTTGTGTATATGCATATGAGTGTGTGTGTGTTACTAAGTGCAATATGATTTATTCCTTCTTTCTCTGGTGTTGCTGTCTGGGCTCGTCTGTGTGTCATGCCAATGCACAAAGGTCTTTATGTAATTGAAGAGCGCCTCTGAAAGCCCCCCGCCATATGGACCCCAACAGCCTTGGATGGCAGTCTGTCTGTCCATCCCTCAATTTCTTTTAATTGCCCAGCGCCAGGATTCTGTGCTGTGACTGTCTATTGAGTGGTTTCTCAATAGGTTAAATACATTAATATGTAATAAGGTTTGGGACCTCGACAATCCCAGACCATGAGATTGACCAGATAATGCTGAGCGGGGCTGAGGACAAGGAGTGCAAATACTAAAAGTTTTAGTCTGGCTTTAACTTTTCCTATCCTATTAACTCAACTTAAGCTATCCTATCCTTTTCCTGTCTTATCTCTTTTTGATTATTAGTATTATAAATAATCGTATATGCGTTTCTGTGATTTGTCATAAAACAATGCTGCTAGTAGTAAACATATGAATCTGAATCAAATACATTGTGGTGGAAGTAGAACAACATTTTGCACTATTTGCAATATAAATGTTAAGGTTCTTTGTCTGTAGTTTTAAGGTTAAAGTCACAGTGCTGATTTTCATATACTTTGATTATTGATTATACTTTGACTCATACATGAAATAAAATGATTAAAAATCATTACTTTTCAAACCGGCTCTCCTACTCTGAGCCTTCTGCTAATTTCCATGGCTTCAGACTTTGATATATAGTTAGTTAGTTATAGTTATATAGCTTTTTTTTCTGTTTCTATATTTACAGGAGGACGCTTGGCTAATATGTAATTGTAACATTATGAAAGGTTGAGCGGATATTAACACTGACACAGCCGTGTTTTTTCAGATGGCTCATTACTGGTGCTTTTAGCTGCTAAAGAGGCAAAGTCCATTTGCACGGAAGAGGTCTAACAAGTCAAGTTATTACAGTGGCCAAGTGTGAGATTAATTAACTTAGTGGCGATTAAGAATAAGGGGCCAGAAAGAATCTCGGTGGCAGCAAGAAGGGAGGGAGTGAGACGGAGAAAGAGACAGAGAGAGAGCTTTCCACCCCAAAACATATGAATGTGATTAATCTCACAGATAGCTATTTGTAAGAATGTCCTTTAATAATAATAGTAGCACTCTCCTTTACCTTTTAATCTAAGTTATAGGTGCCAAGAAACAAACAAACACATATATCCACTATCACAATCTTCCGAAAGTGACATAAAGTCTGGATTCTGAAATAAATGCGTAAAGCCTTTTCAGCAATCAGTCTGCTGTTGTTTGCCGTCAGAGATCATTAACAGTTGTGATATGATAAAGACTGTCCAGAATGAAGTTGCACCAAGGTATCTCACGCAAGAGAGCAATGCCATTGTCCCGGCTTTGCAAAGGTGAAGCATGAATTGCTGTGACACTGGCTAGTTTGTGATATCCATCAAACCAAGCCTGTCTCGCAGAACTGCGTGAAGTGAAATGCCAGCATTATCTTGAAAAATTGCTCAAATTACAAAGAAGTCGCTGCCTTCTGTGCTACCAGCATTTCATTTGATTGTAATATCTACCCACTGTAACAGAAGAGATTTAGAGGTGTTAAGTGTTTTTGGCGACTTGTGTGTATTTCTGCAAGACCAGGTGGAGCAGGAGGGAAGAACGGGAATGAAAGGGAGCGGCAGCGATATGTGTAAAGCCGAGGGAATCGTGATGGGGAAAAAAGGCAAAGCTGAAAGAAGAGAAAGGATTTGTGATGGGGAGAAAAGGGACAAAACAATGCAGCTGACCTACCCAGTTTACCTTGCCCAGTGTTGTATATCCGGTGCGTGAGTGCATGTGGGTCATTGTTTCTGTTTTTATTTCCAGTGCTGCGTGATACATTAGAGCTTCCTGTTTTTTTGTTGTTTTTTTTTCTCGTAAGGAACCACTCCCGAGCTAGTGTTTGAGGGTACAAAGAAAAAGAGAGAAGAGAAAGCGCATACTTTTGTGCGATCTTTGTGTTTATGGATTTGTGTGGTTGTTACAGAAAGGGTGTGTGTGTGTGTGTGTGTGTGAGATTGTGCCAGTCACTGGTCTCCAGAGACCTTACCCGGCAGGTTGCATTCCTGGCATTACCTGCCCTAACCTCTCTTTTGTTTCTGGTATCTTCGACCTGAATGGCTAATGACTGGGCTACCAGGTAAACTTTAACAAAGCGCCTGCATACTGATGACAGAGGCTCCCACAACCCAGTGTCTTCATGTCACCCGGTTCCGTCATCTTTCAAAAAAAAAGTTGTGGTGAGGGATGATAGGGTATAATTACTCATCTCTTAAAATTCCCCATTCGCCATTATTCATCTTTTCCATTTTCATTTTTTATTCACAGGTAAATGAGGGCATACCTGGCAAATTAACATGACTGGCGGTGATAACTGACTTGATAATTATCTAGCAACGTCTTCATAAATCATCAGCGGGTGCTCGATGAGCCGAAAGACAGCCTTTGGTTAGACTAGCTGGAAATCCCTGCTAATAGGGTAGTCCCCGGCTCTATTTTGGTTTTGTTATTTTGTTTATCCTGTCTGCGAAAGTTTCCGAGGAGAAGCAGAAAAGAAACAAGCAAACCTCAAAAGCCGGTTGGTTTCGACCGCCGCAGTGTTTTTTAAACTGTTTTAAAGTAATTGGAAGCCACTGGCATGTGGAAAATGCGAACCGCTTTGGGGCTTTGCCCCTTACTGCAGACACACAGGCAGCTGTTCCGGGTGTAACAGGAAGTAGCCATCTTTAATTAGATTCAACACAATCACTACATGCTGCGCAGGAAAGTGCAGTGTAAGGTGACCTGATATGTTGGCAGATGACTGCATTAGCAATGACTGTATTAACAGAAACAACGATAGAGGGACACAGTGTGTGTGTGTGCGTGTGTGTCTGTCAGAGAGTTAGTGAGAGAGAGCGGCCATGTGTTTGTGAGAGAGACTCAGTGGCTGTTGATACAGAATGGCAAAGCTGGCTGCTAAGCCCTTTTCTTGTGGTGCTCAGCCATTCAAAAAGCCACGGCTTTTATTCAAAGCCCGGTTCCAGCTCTTTCTAGGCTACACCCCCAGTGAACAAACAGGATTTGTGTGTGTGTATGTGTGCATTTGTGTGCATGTGTATAAGTCTTAATAACATGTCTCATTTTCTGTTTGTATGTGTTGCCGATAATGTGTATGCATTAGCATTATGTAAGTGTATGGTTTGTGTTCCCCTGTGTTTGAGTTTGTTGAGTCAGCCACTGCTGACACACAAAATTGCCTGAAAACTGCTATTAAGAGCTGTGAGGGAACTGCTCGCACACAATCCGACTGCACAGGCAGCACAATAGCCCATCTCCTATTGAACAAAAGGTGCGTGCATGTGTGCACGCTCTTGTGTATGTTTATGCTTCCAGCACCCCCGTGACAGTCAGATAATCAACAGCTTCCACCTATACAAGCAAATGCGCATCCATTCATACAGGTGTATTTCAAACACTCTGCTCCGCACCAATGAAATGCTTCCCCTCAAATCCACACATAGATTCCCCAAGGGCACGTTGCTGCTATCGCTGTTTGGTATTTGGCTTCAGAAACCGGGCTGCTATCGTCTGTACAGACTGATACCAGGGCAGCTATCAAGCTGTTATGAATGGATGCCTTGGTTAGCAAAGGGCAGCGGAGCAGAGGAAGGCCAGGGAGGAGAGAGCAGAGCAGAGAAGTACAGCAGTGAAGTACTAGACAATGGCTCCCTGGGCAGCAGTAGGGCAATGAGCCCATCAGGCTGCATGTTAAACACAGACACTCAAGGCAGGCACACAAACATACAGAAGACACTGCAGTTGTGTACATGCACACAGTCACATACTGTCTCTGAAGGCGACAGCGTGTTAGCATGCCAGCGACACAGTGGCAAAGAAAGACGTGCCGGAGCTGTGGGGAATACAAGAGAGCGTGCAGCAGCTCTCCATCCTCTCCTCTGCGTCTGCCCCCCACCCCCTTTGTTACCTTACCGGCCCCTCTTTGCCTTTCATTCCCATCTTTTTCCTCTGCTTTGCACCCCCTCTCTTTGTCTGTACTTTGAATATCTCTTCCTTTCTCTGCATTCCCATCCCTTGCTCCCTCCTTCTCCCCTCCCCCAGTTTTCCCTGACTCCTGCCTCCCCCCTTTCCTCATTCTGTCTGATTTTTGCTGAATTCTATTAAGACTTTTAAGCAATGCCAGTATGAATGAATGTGCACTGAGTTATTTTTTTGTAATCAAAAACAGCCACACCCAAAGCTGCAAACCGTTTTCCCTCTGATTCTGCTTCCTCACTCCACCTAATTCTCCTTTGCATATCTCACATAAAACAGTGTTCAGTAGTTCTTTTCTTTGTACTTTGTGTGGAGGGCTGGGAGGTGCTGAAAATTCAATACACATCTTTTTTTTCTTTTTAATTTTCCACTGATCATCCCTCTTTTGCTCCCTTTCGTATCTGGAGTATGTGTTCCAACATTTCAGTATTGCTGCAAAAACTTTTACTTATTGCTTTGATCCGGGGTGAATTACAGTTTTTGAACAAATGTTGTGGTGCTGAGGGATTGATTAAGATCAAATATAAGACCGAACTGATGGCTGAGAAAGTCCTAGATATGCTATGCTAAGTGTGGCCTAGATGGGAAGTAGCAGAGAGCCCCGACTCTCGCCTGTCACAGTTAGCCTGGACCACTAATACCCAAAATCCCCCAGAGCTTCTGCTCACAGACAGACACACATAGGCAGGCAGTGCAAAAAGATGGATGCCTGATTTTTATACCTAAACTGAAAAAAGAAGTTTTATATTGTGTTAAATAATTTCTAAAATAATGATTTTATGCTGCACTGTTTGCAGAACTGCACAGCAGCTCTCTGCCGAGGTGCCCCTGAGCAAGGCTTTGAACCCTTTCGCAAAAAGGGAAGCCTTGGTGAAAAAAATAATTTGTGTATTACACAGTAAAAGTTTAAAAAGAAGTGAAAGATAATTGAGGTGCACATGCTAGAAGATCTGTTGCCTGCTTCTTATTTTGGCGCGTATCAAAAGAAGTCTTTTTATAGAAGTTTGACATGCGTTGCTCCTCGTGTTCATGCACACGAGTATGCAGTGTATTTGTTTTACAGTCTAGTAAATCAATCTCATTCCGGTCGCAGTTGTGCTATATTGCGTTTTGAATATGAATCGTATACCAGGTATTGCTGCCCCCTCAGAGGGAGTGTGGGGTAAACACTAAATGAAATCAACAGCTGTAGCGACGCATGCACACTCCATCATACACAACCACGCAGATGCAAAAAGACAAATTACCACAGAGTTTGATAAGGAGAGCCACATTTCCATATGCACGCCTTTGAGGTAAAAGCGAACCTGCTACTCGCTTACTTGTATTTTTAAGTTGCAGCCGGCTGAGTCATTTGCCAGGAAATCTGATGATGGCATCTAAGCGTCTCACGCAGAGGCACGCGCAGTTCACCCAGTGCTCGCATTCGTTCAGCCATCTAATTCATGACTAGAGGGCTCTGCTTAAACGCTGTTAATTGTCAGCATTTGATTTTTAATCGTATTTCAGTTAAAAAAAAGTCTTAGACTTAAATATAAAATGTTGTAAAATTTAGAAGGAGAGTGGGGTGCTTAATTTCCAGGAAGGGCTGTAAGCAAAAAAAAAAAATTACTTCATCTATGGTAAAGTTTGAGGCAATAGTTTCCATGTTGGGTGATGTAAACACCAATCGTTTCTACAGAAATCTGGTTTTGCGCCCATTTCCTGCTGGTTTTTAAACAAAGCCAGACCTGATGCCCTTAAAGTAATCATTTGCAAATGAAGCACACGCCTTTCCAGAGCAGGTTGTAAATGATAAATATTACACCAAACCTTAAAAATGATGATTACAACGAAACAATACTGAAGTCTTAATTATCTGTTTGCCTCTTGACATTTTTGCCAAAGTACGTGATAGTTTGTGGCAACGATATCCACATTTAACTGTAAATGTAAAAAGTGCTGTTCTGTTTCAGCTGATCTGAGCATGGTACATGATGTCATGCTTGTTTTTCAATAATGAGTAAGAAAAATCACAGAGAGCCTTATTCAGATTTCAAAAGACAAGGCCAGACATCTCCGTGTGGTAAATCCGCAGTGGCTGGAATGACTCCTCCGCGGGAATATTTCAGTAGGGGATGAATTCGAGTAAGCTTTGTGTCACACAGGATGCATCACTGTAAAAACACTATAAAAAAAACACCCTGAAAACTGTGCTATTACCTCTGCAGTGTTGTGGAAGCTTGTATCTGCTCATATACTGCTTCATACACTGGTATATGAATATGACTAGGCAGTGTTTATATTCAGTGGCGAGGCAGAGCGAGAGGAAGAAAGCAATAAGTGGATGTTATGAAACAAAAGCAGTATGGGAAATGGAAGTTGTAAGCATAAGCTACAAAGCCAAGTAATGTGATATGTGATCTCGTTGTGACTACATTCATATTTTCAGAACAATAAAAAGAATAATTGATCAGGTCGAGGCGCCGTAACAAAGCCGAGGTTGCTCTCCTAATGAAATGCTGATACACTCACTATGAAGGACCTCCATTAAATCTTAGCAGGATTGGATTCTGAAGGCAATCCGAAGTGCTTGTGTCAGCCAATAAAACAAGCGCTAATGACTCACCCCCAACTGTGAATGTGCGTGTTTGAGTGGGTACGTATTATGTTGTCAGTACTGCTGATGAAGGTGCTGCGACTTATTCAAAAGCAGGCAAAACACAGAGCCGTCCAATAAAACCACGGCACAGTGTCGGCTCCTGCGAGTGCTGGGTCTCAGGCTCGGGTTGGTTAAGGTGAGGTGAGGGGGATTTCAAGCATTCCCAGAAAACCAGTTATATTAACAGTTAACTGGGTTGTGTAGTAATTAACTCAGTCAGAATACCACATAACTATGCAGTAAGCTAAACAGAAATTCTGTGAGTCAAACTAAGGCTCAACATACACACATGCACTTATTCACTCAGACACGCACACGTACTGACAAACATGTGTTCCCACCCGTAAAGGCACACCTGGTTTTGTAGACAGCTGCCCTGAGGGCTACCTGTTCGTCAGATCCTCTGCGGTTAGTAATTAGGAGTAAAAGGGGGGGAGGGTGGGGTGAAGAGAGGGAAGGAGACAGATGAGAGAAGGACAGAAGGAATGAGTGAGTGAGAGAGAAACAGCGAAGGAGGGGTGGGTGGGTTAAGACAAAGAAGCCGGTTCCACTGACAGGACAGGAACTAGACGAGACTTCCAAACGAGGCTATACCCCTCCTCAGTTTGAAGCAGGCACACACACACACACACACACATTCTCTCACACATAGGCCTATGTATTGGCTCAGCTCCGCTAGCTTGCATCCTCCTTGCTGCGATCAAAGCTCTTTCTTTTTCCATTTCAACCACTTTGCTCAGCTCTGCTCTCTAAAAGCATCTCACAGCAAAAAGAAAAAAAAAGCTGTTTGTTTTTTGTTTATTTATCACAAAAGTCACAGCGTCGACAGGTAAGAGATGCTTGACAGAAACTGCCTCCGGAGACAAGGTGGGCTAAGCAGGCAGGCGTTCAAAATCCCCCCCCCCCCAACGCACAAAAAAGGTATTCAGCCTTGAGATATCGCTTGATGAGGGGAAAGTAACCGAGGGCAAGGTCGCAGCCACGTATTCATACAGCAAAGATTTGATTTGATTTGACGTTTCCAGTGATGTAAAAAACAATATTTAATAAATAAATAAGAGAAAGCGACTGAGAGGTAAAGACAACTTACTCATGAAGCTTCAGCAGCATTCCCTGTTAGCATACAGGCAGGACACACCTCTTTTGTGACAGCCATTGTGTGATGACTGACTGCAGTAGTAGGATGAAGTATGTGTGTGTGTCTGTGTGTGTATTTGTGCTAATGGGAGGTGGGGGGGTTGTTGTCATGGGAGGCGAGTCCCTTCAGGAATTCCACAGAGGAATCAACTCCTTGGCTTGTCCGTGTTGCAGCAACCAATTACCGTGACTGTGTGTGTGTGTGTGCGCACAGGGGGAGTGGGGGTGTGGGGATGCTGAAGGGGAGGTCTGGCCATAAAATGGAGGGGACTTCTCCTAATCATCGCCCTCTGGCCCCGCACAAAGGCAAAAAAGACTGCTCGGACGATTTGAATTTGAATAGCATCTCTCCTCCCGCTTTCCTTTTTTTTTCCTGCCCCGCTTCCTCTTTCTCTGCCTCAGCCTCGCACTGGATGACAAAAGTGGAGCCAACAAAGATAGCGCACAAAGCAATCAGGCTAATAGCGCTAATAAGTTGAGTGTGGGGTCCTCGCTCTCAGTGTTGACACTTTCCACTGTTTCAGTGGCTAAACAGAGGCTCAAGTGTTTGGCAACCAGACGGCATAGTATTTTAATGGAGTGGCTACCCCATGCCAGGTTGCCATGTGCTTGGTCTGTTCAACTGCAAAAAAAAAAGATACAAAAAAAACAACAACAAAAGCAACTCAGAGGAGAGGTGGGGAGAAGATAATTAACTACTGAAGAAGCCCCGAGCAAAGGATTATGGGAAGGGAGTCATTAGGGTTTGGAGTTGAGTTCATTTTTACGTTATTATGGGTTTTCCCGGACACAAAATCTTGCTTTCATCACGTTTCATTAACACACAAGTTAGTGGTAATTTCTAAGGTGAAGCCGTTTTGTTTTGCACTAATAGCAGAGAACCTAGTCGGCTTGATTGTCAAGGGGGGAAAAGAGCATTTCATTAAAAATATTAGTTTGGTGACTGCTGTCTGAATTTCCGAGAATCACACATACCAAAGACATCCACACTCAGAAGCTCAAAGCAAGACCTGAGCTAAATCACTCACCTGTGTGCTCCCTGTGACCTGCAGCCTTCACCCTGAAAACGACTGCGCATTCCTCCCTCTCAATAATAGCCTTTCTTCTCCTTTCCTGCTTTGCTCCTTCTCTTTTTTCTTTCTTTTAAGAAGTCTGCTTGTTTGAACAAAGAAATATTTTAAGAGGCTTGTAACTCTGTGTGTGCGTGTGCGTGTGTGCGTGCTCGTACGTTGGATGCGGCCATAAGGACGAACGCTTCAGTGCCCTCTCCTGTTATTAGGCCTGCCCTGTCATTACAGGATTAGAGTGTAGGGGTTTGGCTTTGCATGCGTGTCTGTATGCATGTATGTGTGTGTGTGTGTGTATTTATTTGCCAGAGTGCGATCTCTCCAAGCCTGTTTGTATTCCTACAATTTTTCTCACACAGTCAGAGCGCACAGAGAAAACAAATGTCACAGCCGTTTTTCCCCCCCATGGTTTTTATGATAATCCCAGGTTCATTTGACCTCTACCATAAATAACACTTTACTAAAGCAATCCTTAGGTTACTCAAACAGTGACTTGCTAATTGAAAAGTCTTTGTGAGCAACAGGGGGTTGAAACCCCCCCCCCCCCCCCCCCCCGAACAGCGCACGTCACATTCATCACTGTGCAACAAGAACACACGAGCACGGCTGCAGAGATTGGCATCGAAGGCAGAGAAAAGAGAAGGAGATTTTAAAAAAACAAAAACCTCAAATTTTTTAGTTGAAGTAGGAGAGAAAAGTGGGACAAATAGAAGATGCATAAAAATGGGAGAGTTGGTTGAGAAAGAGATTGAAAAAAGGAGAAAGTGTGAGAAAAGTGAAGCCTTGTGCCTCTCTGTTTGTGACCCATCGATGCCTCGCTCTCACCACGTGTGTGTTTTACTGCAGCCAATTTGCATGTTCATTTGCCTGATTTCCTTTGTTTGCTCCCTTCAATTTTCCCCTATCTCAATTTACAAGATTTGAAAGAGTAAAATGAAATGCATAGAGGGCAAACCAGTGCACTCAATGTGTTTAGAAATGATCTCAGAGTCTAACTGAGATTTGTTTTTTCTTAACCGACTTGTCCTTCTGGTTTTCTTTCCATTTATTTTTCTTTTGTCTCACTCGGGCCCTTAAGTCGTGCTGCCATTTTAGTCTTCTAAGCTTTCAGGGCTTGTTTCCTTTACAGAATACCTTTCGCTCTATAATCTGGTTCCTTCTGCCTCATTCTTGTCCTTTATTATCTGTACGAGTCTGCTTTGCACATGAACAACACACTTTATTAGATTTTTTTGTCCGTGTATTAGATGATTTTAGGTTGCTTGGACTTTCAGTGCAGGCTTTATTGTTGCAATGTGCTTGTAATGCCAGGTGTGTTATTTAAAATCACAGGAATATAGTGGACAGAGCATGGTAGGCACCCATACACACTCACACACATCCTGACACACATGAGCACACATACACTGACGGAGAGGGAGCGGCCGGGTTAGGTCAGGGTCATTCACCACTTTTGCTCTGGCCCATTGACTCAGGATTGGTGCTCCACTTTGGGCACAATGCAGGACTTTGCACCAAATACACACACATACACACACATACAATTGCCCTCTGACACAGACTTGCAAGCACACAGTTATGCACGCACACAAAACACAACCCCTGGCCAGATCAAACAATGCAGATGCAGCGAGAAAGGAGGGGTTCAGCCATGAGCGTGTGGTCTCGAATCATCTGCTGTCCCAACAACTGAGTCAGGCTGGACAGGTGTGTCTGTTTGCACTTTGCATATCTCTCTCTCTCTCTCTCTCTTTCACTTCACGTCCCTTCTGCTTCATCCCCGCATCCCCCTCCCTCCCCGTTCGTCTTTGCGTTTTGCCGTGCTGTCATTTTCAGCGAGGCCAGCTCTAATGACAAGCCAGCACATCAAACACAAGGCCGACTTGTAATAATAAATACCAGGCGGCAAACATATATCATTTTCACCTCACCAGCTTACCTACCTGCACGGCTGTCGGTAACAGGTCCCAAATCACACACTGTCACAGTATGAGTCACAGGAAGTCCTGCAGCTAGTGAGTGCTGGCACATTCTCTGAGAAAACACTAGCAAGCCCTCAGCTGCTCACATGTGGCTACATCTGGGTACAAAGGGAGCTCTCAGTAAACGCTGCATTCATGAGTTCCCTGCTTTAACACTGGAAACACATTGAGAATATTGCAAACCCACTAAGCAAAAGGGATCACTTATGACAAAGGCTTTGATTTGGCTCATGGTGACAGTTTTAGACCTTTTTCAGTCAAAGTCTGCAGGGGTGAAAATCAGTGGGGATTCCCTGCTGTAAGAGCATGACACTTGGACAAAGTTAGATATAACTCATCAGGGGCTTGAGGTTCTTTTTGTTACAGTAGCAGTTACTTGAAGATGTGTGGTAAAAATCCTTGAGTTATAGTATTGCACTTATACCTAGGACCTATTTACAATTAGTTAGCAAGCCAAAAGAAAAAAAGAAGCCTGCAAAGACTTGGAAAATCTCAAACTTCCTTTGACGACCAAGCACTCACTGGCTGCACCGTTTCATCATCTTTCACTATCTTGTAGAACAGCACAGCGGTTGAGATAATAACGGTGGCTGCACATCGTGCCTTGAGCGCCAGGTAGTAAAAGACTCGACATTTATAGTCTTCCTTCCCTGCTCTCGCAAAGCTCCCATCTCTGCCAGCAGAAACAAGAAAGTGGAAAGTGGAGAGCAAAAACGGTTTTGCAGGGGAGATCTCTGTCCACCACAACTTGTGTGAGCCGTTTGTTGATGTATTTGTGTGTGAAATCCTCCGTGTGTGGCATATAGATACATCTAAGAATGCTCTAAACTGAAGTGCCTTCAAGTATTGACGAAAAACGAACCCTATTGAAGTTTACCGACCTCTGTTCCACTCGAGAGCTCCTCTTTTGTGACACCGAAATTTATTGCCCCCGCTCTCCATTCAAGTATTCTGTTGGGTTGTATATCTTGTTGAGTTTTACAACATGTTACTAACTGTGTCTATATCTTATCAAGTGTGTGTCTGTGTGTCACGTGTTCTGTGGGAAGCGGAACTGTTTCGCAGTGAGACCTTTGTTTAAAGGAAACGCCTAATTGGGACTAATTAGCCTAATGAGGAGCAACAGTAAAATATCACACAATACCTCACTGATCACCTATCTGGACCTTCGTCTGTCTCGTGTTTCATCTGTAATACATTCACTCACACACACCCACACATGCTCACTTGCACATAAAGTACTCCTTTGTCTTAATCGATTCAGTTAGTTGTGAGCTTGTACTTTCTGTGCTTTATTCACACAGTTTTTCTAAAAGCAGCTTTGGTCAGAGCCTCGTATCTGCTCCTTGGATCATTTTACAAGTTTTATTCTACTGATCTCTTTTTTTTCCTTCCTTGTTTGATTGTGTTGTTTTCTTTCTGCTTCCATTTTTCAGAGACGTTGATGGACACAAAGTGGGCCACGACAGAATTGGCTTGGACTGCACACCCTGAGACTGGGGTGAGTTTACTGGGCATAGTGTGCATTGTGTTGTGTTAATAATGAGCAATACTCCAGGCTATGTTTTACCATTTGATGCAATAAAATATTTTAGGCAGCAACAAATGATCCACTGCTTTCTAATTCACCTAACTGACCTGATTGACTCCCTGCTGCCTCCTCTTGGAAAATGCAAAAAACCAAAAAAAAAAACCCCCCCAAAAAAACCATTGGTGTTGTCATGAAGTCCCTTTTAAACACTGATAAATGTCTCAGCACCCAAATCTACCTCACACAAAGTGTCCGTGACAGCCTCATCTGGCTTTCCCATGTGGTCTCCACAATAGGGCAAAAAGAGCCTCGACCCCTCCTCGGCTATACTTCAAAGACTGCCAGCACTCCTTCCTTGCCTTTGTGTGGTCCTCTGACTTGGCCCTTGTGTTTTGAGCGATGGGCCCCTTTTTTTAAATATATTTTTGCTCTTACCACAACACACTTGTCGGAGGATTCTTCCCCAGCTGTTCGAAGTCACCCACCCTACTTATGCTCCTTTTCTCCTAGCCATTAAGCATTAACTGTGCCAGACACACACTAGCCACCTCAGCTGTAAACAATCAGGAGGACAAACCCTCTCACAGCCTGGCATGCCCCCTTTCTACAATGCAGTGGTGATGGTCCCACGAGTTCCAGCCAGACATGGTTTAGCAACCTAAAAAACATGCCTCTCTGTTTCTCTTCTAACCAAACCTGCAACAGATGCTCTTTCTCAGTAGATGTACATACAGTGGCTACCCTTTTGCAATCCAGATTTCCCACATTACCTGCCAAAAGGGTGGAGATGAATTTGTCCCCTTGGCCCCTTTTTTTGGGTGGGTGTGTTTGCAGCAGACTGTGCCACAGACGGCACTTGTCGTCCCTGAGTTATTTTTCCACCCTTTGTGTGTTTGTGTGCACGTTTTCCCTCCTTTTATTTTTTTCCCTCCCTCCCTCACTTTCGCTCTCAGTCCCTCACTCTCGCAAAATCAATCGTCCGTGTTGCCTTGTTCCTTTCTTCACGCAGACTTTTATTGTATACGTGTTTGTTTGCTCTCGCAGTCTTGCGGTGGGAACGACCCAACCTGTTTTTGTTGTGTGTGACGAGTGTTTAAGAGAAACCGATGCCGTGGATAAGAGGACAAACAAAGCAGCCTGCAGGGAAAGGGACGAGAGAGGGAGAGAGAGACAGGGTTTCAGGAAAATCCAGAGCAATGTCCGTGCGTCGAGAAGGAAAGAGTGTATGAGACAAGAAAATCAGTTTCTCAAAAAGCAAATATAACACTACACATTCTCTCAGTCATGCCAAGCACGAGTCATATTGTCTCCATCTTTTTAAACAACATTGCAAAACACATGCAAATGAAGCTACAAACATAAAGCTACACAGAAGCTGCATTTGTAAGCGTTGATAATCCTAAGGAGGTGTCTTTACATGCTCCAACACTAGGTTGTTGTGTTTTACACACATTCTTTTATATTCTTTCACGTCTCTGTTTGCTATGGTATGTGCATTTCTCAGTCTCACTGTCTGCATCTGTCTTTATAGCCTGTAGCATCTCTGTATGAGGCTTGCATGCGTGTGTGCGTGCAGCTCACCACCAGTTTGGTGATGCGTTTGGATTTCCAGCATTCATTATGTCTCCATGTGTGACGTGTGAATATTTGTCTATCAATCATGCCGTTTATGTTCCGAACCAGATGGGCGAAAAAGAAGGGGGAATTCCGTTGTGTAGCTCTCCTCAGACCCGGAACAATACCCACAGGGCTTTCCCTAAGCATACGTTGACAACAATATATGAAGTTAGCGAGCCTACGGAGATAATAAGTATTGTCGGTATATAGCTGTCTCCTTCACAAGACCACCTTTCCTGCACAAAATATGTCATAAACAAGCTGGAACGGTCTTAAATTAGCCTTAGTGGGATTATTGAACCGGCTAAACAAACAACAAAATAAAAACACACTAATTGGTTGCACTGAGCTTGTTGGAACTTTCAGCATTTCAGCCAATGCCTAAAGCTAATAATAATAGTTTATCCATGTTGCCATGAAGGTTGCTTGGAGTAAATGTGCTCTTTTAATTAATCCAAGGTCGAAGGATGAAAAAACATATCTAAACTGGCAAAAAAAACAGCTTTAAATGATGATTTTGAGAATTACTGTTGCACCAAAATGTGCAATGTGTAAGGCCTGTGCATTGCCGTCTTGAGGTGAAAGTTAAAGCTTTGATTGGAAAGGACAAAGAGAAAACAGAGAGGCTCGCCAATCTTGCATAACAATTCATCTTGTTGAAAATCGATGCCAAGAAACTTGACCCTTTTTCACACAACATGCTTAATTCATTCAGGCTTGGTAAGCAGGCTCTCAGATTGTTTGCCCACTGGTGCATGTCTGACGGGGGGGTTGGTTGACCCCTTTCTAAATGCACGCATACACAAACAGACCCACACCTATACATATATATATACTCTCAAACAAACACACAGAGTGAGCGCAAACTTGGCCAGACAAGCTCGTACGAGCAAATTTATACAAACGCACACCCACAAAACACTTGGCCACATTGCTCTTTTGCGCAGGGTGATTTATTACACTAAACTAAATACCCATTGACACTTCATGCTTTTAGCCATTCCATTGACCTGGCTGGTGATTATCGATTCCCTCTGGTCGCTTCCTCCTTCTCTCCCGCTCTTGTGGGGCCATCATTTTAATGCCACAGCCAAACTACACCCATTCTTCCCCCTATGTCCCTTATGGCCTCCACGGTCTTGGATGAATAGCCTTGTCTCCACCACATCCATATCACAGCCTTAATTAAGATGTTTCGAGCTCAGAAGGAAACGACTGGCTCTGAAGAGGAAAAGCGGTATCTATTTACCCGAGTGTTGAGGCAAAATCCAGCCCCAAGAACATAACTGTAGATTTAATTTTGCTATAGATATCTCATATAGCAATGTCACAGGTTCAGGTAGCGAGTTCACCAGTTACGTTAAATATGCACTATGCATTTGGTGTATAGTTTTAGCAGTCACCTCAAGGCGCTTGAGGATTTTGCAAGGTAATACAGAGAAAAACCCCAAAATCAAACAAATTCTGAGAAAGCACTTGGTGACAGTAGGAAGGAAAAACTGGCTTTTAGCAGGAAGAAATGACAGCAATCTGTCACGACTGGTACACAGTGTAAGAGAGCCAGAGATTAATAATGATCAATACCTAAATGCAAAGTGGTGTATTAGCTTTTGACTGCCCTGCAACTTATATTGGTAAATGGACTAGTTTATATATAGTCACTCGCAGCACTTTATACAACTTGCCTCATCCATACAAGGACTTTTTTCAGTATCTCACATTGTCACACATTCACACTCCAGTCAATGCATCAGAGCAACTTGGAGTTCAGGATCTTGCCCAAGGATACTTTTGCATGCAGACTGGTGCAGCCGGCAATCAAACCACCAACCTTCCGATTAGCAGGTGACCCGCTCTACCTCCTGAGCTACAGCCACCCATTATTCCCTTCTCTAGTTTTATTTTCCTCCCCTGTTCCCTCTCCATTAAATGCTCTAAAGCACTGGCACGTCTTTTGCATAGCACTGTTAACTACTGTTGTATTTAAACGTGTCTAAAAATACTTTGACTCAAATGTTTGTCTGATAAAAGAAAGGGGAGCAGATCCCTCAGCGTGCGCACACACGCACACAAACACACTCACACACTCACACACTTAGATATATTATACACACAGGAATTGCTGTTTGAAGTGAAATGATTTAATCGCGGTGTCCTCATTCGAGATGAGGAAAAGAAGAAGAAAAAAAGACATAACATTACCGCGTCTCACAGCAAAGCTTTTACAGTCTGGTTTGCTTGCACTCATTTAATGAAGCTGGTAATCAAAGTTTAGAAAATTTAATCCCATTTTATCCCGAGTAATTCACCCCCTGGGTACTGTAGTAGCATTGAAAGATGTAGAGTGTAAAAACAGAAAAGCATGAAGGTTAACTGGCGCCTTTTCCCCGCTTTTATTAGAGGACGTTGCAGTCATTGCTCGGTAATTGAAGCGTAATTGGTTGTGAAGCAGTGTGGCTGGTTCTTCCAAACAGATATGAGGTAAACATGCTTTGGTGGCTCTGTGGCGAGGAGGTGACAGGTTCCTGTAATTGTGATGAATTTGCAGTCCTTGTGCCTGGCTTTTCGCCACACTAATCAGGAATGAAAGGTGCATCATGGCAAAAGCAAGGGAATGGAAGTAAAAGAAATACAGCTAAACGGAAAAAATCCAATTCTCGTTCCCTCAAGACTTGTGTCCTGGTACTTTAATCACGTGCTTTTTATGCCACTTGATTTAATGTAGCTCATCTAGGTTCAATGGAAGATGCCCAGTAGCTACTCAATATCTATCAGACATTTACAGCTGCTAATTTTTTATGTTCTTCATCTGATTTCTTTTCAGTGGGAAGAGGTCAGTGGCTACGACGATGCCATGAACCCCATCCGGACGTATCAAGTCTGCAATGTACGTGAACTCAACCAAAATAACTGGCTACGTAGCGACTTCATCCCGCGAAAAGATGTACTGCGCGTATATGTGGAGATGAAATTCACAGTGCGTGACTGCAACAGCATTCCCAACATCCCTGGTTCCTGCAAAGAAACATTTAACCTCTTCTACTATGAGTCTGACTCGGATTCAGCCACGGCTACCAGCCCTTTCTGGATGGAGAACCCTTATGTGAAGGTTGACACCATCGCCCCAGATGAGAGCTTTTCCATGCTCGAGTCTGGACGGGTAAACACGAAAGTCAGAAGTTTTGGCCCGCTGTCCAAAGCTGGCTTCTACTTGGCCTTCCAGGATCTCGGTGCTTGCATGTCGCTCATCTCAGTCAGAGTGTTTTATAAGAAGTGCTCCACCACAATCGCCAACTTCGCCGTATTTCCCGAAACGGCAACGGGGGCTGAAGCAACATCGCTGGTGATAGCCCCAGGAACTTGTGTCCCCAATGCCTTGGAGGTGTCTGTGCCGCTGAAGCTTTATTGCAACGGAGATGGGGAGTGGATGGTTCCTGTAGGAGCCTGTACCTGCATGGCTGGTTTTGAACCGGCCATGAAGGACACCCAGTGTCAAGGTGAGTGTTTTCACAATATATAATTTAGGTCTGTTTATGACGTGTTGTGGCGGATTAAGTGGATTAGACATTCTTCAACAGGTTGCTCAAGGTTCAAACCCACAACAGAATAGTGTGCTACTCCATCTTATGTTACAGTCCTCAGATTTTAGGATGGAGTTTTCTTACGAAGATCATATGAGAAGACGTTTACGTTTACATTTTGCGAACACGGTATTATGGTATTAGACTAGTCGTCCTAGTCTTCACAAAGACTTGACTGCTGTGGAAAAAAACACACTGATTGCCTGAGAGATTAATTGGACATTATTTTGGCTACAGGATACACTCTTTTATGCTGGATTGTTCACTCAACACATCATAATGAATAATTTATTTTATCTTGTTTTCTTTTGACATGTTAATCCAGTGATTACAAGCTATAATAATACAGACTAGCAGGGCTACGCACTCCCGTGACCTCAGCTTTGCCTTGAGGTTGGTTGCAAAATGAATGCGCAGTGTGTTGTCTCTTTATGAAAGCGAGTGGCTAATGGCTTCAGGTCTGATGGAAAACATGACAGGTTCACAGAGGTGAAAGAGAAAGGTAAATTTAAACAGCAAGGTCCCGACTGAAATGGAGTGCAGGTGACAGCATGAGAATCATGAAGGATAAATGGAAAAATTTGTGCCTGTGTGTACGTGGGCGTAAAATTAGGCCTGGGCGTGCAGAAAGTGTGTGAAGAGTGAAAGAGCGATCTGGTGAGGTTATCGATCACGTGACTGCAAGGTGCCCCGTGCGTGTTCACTGGGCTTCGGGTTCGAGGGTGATCCCTGCTTGTCCGGGTCCTTCTTCCTATAATAGAAGGAAGCGATGATGTTGCACAGGCCTTATATTTAGTATCCACTCCACTGATCCAGCAAAGAGTGGGTGGATACTGAATATGCGCTCACCTTTAGAAGGAGAGTGTTTGCGTGAGACAAAGGGGAGAGTGTAGTATATCTAAAGCGTACGTGGTTAAAAACTCATTTGTTTGTTTCTGGCACCTCAAGGTTGAAGCTCTGGTGACTGGCCGCTGATAAAATGCTCTCTAATCACTAGAAACCACAAGGGATAAATCTCGCTTTCTTGTTCTCGTTAGGTCCTCTCTCCTTTTCCTTCCTCTCCTTCTATATTATTCCATACTCATTTCTCATCACCCTTTTCTGTGCTTTTTCTGTCCTCCTTCCAGCATACAGTATCTCTCGCAGCTCTCCATTTCTCTCTGCGCCAGTCTTTACTTCTCCAATTCCTTCCTAATCTGAAGGCCGTTGTGCTCATTAATAAGCCACTAGAGTTACAGTAAGGATGTCAGTATTAATATTAATCGATGAGCCTTTTTTGCCTTCCCACTCATTAGCTGCACATTTTTTACCCCCAATATTCTTTACTTTTTCATGCCTCAGACTTTCCAATTTCAGCATACATTTTAATCAGTTCCTTAAGCTCTATGTTCTGCATGAGAGGATAAGACACAGGGGAGCGAGGAAGAGGGGAGGTGGGGGTCCTACAGGATTAGCATTTTCTATGCCTCCACCTCTTCCACCTCTCCCTCCCTTTTCGCTCTACCCCCTTGTCTCCCTTTCTTCCTCATTCTTTAATGGTTCCTCTAAGGGAAAATGGATAAAAGGAACAGGATGACCCCTTTACTCGCTGGAAGTGATTGATCAGCACTTTCAACCTTTTGGTGTAAAAAAAAAAAACGCTTCCTTTAGCGGGAATGCTTCTTCAACATCTTTGCTAACAGTTAAAAATATATATATTTTCTTGCCCTGTGAGCTCAGAATTAGCTTGAAATTTGCTCTGTGTTAGGTGAAAAAATATGAACAAACTTGTTTAAAGGAGTCCTGACACCTAAATTCAAGGTCAGTTCTTTATCTGTTTATCAAACCATACTTCCTGTTAGCCAGCAGTGTGGATAACTCTGACAAATTGGTGGGAGAACAAATATACTCAGTGCTAATGTACACGGTGCAGCCAGCTGGTGGTTTTGAGCTAATATTGAACTTTCAGAAGCAGGAAAACAGCAGGAGCAGTAAGTGGTCTGCTGTAAATTTGACCTCTGACCTCAGTCGTTTTCAAAGGGGAGCATAAATCCAACATGGAATCTGTGACGATAATTATCATTGGGGGGGGACAAACATTGCAGTTTGTCCTTGACGTTGACGAGCTAACGCGCTAGTGGGTCAGCTAATCAACTGGCCCTTATAAACTTTGCCTCTCTTACCTGCTCCTGCCTCTTTTTTTTTATTAGGCATGGCGGCAAACTCATTCATCTTTTAACGAGACAGTTTATGAAAGATATGGAGCCTGCCAAAGCGTCCTGAATCACAATGTTGCCGTTACAGTTTCCCTGCACGTCTGTAACTTATCACACGAGTTATAAACGTCCAAACAGCAGCTATAAATGGAGATATGGCATTTTCAAATGCTAGGAGTGTTTTCATGTGACTGACTTGCTTTCAAGAGCCAGTTTAGGTAAAGTTATGCTGAAAGTAGTTTTCTGTATAGAAGTAGTCTCAGTAGAAATACAGAGATAAATAATTTTTTTTTAAAAAGACACTTTGACATGTTCTCTGTCTCTATAAAAACGTTTATGTTTGCACATTTGCACGAGGGCCTTTCTGATTCCCTCAATTTGCAAGTTCTGAACACATCATCCACTAAGTAAATGTTATTTGTACATTCAACAGTGATTAGTCAATATAACAAAAACAGTCAGATTTTCATGTTTTTTGACACCGCGTTTTTAGGAGAACTGGGTTGCAAATGTTACCTCTAAAGCACTTTGAGTCAGCTTCTGTTGTTTAAGTGTGCTGTAGGCAATAAATAAAATGAACATGGCAGTCAACACACACCGATATGTTTGAGGTATAGTTTTTTCTTCACTTCCAAAAACGTAATTTATTTAAAACGATTCAGTGGGCTACATACTGAAATTAGAAACAAAGTATCGATCCTATTGTGCTAGTGTCTATCCGATACTACTACAAGTACTATAATACTTTTTCCACTAAAAAATGAGTAGAATTGTACGTTATTGGGATGGATTGGCAAAAGTAAATTTTGTGCTTTCATTCCAGAGTAAGACACTTTCTAATATGAATGTAGATCACTGTAGTTTGAAACTGTTAAAATCAGTTTGTTTGTTGTTTTTTTTAAGCTGTTGTTCATGCTTTCTTCATCATTCCCTCTTTTGCCATCAGCTTGCAGCCCTGGCACCTTCAAGTCCAAACAGGGGGACAGTTTGTGCTTGCCCTGCCCAGCCAACAGCCGTGCCAGCTCGGGAGCAGCCAGTGTTTGCTCCTGTCGAAACGGTTATTACCGCTCAGACACAGATTCTCCCGACTCCCCCTGCACTAGTAAGTAATGCTTCCTTCAGCCATCTGTATAACGTCAGTATGTTTTAATGCTAATAGACGTACATCCATTCTTTTTTTCCCACCAGAACTGGGTCAAATGTGTTGTAATCATAAAGTTAAAGTTATTGTGTATTAAACGTCTTTAGATATTTCCATCAACTGCTGATAAAAGCTCCTAGCACAATGCTCCTGCCACGCCACACAGACTGCAAACAAGTCTGCTTGCTTTCCCAGCGTTATCCACAACTTTATCATCCAGCCCCTCCCCTTCCCACCAACCTGCACTCACAACGTCTCTGCTCCACTACGGCCGGAAAGTGAAACTAGCTTTTTTTTGTGCGTTTTGTCTTTTTTTTTTTTACTGTTGGCTCTATTAAAAGCAAACACACACCGAGGGGTGAATTTATTCAGAAGTGAAGAGAGAAGATCCTTTTTTCTGTTGCTGGGGTGTGGGGCTGATTCTCCCACAGTGCAGTGAGAGATAAGGCTCCGGTAATTGGATAAGAATTGCCAAGACTCTGCCAATAGTTTGTCTTGCTCGTTGCCCCAAGCACTCTGTACACACAGACACACACAGACACACAGTGGAAATAAGCATGCAATTCAAATTTGAACTCCTGTCCTCTTTTCTTTTTCTATTTTTTTGAAGAACTGCTGGAACAGTCTCTTGTTAAAGTGAAAGACAAGAAAATGGTCTGGTTAATGCATAAGAAATGTACTAATACCGCAGCGCAGTTATGGAATAATGAATGCATGTGTGTGTAATGATATATAAACTGTGCTTTCCAGTATGAATCTTTTGTCTATTGTCCTGATGTCTCTGTGCTGTCACCAGGACAAATTTCTTTACACCTATTGTGCACGGAGATTGAATGCATTCTCATTGCGACCTATATTTTCCTCATCCCATCCTTCCTTTTGCAGCCGTTCCATCCGCCCCGCGCAGCGTCATCTCCAGCGTCAACGAAACCTCGCTCGTGCTGGAGTGGAGCGAGCCTCGTGACCTGGGCGGCCGCGATGACGTCCTCTACAATGTCATCTGTAAGAAGTGCCTCCCCGACCGGGGAATGTGTTCGCGCTGCGATGACAACGTAGACATCTCACCGCGCCACCTGGGCTTGACCCAGCGGCGTGTGGCGGTCCGGAACCTGCAAGCCCACACACAGTACAGCTTCGAGATCCAGGCGGTCAACGGCGTTTCCAACAAGAGCCCCTACACGCCCCAGTTCTCCGCCGTGAACATCACCACAAATCAGGCCGGTAGGTGCAGCTGCAGCACTGTGGCTACCTGGGAAAGATCAGCATTGATGTTTCGGGCGATGCCAACTTTCAAAGGCTGGGAAAAGACACAAAAGGATGTCAGAGAATACGCTCTGCACCTAAAAAGCAGAGATCAATTTCTTGTATGTATGTAGGAGTGTGTTACATATTTTTCCTTTGAACAGGGATTGAGAAGGAAGACATTCTTCTGAATGAGCTTAGAAAGGGACCTTTTTTTCACACGCCCACAGCATGCTCTGTGCTAACACCACTGCAAATAGCAATAGCGAGGCAGTGTATATTCAAAGTGTGGAACCTTTAGTATTCTGGCTGCCCACTGGTTCCAACCCACCGATCCTTCAGCTCTCAGCAAAAAACAGTAACTAGGCCAATGTAGCAATCAGAGCTGAGATGATTTTTTTCTAAAACCCATCTGGTATATATAGATATACGGAGTAATAGAACCCGCTATTGATAAGCTAGGTGATGAAAATAAATCAATAAATGGAGGGAGACTGTAGACCAGGGACTTCAGAATAATTGTATATCGTGCATTGGACCAGTAAAACTCCACCTGTCAGTGAAAAAGGATAAGTATCCTAAGATATCTTAATATAAGAAAAAGAAGTGCAGTTTCAACAGTATGTCTCAGTTTGTCCACATGATAAAGAAATGCTTCTCTAATAAATGAAAGAAAGCTTTCAGTTTTATTCTTTGGGCTTAAATTATAAGAAATAAATGTTTTCAATTACAGAAAAAAATCTGAAAGGTTTAGAAAGTTTCCATTAATTCACAGAAAAGGTCCTTTGTGGACCTACTGTGAAAAACAGGAACTCTTTTAAACTGTTTATCTATTACTTACCTGCTTTGGTGCAGTATGAACGTCTTTATCAGAAGGAAAAACTCCAAAACTTGTTAAAATACATTTAAAAGTCCAGAATGTGTGCCCTCCTTAGATTGGAGTCTTTGGCCACCGAGCCTTATGTTTGACACTACAGCTGGGGGACTCTTATGATCATTTTTTTCAGTTACCTAGGAAATCTCACTATTTTCACTGATGTACTTTTACTCAACCCAGTTTTTTTCCAGTGCTGCTTAGCTTTTTTTTTTTTTTTTCACTTGTGAATTGAACTCTTTGCTGCTGTGTTAAGTTTGCTCTTTCGGCTAGCCTAGTAAACACCAAGGATTATTCCTTGGCTCCTCCTCCCCCATCCTTTTTCCTTCTCTCCATGGCCTTGTCCTCCTCACCTTTGACCTTGTGTGCCTACTCCTAAAAGATTCTTTAGGAATGCCTTCTTTTTGTGGGTCTGGAACCCAAAGGCTCCACCAGCCCCACATGAGGGCCTCATTGTTTCATGGGGAGGTTTGGTGCTGGGCTGACAGGGACCAATGTCCACCCTTGGGTGCTTGGGGTCAGGTGGGTGCGGAGGGAGCAGTAAAGAGAAAGAACAGGGCAAGAGAGCATCATCTGTGATCAGATTATCCATTTGTGTAGTCCCAAGACCATCCCTGCATGTGCAGTCACCTTTTAAGAATCAAAATAAATACTGAGTTGGTGATAAGCCCCTGGGGCCACCTCCATGGTTACTCCCAACGTCTCCTCCTGGAGGAGGGCCCCTAATCCCTTGGCTAGAGTAACCAGGGGATCTGCCTAGGAAGCATTGTCTTCTGGGGGAATAAGAGAGGCAAGGAGAAATGGAATAGATGGGACTTACAAGGAAGGGAAAAACTCAGGAAAGGGGAGGTGCAGACACCAGAAAGAAAGACAGAGCAACAGAAGGTTGTCTGGTCTCCAAGACAAGCAGCGAGGTTAGAAAGGAAATGGAATGGGGAGGATGAAAGAATGTAAAAATGGGATGTAAAAGTTTTTAACAAAGCCAGCGAAAATTGGTGTGTGGTGTGGGGGAATGAGAAACACTGATCCAGGGATTTTCCTAAAGTGAGTGTGGTACAGTATCGAATAATATTATTGTGCAACACTTGATTTCCTTCATTTCACTTCACTTTCCTTATTGACCTAAAGTGATTATCAACACATCTGTCTTGGTTAGACAGGACATCTTGTGAAGAAGTCATAAAACTCTGGAGGAAGGGGGAGTGGATGGAGGGCTGCAGCAGTGAAAGAGAAGCAAAAGAGTTGAAAAGTCCACTGAAAAAGCAGGAAATATATTATTTATATTTAAGTAAAGGTAATAGTGGAGATAGACAGTGGAAGGTATGAAATAAAGTTAAAGGGGTAGATGAGTGGAGGAGGGAGTAAAGGAAAGAGCGCCATGGGCTTACTGTTAATGTGGCAAATGTAAACTAAGCATGGAAAACTCGAGTTATTACATGTTTCATAAAATAATTAGATCGGATGGTGTGTGCACATTTTCTTATTTGTATATTATATTCATGCACAGCACATAAAGAACAAGATCTTTTTCTACAGCCAAGAAAAAAAAGGAAAGCACGGTTCCTCTCAAACATTTTGTTAGTGTGGAGTAACAACGTAGCAGCAGTGAAGCAAGTGCACAGACACATACGTGCAAAAATCTGTATGTGTGGCTGTTCCTTCGCTCGCCTGCCGTTAATGTATGACAGAGGGAACTGCATAGACCTTATCCATCAGTTTCTGAAGTTTGATTCTCTTGCTACAGGAGAATTAGACATAGCCTCTCCTTCCCCTAGGACTCTGGGAGGGAGAATTTGAGCATTAGTCGGGAATGGCTCTGCATACTAACTAGTGGCCGAAGCTTTTCACAAAGCTCACAGCTAAGACTTTGTATTTGGGCTTCTGTGGACAGACAAAGGGCACAGAACTTCAAAAGACATAACACGAAAAACAATAAATAAAGCGGATTTCCCTTTATTTATTTTCCCCCTGTGAAGCTCCCTCTGCAGTGCCCACAGTTCACCTGATGGCGGCCACAGCGAGCACCATGAGCCTGTCCTGGCTGCCTCCAGAGAAACCCAACGGAATCATTCTGGATTATGAGATTAAGTACCATGAGAAGGTAAGCGCCGATGTTAGCGAACGCCTGTAATTCAATCCAATTTCAATGACTCGCATGGTTTCTGTATCATCTGTGTTTCTGTAAATGGGGAAAACAATGGCTCTGCTGATAAACACATGTTGGCCGTGAGGCTTCCTTTTCTTCTTATTCCACTCTTTCCATCTCTTTCTATCCTTCCAATCCCTTCCCTGTTGTACTCTTCCCTTTTCTTCTTATCCCTCCCATCCTCTGTCAATCCATGCCTTAAAAAGTTTCTAAAACCCCAGAAAGTTTAGAGTTTTCCTTGGGGAAAGAACGCAGTCACTCACTATATGCTGTCTTCTGCTGTCAGATTAACATACCAGCTATGATATGGCTCTCCTTTTCTCCCTCTCTCTCTCTCGCTTCCTCTTGTCTTATTTTTTTATATATCTGTCAGCTTTTGTTAACCTGCATCAAAAGTTTTAGAGAAGGGATAATGAGGAGCAGGGGTGCGTTGTTTAATCACTGTATTTGTATGTGCAGGATCAGGGTGAGGCCATTGCCCATACCATGACTGCCCAACGGAGCAACGCCCGCATTGAAGGTCTTAAGGCTGGTACACCTTACGTGGTGCAGGTCCGCGCTCGAACAGTCGCTGGTTACGGTCGCTACAGCAGCCCAGCCGACTTCAGCACCAACCTCCAAAGTACGCTACACCCCGCCTGCGTTACTACCCGGGGATATACTGGGATATGTCTGTACAAATAGTGCAATGCAAAGCTTATAGATGTGTTGGATTTTTTCAAGAGTTTGTAGTGTAAGAAGCCAATATGTGAGAAACGAAAAAAACTGAAATTCCTGTAACGGATTTATGATTTGATAAAAATGTACCTCCTGTCAGCCAGTCTGTGTATCAGCCATACCCTTCCTCTGCTTTATAAAGGATTAATAAACCCTGTACTGGTGTACTGAGCTGGATTGTAGCTAGTTTGGTCGATGCTTGTGGCAACTAACTAACTAACTGACCACTTTCTCTCTTTAACCTTGTAAAGCTGACCCCCCAAAGTCACTGCAGGAGCAGCTGCCGCTCATCGTTGGATCAGCCACCGCCACCTTAGTCTTCATCATTGCAGTTGTGGTCATCGCTATTGTCTGCCTGAGGTGAGAATCCCGTTACTGAAACAGCAAGGCTTACAGAAGCATTGGTGCCAAACTTTTGTTTTTCCGTCAATTTGAAAAAAAAAAACCCAAAACAAAACACTGAGATAGCTTCAAATGTCAGCTTTGTTTGCTTGTCCTCCAAACTGCCCCGGAACAGTCTCAGCGGATTGCTTTGCCACCTGTGAGCCCACTGAATGCCAGATTAGCCTTCTGAATCTGTGAATAGTAAACAGCTTTGGCCAAAATGCTACTTTGCTCAGTGGAAACAGCATGGTGGAGCAGCTGTTGGGCCTGATAGGCCTGCCCTCACGGCCCAGCACTCAGAATCAACTGTGCGGTTGCCCGACCACAAAGAACCCAGATGCACCCCTGTCTGCTGAGCCCAATTGACTGGGAAGCTGCAAGTGGCTGCTCATACCTTTCAGAAAGTCTGACACTACATCAGCTGGGTCTAACCGCACTCGTTTATCCTTTATACCATTCATTTGTCAAGCAGAAAATGCCGTGCGAGGGTGTATATATGTGCGAGAGGCTGGCACCCACTGCTGACTGGTGCCCACTTGGGTTCTCTCCGCAAGCCAGTTCAGGCAGCTGCTGACAAGCGTGGGCATCGGTCATGCTAGACTGAATAATAATCTCCCTGGATCCCCCTCCTTTTCTTTCTCCCTCCTGCCTCTTCGCTCTCCCTAATTTTCACACCGCTACATTGTGTCTCTCTCTCTCAGGGTCTTGGCTTAGCCACTGCTCTGACTGCTACAGAAGAAGGGAGAAAAATAGAAATGATACAAAATACACAGCTTCGGCGTATACCAGAAGAAAATTAGAATTTAAAATAAAATGCAAATTACCATCGGGTATTTTTTGCCCCGGTTACTGGTTAGACAACAAAGAAAGCACATTAACATGTGATTTCAACAACCCAGCCCCGTATCCGAGCCCACACCCCAACCCCGCTGGGTGCGAAAGGGACAGATGCATGGAGGTGAGGCTGGAGGAACTGAGTGGGTAAAAGAGGACAAGAGTAAATAAATTCGTAAAAACAAAAAAGGGAGACGGACAACCAGAGAGTAAGATCCATGAGGAGAAAAATACGATTGAGATTGAATTGAAATGCGCAGTGTGGTGTCTGCGGGGCGAGGAAGGCGAGACAGCTGAGCTTGCTGTTTGAGTCCGCTTTTGTCTCGGCTGCTCATTTTTGGAGGGGTTGGGGGGTACCGAGAGTGAATGGCTTTCACTTGGCGCTTCAGACAATAGTATGATATCCTTTTGTTTACACTTGCGCTACAGTCCCCGAGTATGAATCATTTTTACCACTCGGCATTGATACAATCTTTATCAGCGTATCCCTTGCTTCCAGCGCACAAAAAGACTACACATATTTACCAAGCCACATCACAGTGCGACTGCATCTCACGCTACAACTAGGCATTATTAGGGATCTGTTTTCTCCCCGTGCCTTTGTTCCTCAGCAGTGTTTGTGCCCCACTGTGCGGGGACCACGTGACTCAGTTTGTGTTTTCATCTTTCTCAACAGAAAGCAGAGAAACGGTTCAGAGTCAGAGTACACAGAGAAACTGCAGCAGTACAGTAAGTCTCTCTGCTAAGCTCACTTACCTGTTCCAACGGCAGCATGTCTGTGCTTCTCGCTGTCGTCAGAAGTGATCAGACAGATATCACATTGAATATTTATTGTTTGGCAATGGAGATTCACTTTCCTGTTCTTGCCACTGAATCCCCAATAGTAACGCCGGGAATGAAGGTCTACATTGACCCCTTCACCTATGAGGACCCCAACGAGGCAGTGCGCGAGTTTGCCAAGGAGATCGATGTGTCCTGCGTGAAGATCGAGGAGGTCATTGGCGCAGGTAACCCACCAAAGCTCCTGAGCTACAGGGGGAAGACTGCTAGTCACCTCCAGGCCATACCATTAGAGGACTTCACACCAAGCGGTACTTTCACTCAATTCATCGCTAGCCCTCTTCTTGCTCGCCTCCCTACCGCACACCGTCACCTCTTAGGAACGTTTTTGTGTTTTTTGTTTTTTTAGCCTTCCAGATGTCCAGCACTGTGTTAGTGTGACTCACAGTGGTAGCACCCCCTACATTTACCACGCCGTGTGCGTTTAGACTAGTTTTAATACCCATTGTATGGTAGATTATTATTTCACCCATGTCCTAAAAGGCAAAAATTAAACCAATCCTGGAATGGGAGCAATGCAATAAGTATGACACAAGAGTTATTGATAACTGATTAAATTTTTGTAAAAGCACAACCCCATACAGACAGGATTTATTTCTCTAGGGGAGATTTTAATCCCATTTGATTGCATGTATATGAGAGTCTTCTTTTACCTTTTCCAGTATAAGCTACAAACCTGTTTTTTTGCACACTTATTGAACTTTTGTGTGCACAGATAAACACTAAGCGTTAAGGTTTTGAGTTTCAGCAGCTGCCATCATTGAAATAATGCAGGATGTTGTAATTCTAGTGGTAATTATATCTGGCTACTGGCACACCATGCAGGAATGCTGTAGGATACCTTATCTACCTCTTAAAGTGGGCTTGTTTTTTTACTTCTTTCATACCCCATTGCACTACTCTGCACATCAAAACTGATGCAAAGAAAATTGAAATTTTAAAAGAAGGAAGACTGAAGGTAATGTGAAAATTTGCTGTAGTTGCTGTAGCTCACTATGTTAACCAATGGTGGTTAAACTTGTGTATGTGGTGAAATATCGAGAGATTTACTAGCCAGCGATAGCCTTAATGAGCACTGTGTGAACCTGCGAGAGCTTGATTGTAATGGATATGTACTTTAGAGGACTTAAAGTCCAGCTCTTTGGCTCTGTGTCTGGTTTTGTGTGTGTGTGTAAGCTTGGGGAATTCCTGTCTCTAAGAGCCATGGCTAATATTTATCTGTTGTACTCTTCTAGAGGTTTAAATCTGTCTGGTTGGGGTGTAAAATATATTAAATTGCTCCAAGTCCAGGATTGGCTGCCTGTAACCCTGCCCACTTTTTTATATCCGGAGAACCTCTTAATTAAAAAGAGGATTTTTACTGGATCGTTATGTTTGACCTTTTTTTCCCTGGTACTCACACCCTTTCCACTATGTGGTTGTAACCCCCTTGTTTTAGAAACCCTCCCTCACATGATGTTGTAGACAGTGAAATATTTTATGTCTTTGATATATTTGACAGTTATATCTCTGCCTAAAAGCTACAGGACTGTGCCATGTGAGGTTGAGATATTTTAGCATATGTTTCTGAGCCAAAAATGGAAGACGTTGTGATGGCAGAGATGGGAATCGCTTACCACTGCTTCTGCTACTACCATTACTACTACTACTACTACTACTACTACGACAGCTCTTCTACTGCTGAGGCAACTTCTTGAAACCCTCGCTCCCCAGCATTCGCCTTTAAAGTGACAAACCCTCAACCCCTGTCTTCCCTGTCCCCTTCCTCTCCTCTCCCCCTTCCTCAATCCGTCCCTCCATGCCCCTCAACCCTTTGCCCCCGCCTTCCCCGACCTCCCCCACTTTGTTACCTTTGCACCTGTGTTGACACGCATCACTTTCATCACCTGATTTTTCTTGGCTTCTTGCACACGCTTGGTGTAGAGTGTAAACATAAAGCGTCCACAACCCCCAAGCTTCTGTCTCCACCCATCTCTTCCTCCTGTGCTCACTTCTCCTGCCCCTCTGAAGCTTAGCACCCCCCCACCTGCCACACCCCCCAAACCCTTGACCCCCTTTCCCCCGTAATCACCCTAAGTCTGGCCTATAATGTCACCCAACTTTACCCTAAAAATGTTATGCTTTTTTTCAGTCCTGTGTCATTTCACATTGTGCCATTATGCCTTTCACTCACCATTTGTTTTTCTTTTAGTATGTAAGTTAACAGTATAAAGTCACTGTATGCCTCCCCATATATCACAATCCCTTAAGACTGGCCTAGAGTCTTGGCTTCTCTTGCAGTCCCACTCACCCCTTGTCCCACCCTGCCCCCAGCTACCCTTCCCTGGCTCCTTGGTTCTAACCAGTTAACTGTCCCCTCTTCCCTCTTTCCCCCCACTCTCCTCCACTCTTCCGTCATGCCTCTCTTCCCTCCCTCTCTCTCTCTCTGTCTGTCTTTCCATCTCTCCTCTTTTGCTGTTTTTCTGGCTGTCTCACCTGGGCTCTCGCAGGAGAGTTTGGGGAGGTGTGTCGCGGTCGCCTAAAGCTGCCCGGGCGCCGGGAGATCATCGTAGCCATCAAGACTCTCAAGGTGGGCTACACCGACCGGCAGAGGCGAGACTTCCTATCTGAAGCTTCCATCATGGGCCAGTTCGACCACCCCAACATTATCCGCCTGGAAGGTGTGGTCACCAAAAGTCGTCCGGTGATGATTGTGACCGAATTTATGGAGAATGGAGCGCTGGACTCTTTTCTAAGGGTGAGAAAAAACTAATTAAAAAAACAAGCACACACCAGAATAGCCCTAAAATTAGTTACTCTGTATAAAATACAATTTTATGATTAATGCAACACTACTGGGTAAATAAGCCCATCCAAAGCCGCTGGATTTTTGTTTGTAGTTATCTCACTGTCTTTGCAACCTTAAAAGGTCTTCTTAAGTGCAGCTGCACAGCTCACTATGGATATCTTACAAATCCTGTATTCTGGCAGTTGGTGACATTTACAGAGCTCAGTCTCCAATGAATCTCTGCCTCAAAGTCACATCATACACTGTCTGCCAGAGAAAAGAGGGGGGGTGATACAGAGATAATGGAGAATGGAAGAATATAGAATGGACAGGTAGAAAAGAGAAAGACATTACAGTGTGAGATGATGAGAGATTAAAGATATAGGTAAGAGGACATATGGAAAAAAAGCCTAGAAGACACTGAATATAGAGAGATGGGCTAAACCATGAAAGAAGAGGCACACAGACTGTTTTCTCCTTTGAAAATAGATCCTTGATCTGCAATGCAGTTCATACGTGTCACTCTCTCCTCCTTTGCTAGCTCAATGATGGGCAGTTCACAGTGATCCAGCTGGTAGGCATGCTCCGTGGGATCGCAGCAGGCATGAAGTACCTGTCAGACATGAACTACGTGCACAGAGACTTGGCTGCCCGTAACATCTTGGTTAACAGTAATCTGGTGTGTAAGGTATCTGACTTCGGCCTGTCTCGTTTCCTTGAGGATGACCCCACAGATCCAACCTACACCAGCTCACTGGTGAGTTAGTGGATATATTACACGTGACTGCTTTTTGTGTGTGTCTGTATACGTGTGTTTACAAAGGCTACACATGTTGTTCCAACATCAACCCATTATTGTTGTTTTCTTTTAATCATCGTGTCCAATAAATGCCCGGTCTGTTCCCACAAGATCAGAGGTTTACCTTTTCACTGTGGCACAGACAAGTGGACAAAATAAGGAGAGTTAAGGGTATAGAAGTCTAGATTAAAGGGTGTGGAATGATCCAGTTAATGACATTAACGAAAATGTGAAATTTAAAGATCACAACAGTAACTTCAAGGTCAAGCAGGTGTTACACATGAGTATGTTTTAGATTCCCAGAAACGTTACAAAATCGGTTGCTGACAAATTGCTGGAGTCTCTAATATTCTTCAACTGGCAAAGCAGTTTAAGATTTATGTGTGAAAGGCTATACTGAGCATAACTGACTTATGAATATGAATGATGGTATAAAGACAGCTTTGTTTTTTTCTACTCAGCTCTGATTTGGCCCGATATGAAAGACACTGACCATTTTTTACATCCATGTATAGTAAAGCAAAGAAGGAGAAAAAGCACAGGACAATGTCAGGAGGCGTGCAGAAGGTCAATTCTCCTTATGGCAGGAAGCAGTTGTGTTCATTTTTGTGCTCTTTACTCCAAGAGACACTCCTAGTATGAGTCAGCAACTGTTTATCGGCTCTATAGTTGAATGAAGAGGATTAACAATGACACTGAAAAATGCACTGTGCTGCACATTTCATATCCTTAAAGTTTCACCTCTCTGCACGTGTCATTTGTCTGTAAACGTCTAACCTTGTGTGAATGCGGTGTTTGGGTTCTATGGCATGCACCCATCTGTTGTGCATCAACGTTTCCCGTGGACAGTTTTTTTCTCACCCTCTCTTTCCCTCTTGTATGTGTGTGACTCTGTGTTTGCGCTCCATCTCTCCAGTATTTCATGCTCACCTACTCATTCGCATATCCACAGGGAGGGAAGATCCCCATTCGCTGGACCGCCCCGGAGGCAATCGCCTACAGGAAGTTCACCTCTGCCAGCGACGTCTGGAGCTACGGCATCGTCATGTGGGAAGTTATGTCGTATGGCGAGCGGCCGTACTGGGACATGAGCAATCAAGATGTAAGCTCACAAGAGAATTTATGCTTATATATAAGAAACCACCTTCTTCTTCCATTTATGTGGAAGAGCCATTCTTTTTCTCACCACACATCCACCCACAGCTCCAACTTTTGCTTGCCCTTGTTTCTGTGAATAACTAAAGCCATTTTTTCCTTCTTTATCCCCGGTTTTCATAATACCCACCATTCACTCTCTTCTGCTGTGCTGTTTTCCATTGACCCGCCTCTCTCCTCGGATCGTCCGCCCTCCCTCTGCGCTACACTCTGTGATTAGAAGTAATTAGGATTTCTCTGTTGTCCTTCCCCAGGTGATAAATGCCGTGGAGCAGGACTATCGACTGCCCCCACCCATGGACTGCCCGACGGCTCTGCACCAGCTCATGTTGGACTGCTGGGTGAAAGAAAGGAACCTACGACCTAAATTCACCCAGATCGTGGCCACGTTGGATAAGCTTATTCGCAATGCTGCCAGTCTCAAAGTAGTCACCAACAGCACACAGTCCTCAGGGTAAGCCTTAATATAAAAAGCACATTGGTCACGTTAAAGTCAAAATTAGTATGAAGGCCATGTCAAGTGGAGCTTTACAGTAAATGCTTGTTTATGCTGAGGAACGTGTTATTATAGAAGGGGACTTTAACTGTGATGGCGTTTTTCTAAATGCCCCTGAGGGCTCTTGTTAAGTGTAATGCTCTTTGTATTAATAATGCATAATTATGGTCATAGCATAAATGGATATTAGTAATGACTACCTTTCCTGAGTCACATGGCGGATTAGGCTTGTTAGGCTTTTGCGGTGTAATATAATAACAAGAACCTTCAGTCAGTTAAGTTTATTGATTTAAGGAACTCAGTCGGTAAAGAGAGCTCTGGTCAGGCAATTTCATTTGCACCAAGGGTAGAAAACTATGCAAATATTGCTAAGTTTAAATAGTGGATATGAATGTTCCTGAATCATCTGCAACAGGCTTCTTTTTAATTGTTCTGATATAATCTCATTCAACTCTTTAGTTTGCACAAGCTCAGGGAAAGCTGTTATGCAAATCCAAATTACCATTGCTCAATACGAGCCTTAAAGCAGCTTCATCGCCAGCTGGGAGCTCGACGTGTCACATCTACATTTAGCTGAACTATCTTTCCATCCAATTGGTTTCTTGGAAAGAATTTGGAGGAATGAAGGCGGCAGAGTTGGCGCAAAGCTGATGGGGCTGACCTACCTATCTGTCTCTGCATCGGGGTCTTTCTGTCTTGAGGGAGGGACAGAGACAATCCTGGGTTGTGCTCAAGGGGGAAACCAGGGTCTCGGTTGGCCACAGGAGCGACGCTCTTAGAAGATTAAGCTTGCGGTTAATTAGCCCGATTAAGGCGATGCAAAAAAGAGATGAGAGTGCCTTTTAATTAGCCACTAACGAGATTTTAAATGGGCCAGCAGAGAGGTGGCCTCCTGCCGATAGACCTAACAAGGGAGGAGTAAAAGATGTTACAGTCGTCCTGGTCGGCACTGAAGGGTGGCTGGAGGTTAGCTAACGCTGTCTGACATTAAAGACTTTGGCTGCGGGAGTTGCACATGCCTGACCTGACTGAATATTTGCCCGTGTGAGCTTCGGTGATTTCTATCCTGTGCTGCAGCTGAGTCAGTCAGAACAAGCAAAGAAAGAAAAATCAAACTTTTCTAAACAATGACTGCATAAAAGGCCAAACCACTGACTAATGCAGCAGCCATTTTTTTATGAAATGAAGTTCGGCTTGTAGCGGTCTCACTAGCTAGCTCACAGCATTATCCAGCCTTCCTGCTGCGTTGTGCTTGTGGCTAACATGTGGCCAGCATAAGTCTGGACCCCTTTTGAAGCCAACTTTATGGGAGGACCAACAATACTCCATTAAGAGAAGCCAGAGTCGTGCGTTAACGACAGCCCGAGGGCTTGGATGCCCAAGCACAGGCCTTATTAAAAATCCCTCCATCTACACCACTCAATGGAGCCTCTGTATCACTGTTATTAACTCCCCTCCTCCTCCTCCGTGTGCTTTCTCTTTCCCCTCTCGTTCTCGCTCCATCCCTTTTAATTGTTAATGAATCTAATGCCATCAAAAAGGATGACAGGGATCAACGGAGCAGAGAGGAGTGGAGACAGTGGCGCTCTTTCTTGTTTCTTTCCCTTCACATCCCAGGACATTCTCTCCACCTCCACCTCCTCTGTCGTTCATCTGCTGCGCTTTGCTCTGAGTTGTTGCACCGTTTTATTAAAACTCCCAAGGTGGCCTCTCTATCTGCAGCGTTGATCAGCGCAGGAGGTTAGGTTCTTTTTTTTTTTTCCTAAAAAGCCCTTTTGGGGCTGTCAACAGGTGCGCAGCAACACGCAGAGCGCCCTCCGACACGTTTTCAAGACATCTGAGGGAAGCGTTGCGCAACTAATCACATTCATGCGCTGTCAAACACACATGAAGTATGAGTTTGTGAGTCATTTCTTCCAGAGTCCCCAGCATTGCAAGTCGGCGCTAATGCGAAACCGCGCACACATGTGAGTGACATCTGTGTTTACATTTCAGTGTTTTTCCCTCCCTGTTTTTCCTGAAAGCAATTTTAAAAAAATATTTCCACCTTTGCGGACTCGTGTTGCACACAGTGCATCGTTTTATGCATTGGTAATTATGCACTGAAAGGCATATGGCTCCTAGCCCGTCGTTTAAGCTCGTGTTCTCACAGCCGGACGAAATTTGATTTGAAATGACCTGCAAAACCGCAAAGAGTCCAATCTTTCCAGATCAGATTTAAAGCACGTTTGTAGATGGTTTAATAGTGCGACTCAGTACACAGATTGAATTTCAAGTTGTTGTTAATCTTTTTTTTTCTTCCTCTCATCAGTCCCCAAGCAATACACCCGACATCTCTTTGCAACAAAAAGAACGAGAAGCAAAACACAAAGAGCGAGCTTTTCAGATATTTCCAGGTTTTCATTTCTTGAGGTTTTCATAAAGAAGGCACTTTCTGCATTGTTATTAACATTATCATCATCACTGATGCTGCCAGACAGATGCATTCCTGACTAAAACGATCTCCACTTGGTTTCTTTAACACTTGTTGCTGGTTTGAGCTAGATTTGAAGCTCTGTGAATACATGTGACCTCCCCTCAACAGCTGTTGCGCCAACATCCACCACCCAAGCCTCCAGCCAGTCTCTCCACAGTCATAACTTGCTCCTCACCCACCCTGTACATTCCCCGGGCCCCACCCCTCCCCTCCCCCTGCACACAACTCAGTACAGAGGAGAGGAGAGGAGGAGGGGGGAGAACAGAGGAGGAGAGAAATGGAGAGGTGGCGCTCAGCGGGGGGCGTTTGGGGGTGAGGTTGGCCGGTAGAGGCACACAGAGTGACGACCTTACCTTAACCCTCTCTCTCTCTCTGTTTCTCTTTCTCTCTCTCCTCCCTCCCTTCCCCCCCGTCCCCTAATGTAGGGTTTCTCAGCCCTTGCTTGACCGCTGTGTGCCAGACTATACCACTTTCACCACTGTGGGGGACTGGCTGGATGCCATCAAGATGAGCCGCTACCGTGACAACTTTGTCAACGCAGGATTTGCTTCCTTTGACCTGGTGGCCCAGATGACAGCAGAGTGAGTGGAGCTACTCAGGTCTACAACGCCTGAGCGGGACTGAGTTTCAGAGTCAAATTAAAAACACTTAAATATTATGATGAGATGTGGAAAACAGGTCTCTGAACCAACTCAGATATCAGAGAATAAGAAAAAGAATACATTTATATTTGTTTTCCAGTAGCTATGCTCACATACTTTGATATATGCAGAACACTAGTTTAATAATTGAAGATGTCAGAGATGACAAAGTAATTCTATTGGTTGATCAGAAGTTGCTCGCTCACAAACTGATACTTTGTTCCCCGTTTTAGAAGCAAACAAATCACCGTTACACAATTGCACAGCACCGCAGCCTACAATTTTTTAAGATGACTCTTGTGGCTGTTTCCTTTACTGCAATTCGGTTCAGCTTTTATCATGTTTACAAACAGGAAATGATGCAATGGAAGCCATGGAAATTGCAGGCCGATGATGATCAAATAAATGAATTAGGATTATAATGATAAATAAATCATTCTCATTAGGTGCATAATAGGCAGTGGAGGTGGGAGTAATTTGTTTCAATTTGGCTAGGCTGACAGGTGTGGTGTACTGTGGCTCTCTGTTGCCCTTAATGGCCAGTAATTCCTCTAATGGTGCCCATTTATTATCATTTCATCCTCCGTCACTGTGCTGATGGGGTTGGCAAAATATGGGGGGGGGCACCATTTGTTTGTGTGAAGTTGTGGTGACTCGACTGTGGCGAGAGGACAGATGTGCGCTGCGAATGTGTGTATCTGCGATTATGTACATATCTGGTTAAGCGACAGACTTCACTGTATACCTTTGTTTTTGAAGCAGAGACACTCATAAAGTCAGAAAGCATGTTGTCTGTAGGTTATATTAGATCAGAAGGGACAGGATGCGTACAGAGGCAGAGCGCTGATGGTCAGCTGATCAACTGATGGTCTGCTCTCTCCTCAGCTATTATCTGGAGAAGTCAAGCAAGTGTACTGTATGTATAGACATATTTATACTAGTATGAAATTACTGACATAATACCTAATAAAATGGCCACAGTACCAAGTTGAACTGATTCTTCGTGGTATAGATTCAACAAGGTGCTGTAAACAATCCCCCAAGGTTTGGGTACAAATTGACATGATAGCATCACACAGTTGATGCAGATTTGAGAGGATATTTGAGAGCAGTGAACACATCATGTTCAAGAAACTAGTTTGAGATGATTTGAGGTTTGTGACATGATTACCTTATGCATGAAGTAGTCCATCCCACTGTGACCAGTCAGCTATACTCAGGCAGACTGTTGTGTTTAAATTATGCTTGGGGCCCAAAGCCTGACACGAAAATATCCTTCGCACCATTACTCCACCACGACTCTGAACCATCGACAAGGCCGGATGGATCCATGTTTTCATGTTGTTTTAAGTTCTGACCCTTCAAAATGTGGCAGCAGAAACTGACACTCATTACCCAGGCACCTGCTATGGTCCAGTTTTAGTTAACCTCTGCGTACTGTAGCCCCAGTTTCCTGTTCTTAGGGGTGACACCCGGTGTGGTCTCCTGTTTCAAGGTTCAACTTGTTGTGCGTTTAGAGATGCTCTTCTGCATACCTTTGTTGTAACGAGTAGGTATTTGAGTCACTGATGCCACTGAAGCATATTTAACTCACAGAACAGCCACTCACAGTATAAATTCTCTTTTTTAAACCATCCTCTGTAAACCCTAAAGATGGCTATACGGCGAAAAACTCAGCAGATCAGCAGTTTCTGAAATATTCAGACCAGCCCGTCTGACTTTGCCACGTTCAAAGTCACTTAACAACCCAGCCTCACAATGGAGACGCTTGGTTTGAACTGCAGCAGGTTGACTCGACCATATGCACACGTCTAAATGCATTGAGTTGCTGCCAAGTGATTGGGCGATTTGATTGGGCGGTTGAAAGGTGGAGCTACCTGCTGAAAGTAGCTTGTAGTTATACAGAGAAAGGCTGTTGTTGATGAAGAAAACCTTTTGCTTCCCTGTTCCCGTGTTTTTTTCTCGCCAAGTGACAGACGGGTATAGACTCTCTGAAGTCTGCCACCTGCCAGACAGTAGCGAAGTTTGCACTTTAATCATTAACTGTCATTACTGCTGCTCGACTCACATCCTCTTGCCCGCCTGCTGGGTAACAAAGGTATCATGCATTAAGACTAACACTCAGATGAGTGCTCCCATTTTGTTACCTCACTCTCAGAATCCATTTTATGGTCCATCGCCAAGGTGAGGCCTATGTTGCGTTCCCACCTGGTCGAGTGTGTGTTCACTTGTGGTGAACAGTGAAATTTGCACTTCAGCTTCATGTGATGTTTTCCTTCTTTTATTTCTTTTCTTTTCTTTTCTTTTGTTTTCACGACTGAGCCACCTGTTCTCATTTTTCCTTTTTTTTTTTGTTTCCTTTTTGTTCTTCGCTCACAGGGACCTGCTGCGGATAGGGGTTACATTGGCTGGCCATCAGAAGAAAATTCTTGGTAGCATTCAGGACATGAGACTACAGATGAACCAAACACTTCCTGTCCAGGTGTGAGTGAGAAGACACGCAAACTGATGCAGTTGAAGGACAGCCAGATGGAAAAAGGGGGAGAAACTGTGCCAGACATTGCCACTGGAAAACCCTAGCTGCCTGACCCATCTCTGCCAATTAGACACTACGAAACTGGCTTGCAGTGCCTCTGAATATTTTTTTTCTTTATTTCATTACCACTTACATTTCCTGTTTCTGCATTTTTTGTTAGTTTTCTTTTTTTTTCTCCCCCCATCCAATCGGAGCTTGTGTGTTTTTTAAAGAGGAGAAATAGTTAACCCCCGTATATCCTTACGCGTGCCTCACCAGCTCTGGAGTGAGTTGATGTTTGCATGCATGTGCGTTGTAGTGGAGTTGGCCTTAGTCCTGTCACTTAAATGTCACACTCTTATCCTCACACAAGAGCCCCTCCCCTTGATTCCTGTTCCCAGCTCTGCTGGATGATCTATGTAGGAACGAAGGAAGACCCTTGTATAAATAAAAAGTGAAAAAGTTTTTACATATAACGAAAATTAAAGCAAAAAAAAAAAAAGTGTTTCAGACCACGGGAGAGCGAGAGGACAGTTTCCTTGTTTTGTTTTTTCCTTGCTAGAAGTTGTTTTATTGTGCACGTGTGTTGTTCTCCATCTTCATATTGAAGGTGTGTTATCTAAAAGGGCACTTGCTGGAAAAAGGTGGGAGGTGGAGGAGGGCAATACGATGGGCTGCGGTCTAAAGGTCGAAGGAGTGACGGAGGTCAATAAAGGTCAAACGGAGGCGGCCATATTTCTGGACACCTGTTTTGGTTGCTGGATCCTCGGTAGCTCAGCAGACGACCTCTTCACTCTGACCTGAAGTGACTCAGGATAGTTTCCCAGCATGGGAACACCTGCTCATCAACTGCATTTTACACCTGGTATTTTTTTTTTTTTGCTACTTTCGTTTGTCCGCACCATATTTTCTGTTTGTCTGATTTTTTTTATTTTAATGTTTTTCTTTCTTGATCATATTTTGGGAGATTTGTGGTTTCAAAACGACTGGTCAGACTGAAGTACCCCCGCTGGATACGTGGTGACGACTGGGGGGGAGACGAGGACTGTGGCAACAAAATAGAAAGACCCTTTTGGCCTTTTTGTGTGCATTTTTGTATGTGTGCGTGTGTGCATGTGGGTTTGTACGTGTGATCAAGTGCGACTGGATGCGCGGGTGTGGCGAGTTGCACACAAATATACTGTACAATACGGCTTCCGCTATTTGCCACCATGGAGAATTTACGCATGAACTGAACTGTGATAAGGAGCAAATATATCTGAAACACTTATGCTATATTCTGTGGACAACTGTTAAAAACATTCTTTTTTTTTATTGAATCCAAAAAAATGGACTTTGGACGTAAACATATATATATATAAAATTATATATATATATATATATATGCATCATGCAGAAACTGAAGACAAACCATGATGGACACTTTGATTTCTACTTTCTATTGTGTGGGTTTAGAAATAATCAGAATCCTTGTTTTAATTTCTTGGCATCCTGCCCTATGTATTTATTTGTACCTCACCCGCCAACCCACACACCCCTCCCCAACAACACCCAGAAGGACTTTAGGCCGTTTGGGGACTTGCAACAATCAGAAGGAAGAGAAACTCCCAAGAGGATTCACCTATTGAATTGATGATTATTAAAAGAAGAGAAATTGCATAATAATTGGATATTGTATTTTTGTTGTTGTTCTAAACAGCCTGTACATGTTTTGTAACGAAAAATAAGATAAATAACAAGAGAAAAAAATGGTGTTTTGACAAAACGGACGTGCTGTTGTGAAATGTTTGATTTTGAGTGAAAAAAGGACAAAGGAAGAAGAGGGAAAGTCAGGAAGTAGGGTGGAAGAGTTGAACACCACTCGTCTGGGTCTCGTCTGAATTGCCAACTCACTGTAGGTGTGTTTAAGTTTTTGTCTGCCATTTAAACTCGATATTAAGCTTCCCTGAATCCATTCTCATTCGCAACATGAAGAGCGTTTGTGAAGCTGTACTTAATCGTCTTCCAGGCACATTATTTTCACTCCTTAAAGTCACTTAAATGCAGACCAACACATCTTACCAAGGACTGTTATTATTAGGGAGCAGGTCCAGAGGCATTGTTGTGTCAGACTAGTCATTTCACCAGAGCACCCCAAGAGGTGGAACTCCATCATGTGACCTGCACTTCCCTACAAAACGATACTCACGTGAGAGACATCAGAGGAGAAACCTGCTGGTCACTGTTGGTTAAAGTAATGCTGAGGCCCATCAGGTCTCACAAGGATATAAGCATGCGGCTGACGCAGACATCCAGGGCAAGATGACCTATCATTAGAGCTCTTCATTCCCTCTGTGGCCTGTAATCATCCTGTTTCAGCTCATGCCGCTAGTGCACGATTAGTACAGTGCAGGATCAACAGCCCAGACACGCAGTCAAAATCTGCAGCTCCTTTCATCGTAACTGAAAGCCACAATTCTGAGACTGCACCATCTGCACTCCTCACAGAGAGGTATTTCAAGTTAGCTGAATAAGGATCCACAAGGTACATCACCGGTGTGACCTTCCAGAGGTGATCAGCACATTATGACAATATGATTCCATAGATATGTAAGGACAGCATGATGTTAGTGACCGTGGAGCGTGCCAACCCCCTCGTAAGTTCTTTCAAATGAGGAGGACGTTATGCAAAACACACAATGCGTTCCCACCTTTGCGTGTTCTCATTCCACATACATGTGTTGTCACTACTGCTAGTACACTCATTAAGGGCTTACTAACATGTAACAGTTGTAGGAGAAGCTCAAATAGGAATTCTGCAGTAAAGTCAGACTTCATCGAGGTTGGCAGGTCGTATTTGACATGATGGCTCACAACCAGGCGTGTCAGTACCGGCGACAACATTTGCTAACACAAGCAGAATCTGTTAGCAGGCTCTTTTTTTTCACAATTATATTGTTTCCTCTTCTGATGCAAAACACTGTTTTGTTGGAAAAAAGCGACAGACATTGAGAAATGACAGATGCAGAAATAACGGACTCATAGTCTAGCTTTTTTTATTTGTCAAAGTTTCTTACCATACACTTCCTCCACTGGCTCAGTCACTCAGCTTAACCCCACTGTTGTCAACTTGGACGCGGTGCCAAACGAGACACAGCTGACGGGCATACAAAGCTAGAAAGCAGGGAATAAAGGGGCTCAACGAAATCAGATGGCAGACATGCCTAATCATGAAAAATGACAGTTTTGGAGCTCGCATGAACTCTTGATGAGGTGCACATGGTGTTCCGGAGCCTGGAGTTGGGTTCACCAAAGTTAACCGGCCATGAGTGATGAGCTCAAATGGCAGCGTTGCACATATTTAAAAGATTAAACCGTCACCACATCAACGCAAACAATTAATCTTTAAGTGTATTTTTCACACATTTGGGAGAGTGTTTCACATTTAACATCGCTGAGAGGAAATGGCTTTCTCTCCTGTGTTCTTTGTTCATTTATCAGACTTTATGATGCTGAAATTGAGATAAACTGGTACTTTTAGTCTGTGTGAGCATGTGCGTGTGTGTTTGTGTGTGAGACCATATGTTAGAAAAGTATTGCCGTTTTGATCAGCAGAGATCGGGCTTTGTCTGCTCTCCTTGTGTGCCACATGGATTTAAACTATCCAAACATTCCTGCCTTTCTTTACATTTTACATCATCCACCACAGCACATTCACCCGCCCTCGCCAAACCCCGCCCCTACCCCCGCCCCTCACTTATATATCTTTAGCTTTTTTTTCTTCAGTTGTGTTTTAAATAAATATATACAGTACTGTCTTTTCTTCTGTCTTCTCTTCTCACTACGCATATGTCTTCTCGCCACTTTTAAAAACCCTCGTAAAAGTAAGCGACATGTTTCAGAGAGTACTGTACATGTTTAGTGAAATGGGGGCAGGAGGTGGGGGTGAATGAAGAACTGATAGACTCAATTGTTGATTCCTCTTTGAAAAGGATTGAGATGTATTTAATGATGCAGACATAAACAAGAAATTACTAAAAGGTGATGATGCATTCTTGTAGAAATATTTTTAAAAGACCCTTTTGCATTAAATTATTTAAGAAATTAAGTCTTTGTGTTGTGTTTTGAATTGATCATTTATGCCTGTGGACTTGGACGTATCATGTTATTATTTTATGCCATGCCAGTTCGTAATCACTCACATATTTTGCAGTCAAATAATTGCCCGAGACAAACATTGAATCTTACTGTGACAAACCCAGGGCTTTAAAGTAATGACAATAACATGTCTTCTTGGGTAAAGCAACATCAAACCCTTCATTAAGACTGAAGAAACACATTAATAAATAAGAATTACAAAAATAAAAGACAAATCAGCTTCAGCTAAACCAGGGGTAGGCAACTCCAGGTCTCGATTGCCGGTGTCCTGCAGGTTTTAGATGTGTCCTTGATCCAACACAGCTGATTCGAATGGCTAAATGACCTCCTCAACATGTCATGAAGTTCTCCAGAGGCCTAGTAATGAACTACTCATTTGATTCAGGTGTGCTGACCCAGGGTGAGATCTAAAACCTGCAGGACACCGGCACTCGAGGCCTGGAGTTGCCTCCCCCTGAGCTAAACAATACATGTGCTAAGATCCAACTCTGTGGGCAATTTAGAATAACCAGTTAACCTAACCCCACTAATTCCATGTCTTTGGACTGTGGGAGGAAGCCGGAGTGCTCGGAGAGAGCCCACGTAAACATGGGGAGAACATGCAAACTGCACACAGAAGGTCCTCGGCCAGGTGGTGGAATTGAACTCCGGAACTTCATGCTGTGAGGCAACAGGGCAACTCATCGTACTGCTTGCTGCCTTCTTAACTCCTACTGAAGCAATAAGGTTTAAGACAGGCTTAAGCTGCATTACTGCTCTTCCCACAGAAACAAACAAAACCAAACCTGAAGATAACAAAATCTTTAAGACACTAATGAATAGAAACTGATCTATGGAAGACGTTACCCAGAGTTCATCTATTTCTGCTGCACCTGTAGTTCCATGATGGCATTTACAAAGCCAGTTGGTCAGTAACGTGCCTGAGTATAAAAAAAAGAGTCTCTTAGAGAGGCAGAGTTTCTCAGAAATAAAGATGAGCAGAGGTTCACCAGTCTGCAAAAAACTGCACCTACTCAATGAATAAAATGAATATCTCCTCATCTACAGTTCATAATATTTTTTCTAAAACTACACAGAATCTGGAGAAACCTCTGTGCGCAGGAAATCAATACCGAATGCCCTTAATCTCGAATCCCTCAGACACAGCTGCATCGAAGAGAATCAAATGAGTCTGTCATAGAAATCACTGTCTGGGAACACAGTTCGCTGTGCTATCCAGAACGCTTGCTGAAAGCTCTATCATGCAAAGCAGCCATATGTGAACATGATCGAGAAATGCTGCTGTCTTTTCTGGGCCAAAGCTCATTTAAAATGGACTGAGACAAATTGGAAAACTGTTCTGTGGTCAGCGGAGTTGAAATTTGAAATTCTTTTTCAAAAACATGGACGCCATTTCCACCAGATTAAAGAGAAGAGAGACCATCCGGCTTGTTATCAGCCCTCAGTTCAAAGCCTACGTTTCAACTGAGGGCTGATGGTGTGAGAGTACATCAGCGCCTATTGAACTGGCAGCTCGCACATCTGGAAAGACACTGAAAGGTAAACACAGGTTTTGGAGCAACATATGCTCCCGTCTAGATGGTGTGTTTCTCAGGGAGGGCCTTGCATATTTAAACAAGACAATGCTAAACCACATCCTGCATCTATTACAACAGCATGGCTTCACAGTAAAAGGGCGGTTAAACTGGTCTGCCTGGAGTCCAGACCTTTCACCAACTGAAAACATCTGGCGGATCACGAAGCGAAAAATATAGCAGCAGAGACCCGGGACTGTTGAGCAGCTAGAATCCTTATTAGACCACTTTTAAAATGCTTTCTATAAAACATGGGTGTATGAGAGGTTATGTTTTTATCTAGATTTTATTTACCTAACATTTAACTGTATGTGATTGTAAGCTGTAAAATATCCTCTAAAGATATTTTTTCTTTTCTTTTAAAATTCTACAAATGCATAATTTATCCAAATATACAAAATAAAGACATTTCTGGTGTATATAAAACGATTTTTGTGATGCAAGTTTTCTTATTAGAGGATGGGTTGGTATTTCTTTTTTTCAGTTTCAGCTTTTAGTTCGGTTGTAACAAACCATAATAAGCTTGGTCACAATCAAATCAAAAAGTTATGTCAATAACCGACAACTTTAAAGCTCCCCATATTTTCTTTCAAGCTCACTAATTAATATGAGCTCGACTCCTCTCTGCAGGCACTGAGCCAACAATTTTGTTTTCCAGCAGAAAGGCAAAGACGCTCAGATCATAGATTCTACCTCATTTGCCCCTCGCCTCGTCCCTTGGCTCCCCTCTCCTTCGTTTCCTCTTCCAATTAAACGCAGAGCTTTGGATCAGTCTTCCTCGGTGTCTGGGTAAATCAGATATTTTCCAAATGCTCCACCTGTAGTAGATGTGCTCAGAGAAGTTTGAACATAGAAATATTTGAAATGCGTTGAAGCGAAATTACGTTTTTAGCCTTTTTACAGATTGATTTCAGTTATTGTAAATAAAGTAAAAAATTCACAGGACAATTCTTGATTTTTTATCAGACACATATCATTCTATTGCTCCTTTTTATTTGTTTTCTTAACACACTTAACCACCTTAGCAGAGAACTCTAAAAACCTGACTACCTGCTAGCATAGATTTTGAGCTAGCCCTTGAAGCTAGTGCTCTATCAGTACTCGATCTGTAGTATAATCTATCAGTCTGAAGTAAATATGGACAAATGCCAAGATGAACTAGAGCACTGTATACTTTCCTACACCTATTGACATTGTGTCACGTTACTCCGAGCTGGAGAATATCGATTGTCGGCAGTCTAGTTTCATCAAAATATGTCACGGGGGACACATTTTGCAGGGGAGAATTATTAAGACGTCAATAAAGATTAATTTCTTATCCCAGCTCGGTCAGTAAGGCAGCATTAGCATAAATATTGCTATGCATTAACATGTCTTAGGCACATGTCGGTCAGGAAGAGAATCAATGGAAAACACGGATCATACAGCGGCAGGGAAAAAAGGAGAAATCCGCTCCCTCTTCCCCTCAGAGTCTGTCTGTCCCTTTATTCTCTCCTAGTCCCTGCAGACTACCTCCCATCACCCCCCACCCCCGCATGGGCTCCCCACTAACACCCGCACAGCCCATTCTCTGTCTACTTTTTTCATCCTCTCCCATCTCTTCTCCCATAATCCTTCTCTTTCACTTCAGCTTGGCACAGCTAATTGGTCACGTCTGTACTATGACATGGGGACCTGACATAATTGCTGGACAAATAGCGAGGCGTTTAGCTTCAGACCTGTCTCAACTAAGCTGTACACAGACACCAGCCGACTGGAAAGCCTAATTACCACTCCAGTCCCACAACTTGCTAATTGGCAAATACTCCCAACAAAAGAATATGTGTATGCCTCTGTGCACGCGTTTGTCTGCAGCCGGCATTTCCTCTCTTGAATTAAGGGCCTTTGAAACAGAATAAAATGAGAAAGAAATCAACTGCACAAAAAAATAAAAAGCAGTATGCATGATGCGTCACTGAAGAGTCATGCAGCGATTATCCTTAAAGTGTCAGTTATGTTTTGTCATACATTACATGCCTTGTTGCTGCTGTATTATCTTGTTGTCTGTTATGACAGTGCTAATTACATGCGTTGCTGTTTGGTTAGATTAGGTCAGTCCATCTTAACATTCCAACAAAAGCACTCACATTCCATGTTTTCTTGTAACCTTGTTTGATATTTTATTAAATCCAGAATTTTAAGATTTTTGCTCCTTTCATGTGTCCTGACAATGAATCGAGACATTACCCGTGCATAAACAAAAGGGGAAGAAAAAACAGATCATTTTCTGAAAAACTGTGTCATGTTGTTTTGCATAAAAAGTAGGAATGCATCGTCTCGACTGTACAAAGAAAACCGTAAGCTCCTCACTTTATCTAATGCTCCCGAAACCTTCAGACCATCGCTTCCTTTCAAAGAGACATCACAAAGGATTATCCCATTGCAAAACCCCTGAAATATCTGGCCACCCATTCACATCGCCCCCTTCCCCAAAAGAAAAAAAAAAGGGGGGACCCATCCTCTTCTGCCCTAGAACAAGCATCCTATTGTTGGGTGTATGGGTGCAGCTGCATGGGCTTTCTGTCTGATGGGATGAGTATGTCTGCCAGGGAAACAATATTCAACAGGACTGCGCCCAGGGACCAGGGGGTGACCTGAAGTTCAGTGTCACAGGACTGGACGATTTGTGGGAATCTGTCACATGTGAGAGGTACGGCAGCCTTCAGGTACACCAGCGCCACTGAGCATTCGCATGAAAAGGCCGCTGCATGGAGATAAGATGTCCTCATGGCTGCAGAGCCTGAATTTACTGTAAACAGATGATACTAGCCCCACGCAGTGCAAGCTTAGACTGAGAGAGGACTGGACACTTGAATCTAGCTAACATTGTGTCATCATCACAGTTTTATCAGGCAGCATTGCACTCGTGTGCCTTTGGAGGAGTTTAATGCAGTGCAGTGTTTACAAAACCCTACAAACAGCTTTTATCGATTTGAATTCTAAAGTGAAGAACTGTATGCTCGGTTACTGGAGTCAACTTTTATGACGGGGCGCCAGCAACAAACATTTAAGACGCACTTTTCATCAGCTAAATGCACCCTGCCTGAATGACCCTTTTGTTGTCTCTCTCTACTTATTATCTAAAAAAAATCAATCCTTTGAAAAAAAAATTATTAATCGTTATCTTTTTAGCTGACAAAATCAAGAAATGCAACAACTGCCGGCCGCTTCTTACAATCAAAACAGTGCAGCTGCTTTATTGATGATCTGGCACGCCAACTACAGAATACGTCGTGCTGCTTTTATGAAAGACGGTCGTGACATTGCAAAGTCGAGGTCATTTTTCCTCTCCATTGGTGTCTCCATAGGCATGAAGGAAAGGGCCTTGTTCCTGCCTGACATCTCATTAACTGCTCGTCGATATTTATCAGTCTTAATCAGAGCTGTGGCAGGTCCGGTGTGATTACTTCCTGGGTGTGAAAGCAATCACACCTCGTCCTCCCCACTGTCCTTGATTTATGGAGGGAAAAAACAGCCCGGCATGGTCGAGGAAGTCTGAAAGGACTACGTAAAGAGAAGATGCAGTCGAAAAAAAGAGCATATTTCCCACCTCCTGCCTTATCGCTTCTATTTGCAAATATACCGCGCAAGATGGAATATATCAGAATCCAGGCTTGGCAGCCACGACAGACTATTTGTTTTTCTTTCTTAAAATTTCACGGGGGGGAAAGAAACCTGTTGTTTGCGCGTCTGCAACATAAACAACCACGATTTATCGAACAGCCAAGATTTCACATCTCACAGTGTGCTGAATACATAACCATGCCCATCTTTTACTGGTATTTTCAGAATAACTTTAACAACCATTTTGCCCATCAGATCATTTATTTTGTATGTGAGATTTCCTTTTTGTTTTTTATTGCTTGCGTTATCTATAGCATGCGCTCGCATTTTCAAATGAAACATGAGCACAGAAACAACCGATATTTAATCTTGATTTCCGATGTGAAGCTGGGAAAATGTTCTCACCTGAAAACAGCAATATTAATACATCAGAAAATGATTAAATAAGAGAACAGAGTGAATTGAAAACCTCGGGTTGACACTGCCTTTTATAATTCATGCAATTCTTTTTTATTCATTCAAGATATATAACTTTGTCTGGTCACACAATTTGTTTTTTAACCCCTTGAACGCCTGAGTGCTTTCTGTCTTGTTTCAGGCCTGCTTATAGAACAAAATGACTGGTTGCACATGCAGATACCCTTGGAAAATCCCAGAAATTAATCTAATGATGGTCAAACCATGTTTTATACATGTATATGTACATTAAGGGTACTGGGGAGGTCACCAAATTGGCGCTCATAGGGGAAAGATTTCACCAGAGACAGAGGCAGACAGATGCATCACAGGAGAAGGGAAGAATAGTCCTTCCATACAACATGTGGCTTCAACATAAAGGGACAGCACAAGGTAAAAGACAGAAATGCTTTTTTAAATAAAGCATTTTAGCAGTCAAAAAAATCCCTGGTAGAATAAACTGCAAACATGCGGAATAAAAATTAATTTCTCGTTCACACACAAACTGTGTCTGCCATCAGGTGTCCGGTCTTACTCCTTGACCTCACTAAGGACCTCTAACAAGGCCGGTGTGGACCAGTCTAATGTCAGGTGGCAGGGACACAAAGGTGAGGCGATGGGGGGTGTTGGATAATTCTCGCAGCTGCGAGTTGTTTCTATGAGGAACAAAGTGTCAACTCATTAGGAACTTGGATTCATCTTCCTGGCCCGCCAGTGACCTGTAAACAGTACGAGTTACAATGAGTTGTCACGGAACAAAGGCGAAGGTTTAGAAAATGTAAGGCAAGCGCAGCGGGACGAAGTTTTCTCTGTTCAGTAAAATAATATGACTCGTGAAAAGTGAAACACTGACAGATTTCACAGATTAAGAGACTTGCCGCGTTTTGTTTTTCTGCTATATTTATTGGTGTTGCTTGGCGACGCCGCTCCACACGCCAATCAGTCGCAGCAGAGAATTCCGATTGGTCAAAAACGAACGTTACGCGATTCCGCCCGCAGCCAGACGCCGTCGTCGCGGTGGACGCGGGGTCACAGAAAGGCCAAATCGTGATGCATGCTGGGTAAAAGCATGCCCCCTTTTTCCACGAAGGAGGAGGAGCACAGTTGTGGAAGCAAAAATGTAGGACAGCTGGCAAACAGAGAGGCCGTCATTCTGTTAAACTAGACACAGATTTAAATAAACTAATCAGACATTAATGCTCTGAGGATAGTTGTTGCCGTCGTGCCACACCAGCGAGCGCTGTGTTTAATAGCCGTATTGAGACAAGCCTAAACACACAGTACTCACATATCGCTCATTAACCAAGATTTGCATCAAGCCTAATTTAGCAGAGTGCACTATCAGGGTGCAAATGGTGCCCAATAAAGAACAATAAAGGCTTTCGATAGCGGCGTAGTTAGCGTTGGCAATTACCTCTCATTACATTCTAGATCATTAGAGCCGTCATATTAAACACATGGAAAATGTGAAATAAAAGCTATACTCCACACATCAAAGACATCCCATAAACTCAGCTTCCATAATAAGATTAAAATGAACTGATTTGTGAAGCTGCATTTTAGAGGGCTATGTTGCAAGTGTTTGAGAAGGGGAAGAATTTTTCAGATGCACTTTTAACAGCAGTGACATCCTGTTTGTTCTGCACATCTGTTCTACCCTTAATCCTTCTCCCCTTAATCCTACGCTCGATTCTTTTAATATATCGGTGTACAATTACAGAGCATGCTTTAAGTACAAAGCTAGTGATTTTACAGCTTTCGCAGTAGCGTCGTGTGATAGCATAAACGGGTTCAGTTGGTAAAATGTTACTGTAAATGTTAAATTTGGCATTTTGAAAATGATTAGTTCCTTCTGTGAGCATTTTAGCTGAAGTCTACCACCTGTAATCTGAGCGTTTTCACACGGTTCTACCTGTGCTTGACTGGTGACTACTGTACATATCAATCCATGACTGAAACTGAGCGCCGTTGCCTGCTGTTCATTACTGCTTTCATGTTTTCGTACTGAGCTGAAAGAGTATGTGCGGCTTTGCTATGTTGTTGACATACGAACGCCATCCCTGCCTGACGGGAGCAGAAAAAAGGATTAGCAGCAGGTTTAAAAAGAAAAAAATCTAGACATGCTTGACAACAACAATACAAGCATACCTCCTACCACACATGCTCCACTGGTCTCGTGTGATGTGATAAAAACCATCGCATAGGCTGAGAGGCATGGCAGACAGTTGGGAGACATGCACAGACACAGCACAATCCAATAGATATCACTTGTCTCGGCGCACTATGCACCACTGAGTTGAGACGAGGCCGCACCTGCACCTTACAAAATGGCTTCAACGCGACAAACACAAATTTAACGTGACACATTATTCGATTTGTTTTATTTCCAAGGAAGGCGGCTAAGAAAGTGTAACATTAAATGACTTACTTTGATTTGATTTTCTGCCTTACACTCACACGTAACGTTTGACTGTATCATATTTACAGAGTTGTCTTTGTAGTAAAGTGCGTAAAAATAAACATCCACTCTACACACTAACATTTCTTACATGTAGCACCCGTTTCCTTTTTTTTAACTGTTGTATATTTTCTTAGTGTGTCACTTTAGATAGTGAATCTCTCAGTTTTTCTGTTCTTGTGCATCGAAAATCAGTTAATTACAAAATTCTCTTACCAAAACTTGATGTTAAACGGTAGATTTTCTAAACCGGCCAAAATAGTGTGTGACCGCTCCAAAGTGTAATCGGTTAATTTCAAGATAAGTGCAAAAAATAAGACTTGTTTGTTAGTTTGCACGCCATCTTTCCATTTTCTTATGCTTATCCATATCTTAGCTACCACAGGGAGACAGGCAAAGTCGACCCTGGACAGGTTACCAGTCTGTCCCAGTGCTAAAATAACCATTCACACTCACATTCACACCTATGGGCAATTTAGAATCACCAATTAATCTAAACCCACTAACTGCATGTCTTTGGAGCCAGAGTACCCACTGAGAACCCACGTAGACACGGGTAGAAAATGAACATTTGATTTAAATATTCTCTTTACTATATTTTATGCCTTGAAAAATGAACTCCCACCTCATAGACACAATCTTGTCACTGCATTATAAACATAAGTGTCAACAGTACCTTTTTTTTACTCCAAAACACAGGCCTTGAGACTGCTCAATGACCCCTGGCATCCTCCTGTCGCTAGGGAAAAATGTGTATTCCCCTACAGTTTGGTACAGTTTGCTGCAGATTGCTGGCTGTCTGTGGGTGAAATCTGTCGCAAAGAAGGTTCTGTAGCAAAGACCTCCTGTGGCTTCTTTGGTCAGCACCAGATTGTCACAGTCACCTGTAGTTTGCATGGAAGATGCTGACTTGTACGTAGACTCTTGGTAAATATCCGCCTTCAACGTACTGAAACTTGAAAATGTGTGATGCAAACTGGAAAGTACAATTTGTGCCCTACTCGCTGCAGCGAACACATTTCAAACGAAGCAACTTTTACTTTGTTTCTGGCTTGCGTCGCTTTTCTCACACTTTCACGACTGCTTGTCGAGCAGATGGCGAGTTTTTACAGACCAGTCAGCGTCTTGCAAGCACGCTACTGGCAATCATGGCAACCTGCTAGGGACCCAAGAAAATGCATGGACACTGACAGTACAACATTGCTAGCTAAAACTGCAACCATTTTTACTTAGTAACACATTTTTCGTTAGCAACTGGACAGCTGCCAGGGGGTTGTTGACCAGTCTCTGTGTGACTGAGGTCCTGGGTCCCTGATGTCATTTTATCTGTAATCCATTAACTGATTTAAGATAACCCTATTTTTGTGCTACTGTAACGATAATGTAATGAAATGCTAACTCGATTCAGACTTTGAGAGGCAAAACAACATGTTGCACACCTTCTTGTTACAGTTTCTAAATTGGTTTGAACTGCCAGCTCTGGTCAAAAGCTCAATTCTCCCGCTGTTAACTCGCTGCCATGTGTGGTTGAGATAATGTGGCTGTAGTTACTGACTGAGCCGATTTTTTCCTCCGGACATACACGCTCTCACTGGACTAGTGATTATTGCCAGACTTAATTTCCTCTGCCAGAGAACATTCTCTCTATACACACATACACACACACAAGCACTGTCCATCTTCTCCTTCCTCTCTCTCTCTCTCACACACACACACACACACACACACAGACAAATGTTACATGCATGCACTGTCAAGCATTCCTCTACACATCGCTCACCTTAAACACAAAGATACTAAAGTTTCTCCCAGAGCACCTGGAGAACACTGGAGGAGAAATGAATCGATTTGATGATGGTGGAGTAACTGCGATTATGGTTATATGTCTTTGTTATGGCATATTGAAAAGAAGAAAGAAAAAAAACAATACAGCTGGACTGTAAGAGGGGTGTTAATTTCTCTCTACTGTTCCCTTTTGTTGCGTCGTCTTTGATCTGCTACGCCTTCGCCCCCATCATCCGCCTGATGCGCTCCTTTTTAATCCTCATCACCATCTGCCCGCCTGCTCCGAGTGTCAAAGAGAGGTCATGTTCATAAAATCAGGTTCAGTTCTAGTGAGAAAGTATAAACCTACCGCAGGTTTAATACAATGTGAGCGAACAGTTCAGCCTGTGGGAAGCACATTGGCCACGTTACTCCCGCTGCTGTCTGTACTTCTCGTTCCACCCACCATTTCAATGCAGTATGACAGCATGATTCCTACATTTACCAAGTAATATCCTGTATGTCCCTGTTTGCGTTTAGATGGTTTGCTGAAGCACAAAATAGAAGGTTATTTCAACATAGTCCATCTAACATACCTAATCAAATATGTTCAATGAGGTCTGCCATCTGATTTGCAGTGAACAATAAATGACCAACGACCAAACAAAATAAAAGATCTTACATTTGCCTTAAGGTAGTGAGTACAGGCATATAACCAATGTATCTGTATTACATGCAGGTTTTTTTGAAGGGCTGAGATGAGGCACACACATATATATATATATGTCACACTGGCAGTGAAGAGACTGCCAGCTGTGATGAATGGCTTTCAATCAGACAAAAAAATGGGTTCACACACCTGTTGAAAAGAGTTTAGTCAGATAGGGCTTGTTCAGAAGAAAGGGTATTTGGATTATAAAATTCATTGCAAACTGATGAGATGGAATGGCACTTGAAATATGTCTTTGAGGTCATTTGTATTCACCTGACATGAGTGAAAGTTAAACTTCATTTGTGTTTGAAAGTTGTTGAGGTGAATGAGCACTTTGGTGAAATGCCATCAATCTGTAGAATTTAAAAGTGGTAGACTGAAGTTATACCATCATTTATTTTATTACATCACACTGCATTTACTCTTGACTGTTATTTTCTAGCCGGCCAACAGTGGATTAAATAAGCAGCAATTTAGGAAGATATCAATGTTAGTGGTTTACTGGTACATTATGCATTGATGGTTTTGCTAGCTTTAAATCACATACTTCACATACTTCAATCTTCCAAGTTGTGTCTGTGACACAACTTATAGCTTTTCACCATTTTCATTTTGCTGGAATTAAAAATGTGTGTAGCAGGTTACACATCTGTAATAGCTAGGGATGGGAACTGTGAGAATGAGATAGGGATAAGAATTTAGCGATTGTGACTTCCGGAGAGAAGCCACGCAGACATCACTTATTGGTTTGATTCTCTTATCGATTCTTATTGGGTTTTCATTGACTCCGAAAGTGACCGCCATTGCTAAGCAACATATCAAAGACATAAAATTGATGCAAATTAATTGCAAGCTGTGGGTCAAATGGTTGGAGGTATTTCCACTCTTTGTTGTGATCAGTGTTGGGGTCGTCACTCAAAAAGTAATTATAACACATATTACACAAAATGTTTTTCTTAAAAGTATTGCAGTACGTCACTCGCCAACAGCACAAACCAAAGATGAAAACCAGCACAAAGAGACTTCAAAGTGATCGCCACGGTGATAGTACTTTAGAAATAAGAACAGGTAGAAGCAGAGGCTGCAGCCTGATTGCTCATCAGTTTGTTACCTGTTGAGGTTCATGGTCTGGCTGCTGCGTCTGGGGTCGGCATTCACTCAGCTTTAGTCACTCTAGGTTCCTGGCTAGCTTAGCATTAGCATGTAGATGCTTGCAAAGAGCTGGAGTTGTGTTAGTAGAATAATGCAGCTGTTTCTGTCCTGGATGCAGTTAACACTTTGCTATCTCTCATCTTTTGTCCTATAAAAATGAAATTTATGTCCATATCCACGCTGTAGACTGCACAACTTCCTCCTGCAAACAAACTGAAATTAGCTGATTGTAATGCAAGTGCAAGTGGAACCAATAATTGGGATCAATTGACGAGCAGGCTAACAACTCCAGTTGGGAACCTGAGTCTCGATTCCCATCTCTTGTAATAGCTGTCTGGTTTCCTGATGTCTCTGCATGTCTTTTGCATATAAACAAAGCTATGTGGTCATAGCTATGTTAGGATCAACGTGAACCAGATAGACAAAAATGTGTTTGTGTTTTCTTGGTCTTGCACCACATTGTCACTCATGTGTATGATGTTGATTTAATTCGGTCAAACAGGCAGAAAGTCAAAAATAAAGAAGAATAAACAAAAAAAATCAAAGCAAACACATGACTTGATAAGAGGAACTAAACTATTCACCGTCACGCTCTTGCTATTGCTGTAAGTGTCCCTTTCATGATATGGAGGAAGCACTATTACACCAGTCCAAAGCCAGTTATCCTGATAAGGATAGGTGTGCTTGCTGGTGGACTGCAGGGGAAGCAATCCCACTCCTTCTGCAGCCAGCACTTAATGCATGCTCAGCTATCCTACACAGAGTCAGCACTGTGATATGCTATTTTCCTACCCTTAGACCGAAGGATGGAGACATCATTTTTGTATTACTTAACACTTTATCATTTTGTTGAAATTTAAAGCTTTTCTTAAAGTTTGAAATTTTGTTGTATAAGTTTACAGGCATTATATGGATATGATATAATGATGTACAGCAATGTTAATGTAGTGCTTTCTACTTGTAATTAGAAAAAAGGTTAAAAAAAAAGCTTTCTATGTACTCCTGAATTCCTGTCATTGACTGTAGTGGCATAACACTTAGCACAACTTGTTTAAAGCCTGATTACAATAAATATTAAAATACATAGTCATTGTGTGATTACAAATTATAAATTAATGTAAAAGATGTAAATATTATTTAGTATTGTACATAAAAATGAAAAAAAGGAGGCTGACCTGCTTCACTTTAGATGTAGAAAAAACAGTTATTAACAGCTATTCAAATAGCCTCCCACTTTGGGACACACAGGATAACACACACCAAGTCAGAGGCTAAGAGACAGAGGCAGGCGACTAGGGTAACATGGCACAGGCTCACATTGCAGATTAATGATTTCAGACTCATTTGGACTTACTGCACTGATCGAAGCCTTGACCTAGACTTCAGACAGATGACAGATGAAAGTACCTGACATTTTAAAATGTAAACATTTGCATGATTCTTAATATTGAAAGTCAGAACACCAGATTGGATTGTGGCAGTAAGTGTTAACATTTGGATTAAACAAAAATGCTGTGAGCAACAGATGTGAGATGACGGTGAACTTGAGTCTTATCAAAATATTTTTTACACATTAAACAAATCACTCAAAGAATTCATGTAAATTCATGTCAGCAATATGAAGTTGTTTTATGTCTGGTTACATAGTTACGGTATGTGTTGCAATCTAAATTATTTTAGAACACATGGCATTGAACATGCCAGTAAATATTATCTTTAATAACCTCGGTAACTTTTTCCTTTTCATATTTCTACTTCATGTTAATTACACAATACTGACACAGATCTTTTTTGTTGCCTTTTTCAGTCTTATTTAATATAAACTGCTTTGAGCTGCCATCCACCACAGAGTGAGCTGGACACTACCTGATGAAGGTAACATAATCACATCTTCTGCAACAAGCAGATGAGATCCTGAGGCCACCAAAGTGGAAATTTACCAGAATGTGCTTCCACCTAGAAATTCCGTCAATAAAAATTATGAACAGATTCTGTGACAAACGGCAGCCCTGGAGGACTCCAACACCCACCAGCAGCCAATGAGACTTATTACCAGGAATACAGACAAACCTCTCACTGCAGCTGTACAGGGGACCAAATAGCCTGTAACGATGGGCCAGACACCCCATGTTCCCAAAGCACCCTCCACAGGATCCCCAGAGGGATGCAGTCGAAGTTTGTCTCCAAGTCAACAAAACACTCCTCCACAATGGAAGAAGCCAGCTAAGTTGGCTGGAGCATCTGACTAGGATGTGTCCTGGCTGAGGTATTTCTGGCATGTCCTACCAGGAGAAGGCCCCCAGGGGAGACCCAGGATATGTTGGAGAGATTACATCTTTCGACTATCTTGGGAAGGCCCTCAGAAGAGCTGGAGAAGGTGGCAGAGGAAAAGGAAGTCTAGAATTCTCTGCTTAGACTACTGCCCTCAATAAGCAGTAGAAAATGGATGGATGGATGATTACAGCTGTGATGGATAACAATTTAAACTGCTGAATCCCAATATTAGATGGAGCAAGTTACCATATTTCGAAGTCCTCACCCAGTGTGCCTGCGAGGTTGTGGGAGGTCAGAAACAAGCTGACATTGTTGTCTTGACTGAGCCAGTGAGGGCTGGGGGTGGTGGTGAAATCCCAACGTCATAGCCAAATCACATACTGCTAGAGGTCAGCACTGAGTGGGGGACAGGTTACGCCCTTTCACCCTTGCGTGTTCTGCTATGTGGAACTGTAGCCCTATCTGGTCCAGATAATAGTACTTTACTGCATTACTCCAAGAAATGACCCGAGGTTGAATATCAAAGCCACAAAGGCCCCATCTCAGTTAGTTTCGCACATGTGAGCAGGTTTATTTGATAATCTAAGAGGGTTTGTTCCTTTTTATGCTTTTGTGGTTACAATTTAAGGTGATAAATCAATACAGTACAAAAGTAATTCAAAAGAATAAATCAATGATTTTTATAACGACAGCGTAATATATAATCTACAAATATTCTACCTTTAAACCTCAATTCCATGTGCAACTCAATATTGTTTCATTCGCTTCCCCTCAAAGACTGGCACATTATCCAAAGCCATTACCAACCTCTTTCCAATTCAAGCTTACTTTGCCCCAAAGTGGAATAAAACACGATTAATGATTTCAATTACTCTGACCCTGCTTGCCGTTTACAGTGCCTGAAGTCTGGGTGAGAGAGCTGCGCTGCATAAAAGCTGATGGTGAAGGACATTTACTAGGGGAGTGATTCAGTGAGGAGGCTGGCAGTTTGTGCTGGCTCATCAGAGGGGGAACAGAACTTCTCTTTGTGCTGGAGGCTCCCCATTGCTCAGCATGGAAACCACATTGTTGAATCACACTGCTGATGCTGCTGGTCTGCCAGTCTTGCTTTCTCTCTTTCTTTTCTTTTTCAGTCTCAGCATGGGATACCTGAGATTTGACAGATTGGTCTCATGATAAACAAAAAAAAAAACTGTTTAAAATATAAAATATATACATACTGTGTTGTGGGGAACTAGGAATATATTTAGACTGAAGTATCGTGCCACAGTGCTGGCGATCGGTCCAGGGTGTACCTCGCCTGAGCTGAATAAATGCTAAAGAAAATGCATCACAGAGGTAAGGATGGGTGATTGATGTGACCACTTGAATGCAAGAACATGGACTTGTTAACTTTCAGCCTTGTGCGCAGCAATATAATTCCAAGTTTCTGCTTCTAGCAGGAACAATGAACAGCAAAATATTCAGGCGAATTTAATTCATTGTTACCTATTCTTTATTTTCATTTAACACACAAATTTTTGTTTGGGATAATCCTTACATGGCAGCAACACAAGCAAAAGCTCACTAAATAGACACAACAAACATTTTATATTCTACCAGGAATGAATGCTTCTCGAATTAATACATCGAGTGACCAAAACACCAATTGTATGCTTTTCATTTGCTTTTTAAAAAATGTAATTCTGCTTTTCATCTGCAGGCTGTGAAATAAGCTGGCTTGCCCATTTGCCATGAAAAAAATGAAACTTTACAGAGTTACAGCGTCCAAGGTCGATTTCATAGATTATCTATTTTATGGGAATGTGTTGTCACGAATCTAGGTTTTATAGCTTAAAAAATAAATAATTTTTAAAAAAGTTTGAAACATAGTGAACAATTTGCTGCGTGAAGCATTCAGCGTATGATAAGATGAAGCGATGTGATGGCAGAAGGAATGTGACACTTTCAATTGAGAGGAGAGAGACGACAAAAACGGGGTGTCTTGCCCGAGGTCGGAAACATAATACCTTTTTATTTCCAAGAGCCAAGGATGAGGAGTCACAGGTCTAAAGACTCACTTTAACAACAAATTTAGCTCTGGATGGGTTTGTGGATATTTCACCACCACAGACTCATGATATATTTCCCAAATTACCTGAACTCCTTTAAAGTTTTTTAGGGAACGTGGTACCTGATAACAGAATGTAACCGCTGTGATTGCCATCAGACCTCAACTACATTTTAATCTATCCAGCGCTAGTAAACACAGTAAAAATGTAGGTGCCAAATCCAACTAATATGCTGCCTACGTGCATCAGTATTTCTCTGGTGTTGCTTTGCTTTAGGGGCACAGGCAAGGACAACATTTGGCACAATTTTGCGTGCTTGCAAACTCAGTTGTAGTCAACAGAAAGGGACACAAAGGTCAACTTCTTTGTGTGTAGACTACAGATACAGAGAACAACTTTTGATGCCGATGTCCTGTACTAATCACTGGTACATTTCCGCATTTCAGATCAGCTTAGCATATACACACCATGTGTAGAAGACATAAGTACGCCTAACTGGAGAAAAATTACACTAAGCCTCTTCCAAATGGATATGAATACTGTACCTTTCGCTTTGACAAATGTAGTGAACTCTGAGCTCAAACGGAGCCGAGCAACTGCAAAAGCACCTTTAAAATCTTCCTGGTACACCCTGCGACCCTTATTCTGTCAGAACACTGGGCGTCAAAGGAGACAGTGACCCAGCTCAGTTGTCATGTTCATAGAATCCGAGCTTGTCATTCGGTGTGGTGTTAAGTATCATGTACTGAGCAATTATTACGACAAGAAAGAAGCATGTGTCTCTCTTCAAGCTACACTTCAAAGCACTCCAGTCGCCTTTGAAGTCATAGCGTGCCAATGCCTAGGTGCAACAGATAGAAAGCAATCCCATTTGTGTATAATTCCTCCTTTTCATATCCCCACCGCTGAGCAAATAGGAGGGGAAGAAAAGATAGAAATACAAAACAAAACATGTTAAGTGGATTCCTTCATCGCCTGTAATCTCTGCTCGCTGTTGAAATGCCTCTGGAACTCGGCGGTGAGCTCGGACAGTAACAATGTCCTTTTCAGCGGGCGATGAAAGAGCTTCAAGTCATTCCCTATTCTCTGTGGGCCTTTGTGCCCCTTATCCACTTATTCAAATCAGTATAAACGGCAGTGTGTCATATTAGCAAGCTGAGAAAAAGAACTGAAAAATGCTTTGATATGTGTGGAAACAAAAGTGAAAAAGACTAGCAGAGAGGGCAGAGTGAGCACGCAGGCCCAATGCACTGATCCTAGCTGGGCTGCTTTGTGACATTCCTGCACCGGCAGAGGTTACAGGCAGCCAGTGTGTGTCTGGCAGACTTTTACATTCAGCTCTTCACACTCGGACACCTCCCACCACATATAGGAAAAGGAATTCTGGAGTGTCTATCAGGCAGACTGGGCCCCAGATTGACACAGTCAACTTGGAGTGACAGATGATGTGAGGAAAGGGAGAGGGTGGAGGCTCTGGGAGTAGCATGAGGAGGCTGCAAATGTCAGCACCATATCCATCATCCCTACATATTAGTGAATGCAAGAACTATGGAGAATAATTGTTAATTAGCTGGGGCATGAACTAGCCTTGAAAGAAACCCAGAACATTCCAAGGTCTTCCCACCCTCTCTTTTGCTTTTATGCTCCCCTCCATCCCCCCAGCACTTCCCCAGTGGTCCTATCTCTCCTTTTACAGAAGGGAGGATAGCCGTGACCCTTTCTCACCCAGCCGTCCCATTTTATCATTTGAAAAGACAAAAGAAGAGGGTAGAGGGACTGGAGGTAGGAGAGGGTAGTGGGGGAAAAAAGGCCATTCAGAGTTTTGAGAATGTTGCTAAACAGGATTAGATTTAGCTGGAAGAGGGGTAAACAGTAGCATGCTGCATGGGGGGCCAGTAGGAGTTTGCTCGAATGGGACTGGGTGCTGAAGACAATGGTTAGATTAGCCATCTGTGGGGCTTCTGGTGCCCGGCGTCATTAACCGGCTTAGGGCCTCACAGTAACACCAGACACCCTCTTCCCCTCCATGCATTAAGTATCGAGGCTTGTGAGCCTTGTGTGTGCGTTTGTCGGGATGGCTGGGTGACAGAAGGACCTAGCTGTGACATGGTGATGTCTGAAGAAGCTCATAATTGCATATATAAACACGCATGCACACATCCACATATGAATAAGTGCACTAATGTGTGTTTCTGCACATTTGCTTGAATGCATAAGCCTAAAGCACCCCACCAACCAGTCCCTACCCACCCAGTCCTGTACCCCTGGTCCCCAGTTCAGGGGAGCAGAGTTTGACATTTGCTTTGTCTCCTTTTTTTTGTCTCCTGAGTAGATCGGTGCCTATTTGCATATCACTGCAAATAGGCACCGAGAGAGAGGAGGGATAGAGAAGCACAACATCTAGTGTCTTCATATATGGTGTTTAAGTTGCTTTAATAGCCGTGTAAGGAAATCTGATGAGCACTCGCATTCCCAAAAGTGGAACTGAACGTTCCTTGCAGGTCGCACTGTGCGTTCTCTGTCACTGTCATTTAATTATTGATTACTGAGCCCTGTTTCCTGCTTGATTCATTGTATTTTTTATCACTGTCTTTTTAGATTAATTGTCTATGGGTTTACTGCAACATCACACCAGCGGGAAATTGAAACACTTTGAGAAAATAAGATGAAAAACTGATTATATAATAATAAGTTAACTTGTCAGAATCTTCACAGTGACTGTAAATCATTCATCACTGCACAGGAAACAGCTCTGTGCAGACTCATTAGGGCATGCAACCCCCTCCCCAGCTCCTGTTGAGTGTTTACACCAATATAAACGTATGGCTCACTGTATGGAGTGTGAATGCATGCGGTGTGAAATAACAGTGGCACAATTGCAATGATAATCTGAATTGAATGGGTTCATTAAAATGCTTGTTATGCAACATGTCATCATGTCATGGAAATGAAAGTAAAAGCTTAATATATTTTAACCTACTGTACCCGATCACTGAAATCTCACCTTTTGCAGTTATTGAAATATCCTCATGTTTTTTATGCACATAGTCTGCACCAACGAGCCTTTTTCCTTGATGATATCAAGATTTCTTTCAAGTCGTGTTAGCTGTACAAGATGCCGTGTTAAATAATTTTCATTAAATTCGATAAATCTGATTTACTTAATAAGAAAATTGCTTATAGCTGAAGATTACTTAATAGGTTCAAGGCTGGATGGGCTGGATCTCTCTGCACTCTCCTTTTATGTTTAGCAACAAGGTAACTAGGTGTGTATGTGTGTCTTGCTTTGTAAGCGCCATTGTCAGCTCACCTTGTAATCTTCCCTGACATCTTCATTCTCAATAACAGGAAATGTTGGCCTAAATAGCAGGCCGATAATCGACTCTTTTTGGTGCCACTGTAACAGAAGCACAGGAACTGGCAGATTATGTAAGACAGCAGGAGGATGATATAGCTACTAAAACTACACTAAAGAAAAGTTAAATGTGTAAAAGCATGAAATAAAAACAATAACTAACCTTTGAGGGAAAAAAAAAGAAAAAAAAGAAAAATCTTTAGTTTTGGGGTTTGTTGATTTGTTTAACATTGTCAACAAAGCCTGTCAGAAGAAAGCGCTGATGCTTTTTATTCACTGAGAGCAGGATAAATTATGGTTGGGTGTTGTTTTGCTTTAATTTGTTACTGTTCTGAAGTTCTTAAATTATAAATCTATCAAATACCACCCACACCATGATAACAGAAACTAACTAGAATAGACTAGAATAACCACTTTATTGTCACTCAGAGCATACACCCGCTGGCCTGCACAATCTAAATCTAAAGGTATTAAAATATACAAAAGAATTGAATATATATATACACACATAAGAATGTCTATATAGATTATTATTAGTAACTAGTTAAATTCATTGTAACAAAGCAAGCCATACAGCAGCTGTGGTTAGGACACATAGGCGTAGTCGATCATGGCCATAATCACAAAATCCCAAACCTTTCGGGATTTCCTTACCTGGATGATTGAGCATGCATCAAGACATAATCACAATCATTTTAATATAATATTATCATATCATATTGAGGGCATACATAAAAAATGTATTTAAATTCACTGGTATTTGTCCATTATCATAGACCGTGTATACTGTTATTCCCCTCCTGCATTTTAAGTGCTGCACATTTAAACCAGCCCCCTCCCCCCAGTAGGCCATTAGCTACATGATTTGCTTCTGTTCATTTTAAACTGGAGGGGAGCTGTTTGCTTTGGACTGATTAGCACCATTGTCTCGATTAGCCCTTCTGATGGAGCCACGCAAACTCAAGTGGCACTTTATGATGACGCCCATGTGCAAACGAGATCCCGATTAATGGATCATAGAATTGTTCATTAGCACTCCACCTGCCAGAGCAGTGCTTGAAAAATGCAAATTGGTTGTTGTTTTTTCTCCCCTCCCCCAATAACCTTTCAAGTGCTGTTTGAAGTGCAGATAGGCTATTAGTAACATTTGGGTGTGAGTAACTGGTTTAGGGTGGAGGTTCAGCTCAAATCCACTTCCACAGAAAAGCGCTTGTTCCGGTGTAAAAAAAATAAATAAAATAAATAAATAGCTCTTCGTTCCGTGATTCTGGGAATTTATTTCAACAGATGCTCAATTCAGATGAATGTATTCAGATGTTCCTCAGAAGAATCCAATCAAATTATTGGACATCTGTCTTCCACTACATCTGTCTACTTCTATTACACTTTCTTCTACGCTCTTATGAGTATAAGCTAAAGTATAAGCATATGCATCAAGGATATTTAGGAAAGTCAGCAACAAGAAACTGTCCTGTATTATCTTCACTGAGGTCTCAACTTCAAGGGATTTCAAGTGATTATCATTATTATTATTATTATTAAAAAAACAACCTTATAATAATTTTATCAGGTACATGTTATTGACATGTATAGGTAAACCATAACACATGGAAACATGCAATCATCGTAAAAGTTGTGACATCATATTTTACTATATGGATGCACATTTAGTTAGAAGACAATCTTGTATAACGATTTTTAACTATACCCTTTATGGGGGTGGATAGTGTGTGGTGCTGTACTTATTATTTAGACAATGCATGGTTTCCCAATCATACATAAATGTAAAAGCATTCTCTGTGTATAAACACACAATGGGTCCCATATTTGTCTTCTGTTTATTTATATAAGCAACATCTGTATTTCTCAGTGTGATTATATTATCAGTTTGCCAACAGCATGAACAGACCAAACAAAACTGCAGCGTGGGCACGTTCTACAGCGACTACAGAGCACAGTTAATGGAATATTTGCTATGTGCTATTACAACCACTAAGTTTCTTGTTATATATGAAGTGGTGAAAATCATCAATTTGTTGATTCTGTTAAACAGCGAAAAGGTTATTACATGTTTTTGTGATGCTGTTGCAAGTCAAACACTTTCCAGATGGTATTGCATGGTGGATGAAAATCTGTTGATACTTCATAATTCATATTTCCATCAATTCTGACAAGATCCCCAAAACATTTTTGAATATGTGTTCTTCTAAATGTCTGCTATTAACAAAGTGTCTAAAGATGCAATTTAAAATTGTTTGTTTGCTAAGTTGTGTTATGTTTCGACTTAACACTGGTTCATCCCTTGGGTTAGATACGAAACAAGACTTGTGCAGAGTAATTTATACATACATTTCTTCTACTCTTGAATATGCTGAATGTCAGTGAGAGAGGATGACAATGAAATGGTAATCTCAGACACACAATTCTAGCTGTGAGCATAAAAGCCCCAGCCATCTGCCAAATCTTTTGTTTGCAAGGGACAGCCAATCAGAAGAAAGCTGTCTTAAAAGGTTGGGATGAGACATAAAAGTGCTTGTTTCAGACAGTGCATCAGCTGAGGTGCAGTATAACATTAATGAGGATTATGTTAGACTGTGATTTATAAAAAGTCAAAAAAGGCAGTTGGAAATAAGCAAAACAGTTTTTTGGAATTCTCTCTCCAGCAATATTCTCATGGAGTTCCTTCAGGTACTGTTCCTTTCCAACCAGCAGGGATGGAAGAGGCTTTCTGGGGATTGTGGAGATTAGGTGTCCTCCTAGATTAGGGCTGACGGGGCGCCATGGCTCATCCCTTTAGTCCTCGGGGTATTTACACAGTACTTGGCTTACCCACAGGTGGCTAATATGCCATGAGCCTTCACCTCTTATATGGCTTGTGTACATATGTGTGTGTGGGTGTGGGTGTGTGTGTGTGTAGAGAAAAAAGAGAGTGATAGATAGGAAAGTGTTGACTGGCTCCTGGATAATCAATCAAACAAACAGAAAAAGAAGTGTGTATACACAGGTGCGTTCAGAGTCCCGTATCACACAAAGGAATGTACATTCACAAATACACTTCCATACACACTCTCACAAAAGCAGGCAGAGCTGTTTGATCGCTTGTATTCACCATATCCAGAGGCTTCGTGAGTTTCTCTGACTGTATCCAGGTGGTCCGAACACTCCAAGTCCAACTGTCAAATTAATTTTCTCAGCTTCAAGTCACAAATCATACGTTTGATTAAATATAAAGAATTACAGCAAACATAAATGGATTTTGTCTTTTCCCCCCTCCAGCACTGAGTGCTCTGTTTCCTGGGAAATTTAGAGACTAGATTCCTAAAGACAACACTCACAAGTTTTACAGTACTGTGCAAGTCTTGAGACACCCTTTTTCATTTTTGACTTTGACAGACTTTCTAAAGTTTTTTCATTTTTAACTCATTCAGTCCAGTCTTTGTACCTGACATTTCCAGCCACTTAACAATAGCCAATGAGTAATTCAAGCACAAAAAGGCACCTACCTCACGGGATGAACCACTGTTGTGTCTACACTTAACAGAGACCTAAGCAAATAATATATTTTACATTTTATATTTAGGCACATTGTTACCACTTTCTTGCCCATCCAAAAAGACACATAATTTGTTCCAATTTCTTAAGTTGAAATTCCAACAAAAATGCCAAATATAACACAGTTGTCATACTTTTTTATGCTTGACACAGTTTTCCAGGCATAAAATAGTCTTGTTGCACCAAAAAGATGATTTGGAAAGAACTATAACCCCAAAACATATCAGAGTATCTCAGAATGGTGTCCTAGAAAAACTGAGGAAACTGGAATAGTTAAAAAAAGAAACTTTGTACAGCAGATAAACAGTATCTGAAAGTCCAGCAAAGACCTGACATAGGGCCCGAGAGATGCACCCGGCACATCAGCTGATCCATCTACTGTTCATTGAGACCTCATCTGAAATGATCTCAGTTGAAGGGCGGCTGTGAAGAAGCCATTCTTAATGAAAGGAAACAGCGAGAAAAGTCCGAGGTATGCTAAATGACACAAAAGCTAGACTGAACAACAGTGACAACAGGACTTTTGGAGTGATGACTTCAAACGTACATTTTTTGCTTCAAATTGTCATCAGTATGTACAGAGGAGGTCAGGATAGAGGTACAACAGTGAGTCTGCTACAGCCATCTGTAAATCACTGGGAAGGCGCTTACATGGTTTCAGGACACATTTCAGCCAGTGGTGTTGGGAATCTTGTCAAAACTGACTGAATTATGAACACAGAAAAGTACCATCAGATTTTGATCCATCATGCCACACCATCTGGAAAGCATCTGATTGGCAATAGCTTCATTTTTCAGCTTGACAATGATCCCAAACACACTGTCAATGCAGAAAAAGCAAACAACTGAACACTATCAGTCATGGATTTGCTCCCCCCAGAGCCTGGACTTCAACATTATTGAATCAGTGTGGGATCATCTGGACAGCAAATGGAACAAAACCATGAAAGTCCTTCCAGAGGCCTGAAGAACTATTCCTGGAGTCCACTTAAAGAAATTACAAGAAGCTTGTCTAAGAGAGTTCAGGCTATGTTGAAGAACAAAGGTGGTGTTGGAAGGTTTTTGCCTTATATACTATATTTTCATGTATGCTAAATACATGGAATACTAAATACAAGAAAAATATAAATAAATAATGAGTGGCTCAATACTTTTGCACAATACTGTGTACATTACTTGGTACATTATGTTCTCTATTTTTAATAGTGAAGCTAAAGCAGCTTCTCTAACTCAAGTTTGTTCCTCTCTGCTAATGTATTCCTCCTAAAGCTCCGTAACCTCAATATGCTTCTTTTTATTGGTTGGTCTTTTGGTCTATTTGTCTAAAGGCAAAAGTGTGACTACTACCCTTTGGTGCATGTTAGTCAAAGTAATTATCTGTGCATGTGTAGTTCATGTGTCTGCGTGCATGTAACTCCATGCAAAGCAACCACCTGTTTGAAATAGTTACTATTGTGCAGTAATTAGTTGTTGGTGTTGTTGGTTCAGAGCCTCTTGGGATGTTGGTCATACATGCAGTTAATTTTATCATGCGTGCTTTTGTCAAGGAAAAAAGTATTGTTATTCATCATCTTGAGTAAATGTACCTTCTGGTTCACTTGGCATCGTAATTCATTAAAAAGTTAGGTTGCTAAGACTGCAAAGGGGATAAAAAACAACGAGAATGAAAAACTGTAGCTGTGTTCAAACTCATACTCAACTATTTTTCTGAAAGGGGAGAGTGTGGTTATACAGGTGTGGGGAGCAAAGTGTCTACAAATAGACATCCACATAAAACTTCCAGGCAACTTGGCACATGTGAGATTTCTTTCTCACTATAAGGGGAAGTCAAAAAAGACAGCTGTTTGAGGACAATAATACCTTTAGATGACACGTTTTAATGTTTTTTTTTATGAGTTTTTAAAACTTCGGCATCATCGGTGAGATTTTTGAAAAACTTCAATAAGCTGCACAATAAATTTTAAAGAAATTTTTTAAAATGCCAGATGTAGGAAATAAAAATAACAAGTCATAATAATTAACATATTTGTCCGATGGCTCAGTAAACTCTCCATTTTCAAAAAAACTACAATTTCTTTGCAATTATTTCATGGTTCAGGCTTTAAAGGGTTAATTTTATGCAGCGTCCACCATTCCTCAGAGAGAGACTTTCAGTTTAAATGGTACAGCAGTGCAGTTCAGTGAGTAGGAGTGAATAGTGTGGGTTTGTATTGTTGTGGGATCAAGTCCAGCTTACAGCCCCTGTTATGTTTCCACGGTCTTCCATTTTGTTCTGTTGCTCTACGTTAACTTCTTTGATGGAAGCTGAACTGGAAGAAAAACATTGGAGGGCCAAGTTTGCCAGGCTCCACTGAAATGTCCGTGATATATATTTTCCTAAAATGGATTATGGACAAATGTAACCCTAAAAATCAATTTAAAATTTTTTTAAAAAAACTAAAGGAACTAAATAAAGGCATTTCTGTACACTTAGTACACCTCAGATCTTCAACGCAACTCCCAGTCCAGTCGTGCCACTTACCAAATACTCTGACGGCTCTGCAGTGGTTGGTGGTTTTATTGATAGTGGATGATTTGATGGTGTTTTCTGAGAAGAACCATCTACTTCTAAATTGGGTGGCTGTAGCTCAGGACGTAGAGCAGGTCACCTACTGATCTACCATCTAAATGTGAATAACACCAGTGAGATGGTGATCGACTTCAAAAGGACGAGAATGGCTACATGACCCATGTGTAGGATGCTGATGTGGTGGAAGAGCTCCACCTTCTTGGGCATATATTCACTGATAACATGCTGAACTGGAAGACCAAAACACAGACTGTACATTATGAGGAGAGCAGGGACTATTTCCTAAGGAAACTGACATCCTTCAGTGTGCGCAGCAAAATGATGGAGGTTTTCTTTCACTCAGTTATGGCGAGCGCAGTGGGCACTGCTGTAGTCTGCTGGGTGATACCAGCAGACTGAATAAAGTGACGGGGAGGATGGCTCTATGACACGACTGGCTTTAAACTGGACTCTTTGTCAAGCTGTAGTGGAGAGAAGGGTCACAGAACAAACCATAATCCATTTTGGATAATCCTGACCACCCTCTGCACCACTTACCGGACAGGAAGAAAAGCACCATCTCTAACAGAGTGATTCAACTTCACTGCCACAAGTACAGAAGCAGGAAATCTTTCATACCACATGTTATCACCCTTTAGAATATATTTGTCTGGCAAAGACGCATAATATGTTCTTATTATTATATTATTATTTTCATTATCATTTTAATTGATGTAACAAAAGAATTTCCCATATAATATCCAGTCTAAATTTTAATTCTAATAAAGGTATTCAGCTTGAATCAAGTAGAACATGAGCAGAACATAAAAAGAAGGAAAATTTTTTAAAAAATAGCAGGAACCCTAAAATCAATTGTAATGGCTCATCGTGGGGGGAAAGAATCACAACTCACAATAAGCAGATTTTCTTAATGTACAGGCTGTGATCAGCTGACCTGCTGCTCTGAGGTTTACTGCTCTTTGTGTCCGAAGATGTTTCATGAACGTGACTACATCACACAGTTTTACCTCTTTCATCGCTTTTTATGTGACATCCGCTGGTGATTAACATGCAAACAGGACTGCCTTTCATGCATTACTCATTAAGCTCAAGTCGGTTTGATGTTTGAAAGCCCGCAGTGACAAAATAACAACTCCCCTCAAATGCGTTAAACCAAAAGTAACAAGCATGTTTTGAAAATGCGAGGAGTAGAAAGTACAGATATTTGTTTAAAGACATAGGGAGTACAAGTAAAAATAACTACTTAAGTACAAAGTATTTCTACTTTGCTGCTTCCCATCTCTGCTGATCAGGGATGATCAGGCCAGTATGACCGTATGGTCTGACTTTGTGAATGAGAATGGGCTAGACCACCCTAAACTCTTTTCCCAGGTTCAGTAACCCTAATTCAATATTATCCTTCATTTAATCGCTTTTGCAACGGACCACTGCCCACCGGGGGACACCACACAAAGACCTGATTTGAAGATGCTTTTCTAGCAAAGTCAGTCAGGATGTAACAAGGAAGTCAATGTTATTCTCTTCCCCCTTTCTGTGCTGTTGAGTGCTGTTATGTATTCATGCAGCAATTTCCATAATTATTCTTTAAATTGTTTCCTGAGGTGTTTCTTGAATGAATTTGCAGAGAATCATCGTATCACCTGGGCCTTCATGGCCAAAGTGTCATTAATTACTCCAGTTAAGTATGAGCAACAAAGCTGCAACAAAGACGAAGGTGTATCAGCATGACAAAGGCCCAGTCGTGGTTAGAGCTGCTGCAGAAATAAACCACAAGTACATCTTCAAGCTCCATAGTGCTACAAATGTGGCTTAAACACTGCTGGTATGACTTTATACTTGTATTTAATTGATTTATTATTATATTATGATTATTATGGTGTAGTGGTTAAGGCAAGCCTCAAGCTCCTGGTTTGATTCCAGCTGGAGACGCAAATCCCCTCCAGGGTTGCTCAGAAATGATATCTGGCGTAAAACTCAGCCAAATCAAACACGTGGATCTACCCGCTGTGCCGACCCGTTTGGCAAGCGAGCAGCCGGAAGTAGCTATTTGACAACAAAGAGTATGTGGTAAGAAAACTGCTGAATTACCAATGATTGTCCTCTGCTGCAATGCAAGAACATGTTTCATCCAAGTCAAAGAGCACTATTAGTGAAACGCTATGTCCCATATTTGCTGGAGGAATAAACACTAACCTAGAGTTTCCCTACTCTGAATAACTGTAACAACACAATCTTTGAAGACCTAAAAGAAAAAGTTTTTTTCATATAGGCAGATAAACACACATAACACTTAAAACAAGCTCTAACCCCAAATGTGCACTCTCACATAAATAAACACAAACACTCAGTCATCCAGTCATATGCAGTCTGTGCGAGCGGAGCTGTGATGCTGATGCACTATATCATGATCAAAGAGTGTAACATCTACAAGAACTCTGTGTGGAGGATGTGGGTTTGCATTCCTGCTATCACATTTCTTCAGTTCATTAAGAGATATGACAGCAGTTCATTTAATAATAAGCGCATTGCTATGGTGGGTTTCAGTTTAAGGTGATAAACTTAATAAAAGGGAAATGAAACCATCTTGATTGAAGCACTATTACATTTTCTGCCCTTTCAGTGTTTGCACTTTGCTTCACACCTCACTCTAGAAAAGTATTGGTTCCCTCTGCTCTTCGCAGTTTTGCTATTTCTTGTTAGAATGTGTAGATAAGTTGCTTTAAAAACACATTTTATTTGCTGTAGTAACACTGTTTAGCTTTAAAGTAACCAAATTGGATAGGTTAATGCATGAAATTGGTAACTGGGAGAGAAATGTGTTGAAGTTAGTGTGTGACACAGCGCTGCACTGTTGCATGCAATTCTGAGACACACTGTTAAAAAAAACATCTTAAAAAAACGGTAATATTCCGGCAGCTGGGGCGCCAAAATACTACCGTAAAATAACAGAAAATAACTTTCTCATAAAAATACAGTTATTTTCAGTAATGAAAATAGAGTTTGTTGCGCTAATTTTACATGGGATTCTGCCTTTTCCAAGTGCTTGTAAACAGTAAATTAGGAACATTTTAACGTGATTAAACAATGAAATTACCTATAAACAAGGTCAATGAATGTGGCAATATGAATCATAATACGTAAATGTACAGAAACATACAGTTAACAGTTGGTTTAAGTAATAATGGATTGCATGTCCTCGGACAGAGGCGAGGCTGCCATATCGCACCATCGGCATTTACTATCTGCAAGTCCATGTGATCAGTTTGCACATTTTACCACTGCTGTGCCAGAAAACAAATCATTAGGTGGTCTTTTCCTGCCTGATCAAATAAGTAACCTCTTGTTCCATATAAATCAGACCAAGATTGACTTTTATATCTTTGACAGCTTGAAGTCTTTAGCTCTCTTTGCATGTCAATGACACGTGTTGTGAGTTGATGTGCTAGATTTAAATAAGTAGTGTTATATTTTGCTAGGAGTGATGTTCTATCTACAAGCCTAAGCAATCATAGGAAGAATAATGATGGTAATCACTATTAGGCCCCATGGAGATACTTGTTTACAGTTATTAGTCAATACACTATTCTGTTCTGCATGATACTCATTAATAATGCACATCTGTGTGTGTTAGCGAAGAGGAGCGATTAAGTGTTGTGGGGTAAATGTTTACTACTAAGTGACAATTATGGTTTAACCGTCATCCTACAGACTGTGGATAGTGACAAAAAGAATGAAATCATAGATATAAGCAGACAAAATGAGCTTCCCTGAAGGATTTCTGGGCTCTCCCTTAAAGATTGGGCAAGGAGCTCAGTCATTTAGTAGGCGCGCTACTCCTCCACATCAATGGAGCCTGTTGACGTGATTCGGCCATGTGACCAGGATGCCTGCTGGGTGAGGTGTTTAGAGCATGACCTACATGGAGGAGGCCCGGATCTCTGGGCTGCCTGGTTGTGTGTCTGTTTTAACTATTTTATACTGGAGTGAAAATGACCTTAATTGGTTTCATCCTGCAAATCAAACACAAATCATTTTTATTTAAAATTAAATCATACCACGGTTAAAGGATGATAGATAAAATTTGTGTTATTGTAGCTAAGATAAAAGCTGCAAGCTCTGTTTAAGAAAAGATTGGATTCTTATTGTACAAAATATGCACATTAATTGCAACTTTGCAAAAATAAAATCTTTAGATGAGATCAATTACATCTCTAATAATGTATTAGAGAGAAACAGTTTTTGCTACTTTTATTTTGTTATCGTTTTTCGCAGTAAATTATTCTTTGAATGACCCCGTTTGGTAGTTCACATGTGTTAAATATATCGGTAGTCTGAGGGTTTTGACAGTTTATATGCTGTTTCACTTGATTTTAACATGCATATGAATGCATCTGCATCTGGGTTATATCTGCATGTGTGTGAAGGCAGCGCTTAGGTGACTTTTTGCTGCTCTCTTTCAGCTCACTATCCATCTACAGCGAAGTCATCCATCAATCTGTCAACTCCCCAGCCCACCGTATCACCTTTCCTCTTCCCTCTTGCATTCTTCTCATCCTTCCTTTTTATCTCACACCTCTCTCTTTGCCGCCTTATCCTACTTTATCCTTGTCACCTACTCACAGTCCAGCTTATGGTATTTTCATACCTTAGACAAGAAAGCATGCATGTGTGCGAAGCAATTTTGAGCCAGGGCTCAATCCCAGTTCATCATATAGGAATGTTTCGGTGATGACCCTGAGCGTCAAATTTTAACATGTTGAGTAACCTTCAACAATAATGTGAAGGGATGCAATTTAACTTACACGATAAACTTCTTCTAGGTTTTGGTGCTGAAATATAACCAGTGTGTTAAAACAAAGTTAACAACAACTGAAATAAAAAACTGAATAAACCTAAATAAACAAACAAATACAGTCTTCTGATCGAGTTTTGCAATTTATGCAACCACTGCTTCTTTTACCTCTTCATTTGAATTTTGAATGTGTTTTAATCCACACTATACTCCAGAGGTGTGATTGGCACTGACAGAATAGCTTTATTTATTTATTCATTTTTCTGGCATGAATCCATCCATCCATTTTCTACTGCTTATCCAGGTCCAGGTCACAGGAGCACTAGTCGAAGCAGAGATGCCCAGATCTCGCTCTCCCCAGCAACCTCCTTCAGCTCCTGAGGAAGCATTCCCAGCCCAGCTAATAGATATAATCCTTCCAGTGCATCCTGGGTCTGTCCAAGGGCATCTTCGCAGTATTACATGCCTGAATACCTAACCTAGGAAGCACCCAGGAGGCATTCCACTTTGATGCTTGAACCACCTCGCCTAATGCTTTTTGACCACTAGTACCTACTCGGCTTAAATCATTTCCATTAGGTGATCCTGGTACTAGGTACTTTTTTAGTATCTACTTTGCTTGGGCTCCAAACAATCTGAGGCGATTCGAAAATTTGATGTCAGCAGACTGCATGCTACTGATTAGCGTGAAGTGGTGTGACTTGAGTCATGATAGCGTCTCTCTTCATGAAAATCAAAAGCACTATTTCTAAAACCTGGCAATGAGAGAAAAGCCTACACAAAAAACCCACCATGATCCCTGATCCTGACAAAACGTGATCCCCCTAGCAGCAAGTAAGCCATTACCTAAATGTCCTCCATTGTTGTGCCGTTAGTGTCTAATGAGGTTACAGGACTTTCAGCCATGCTGCCATATTGACCCCACACACTTTAGGTGGTACTCAACTTTAACTGAAAATCAAATTAAGTCGAGCTGCGTCCCATTGAGCTGAGTAGGTATTAGTGGAAAAAGGCTACAAGATACTTAAACTTACTCATCTTCGCTCATCTGGCTACGTCCCGGATAGATTTGAAAACGGCGTTTTCGTCTGAAAATGCTCCGGGTCCACACTATCGTTTTCAGTCGTTTTCACAGAGTTGTGCGTCCACATTGAAAGGGCCGAAAACGCTTACGTTCCAGTACTGCGCATGCGTGAAACGCAAGACGATTCGACCTGCCTCATTTCTGTTGCAAAATCGAGTAAGAATTAAGGAATTTGAAGAAAAGCTATCTGGAGCATGTACAGACTGATATTAATCTTTAATAGGGCTGTCAAAATTGAGAGCAAACAAATCAACTGCTGTATAATCCTCTCTGCTATCTTAGTGTAATTGGTCACTTGACTGCATCACATGACTTAAATGTGTCTACGTTTTCAAAAAGTCTCAATTTTCGCTGTCCACTCTGCGACGCAAAAGCACCGTTTTCAAATGTATGCGTTTCCAGAGCGTTTTCAAAACGCTGCGTTTTCCTTGTGTGAAAACGCCGTCTCAGTGTGGACGGGCGGCCAAAAAGGAGAGAAAACGAACCTTTTTCAAACAAAAACATATTAGTGTGGACATGGCCTAATTGACTAGTAAGTGCTGTGACTTAAGTCATGATAGTGTCTCCTTCACGGGAAATCAAAAGCACCATTTCTAAAACCTAGCAACGAGAGAAATGCCTACACAAAAAACCCCACCGTGATCCCATATTGACCCGATGCACTTTAGGTGGTATTCAACTGTAACCGAAAATCAAATTAAGTCGAGCCGTGTCCAGTTGAGCCGAGTAGGTATTAGTGGAAAAAGGCTACTTAAAGTTACTCATCTTCACTCATCTCTGACGCTCAATCCTGCCACTTCACACACAGCTGCTAACCACCCCACTGTGAGCTGGAGGTCAACAACTGATGAAGCCCACAGGACCACATCATCTGCAAAAAGCAGAGACGAGATCCTGCAGCCACCAAAGTGGAGAACGTCTCCCATTTGGCTACACCTAGAAATTCTGTCATGAAACTTTTGAACAAAATCAATGACAAAGGCCAGCTCTTGCAGAATCCACCTCCCACTGGGAATGAGTCTGCCCTAATGATCGTTGTCATTCTACACACTGGATTGCTTCTGCCCAAAAAAGTGAAATTCTTTTAAACCCCTTTTCTGTGCCTCTAAAATAATAACTTTTGAGTCGGGGAAAAAAAGGAAAGAATTCACAGCTGCAATCACAACACACACACACATCACTTTCCATCCTGTTCTCCCACTCCTGGGGGCACCCACTGGAAGAAATTAGCTGAGGTCAGTGTAACTGTAGCGCCCTTAATCAATGCTTATTTGCCTCGATGGCTGCTGTCTCTCACTTCCTCTCTCTCTCTGAACTGTACCAAACTCCAGCCAGTCATGCATCATTCATAAGGGTAAAGAGAAGATCTGAAACTCTGGATCAGTTCTAACCTCTAGGCTGAGGTTGGCCGCTCAGTGTCCTTTTGTGAGTTATGTTCTGTCCTGCCTCTGAGTGTACATGGTGTTCAGAGGCCTACGCAACGGTTTGACCGTCAACAGAATTATGGAGGGACTCAAGTTGGTGAACCATCTGAAATGAGGCATTTAATATATATGTAGATTATCTGAGTTAAGACTGGGAAACCCAGTCTTAACATTTTTGCCAAGCTTTTGAAAAGTAGCATTTCACAGCTTTAGTGGCACAAGCAAATTTTAGAGTAAATCTAGCAACATATATTTTTTTGTAACCCTTTACAAAAAAATATCGTGGCTCAAGAGTTGGGAGTTCGCCTTGTAATCGGAAGGTTGCTGATTCGAGCCCTGGCTTGGACAGTCTCGGTCGTTGTGTCCTTGGGCAAGACGCTTCACCCGTTTCCTACTGGTGGTGGTCAGAGGGCCCGGTGGCGCCAGTGTTCGGCAGCCTTGCCTCTGTCAGTGCGCCCCAGGGTGGCTGTGGGTACAACGTAGCTTGCCATCACCAGTGTGTGAATGGGTGGATGACTGAATGTGTAAACCGCTTTGGGGTCCTTAGGGACTAGTAAAGCGCTATACAAATACAGGCCATTTATCTTGTCTGTCTTTTTTGAGAAAGCTACAGACAAACGTGAATTATTGCTTTAACTCATCTTTTTATGCACTGTTTGGTGTTTTGGCAGGACACTACACGTAGACAGAGATATTCTGATTTGTTCCTAAGGAGATAAAATTGCCAGAAATGGCAGTTTAAAGTTAACAGCTGAACTAAATAAGAAAAACAGCCATAATTAGTTTATGTCCCTGTGCAAGTACTGTTTAATGCAGCTTAACGATTTTTAATATGAATGTGTGGGTTGTTGTCTTTACTGCTGTGACTCATCCCTCCTGTATTTCTGTTCTGCATACCAATTTAAAGAATCTATTTCATTAAATTTATAAGGTGAAAGCAGCCCAGAATGGAAACAAATTAGTTTTTTTTTTCCAGACACACCTCCCGCTTTGACAAATTTTCTCCCTTCTCCCTCTGATCTGTGCATCCCATATCCACGAATGTCAGAGCTGCAAATTAATATCTTATTAGGCATCGGACCACTACACAGGAAATCCCAATTTTGTCCGTGTTGCCTTTTTTCCCCGTCTTCCTCTCCTCACCCACAAGCCCAGCACATAAAAGTGCAAGCTGGCAGGGAGGCGGGTAATCAGAGAGGCATTATGTAAATAATTTCTTCTGCTGCTGCGCAGGAGCCATGTGTATTTAAACGTTCCTGCTGTTTTGCCGTTTTGGCCTCCACTGGTCATATTCATTAGCTGGACGAGCCCAGCACATGAGATAATACAAGATAGCGGCCATGGCATCAGTGACATCAGTTGACTCTCTATTTATTTTAAATATGGGTTCTCTGCGGTGGTCAGGCTAAGAAGGCGAAGCTGCGAGGCACAGTGTGGAAACATATTTCAAGGTTGTAAAGTTTTACCTGCCTGGCAGATGCAAAAGAAAGGTGGTGGCAGTATACTTGTGTGTGTCTGTGTGTGTGTGTGGGTGGATGTTTGCATCTATCCGACAGACGAAAAGAGGGAGGATGGCCATGAAATGAAAACATTCCCATATTCCCATATAGATAGTGAACAGAACAATAAGGTCTTGTGGCACCGACTGTACCTCCCCCTCTTCCTGGCGTCATCCCCGCTGCCTCCTTCATCACCTCATCTCTCTTTTGATCAGTGCCCTTTCTTTTTTGCAGACATCGCTCCTTCCATGGCTTCACACACATGAAACTATGTGTGTGCGTGTGTGTTTCTCCACCTATTTTTCCTTCCTTCCTTCCCCTGGTATCACATAGACTTTGATCTGCATCACAGGCTTGCACAGCCCTTTCCCCTTTCTTGTTGCTCCTTTGCCATTTGTCATTCTTCCTATCTCATGCATCTTTTGGCTTTACTGTACAGCTCCGTTCCTCTGGGTTTCATCCACTGGCTTCCGCTATGTGTTTCTTTGCAGAAGAAGCACATATTCACGTAAATGAATAAAAGAAACTGAAGCAATCCTCCAGAGTGCACTGATGACACAAATGCTCTTCAGTTAGTATCTCCAGCCGGCAGCTACAGCCTGTTTATGCTTGACATCGTAGCCCTTTTGTGTAACTTCACACTGCTGGCACGCTTTACTATTGTTTTGTCTAGTGCACACCTCTCAATTTTTGGTAGCTGGCGCGTGGATGAGGCGAAGGCACAAGTGTGAGCTGCTTTGTCTTTACGGCCAATTTAATGATATATCAATACAGGAGTTCAGAAAGTTCCAGATTACCATGAGGCAGATGCTGCAACAGCCAGCCATTCAGGAGAAGACTGCCGTGAAGTAAGTATAAACACTTATGGAGCTGTGATGACAACACAGCTGGCACACGCAACAACCAATACAGTGACCATAAACAAGGCGTTACTTCGCCACCGCCTCTACAACCATGGTTAATACTATACTGCCCAAAGACAAAGATTAAACAGAGAGGGAAGGACAGCGATGAATGGTGAGAGAAACACAGGCCTTTCTATCTTCAATAGGTTCTTCTGCCAAAGAAGGTAATACCTGCGATAACAAGGACAGCAAAGGGCAGGGTGAGGGGTAAGTATAAAAGAAGAAAACCAGGGGGAAAGGCAGTGGGAGAGGCAGAGGCATCACAGAATGAGAGGAATATGAGATGCTGAAACAGGACACAGACAGAGACAGACAATTGCAGAAGTCATGAACAAGCAAAAGCAGGACAAACACACGGGTCATCCCTGCCAAGGTCTGACACAAAGTCAGGAGCGGGTCCTTCCTGCAGCCTAAAGACGTGAGGCCTGTTCGGACAATGACATTTGCAGGCGTCACGTCTCAAGGGAAGCAATATCACGGAGACTGTATACCGCTGCAAGAACTCCCATTTAGCAAATTTAGCTCTCTGGGATCATAAAACTTCAAACCCATTTATTACCTCTCTGACCTTTGTTTTTACTTACTTTTCAATCCGTATTCATCGCCATGTTATGTCCTTGTTAACAAGGGTCTATTTTTCCCTCCCCACTTGCTCCGACATCTTACAAATTTGCTTATATCAGACACTGAAATTAAAATGCATTTCTCTTTTAGCACATGTAAAATCATATTCACCGTCTGGTTTGGGAATACATATTTTTCCCCAGCGACCAAAGCCTCTAGGCCTGTGTGACACATGCCTTAACAAGCTATTGTCCCAGATCAGAGAGGCCAAATGTAAGGTGAACTCTCACTGGGGAAAGGGTAACCTATACCTCGCTGAACAGCAAGCGTATCCTTATACTGGATCCTTGTCTGAGGTTTCGGTTGTCTTTGAAAGAAAGAACAAACTGTACAAAACCAACTACTGTCCTCCTGTTTTGTTTTTTTTGCAATTAAATTCTGCGAGCTTCTTTTAAAATGCTGTGTGAGAAAATTAAACTGTCACTCCAAACCTCTCCAGACTCAGATTTTGTTGTCACAAGGACTTAGCATCTCTTTTTTCTCTTTTGTGTATGTATTTATTTTGTTTAAGCAGTATAAAGTATTTAAGCAGTAGAACAGAGGTCGTATAAACTAGTTCAGCGAGATAACTCGATTTTGCCACTGCTCTACTGCCACATACTCTTCTGGTTGCAATCTAAGCAGCCAAGACCTTAATATTTACCACAGATCCAGGAAATATCACTGACTATCTTGTAACAGTGGCACATGTCAAGGTCTGGGATATATGAGGCAGTAGGTGAACAGGCAATTCTCATTATCATTATCCAGGTGTAAAGACTTGAGCAACTTTGACAAGAGCCAAGGCGTTATGGCCAGATGACTGGGTCTGAGCATCTGAGCATGCTGCAGGTGCGTCCTGCAGGTGGGAGCAGTTTTGGCAGCACACAAAATAACAACATAGGCTGAGGTGGTCATAAGGTTTGGGTTCGTCGCTGTATAATCAAACCTACCCTTTGATTATGGCAGTGCACTTAAGCAGCGACTGCTCTCCTTCCAAACTTGGTGTCACGCATGCTAACGCACACACAGATTAAACATGCGACCCTCCCGTCTCCGGACAGCTGAGAACAAGCCAGCTATAACAACGACAGTTGGTTATAAGCTAACATCTGCCGGCTAACGTTAGGCTCAAGTGTCATAAAAATCACCCGTTCCCTCTGGCGAAGAGTTTGATTACATTCAGACATTGTATGAGAGTTTATCCGCCCGTATCGGACTCCTTTCATGGGAGTTTTACAGCCTCCTCGAGAGTAAATAGATGTGGATGCTTCACACCTGGTATTGTGACAGCCGAGGTAAACAGCTATGCTTACTACAGAAAGAGCGTTTGAGGTGACTAGAGGGTAAAAGCATGATGCCAAATGTTTTACTGGAACATATCTTTTTTTTCATTTCCTGATTTATTTTTACATGTTGTTATTATTTAAGTATATAAAATAATATACTGCTCCCACCTGTAAGCACTGAGTCTACGGTGTTCCATTTCATTGCACAGAAGTTTTTGAAATAGTCATGAAAGCATAATGTATGTTTTCAGGTTTATCATGTGCATGAAATTTTATGTTTGTTTGATTTTTTTTAGCTCTATTTTGCCAATAATGCATTATTTAGGAGCGTTTATATTTTGTAGAAAAAGCAGGGAGGCGTCAGCAAAGCTTTAAAATACATTACAACCATTACATTTTAAACTAAATCATATATTTTTAAATGTAAATAAGTAGCATTTAATGCCTAACCTTAGCCAAGTAGCTTTTAATGCCTAACACTACGCAAACAACATATTTGTAATTATCAATGTATTTTAAAATGACAAACTGCAACAGCTAGGATTCAAACTTGTGTTGGATACTTAAAGAGGACATGAAACACTAAATATATAAAGGCAAGGTATGATATGCATGTAGTAACCTGTTATGTAGTAAACTGTTTGGTTGAGAGAGAATATTTTATTGCATTAAATAGCACTGACTGCATTTTCCAAACATTCACTTCAATTCAATTTTATTTATATAGCGCCAAATCACAACAACAGTCGCCTCAAGGCGCTTTATATTGTGCAGTAGATCGTATAATAATAGATACAGAGAAAAACCCAACAATCATATGACCCTCTATGAGCAAGCACTTTGGCGACAGTGGGAAGGAAAAACTCCCTTTTAACAGGAAGAAACCTCCGGCAGAACCAGGCTCAGGAAGGGGCGGTCACCTGCTGCAACCGGTTAGGGTGAGAGAAGGAAAACGAATAGTTATGTCTATAACTTCTGTTCCCTGAAGGAGAGGAACGAGGTACAACACATAAGTATGGGATATCACGCCCTTGCGTGTCCTGGCTGAAGAAACCTTTATTCACGCCTTTAAGGCAGATGACGTGTGATGACACGCGCACGGCCCTGCCTGCACATATAGCTGCTGTCATCACAGTCATCCCTCAGTTCGATAGCCGCTCTTCACCGAGCCAAACTGCTCAGTGGGGCCACCTTGTGTTGTACCTCGTTCCTCTCCTTCAGGGAACAGAAGTTATAGACATAACTATTCGTTCCCTTTCAGTCGATTCACTCGGTACAACACATAAGTATGGGACATATATACACGCCCTGCAGAGCAGCCACCAAACCGGAATCGGGCCACCACTTCCTTAGTGAGTGGTAGACCCAGCAGAAAGGACAGTATGAGCCACCGAAGGGGCTGTAACGTCCAACCGATAAAACTGCACAAAAGTGTGCGGTGATGCCCAACTAGCTGCCGCACAAATATCAGCTACAGGCACCCCTTTAAAAAGAGCCCATGAGGTTGCCATCCCCCTGGTGGAATGAGCTCTCACCCCGTGGGGCAAAGCAAGACCTCTGGTGCCGTATGCCAGTGAGATAGCTTCTATAATCCAGTGGGACAGCCTCTGTTTGGACACAAGATCTACCTCTATTTGGATTGGTGAAGCAGACAAACAGCTGGTCACATAAACGCACATTCTGAGTGCGCTCAATGTAGGTGCGTAGCACACGCACTGGACAAAGAGAATGCATCCTCCTCTGCTCCTCAGATGCAAAAGGAGGGGAGCAAAAGCTCAGCAACTCAAACTCCATTGAGCTATAAGATGCAGGCATGATCTTGGGAAAATAGGCAGCATTTGGACGCAATACGACCTTGTGGCCATCAGGAGAAAACTTTGTGCATGTGGGATGCACAGACAGCGCATGAAGGTCACCCACTCGCTTTGCTGAAGCCAAAGCGAGAAGTAATGCAGCCTTATATGAAAGAAATTTCATATCCACAGACTCAGTGGGTTCAAACGGGGGGCTACAAAGGGCCTCCAGCACCAAAGACAAGTCCCAAGCAGGGACACTGGACTTAAGCACGGGTCTCAGCCGGCGAACCCCTTACAGAAAACGTATGGCGAGGGGATGTGCACCTGGTATCACCCCGTCAAAGCCAATATGACAAGCAGATATAGCTGCTAAATAAACCTTAATTGTCAAAAATGAAAGGCCCTTATCCAGCAGCTCCTGCAGGAATGTCAAAACATCCACAATAGAGCACTGAAATGGGAGAGTGTGGCGGTCCTGGCACCATTGCTCGAAGGCTCGCCATTTGTAAGCGTACAAGCCTCTAGTAGATGAGGCCCTAGCGCTCTGGATTGTCGCTATCACACTAGGTGGCAAACCCTTAGCAATCAAGTTTAGCCTCTCAGCAGGTAAGCATGAAGGCGCCACAGATCTGGGCGCGGATGAAACACTTCTCCTCCCGCCTGAGAGAGGAGATCCCTGCGGAGAGGAAGCTGCCAAGGACTCGCTGCTAGCAGGCAGATTATCTCTGCATACCACGACCTTGTGGGTCACCAAGGGGCCACTAGAATCAGAGAGAGGGAATGCCGACGCACTCTCTCTAGAACTGGAGATATCATTTCCACTGGGGGAAATGCATACAGGAGCACGTCCAAGCCCAAGGGTGCCAGGTTCAGGTGGCCCGGGACATGGGTGGCTCTCAGAGACAGAAAATGAACACTGCACCATAACAGCAGAGAGCGAGACAGCTTCAACAGGGGAAGAGAGTGTGTTCCTCCCTGCCTGTTTATGTAAGACACCACTGTTGAGTTGTCCATCCTGACTAAGACATGCTGGCCCTCCAGGACTGGACGGAAATGCTTTAGAGCTAAGAACACTGCTAACAGCTCTAAGTGGTTGATGTGCAGCTGGCGCTGAGCTGCGGACCAGATCCCTCTCACTGATGCAACATTGCATAGCACTCCCCACCCTCTTAGGGAAGCATCTGTGGACACCACCTTGCGAAACAACACCCTCCCAATCCGAGAGCCCTGATGCAGCAGCCTGGGCTCCCTCCAAGGACGGAGAGCTAGCATGCAAGACGCAGTTACCGGCAGCCTCTTCCGGAGGTGACGCAATGCACACAGGCGGTGAGAGAGAGTCCAGCGTTGAAACGCTCTCATTTTTAACAGTCCAAGTGGCACTACGGCGATCATAGATGCCATCATGCCCAACAAGCGTAATATCGTCTGGAAACACAGTCTGCGTCCCAGCTGAAACTGAGCGAGGCAGCGATGAAACGCGGCCACTCTGTGGTCCGACAAACGTGCGCGGCTGGAAAGCGAGCATATTTCCAAACCGAGGAAAGAAATCTGCTGACTCGGGTTTAGCGAGCTCTTTTGAAAGTTCACAGAGAACCCCAGTGTCTGAATGTGTGACAGAACCAGTGGCAGCTGTGTCTCCGCCTGCTCTCTGGAGCAAGCTACGAGAGCCCAGTCGTCTAGGTAGGCTAAGATGCGGATGCCTCTCTCTGAGGGGCGCTAGCGCTGCTTCGGCACATTTCGTGAAGGTGCGAGGAGTGAGCGACAGCCCGAACGGCAGCACTAGGTATTCGTAGGCTACGCCCTCGAATGCAAACCTCAGAAACTGCCTGTGTTTCGGGTGTATAGCCACATGAAAATAAGCATCTGTTAGATCGATTGTCGCAAACCAATCACCCGGGCCGACTGCATTCAAGAGCTGTCTGAGTGTTAGCATCTTGAACCTGTACGTACGTAGATACGTGTTCAAGACTCGCAGGTCGAGGATGGGACGAAGCCCTCCCCCTCTTTTCAGAACAACAAAATAGCGGCTGTATCAACCTTTGTTTGTCTCCGAAGCGGGGACCACTCGTATTGCTCTTTTCTGCAATAGCGCCTTTATTTCCTCTCTGAGTATCATGGCCGCCTCGGTGTTGACAGTCGTGTTTACGACTCCTTGGAAACGAGGCGGCTTGACCCGGAACTGCAACCGGTAACCCATGGCAACGGTTCGCAGCACCCACGGAGAGGGGGTGCAAGCGCGCCACTGAGGGAAGTGAGCAGCCAGCCAGCTGACCTGCAGCACCGTCGGCGGGGCGTTGTCGCCCCCCAGTGTGTCTGCAGGGGACTGCATCACCTGCCTGACCTGGCTCATTCTGCCCGCAGGCTGAGCATTTGTGATTTTGTGAGAATAAACAACACAATTTATTGATTGTAACATGGGAACATGTACATTCATACATTTTGTTGGAGGCACCTTTTCTGGGGCACAACAATGAAAAACAGCGGGAACACTTGATGTGGTCACCTGAACATCTAACAAACCTGAACAGGGAGTTACCTGAGGCATTTTGTGTGCAGGGGTTTAGTGCATGGGAGACAGTGTTAGGAAAGTGCAGCGCCTTCTGGGGCTGACAACCTGAACAGAACTTAAGCGGCACCTCTTGGGCGGCAACAGAGGGGTAAAAGCAGCGTCTCCCTGCTGCTGGACCCCTTCTCCACTCGAAACCACAGCTAGGAGGGCTGAGGCTTCTTCCTCCTGGGCGTTGGGTCCCGCCGGGGGCCCGAGGGTGGGCCTCTACTCCAGGCCGACTGGCGTGGAGCTCGGGCCGGAGGATGAGCTCGGGCCGGAGGATGTGCTCTTGCTGGCGGCACACCCACTTCAGCAGTGGGCGCCGGTCTCTTGCCAGTCGGCAGAGGAGCGGCGGGCCTGTGAGAGCTAGCTGCGGGCTTGGGCTTGGGCTGACGTCTGGGTATGATGTCGTGCAGAGCTTCCGTCTGCTTCTTCCTCAGATCGAATCTAGCCTGAATGGCTTCAAGTGAATGTCCGAATAACCCAGCCGCAGACACTGGTGCGTCCAGATATACAGCTCTGTCCCTATCCGGGACGTCAGAGAGGGTCAGCCACAGGTGCCTCTGCGCCACTACTGTCGAAGCCATCCCTCTGCCCAGGGAGAGCGCTGCACAGCGAGACGCACGGAGGATGTAATCTGTGGCGACTCTGACCTCGTTAAGAAGAGGTGCCAAAGGGCTGTCATCAGGAACCAGCGATCCGAGCTCCACCAGGCACATTGCCTGGTACGTCTGGAGCATGGTGACGGAGCTCATGGTGCGAGCAGTGCCGGCCTGAGCCTGATAAATCTTCTCCAGCTGCGAAGCAGAGAATCTGCAGTGCTTAGACGGCAGAGCTGCAGGGCCGCCGACACCATGGTTATGGGACGGGGCCAGATAAGCAGCCAGAGACGGCTCCATAGGGGGTGGGTTAGCTAAGCCACCCCCCTCGGCGCCGTCCAACTCCATGTACTGTGCATAGCCGGGCACAGTGACGCGGGCACACAGAGGTTTGTCCCATGATGCTGTTAGCTCGCAGAGAAAGTCTGGGAACATGGGAAGGCAGTTTTTGGCCATTGCGGGCTCCAGTGGGAGGAAAAACCCGCGAACCGCGACGGCTTCTGAGCTGGCGGAGGAGAGGGCCAGTCCACCTGCAGCTTCTCAGCAGCATGGCGAAACAGGGAAAAAAGAGAGGTGTCATCGTGGCCGACCGGCGCAGCAGCGGCGGCACATTGGGCCGACAATGAGCTCTCCAGCTCATCCTCCGACAAACCATGGATGTCCAGGCCGATGTCCAGCACGTCATCGTCTTCCTGGGGAGCACTGGCGGGCTTCAACCCAGGCTGAAGCCCGTCAGCGCTCCTGCATGGTTCCGGCTCGTCATCGGCTAACCCGTCAACATATTCCATGTGATCAGCCCAGCTAATTGCGTGGACATCGACCGGAAAATCCTCGTCTTCGGACTCGGACGAAGCCGGGGCTCCAGACTTGGAAAGGAGAGGGTCATGCCGTGCGACAGCCGAGCGTCCCAGCACTTTTTCCACAAACGTCACCCGTCTTTCCAGGGTCGAGCGCCGGAGCTGGCGACAAAACGCACAGGCTTCGGGCTCCGTCAACGCTCTCCTAGCGTGGACGATCCCCAGGCAGACAGGGCAGGCATTGTGCTGGTCGCTGTCGTGCAAACAGAAACCACATCCCTGAGGACAGGGGCGAACAGAAGATTTCTGCTCTGCTCGCTTCGGTTTGGAGTCCATTCCAAAACGCAAAGCGAAATGCTGCACAGGAAAACTTGAAATTAGCGCTCCGCGGGCAGCCTACACACCAACTGGGTGGTGGAGGCTAACACCAACAGGGGCAGTTAAGCTAAGTTCAAGTCGGCAGACAACGGAGCTAACTAGCAGCAGCTAGCTAGCCCAACTCAGCAGAGGTGTTCTCAGCGAGGTGAAGAGCGTAAGAACTGAGGGATGACTGTGATGACAGCGGCTATATGTGCAGGCGGGGCCATGCGCGTGTCATCGCACGTCATCTGCCTTAAAGGCGTGAATAAAGGTTTCTTCAGCCAGGGCACGCGAGGGCGTGATATCCCATACTTATGTGTTGTACCGAGTGAATCGACTGAAAGGGAACAGGATAAAGACATGCTGTGGAAGAGAGAAAGAGATTAATAACAGATATGATTCAATGCAGAGAGGTCTATTAACACATAGTGAGTGAGAAAGGTGACTGGAAAGGAAAAACTCAATGCATCATGGGAATCCCCCGGCAGCCTACGTCTATTGCAGCATAACTAAGGGAGGATTCAGGGTCACCTGGTCCAGCCTTAACTATATGCTTTAGCAAAAAGGAAAGTTTTAAGCCTAATCTTAAAAGTAGAGATAGTGTCTGTCTCCCGAATCCAAACTGGAAGCTGGTTCCATAGAAGAGGGGCCTGAAAACTGAAGGCTCTGCCTCCCATTCTACTTTTAAATACTCTAGGAACAACAAGTAGGCCTGCAGTGTGAGAGCAAAGTGCTCTAATAGGGTGATATGGTACTACAAGGTCATTAAGATAAGATGGGGCCTGATTATTTAAGACCTTGTATGTGAGGAGCAGAATTTTGAATTCAGTTCTGGACTTAGCAGGAAGCCAATGAAGGGAAGCCAAAACAGGAGAAATATGCTCTCTCTTTCTAGTCCCTGTGGTGTGTGTATCTGGCTTCATGGATAGATAGAGCTGGGTGTCATCTGCATAGCAGTGAAAATATATATTATGTCTTCTAATGATACTGCCTAAAGGAAGCATGTATAATGTAAACAGAATTGGTCCTAGCACTGAACCCTGTGGAACACCATGATTGACCTTAGTGTGTGAAGAGGACTCTCCATTTACATGCACAAATTGGAGTCTATTAGATAGATATGATTAGGGATGGGTATCGAAACCCGGTTCTTGTTGAGAACAGGTTCCCACTGTTTCAATTCCTTGGAATTGTTTGCCATTTTTGCAAACGATTCCCTTATCGATTCCAGTCGCCCCGAAAGACGTCACCACGTTGCGGAGCGTCCTTTACCTGGCAGGGCGCCTAAGCGGCTCAAACGCTCAAAAGTTTGGTTATACTTTACGAGAACGGATGACAACAGGGCAGCTTGCAATACTTGCAAAGTAGATATTTCATTTAAAGGAGGAAACACTACGAATATGCAAAAGCATTTGCTCACAAAACACGCGATAACCTTAAATGAATGTCGTGTTTTTAATTCCGCTCCGGACTCATGAATCTCAACCCAGCAGCAGCGGTAACGTTTGCACGTCCTCTCCCGTTAATGCGGCAGGTAAATAATCAACGAACAGTGCATATTATGTTAGCGCGATCTGCCTTATTACAAAACCTGACATTACTGTGCGCTGCATTTAGGTGACCATGATGAGACAGACAGACAGAGTCTGGCTGGCAGTTCTCGCTGCAGTCTACCGTTAGCGTCTCCTTTCAGGCCAGGATAGACAAATGTCACCGAGCAGTGACTAAGTTTGTGGTCAAAGGCTTGCACCCATTTGCCACAGCAGATGCCCCCGATTTTCGGTAAGTGAATGTGTTTAATTGTAGTCTTGATGCATTCTCAATCATCCAGGAAAGTAAATCTCCAAAAGTTGAATCTGTTCATCTGGACGTAGCGTTTGATGGGAGAAACGTTTCGTCACTCATCCAAGTGACTTCTTCAGTCTCAGCTGACTGCAGGTTTCCCCAAACCTTATAACCTTATAATTATGATTAAGGAACTGACCTCACAGCCCATTGTTCCTTCAGTGGGCTGGTTTCAGTCATTATGCAAATGTACTGTTTATAAGGTTTGGGGAAACCTGCAGTCAGCTGAGACTGAAGAAGTCACTTGGATGAGTGACGAAACGTTTCTCCCATCAAACGCTACGTCCAGATGAACAGATTCAACTTTTGGAGATGTTTAATTGTAGGCAGGGACATTACTGGATATACTTGTGTAATTGCCACAGAATAATTTATGTTATACTTTGTTATTGCTACAGAAGAATATTTATTTTATTATTTTACATTTCAAATTTTTTTTCCTGGGGACCCTGTGACACCCCATTGAAGAGCCGTAGGCTGGGGATCTCTTAAGATCTCACTGTTGGGTTTGTAAGGCCATATTACTCCTAAATTTCTATCTTGTTCAAAGAGAAGATATAAAACAAAGTTCTAAGCTAATCGACCTTAGTGTTCTCTTTTTAAAAAAATAAGAATCGATAAGAGAATCGATAAAGAATCGAATCGTTAAACAGAATCGAAAATGGAATCGGAATCGTGAAAATCTTATCAATACCCATCCCTAGATATGATACAAACCACTGCAGTGCAGTACCTTTAATACCTACAGCATGTTCTAATCGCTCCTATAGGATATTATGGTCAACAGTATCGAACGCTGCACTGAGGTCTAGCAGGACAAGCACAGAGATGAGTCCACTGTCAGAGGCCATAAGTGACAGTGGTGTCACCGGGTGATTATATATATACAAGGTGCTCGGGGAAGGGGTCCGGGGCTCCAGGGGGGGAAGGGTCCAAAACCACACTCTGCTCTTTCGACCAACAATCCCACTCTTTTCCACTCCAGTCGCTCCTCTCGCTCACTCGGGGGTACAAGGACGGGTCCGGGGGGGGAATCTACGCACACACACAGAAAATCCAATTAGCACTTGATCACAAGGAAACTCACAGACTAGGCAGATTGCTGAAGCACTAACGCGGGTGACTCAACGTTCCAGCGACGAGTAGTGTAGGTCTGCCATCTTAAAAAGCCCTTCTGATTGTAGTAACCAGCGCCAGGTGTGATGATGAGCACAGGTGTGTGGGCCAGGGGCGGAGCCCACAGTGAGCACCGCTGTGGCCGGGGAAAGAGGGAGAGAGAGCACAAGAACAAAACACATGTTGCCTAACACGGAATCAGCCGGTGAGGCACGGGGACCGTGACAATAAGAAGATCATTTGTAACCTTCACTAAAGCTGTTTCTGTGCTGTGATGAGCTCTGAAACCTGACTGAAACTCTTCAAATAAGCCATTCCTCTGCAGATGATCTGTTAGCTGTTTGACAACTACTCTTTCAAGGATGTTTGATATGAAAGGAAGGTTGGAGATTGGCCTATAATTAGCTAAGACAGCTGGGTCTAGAGATGGCTTTTTAAGTAAAGGTTTAACTACAGCCACCTTGAAGGCCTGTGGTACATAGCCGATTATTAGAGATAGGTTGATCATATTTAAGATTGGAGCATTAATTAATGGCAGGACTTCTTTGAGCAGTTTTGTAGAAATGGGGTCTAAAAGACACGTTGATGGTTTGGAGGAAGTAATTATTGAAGTTAACTCAGAAAGATCAATTGGAGAAAAAGAGTCTAACTTAACATCGATGGTACTAAAAGTAGCTGTAGATAATATTACATCTGTGGGATGATTATTGGTAATTTTTTCTCTAATGATAAAAATTTTATTTGTGAAGAAGTTCATGAAGTCATTACTAGTTAACGTTAAAGGGATTGTTGGCTCAGTAGAGCTCTGACTTTTTGTCAGCCTGGCTACAGTGCTGAAGAGAAACCTGGGGTTGTTCTTATTTTCTTCAATAAGTGACGAATAGTAAGATGTTCTGGCTTTGCGGAGGGCTTTCTTATAAAGCAGCAAACTATTTCTCCAGGCTAAATGATGATCCTCTAAATTTGTGACACGCCATTTCCTCTCCAGCTTATGAGTTATCTGCTTTAGGCTACGTGTTTGAGAATTATACCATGGAGTCAGGTACTTCTGATTTGAGGCTTTAGTTTTCACCGGAGCTACAATATCCAGAGTCGTACGTAGTGAGGAGGTAAAATTATTAACAAGATGATCGACCTCTGTTGGAGTAGCATTCAGGTAGCTGCTCTGCTCTATGTTGGTACAGGGCATTGAAGATGCTTTGCCAGCTTGGTGCACGGCCTGCGAGGAAAGCTGAAGTATGGACTCCAGCTTGTTAGTCTGGTGACTCAAACAGGCTCTCCTCCATACAGTCCTCATTCATGAAGCGCTTTACAAACCCGAGCATTACGGCTAACAGGTGGATTTTCCCGAGTGCAGCTAGCCAAACAACGTAGAGCCACTTACTGCTAAAGATTCAGAGAGTGAAAGTGGACAGTATTCCCTCATTTTCTTAACATAAAACTAATTGTTGCAGCCAGGGGCAGCCCACAAGTGATCCCCTTCAACTGATTTTGAGTTTTAGTGATGCTATTTTCCTCTGAGTTATCGATCCTGTCACTGGTTAGCTAACATATACTAATGTGAGTCAGTTAGCCACAACCAACCACATGTTGTAACCTTCTGTACTGAGAGAAGATGGCGCTACACATGTTTTATAAACTTAAACACTTATTTCTTAAATCCACCTTCACAGACAGAGTTACATCTATGTCAGTTTTTCAGAGCAGAGCTCCATGATGTAAATTAGCCTATATATGTGCAGTGTTTCCTGTCCTCTGTAATCTTCCTCCACCCCACCAACCTACAAATGCAGACTTACTGTTGCTTTTCAGGACACATGAAAGCGGACTGATGGAAAAATCATGTTCAGGGACACAAAATACTTGAATAAAAGTTTAAAATTACTCTACAGAAACAAAAATCTATAGATTATAGGTTGTGACTATATCACAAACTGCTCTGAGACCGGATTGTCAATTTGGGTTGAAGATTTTACGTGGAAGTTGTTATTGTCCCGCTCCACTCTCTATTCTGTTGAATTGCTGCTTGCTTTTGAAGATAGACAATATTGCAGGCGAGATGCCAAACGCTGACACTGTACATAGTTGCTTTCAGATAACCATTCTCAGTAAGTTGCTTGATGTAATATTATAAGTGACGGCAAATGTTTGTGCTAAAGGTCTGAATGCATTTAAACCTCTTCACATTTAGACTGGGAAAGTATATAAGCCAAGTGTGCAGAAGAGCAACACTGTCTCATTTGTTTGTGTTCTCTACCTTTAAATGCTTCCTCCTTCTTAGGTTGCCTCCCTGTGTTCCCCTCCTTCTCTCTGCCCCATAAAATGGTTTGATTGACCCAACCCAGGAGTTCACAAACAGGCCTGTGAAACCGGCCGTCTGTTCCAGGCACAGCTCTTAAATACACACACACACACACACGCACACACACACTTTGATACTTCGAATACATGACATACACATATATGTATGTATGTCACGTGTTCGAGAGTATGTGGCTGAGGAGGTTAGTGAAAGCGATAGCCTTTGCACCTCATCCATGCATGTGAGCGTGTTTAAAATGCAGCAAACGTAATGTGATTTGCTCTCTAAGAAATTGGCTTGGCTGAACTCACGACAACAGGGTGTGGACCCATTTTCAATCAAGATTGCTTGTGCCTAGAACTTTAGACACCATTAATCAATCCACATTAAAAAAAAAAAAGTGGGGAAAAAACACTGTCAAATAAATGTGTACTTGTATAAATAGCACACATTAATAGCGACAAAAAAGCAAAGCTCAATCTTAGTCAGGCATCTTTCATATCATTCACCTACAAGGCCCAGTGTGTGACAGCTATTCTAATTCACAATGGCTGACATAGTGACAGAATCCATCTACCTGCCACTTTAGCGAACCTCTGTGATTGAGAAAACCCAAATAAATGCAGATCTGGCAGCAGAGAGTACAGGGAGCAGATTATGACAAGTGAAGTACATGATGAGATGCACATAAACCTCTCACACACACACACTGTGCCACTACATGCCCAGGCAGACAGTGGAGGCTGGCGCGTGAAGGGTCTGTCATCCACTTCCTTTCCAGTTTACTGCCACCCTCCCTCATTCGAAGGTCTTAATCCTGTCCTTCTCATATAGATGTAGCAGGGCTTTGGGATCCTCCTATAATTGGACAACACTAGCTCAGGCCAAGGTGTGTGCACATGCATGACTGTGTTGGTGTATATTTATGTGTGTGTGTATGTGCCTACAGTATATGCAGACATTTGCAGATCACATGCAAACACAAACAAAATCACAGTCTTATTAATACTTTATTCAAAGATATAAACAAGACTTCGTTTCTTTAAATGACTTGTCATTACACTGCTATTTATATTAATTCTGAACACAATGTATGAACCCTAGTGGTACGTGGTTTTGCATTTTTTTAGCTAAATGGTTTAAAATAGCATTGTGTGAGCGCAGACATTAAAAGCAGGCACTAACGTAGGTGTACAGGGCATCCATTATTGCCTGACAGATCTCCAATTACTGCGATATGATATGCTCATTCTTTAATGTGCTTGCTGATGCATCTCCCTCTTCCAATCCAGCATAATCCTCATGCACAGTGCTTCTCCTGTTGCTGACTTTACTAAGGTTTAATGTTGCTTTCATGTTTGTTAAGGGAGGATGAATTTCCTTGCAGAACTTCCTTGCCGTCATACTTGGATTCTTGTGAATCTTCCCACTGTTCCCACTATGTCTCCCCGTGCTGTATATCCACTTGGTGAACGTGGTGCTTTCACAGACCATGCTATATTTTCCGTATGCTTATTGTCATCCCCTCCGTGTTAAGTTAGTAAATGCCAAACATGTTCTCTTGTTCCCTGAACTGAAGCGACCGCAGAAGGCGGTGTCTCTGAACTGTGTCGCCATATTGTCGTGTGTCTGTGTTTGTATCTGCGTCTGCATCATTCAGGTTGTGTTTATGTCTGTGATTGTGCATAGTTACCTGAGTTATTTGGCTTGGGAACAAAGGTGAACAGTCTTTGCTGCTGTCGTCTGTAGGCAAACACATGTCAACGCGCTAGACTTTTTTTAATTACAACGCAGACCACATTAAAGACATCGGTGTCTCTCAGCAATGTGAAGTGTTTTCACTTGTTTATCGAACCACTTAAAAGAGCAGGGCTAAATCCGGGATGACACGGGCGCAGCTCAATAAATCTGAAGTCCAGCTTACTTGACAATGCTTCGCAGAGCTTAGCTATTAAAGCAAAATGCGCTCCATTGCTACCATAATGACAGTGCTTCTTTAGAGAAAATGGTGAATAGGGCTTTAGAGTAACAATAGAAAAGCCGTATCTAAAATATAGAAATATAATTTGGGAGGTGTGGGCCTCAGTGGATCAAATTTCCAGCACAACCCACAGCTGCTCTGTCAGATTGAGATCTGATAGGAGGATTTAAAACCCTTAAAATCTTTGTCTCACATGATTTGTGAACAACTTTTGCTGTGTGGTAGAACACTTTATCCCACTGGAAAATCTCTCTTTTATCAAGAAGTATCAGGGCCAGGAAGGGGTGTAGCCAACAAGGTGAAGATCTTTGTACAGGTAAAAAAAGCTTTCAGATGAGCACGGCCCAGTTCTCAGTTTCATCAATGGTCAGGGATCATCTTACCAGCTCTTCTCTGTGGGATCTGCGACCACACAGATCGAGCTTCCTTGGGCACCTATGACCCTGTTCACCAGTTACCCTGTCTCTTGGAGCCCTGCAGGCCAAGAACATCCTACAAGACCTGCAGCTCTGGAGATGCCCTTAGGCCATGTCCACACTAATACGTTTTCGTCTGAAACCGCATCTTTTTCTTTCTTTTTTGTCCTTCCATCTACATGGAGACGGCGTTTTCGGTCAAGGAAAACAGAGCTTTTTAAAAACGCTCTCCAAAGTGGATATATTTGAAAAAGCTGTTTTTGCGTCACAGTGTAGACTGCATAAACGGAGAATTTCGGAAACGATGACGCATTTTAGTCATATGATGCAGTCATGTGACCAATTAAACTAAGATAGCGGAGGGCATTACACAGCAGTTGTTTTGTTTGCGCTCAGTTTTGACAGCCCTATTAAAGATTAATATCAGTCTGTACATGCTCCAGATAGCTTTTCTTTAATTCTTTAATTCATTCCATTTAAAAAACTCGGTGCTTTTACTCGACATTTTGCCGCGACGTTTCAAAGAGCTGGAAAGTAAATAAACGGCAGACAGAAATGAGGCAGGTCGAATCTTCTTACGTTTCGCGCATGAAAACGTAAGCGTTTTCAGTCGTATCAGTGTGGATAAAAAACTGTTCTGAAACGACTGAAAATGATAGTGTGGACGTGGAGCGTTTTTAGATGAAAACGCCGTTTTCAAATTTATCCGGATTAGTGTAGATGTAGCCTTACTCTGACTTTGCCATTCTTATCCATATTTCTCACTTCCAACATATCCTCTAATAATTCCTCACAACCCTTGACGGGTACAACTGTAACCGCACGTCATTGGTTTTAAAGTTGTTTTTTTGGTGTATATGTACAGTCTGTATATTTATGAGTCTGGGTCAGTGACCTCGTATTTTTCTCTTGGAATTCTGAATAAGAAGCATTATGTAAACCGAAGGGAATCTACTGTGGCGGGCCGTAAGAGACAGACAACCAGTCATGTTGATGGACAAGAATGCGCTGTTAATCTGACACACATCTGTGCTTTTGTCGCAGAGACGCATGCTCAGACAGATATAGTCGCACGCGCCAACACTCACTGGTTCACACCCTTTGGTAGTCTCCCAGAGGCACAGTCAGTCAGTCAGTGTCAATCTGCAAGTGTCAGCTCAGAACGTGCCAAGAAAACCTAATCAGCTGCCTGCATTCCTCAGAAGCTGTTGCTGTCTCCGAGCTCATAATGACACATTTAAGAGCAAAGCCATGCTGTGAAGCCTTATTAAAATCTTTATAAATGCAGATGACAAGTAAAGAGACGGTTTGATTTATCAGACAGCTGAAACACTCTGAGCAATGGGTATTTACTTAAACAGATAACATTTAATGAAAGACGCGTATGGAAATATTAATGTGATTTATGAGGACTTGGATATCGTTTTTTGTATATCTGGCCATCATTCATATTAGAAATGGACTCATGAAGATTTTCAGATGAGATGTTTCGAGTTCTTGGCAGGTAAGCTAAACTCCTAAAGTTATTCGACAAAAGGTGGGCCATTTATCATTTATCATGATTTCCTTTATGATTTATGAACTTTTTTTCCTGTGCAAAGAGAAATTATGGGCTGATTTTATTTCCAGAAAAAACGCTTTAGCAACACAGTTTGAATGGCATGAAATGTCAACAGTGTGTCGAGTGAAACGGTTGAACATGTGCCTGCTTGATGGGGACTGACAAGGTTTATTACCTTCACTAAGGAGGTTATGCTTTTGGTAGCGTCTGTGTGCATGTCAATCTTTCTGTCTGTAAACATGAAAGCTTGAAAAGGTTTGAATGGATTCAGATAAAACTTTGTAGGGTTGCAGAGCGAGGCCATGTTAACAATTCATTACAACTTGGCTTACATCCACCGAAGTCTTCAAGGTTAACTTAACCATTTAGTTGTTGACAAAGATCCTTATAACTTAGAAGCTCAAGACTCAAGACTAAAGCTGAAGGCTATTTAAAACATCACATAACATTTGATCTCTGACCTCTGCTCAAAGGTCAATAAACTGATCTAAAGGTCAAAGTGATAGTAATGACATATAGAGCTATTCAAAACTACATCTCTTACTGCCATTGTTTGTGTTTTGTGTCTTTCTTTAAAGTTGACCCCAAAATATATCATCTGTACTGCACCACAAACTGCTTAAAGTATGTTTAAAGAGAACAGAGAAAACAGAATGAACATGTACAAAATATGACACTATTCCATTAAAAGTAAGAGAGAGAGTGAGCAGCCTCGGTGGAGGTTTGCGCTCACAGATTGCTTCTTGTGTTGTAAATGTAAATTCTGACTGCTTTGAAATCCTAGCACAGCAAAGGAACTCTCATCTTATCTAATGAAGTTTTGGATTGAAGGTTACATTTACTGTCCGGTTCATCATGTGTAGAAAGGTCTGAGCCACTCCCCCTCCCTGAGCCTGGTCCTGCTAACGGTTTCTTCCTGTTAAAAGGAAGTTCTTCTTCCCACCATCAGCTAGTGCTTCCTCAGAAGGGATCGTCTGATTGTTGGGGTTAAACTGAAGATTACAGTAAGTGTGAAAAAGAATGATTTCTGGTTGAAATCAGTAAGACAGTTGCTTCCTAAAATTTTCTACTATGTGCACATTTAAACTTTCTAGCCCCATTGTTGGATTTACATTGACTTAGACCACAGGAACAGGAACAAAATAAACTTTCTCACTGCCAAGCTCCATGCCATGCTTCCCATCAGTTACTTCCCCGTACCTTCAAATCAAAGAGCAGCTGCTTATACCAGATGTGAAAGCATCATCGTCTCCACTGTGAAATTCAGAATATTGACATTAATTTTCACTGTAATGGTTCTTTATAAAAAGCTGTGAATCCCTGGCAGGTATAAAGGGTTAACACTGTCATTTTTTTCTCTTTCCATTTTTATTTTTTTTATATGATTATATAAAGACAATTGTTGTGACTGAGTGAGGCAAAAAATGTGTAAGGTTTCCAGTACTCTCATCCCTGGCTCTCATGCTGGTAGCAAGTGATTACCTTTTTCACACCTCCCTCTCTCCTTGTCTCTTTTTTTCCTGTCACTCTCCCTCTCTCTCTCTCTCTCTCTCTTTATGTCTTGTTGTCAGCAGTAACCTCTCCAGGGAGATGTATTGCTGTAGGCAGTACAAGAGACTATGGATTATACTCTTCCTTGCTTTCTTCCTTCTATTTCTCCTGCTCTGTTGCTGTCTTTCATATTCATTCATTTATTATTATTTTTTCCTTACTCGATAGGAATAATTAATACCAGGCAGGCAGATAAACCTTAAAAGATAATGTTTAATATGTAACTTTGCCTTCATTTTCATAGTTTTGAGGATAACTCTGGTAAGAACAACATTGTGTCCATTGCTCTCTTTAACTGCTACAACAAAGTGTGGACTGATGTTGAAACAGGTTGTAAACAAGCCAATATTTTAGCCAGTTTATCATGCTGACCCATTTTATTTGGATGTAAACTACCACTCACAAAGTTAGTTGTTAGGTCTAATTTGCCAGTTTTTTCTGTGTAACTGACCATTTTCAGATGAATTTTATTTTTGTTTGGCAAAGACTCAGTTCACATTCTTAAAGAAGGGAAATGAAGGCTGAAGGATGTCAGATTGCACAAGAACTGTACTGGGAATCACTGGCAACAGATCTTGTGAAGTGCTAAAAACAAATATGAAATGTTTGGCCCAAAATATTGTCAATATGCATGGAGGAGGTCAGGAGAAAGGTAAAACAGTTAGTGTCTACCGCCATCTATAAATCACAGTGGAGGCTCTATCATGGTTTAGGCCTGCATTTCAACCAGTGGTTACTGGGATCTTGTCAGAACTGACGAGTTCTGAACGCAGAAAGAAGTGCCTTTAGATTCTGATCCATCATGCAATACCATCTGAAATGTGTCTGAGTGACAGCTTAGTTTTTCAGCATGACACTGTTCCCAAACACACTGTGGAAGCCTATCAGTCATGGACTGGCCTCCCCACAGCCCAGGCCTTCACATTACTGAAGATAATTTTGACAGAGAACAGAAAAAAGGCAGCTTACATCAGAAAGCTGAGAAAAAAGCTTATCAAACAAGCTCAATGAAAATAAAGCTGTTTGTACTTTCCTAAAGGAAGTGAGGGAGGCAACAGGCTACCAGCTTGATAAAGTTTGACCACTTTCTGACTGTCTTGGCTAAGCTAATGACTTGGCTAGCTAAGCAAATGTAGCTAATGATTGTGTTGGCATGTCAGCCAGGACAGCATGCCACTGAAGTGGATGTGTTTGGGTGTGTGGGTGAGGATGTTAAGTTATTGCTGTGGTGTGGACTGTAGATGTGCATTTTTAACTTTTCTTAAAGAAGCATATATTCAATTTCTTACAGAGAAAACTTAAGTCTAAACTGAGCTGTAGTTCTGCTTGGCTTGCAATTGGATATTTCTGTGCCAACATACTGTAGTTAAATGCAAAGCTGTTTTGTTGAAAGAAAAATAAATAAAGTAGTCGTTGCATATTTATAGAAATAGTAGAAGTGCATATCCCACTGAAATAGGGCCACAGAGGATTGCAATACCATGACTGTTTGGTTTATTGTTATGCAGGCTGGGTTTTCTTGGATACTCTTTGAAACTGTTTGGAGTTGAAAACCTGGATTTCCTGCTTGGCCTAGGAGGTGGCAAGCTGCCCAAGGACCCGATCATCCCATTTACTAGAGAAGGAAGCCACCTATCTCCCTCACAGGTGAAATACTCTAATGTGGTAGGATTAACATAACCCACATACTGATGTTGACTATTACTAATGGATGCACCCACAAAGAAACAAGGCCTGATTAAATTCTCTGTGGCTTTAAAAGCAGGCTTTGATCCAGTCTTGGCTAGTTGCTGTTCAACTGCCAGACTACATAATTGCTGAGTGGAAGAGAATTGAATGAAATCAAAAACTCTATTGAAGTTAAAGGAAGAAAAAGGACCTAGAAGAACTTTAGTGTTGTAATGTATTTGTTCATGGCACAGTGTAAAATTGTGCATTATCACAGGTGTGTGCCTGTGAACATGGCTGTGTGAATAAACTGTATACATTCTTACTTACAGTGTGTAAAATAACACCACTGCATGGCACTTTTATAGGTATTAATGTTGCTATAAGAGACCATATCACTACATATGTCTCCATCACGACAGGACAAATTAACTATCACACTAAAAGTTTGGGTAGCGCATGCTAGAACCCTCGAGTAAAACACACCGGCATGTTTCAAGGTGTCCCTTGTTTCTGCCTTTTTTTGGTGTATTGTTTCCAGTTTCTCATTTCTTCTGCTAACACAGCACTGAACACACGAGGGATTACAGTAAACTGCAGCAGTTTTAGCCAATTAGTGGAAATCTCTTTGTCTTCTACTGCAGGTTAAACCTTTCTTGTTACGTGATCTGAACGCACTGCTGCTAATAACAGGGTGGCCTTTAGATGTTGTACTTAATGTTGATGAAAAAACATGCAAAATATTGCGAGTTGGTACTATTCGTGAAACAAATATACACAGCAGAGCGAAGGTCTAGTGGGAACTGAAATTCCACACTGACAAGCACTTGCTGGCCGACCAACCACACATAGTGCCGGCTGAGAGAAGCAGTTGTGATAGATGCAGCTATCCCAGCTGACAGTAACATCACCAAGACAGAGCATGAGAAGACTGAGTAAGTAATAAGAGCTTAAAGAACAATTGGATCATATGGAAGGTGAAGCACACAGCTGTCACACTTTTCTTTGTCCAGAATATACCTGTGTCGAGTAGGTGAAGATAGGTCAGGTTCTATTGATTTTGTTTGACATCTTTTTGCTTTGTTTACTTGAGCTTCATGGAAGAAACCTTTTTGGTTTTCTTCATGGAAACCAAAAATGGCAGAAATCCGAGATGAGTCAACCTTTTTAAAAGAAGCTGTTATGAATATGTAAGCCGTTTCACATAGTTTCCCAGAAGCTGTGTGAACCACAAGCATGAGCAGGTGTCAAACTGGTTTCCTGTTGTCCCCGACAGGTGTGGACAGCCGTCATCGCTCTTGTAGTCCTCTGAGGTTAGCTAGAGCAACTCTTTCACATATCCGGGCCTCCTCCCTCTCCTGCCCTTTCTTGTCTTTCGCTTTGCTACTGTACCACACAGTGATGAGAGATCTACTGAGTGATGTGGGTCAAGAAAGACAAGCATCTGGGAATGTGAATCAGAGAGTGGGACATGAAAAAACACTTAGTGATAGGGATCATTGAGACATGCAGCTGGCATGCACTGTAGCATTTCTGCTGTGATAAGACAAACTTTTTGAAAGGTAAAGCAGCACAGACTATGAAAATCTCTCTTCCAACAGACACACTCTCATGGTAACAGCACATCTATAATCTTTAACTTCACCAAACTAATGATTCGTGCTACTATTTTGATTGGGTGTTGTAGTTGGGCTTAACAACTGCTCACTCTAACCTTTGCACACACACGAGCTGCAGTGTTTTTGTGTTTTCTGTTTTTTTCATCTTTGCCAAAAGTTGCGTCACAGTGAGTTTTTGAGGTGAGGAGTCTTTTGTTGTGTGTGTTTACCTTCTCTCTACCTGCTGTTGTCTATGCCGTTCAGCACCGTGGCACGCACTATTCTCTGTTTCTGTATCTGATCCAGTAAAGGCAAACCTTCCACTGCCTTTAATTCATTAGCATGTAGGAGATTCAAGGTAAGATTTTTGTTTATGATTAGTATTAGTAGGTAGTTCACATAATCAGTATCTAGAAGACTGGATACTGGATATATGTGTTTTTGGAAATATGATACATTTTGTTTTTAAATAGTTTACTACGCAAGCTATTTGCTTCTTTGCTCCTGCATATATAGCAGAGCCACTGAAACCTTTTAACAGCAGCTGGCCTATCAGATAATATGATCAGGGTCACCCAACTGTCCAACGCTCTTAGTTTGAAACCAGAGTTGAGCACCTGAACTTTGGAACAGCTTTCCTCAGCCTATCAGGTCGGCTGAATCTGTGGTTTGTTTCGAAGAACTGCTGGAAACTTGTTTTATATTGTTTTTTGATATACAGGGTCGAGGCAGATGACCGCCTCTCCCTGAGTCTGGTTCTGCCGGAGGGTTCTTCCTTTTAAAAGGGAGTTTGTCCTTCTACTTCGTCCTAGGGGATCATCTGATTTTTAAGGTTTATTCTGTATTATTGTAGGATCTTTATCTTACAATTTAAAGTGCCTTGAGGTGACTCTTGTTGTGATTTGGTCACGATATAAATAAAATGCAATGTGACTGAGTGCTGGATGAGTGTAAGTCTGTGTGTCTTCCTCTGGGTTTTACTCTTGTTTCTCAGAAGAGTCACCTTCCAGCACAGGACACTATGATCTGCACATACTGACAATACAAGTGCACCTACCGCTGTTTGACATCTGTGGCCTCGGGTAGCTCAACACTTGAATGAATTCCAACCCCTATTTAGGAGATTCTTTCCAGAACGCTTGTCGTGCATTAAGTTCAGCTCTCGTGTTTTTGGGTGGCATCTCTCAGCATTCACAGTCTCAAGCTTCTCATGCCACAGAGGGGTGATGTTCCATCTTGCTGAAGCCCACTCCGACAGTTTTTGAATGCTGCCCAATCCACAGTTTTTCCTAGCAATTATCTTTCACAGCAATGAGCCATTATGGAAAAAGCGTGCCATTACAAGGTGAAGTATTTTCTTTAGTGAGAACACAACTTAGCTCCCATAATTACTCTTAAGATTAAGAATAATTGCTACTTGAGGGTGCATACCTGTGTAACATAAATCGCTTTGCTTTTTCTATTCTTATTTTTCCTTATTTATTTTCATATATACATGTAAAATTTGACCATTAAGCAAACCGTAAAGGCCAGGTTAAGAGTTTTATTTTATTTTTAAATAATTTACTTTCATTTTTTATTTAACCCTTTGTCTCTAGTGCCCGAAAGGCGCTCGGGGCACATTCAAATGCTTCCGTGTCTGACCGTGTAATTATATGAGTGTTATATAAGGAAAAAATTCGACTGGGTATTTAAACTGGCTTTGTGCTAACATTTCAAAAGACTGTCAAAAGACAAAAAAACCCTAGTAGTAATGCTTAAGCCAACCGGTCCGATCGCTATCTGTGCTTCTCACGAGAAAGGAAATGAAAGGAAATAAAAGAAATCACAGAGAAAAAAGAATGTAGTTGTAAAATTGAGTACAGACATTCAGTCAGTCAGAGAAAATTCATCCTTACCACTTGAATAAAGACATTTAATAGCAGAAACTGATCTGACTTTGGCATCAAACTTAACAAGTATTATACAGTGATATTTGCTATATCTCATAACTCCTTTAAAAGAAATCTTTCCCCTCATAATGATGCATGGACGTCATAGTATAGAGATCTTTGTGTTGCGCGGTGAGCGACACACCCACCACTTTCCACTTTAGCGACAAGAGGAACATAATCTCTGTGTACCGTAACACTGGGCCCAACAAAGCTTCCTTTCAGTAATCCAGGCCTAATGACCCAGAAATAAGCAACTACATAAAAGTCTTGTTTGGTAAATGTCCAGTGTAACATCGCATGTAACAAATGCTATCTTTATATTTCTGAAGAAAAATTAGGAAAGCAGTTGCACTACATACATCCTGCCTTTTTCTGTCAAGCTCAGGGGGTGGGTTGGGCTTTTTTTTCAATAACCTACAAACAATGGTCATTTCAGCAAGAGTGATCACACACCAGTGGGCTGTGCTGCGAAAGCAGAGATGTCTGTGATAATGTAGGCTGGGGAGAGTAAAATGTGACAGGGGTCACTGTTCTCTAAGTAAGCAAATTAAAATTTAGACACAATCATACATTTGCTTACTGCAGTATAAACACAAAAGAGAAGCCGCCTGCTTGGCAGGGAACAAATGCTTAATTTGAAGGCACCTCTCTCCACTAAAAGCCTCTGGTAGGCAAGTTAGAGTTCACAGTCAATCAATTAGGCCTATTGGCCAATGAGGACTGCTCCTGATTTAGCTGAACCGTCTAAATGTTTTGTGCTTAGTGGCCTAATTTTGCTCTGATTTCCACTGGGTGTGTTTGATTAGAACTGAATGCTTGAACAAAGAGGCCCAGCGGTCAAGGAGGAAAAAAACGTTAAGTCTTAAGTGATATATTTATTAAAAAATAATGGAATAAATTCTCAGACTAAAAGATTTTTCATGAGTAGACTGCTGCCTGTCAGGGGATGGAAAGTGAGGTCGATTTAAGGAAGCACACTTGATGAGCATGTCTTTAAAACTAAACTACTGAAATTCCAAAGAAGGAAAGTCACATGTCGGCACATATTTACAGCATTATGATACGAAACAGGATGTCTAAAACAAGATGTTTTCGCGGTGATATTTTTGGCAGCTTTGTTGCGAGAAGTAGAGGAGATAGCGATAATGGACAGCAATATCACATTCTCCGGGTTCTTGATTACCGTGATGTTCTCAAGAGTGAGCCAATTCAAACAGAAGGAGACGTGGACCTGGACCATGGCAGACATTCCTCCCTGCAGCCTTCCTTCACTGTTACTCCCATCCCACCCTGCTTGATATATTGCTCATGTAATTGGACTCAGTGAGCCTGGGGAGGGTCTTGCAGCTCTTGATAATTCTAGACAAACCAGACATCCTCGCCTCCCTTTATGTCAAAGGGGGTCAAAGCCATATCTGTTCTCGATATTCTTGTTTAAACTCGGGCAACTATTGGGCCACGGCATTCTTAAACCTTGTCTTTTTTGTGTGTTTAAACAGGGATTAATTGATTGAGATGAGACAGAAAGCGCTTTGACAGGAGTGGGCCCTTCAAGCCTGGAGCAAGGACGCAAACTGAGTCCTCATAACACGGTTATGGATTATTTATCATTTATTTGGACACCACTGTGTTTTCTCATGTAGTGCGATGAAGCGAAAATTAGAAACACTTCAGAGACTTGGTACAATATTTAAAAGACAATTTGGTTGTCAGGATCGAGGCCGCAGAATGATTAAACAAACACGCCGCTCTCTCGGTTATCTATTTCCTTTTCATTTTCAGTGGCGTTCCAGCCTTTGTTATTCCACTGCAGTTTAAAAAAACACAGGACTATTAGAGGTAGCACGGCTTTCACCTCACCTTTCGGCTCTCTAAGGTAGCGTGCCGGACAGTGTTTGCTCCATTACAGGATCTTACAGCTGACTGCATGTGAGTGTGCATGTGGGTATTTGTCTGTTGGCGCAGAAAGAAAGAAATGTATGACACCTGTATGCCTGTACATGTCTGCATGTGATAAAGGTAGACTTCTATCAGCGCGGATCTAGCACGTGAGCACATGCCACACCTGCGTAGGGTATTTCAGAGGATGTCAGCTGGATTGAAAACAAACTGATCTGATCCACAAATCATGTTTTATTTGGTGTCTTCGTGGGCTTGCTGTGAAAAGCGTGATCGCCATATCAAGCACTGGTTTATACCTCGAGCTGATCATTTTGAAAGCTGCCCTGTTCTCTCAGGATCAGTAAGGATCAGGAAATGAAATGACAGTTTTATTTTGCTTGAATTAATAAAGAATTTTTATTTTTAATTCTTTTTTCATTAGCATTATAAAATATATTATTAACAAATTATTGTAAATTTTGTTTAAACCACCAATCAGTCGAGGTGGTTTGAAAATTACTATGTGTATATATGCAGTGCTAGAGAAACGTTATTACACATAGTGGCTACATAAAATGTCAACCATCCTTTGATATCCACCAATATCTGTGACATACAGTACAATGCAGTTAGCATTTATCAGAGCAAACTCACTCAACTGTGGTTTCATTTTACAGACAGCATGGCTCCCGGACAAAGTAGGGCGTAGTGTCCCGGGTTTTGTGCTCTCACTCTGATATTCACATGTACATCCTCACTGGCAGCTCGCCACTGAGGGACAGAAGGGGCCCAACTTCTGACATGAGTTTCTGTTACACAAACCTTTTTTTAAACAGTCCTTTTGGTTAAGCAATAGCTGGCATGATAAAAAGGTGCAGCGATTGGGAGGATAACTACTAGAATTCCTTTTCCCCTTTACTCCTACTGTCTTTCTCCGTGTCCACCTCCACAAGTAAATGTGTTTAACTGCCAGCAACTGCCTAAATAAATAATCCAAAAAGCTCTGATGTTGCAACTATGACAAAAACATGCAGAAAACTCTCTCCCTGCTAGTGCAAGTCCTCCAGATTAGATGTTCCTTTTTGTTTTGACCCCCCAACCCTCAGCAGGATGACATAATTTGCTTGAATCTACAAACACTCTTGAAAGTCAGGGTTGAAGAATGAATCAGTTTTTATGCTGTGATTAAACTTGGGTTAGATTTAGACACAAAAACAACTGTGTGGTTTAGGTTACAGTAAGTAAGTAAGTTTTTCATCATTTGATGTTGACCAGCTGGCAAACTTTAGGAATATTTGATAATACGGATTAATAAAATGCACCTCTCTTTGTTTACCACATACTTTAGTGCTGTCTGTCTGAAACTGCATATTAAGTTCAATTAAAGCTTAACTGTGCAACCGGTTCGGTTTACACAGAGGGCAGAGGATTGTCTGATAGTGCATTTATCATCCCTTAATGATATCCACCTGTGAAGACAGTGGGATGGGGGGCTCAGGGGCTATCGATCATATTCTGAGGCAGGAAGGGGGAAACACCAATGAGGCTGTCAGATGAGTAGGCGAGGAGACAGATAGGCCTTGACAAGTTACAGACCATTAAAGCATGCAGATAATGTCAGAATAGAGGCCCAGAGAGAGACACAGTCAGAGCCATGTAGAGTGATATTAGACAATAAAAAAAACAAAAACAAAACTGGCAGATCAGAGAAACTCCAGCTGGAATATTTCGAGCTTTCAACTTTTCTGTGAGACAAAAAAGATAGAAAGAAAGGAAAAAAGCAGGGGTCAGACTTAGTATGCAAATCATTTGTTAGGAGATCTTCTTGGAGAAGCAGATGGGTGTGATTTGTTCTGAAACAGTCAGTGTGGTGCAATATGAGAAAATGAGACTTTTAGATACTTTACTGTAGCTGTCTAAACTTTTTGGCATTCTCTTTCAAGTGGAAAACATCTGTGGATGCAGGCTAAGACAAAATCTAAGAATAACGGTTACAATTCTTATGTAGCCTTGATAGTGAGACATGCATCACAGAGACTGCATTTTGGAGTTGTTCTTATTTTAATTCATATAAATTACATGGACTCAGTGTCAGCTTGTATCCTACTAAGATACATCTGAAAAATGTTGGCACATAAAAGCACATATGGTGGAGCAGAGTTTTGAGCTTTAAACAAAACTCCAAATCAGCACATTGTAGTATTTAATAAAACAGCGGAAGAGTCGGGACTGCAGCCATAAAACAAAAAAGACTGTTGGCAGGGGCCTCGAACCGTTGTCTCAAGGTTACCAAGGTATCTGCTGAGATGCCTGTGAACAGGTGTACCGATGCCCTGTTAGCCATGTTAATGAAATCATTAGTGCCAGGCTTCTCGGTGCTAGTGTCTCCATGGGATTGGAAGGAACTCTCAGCCGTCTGTTTTGCTCACCTGTCACACTTGAGATGACTCTCATGATTTAATTAAGTAAACAAATGCCACCACAAGCTCCCCTTCGACAACATGGCTGAAACATGGCTCAGGTGTGAAATAAATGATGCTCTCATAAAGTAATGTGACGTTTTTTTAAAAGAATGCATGAATTTCCCTGAATATAAATATTAGAAGGATGGTAAGTGATGTTAGGTGATATAACATGATTCTTTTGTTCCTAGAGTATTTAAAAGTAGAATGGGAGGCAGAGCCTTCAGTTTTCAGGCCCCTCTTCTGTGGAACCAGCTTCCAGCTTGGATTCGGGAGACAGACACTATCTCTACTTTCAAGATTAGGCTTAAAACTTTCGTCTTTGCTAAAGCATATAGTTAGGCCTGGACCAGGTGACCCTGAATCTTCCCTTAGTTATGCTGCAATAGACGTAGGCTGCCGGGGATTCCCATGATGCATTGAGTTTTTCCTTTCCAGTCACCTTTCTCACTCACTATGTGTTAACAGACCTCTCTGCATTGAATCATATCTGTTATTAACCTCTGTCTCTCTTCCACAGCATGTCTTTATCCTGTTTTCCTTCTCTCACCCCAACCGGTCGCAGCAGATGGCCCCGCCCCTCCCTGAGCCTGGTTCTGCTGGAGGTTTCTTCCTGTTAAAAGGGAGTTTTTCCTTCCCACTGTCGCCAAAGTGCTTGCTCATAGGGGGTCATATGATTTTTCTCTGTATCTACTGTACAATATAAAGCGCCTTGAGGCGACTGCTGTTGTGATTTGGTGCTATATAAATAAAATTGAATTGAATTGAATTGAATTGAATTGAATCAAGACGCACCTTAAAGGTTTTGGGGTTTTCTGGAGACATGGAATATAAATGTGTCAGTTTCTAAAGCACTTTGTGTGCTATTTATAGTCTGTAAATAAAGTCAGCACAAAAAGGTTCATTTTTCACAGTGCATGTTTGAGGTATATTTTTTTATTTCCAAAAAAATAACTTATTTACTACAGCTCAGTGGGCTACACACTGACCTTAAAGGATGGCAGCAAAGTATCGATCATGTTGTGCTAGTATTGATCTGATAACAGTACCAGCATTGGTATTGATGCTATCCAAATTCAGATCGATCCGCTCAGCTATAGCAAACACACTGCCATTCAGCTACGCAAAGTTACACTCTTGCACACATTTTATATTAAACCATAATTATTATCAGGAGTTAAGGAGAATGTACATACAAAGCTGTCAGTCATACTGGCTTTCACTCCAGTTCATAAAACGTCCATCTGTAGAAGTGTTCTGACAGCCAGATTCACATGCCCAGTTTATCTTGCTCATTTTATCGAGCATCTTTTCCAGCAGAAGACAGAGAACAGTGTAGTGGAATTGATTGGTTGTCAGCCTGCAGAGTAATAGCTGTGCTCATTTTGCATTGAAAATACATATTTTCCCCCCCTTCTGCTTAGAGAGACTGATGCCATGATAAGAGGGAGCAGAGTGATCAATGAACCGCTACTAGCTTTCTCACAATGAATGTTTCAGTGAATCACCTGAGTTGGGGCACATCACACACCTCCAGTGAGGCATGCAGCACTTTTGCTGCCAATTCTGGGGACTAATGGACATGTGAGGAAACCATAGGTGCTAAGATGGAAAAAAAAAAAGAACAAAGAAAGGAACAATATGTTAATCACACCTCTGAAGCAAGTAGCAGTGCTGAAAAACACTTTATGAGATCCATTTACTTGTCACTTAACACACACAGACACTCGGCAGTTTTCCAAGCCAGAGCGTTGTGTTTTTCACGAGTCCTGCAGTCAAACAATGCCACATTCACTCTGCATTCCTAGACTTAACAAGAGGCTGATGCAAATTAAAGTGGCATTAATTTCATTACAAGCTAGGAACAGTGAGAGATGAGGGGGGAAAACAGAATAATTCAACTGAGAGGCTGACAGCTAGCAGAGAAGGTAGCAGTCTACTTGCCTGCAGCTGTTACAGTACAGAAGTCCGAGAATAACCCAAGACGAGCAGTATTTTTTTTTCTTCTTTACAACATGACAGCCATTGGCTAATGTGATGAGCTACTCTATAAGCTGATATGCATTTTTAGTAGCCATTAACCAGTGGAGCAGTTCTTCTCTGTCATTAACAATAACATACCCATGCATTTTTTTAAACAGTGGAAGGTGTTAGATTGCCAAACATTGCAAGATGCAACATGCAATATCACTTTTTCTATTTTTATCTTGTTTGTTTCCCTGTAAATGGTAGCCCCTTGCCTTTCCCCTGCTGCCACAAACTGCTAGGGTTATTTTGGGTGATTGTGTGAATGTGTGTTGGTACTTGAGTCTCAAGTGGACTGCTGGCTCTGACAGGAAGGGAAGCTCACAGACATCCTTTAAGTGGCGATTTACAAAGCACATTGCATAGCTCAGAGCATCAGTGACCTTGTGTCACCGCTGGTTTTCCACGTGGAAACACAGAGAAGCTGGTTGCACATATACGGTGCCATCACCGTAGCATGTCACAATAAGCACTCACAGTATCCAAACATAAACTTTGCCAAGAGTGTTTAGATGGGGGCAGAGTTGGAGCAGAGCTGTGTTAAGGTGTGTGCGCAAAACCTGCTTGTCATGCGGCTGTCTAAATGTATACGTGCGCCGAAGGATAACAAAGAAACCTAGAGCCAAATAATCATTAGCAGTCTGGTGTCTGAGGCTGAAGAGTGGACAGATTTGTGACATCAAAGGAGCTCCCATACTGTGAACACCCATGCAGCAGCCTTCTCCATTGCACAATGGTGAAATAATTAGCTTCCAGCTCTTGCGTGAGAAATGGAGACAGTATCTGTTTAGCACAGTTTTATGAACTCTCCAAAGCAACTCAGCCAGTTATTAAGTGCAGTGTTGAGTGGTTTTTACATGTTTATGTACATTTCCAGTTTGATCATTAGTCCCTTGGCACAGGCTATACGGGAGTATCATTAAAATTGCTGGGTAAAGTGGTCGGGCTTTACTTGACATTAAATGCTATATACAGTAAGTTGCACACAAGTCTGTTGCTTTGATGGAGGCCACTAATGGCTTTGAGTGAGGCCCAGTGAAGTCTAAACATTCCTGAACATAATGGTATTCCATTACACCGATAATTATTTATTTTAACCCCTTATGCAACACATGCATTGCGCTCGTTCATGGTATCTGTGATATAAAGTCTCTAGCATTGTCTGTGTGGTTGCAGCATTTTTGAAACGCATAAATACAAGCTTGTTATGGCTTGCGTGACTATCATTTGCATTCATGTTCCAGTGTTGCTGCAGGTTAATCAAGATAATGAATTACACAGGAGGAAGTGGTCAAATGTTATTAATAAACATAATAATGGAGACTCTGTTAGTTATATAACAGCTAAAATTATTCTAATAACTGTTTTGTAATGCTAGCAGAGTTTAAATAGGAAGAAATGACTGTAGTTAACAGTCCATGCCATGAACATGACAATTCATTGTCTTGTTTTTTTTTTTTTTTTTTGAGAAAGTAACATATGGTGACTTCAAGAGACTACAGGTGAAATAACCAATAGCTCGGGAGTAGAGATAAACTTTTCTCACCTTGCAGGAGAGCAGTGAGAGGCAACCCCTGATTGGCCTATGAGCTGGTAGTAAATGCGTTCGATTGTTACCTAGGCAACAGAAGCCTTGGATTTTGTCAAAAAACAACCGTAGTCTTCAAAGCGAGATGGGAAGTAACAAAGTACAAATACTACTCCTTACATTTTCAAAATAGGCTCGCTACTTTTGGGCATTTGAGGGGAGTTATTATTTCACGTCACTGCGAGCCTCCAAACATCAAACTGATTTGAGCCTAAACACGTGAAAGGTAGTCATGTTCGTCTATTATTCACCAGGAAATGTTGCATAGAAAGATATGACGTGTGCCAAAGTCAGGGATTGAAGACACACACCGAAACACCGAAACGACTACGGGTGTCATAAGTTGTGGTTATGGCACTTCAGCCCTACAGAAGACGAGAAAGCTTAAAGGGAGTGACGTCCAGCTGCTGTATTTCACAGGGAGAGAGAGATAAGAAAGAGAGATAGAGAAAGATAAAAACAGGACGGGAGAGGAAGAGGAGGGGTTACATTTCAACGTAAGAACTGCTCAGTGATGTTTAAATCACGTCCTCATGTTTTTAAATCAGATATTGAGTTTGTGCACGTGACATTATAATTTTGTTTTCAAATTGTGAAGCAGGCAAATCAAACGTTATTTAAAGGTTGCATGAACATATTCTGCAGTTTAGTGCAGGGTAAGCATGTTAGCTTGCTGTACTGTGATGGATTTAAAGTAAAGAACAGTGTGTGACTGGTGCACAGCGACTGTGGTTTCATGGTCAGAGTTAGGCTAAATCAAGTGTAGCAGAGATTCATATGATTTTTAGCTGACAATGCTGAGATTCATTGACTGAATTCCACCTTCATACCAACTTTATACCATCTAGAAAAAAGACAGCATAAACAGCCCACTGTCAGTGTACAGGACACAAATCATAAAACACCTGCTGACATCTTTTTGGATAGGTGTGAATCCACAAACAGCAGTAAACTCAGACTAGCAGTAGCCCAGATCAGCTGATCACAGCCTGTACACTAAGAAAACCTACTGAAGCTGTCAATGGAAATTATTGTGTGTTATGATTCTTTCCCCTACATTGAGCCATTATAACTGGTTTTAGGGTTCCGTCTACTGAATCCCACTTTAACCCCTGACTGTAATTATTTTCCTGTTTAGAGTCAAAGTCACCCTCTACAGTGTAGGCAACATAAAATAGAGATCTTTTTTATTTTCCTTCTTTTTCTTCTCTTTGAAGCTGAGTACAATTAGAATAAAAAAATAGACTAAAGTTTGTGTTCTATCTACTGATATTAGTTTATTATTATGTTAAAATAGCACAACGTCCAGTTAGCTTTGCACAAAAGCAGAACTTCCTCCAAAGAGCTGCTTTTTCCTTTCTTACTTTGAGTGCATTTTAGAGCCTGTGCTTTTTTACTTTTACTTGAGTAAAGAACTTGAATGAGTACTTCAACTTTTACTGGAGTATTTTTTAACAATAGCATCTGTACTTCTAAGTACAGAATGTCTGGTGAATGATGGATGCAGAGGAGAAAACGGTTTCAGTATTGGAGCTAAGTTGCCAGCTCAGAGGAGGAGATATATCTGTTCCAGCAATTATCACGGGGAATTTACCTAACACTGGAATCCTGCGCTCTCATTGGTGCTCACATGAATATTGAACTGCAAACTGGAATGTGGAAAGAATTTTATTATTGATTTTCCTGAGTTTGAATTAACTTTGCAGTACACTGCAGTGCAGACTGTTTGGATTCCTCTATCAGCTGATGGTGACTCTGGCCAGGGTGAGTAGTAATGGTTAATAAACCTGGACCACCCTCTACACCACTTACTGGACAGATAGTGGAGCACTTTGTCTAACGTCTGTTCCATCTCCACTGCCACAAGGACAAATACTGAAAGTCCTCGACCTCATACTGCCATTGTTAGATTTTACTTTTACTTTTACTTTTTCCACACTTTCTTTCTGTGGTAACACAAGCTGTTATCATTTTTCTGGAATATACCAGACAAGAATTTTTCTGTAAACTTACCCATGTGTCAAAATGATTTAACTACAAAAGTTTAGTACTTTCATAATCACTGCAAGTTGATTTTGTGGTGTAATACTTGAATTGTTGGCAGAAAAACTGAACTGGCTATCAGTGCCAACTTTTCTCATTAGACTGTAGCTTGGACACTAATCCAAGAAAAAATTAACAGGATACTATGTTATGTATTATGTTTATCACTCACAATTCAGGAGATATTATGTGTGATTCAGAGAAATAAGTAAGAGTCAAAAAAACGCACTCTGCATAAAAACTTGTATCAGTGATACGAATGAATGAATCAGTATGAATGTTGCCAGTTGGAGCATCTCCATGCTGAGCTCGTTAACCGCAAGCTATCAGAGTTCATGTGACTGAGCATGTCTCAATTTGAAATAAAGATTTACTCTATCAAGAAGTAACAAATAGGTTTAGCTGTCAAATTAACCTCCAAAGCCTCAAGTTATTTGTTTTTGCATCACTGTGAGCAACGTGCCCGCATACGGTCCTTTTAACCAGGTTCTAAAATGAAACTACAGTGGTTGTTTTTTTTTCTGTTTACCAACCTAAAAATTCCTAAAAGGAGATGTGGGCATCAATGAGACGCGGGAAGGAGGCGAAAGTAAAAGCTTGAGATAGCTGTCGATGCAGGCGTGGTAATTTGTCAAAAGAAAAATTTGATCTCCAAATGAATCTGTGACAGCGCCGTGTGCCGTGTTGGCAGTGCCACAGACATACTACAGGTTGCTTTGACACTGACAGGCCTAGCTGTCTAGGCCTAGATGACAGTACATCACAGGGTGTCCAGTACTCTAGCGGTGTGCAGCGATGATGACATGCAGTCTGATGACAGAAAGAGAGAGCTTGTTCCTGGCGCAGCTCTAATTGGCTAAATGAGGATAATTTTCAGGACTGTCCAGGGCAGTTTTGGGTCATTTCAAAGGAGAAAAATGGAGCAATTTGCTTTGGAAAAGGAAGGGAATAGTAAGACAAGGGAAGTATTTAAGCAATACAGGATACCACCTGTAAGTCATTAGATGATGGAAATGTAATACCATACCATGGTATTGTACCTGGAATTACTGTATATGAAAGTGATATTTGACCACCCCAGCTTCCTTACACGAAAGCCAAAATATACTTTGTAACTGAACTTGGTTTGCTTTAGCAACACCAGCAGCTTTTACTGTATCTCAGACACTCATTGTTGATCCATGCAATGCTTTTACAATCAGATAAAAAGAAAAAAACAGACCAAAAAAAGCAGTTACGTAGTCGTTCCTACCATGGGAATGAAAAGCAAACAAGCTGTAATTCCAAGTTAAGGTGCTAAACTTGAAATAGGTCTTTGATGTTTAATTAAACTATAAAAGGATGCTAGCGGTTAAGATCATCATTATAAAAGACAAAAAACTGCCGCAATACAAGTTCAACCTTATTACCTCTGAACCACATCTACCACACAAAGAAACTCCTCTTCCGAAAAGCCTACAGCAGTATTCAAAACAAAGAGCAAAACTGCCAGTCAACTTCCCTTCTAGAAACCTAACCCCAGTGCTTGGAATGTGTGGGGCCACTGGCAGATGTCCAAAAGACAGGGCTGAATGGAATCAGGCACAAATGAGTGCGTGAAGGAGAGATCAATTCTGAAAAACAAGAAATTTACCTTACAAGCACGTTCTGCAAGGGGATTTGAAGGAGTAGACTTCTGTCTTCAGCCTCCTTGAAGTTAAAAACATTGTCCAGACTTTCTCATTCCAGTGTTCTCTTTATGCCCATGAGGGCTGACTCCATTCACTTTGATCCACTCAGCAGATTCTATCCCATTTTCCATCGATTTCCCCAACCAAACGCCCTCCAATCTCACCTCCCAAAGAAGAGCAAATTAAAGGCTCGACACATGATGTTAGAGTTCAGGTTGAAGCGGGGAAGACATAGTGTCACAAGCGGAGACCTCACTGCTACAGTTTTGTTCTCTGTACAAATGAGTAAGTTGGACAAGTTATTGTAATAGAATCAAAGCTTTGATTCTGATAATTATAAGCCTGCTTGCCATTAATAATAACAAGCAGGGTATAGTGCTAAACCTTCAGAATTTCAGGCCTGAACTGCCTTGATGTTAACCGCAAGAAAAAAAAATCAATGTTATTCCAGTGTGGTATCTTTTTTCTCCCCCAATAATATCTCTGTCCCATTTGCTACATAATTTAATTTCCTTCCGTGCTCTGTCAAGAGCTCTTGACTCATTTCCCAGTCTCAAGTAAAATCATATCCTTTCAGTTTTGCAGCTGTCTTATAAGTTTAACGGTCAGGACGGTTTACTAGTAAAACAAGTAAATCTCCAACTAATGATGGTGTTTTTTTTGTTTGCTTGTTTTTTTTTCCTACCATGTGCAACAACCCATGTAAGCATTCAGGAAACGCCATAACGGTCTGCTTTAAGAAATCAAGAAAGCAGGATACAGTTGGTTTAGTGGTGAAACAAATACCCAGGGAAAAAAAACACCATATTTTTCACACCTATTTCATTTTGCTTCTACTTTTGTTTGATAAGGTTTAAACAGCAGAACTAATTTGTCAGGGTTTGGAAATGATCTTAGTTTCTGTTGAAGTAGACCCTTTTACAATGTTAAACATACGCTACAAAAGCGCCACAGTGTGCTGAGCTCTGCTCCATGTAAAGGTGACTACACCAGGATGCATTTGACATGCAGCTGAAGTTTGTTTACTTCAAAACGTTGTGGGTTGGGGACGCCATGGCACAGAAAGTCTTAGCAAAATAACGCTAAGCATGGCCTCAGATGTTTTACTGATCGCCCATTCTGAGCACTGCATTACATGGATGCAACATGCATAATCTGGGCAACATATAAAAATCACTCATGTTAAAAAAAAAATCTAAACATATTCAGTGTCATAAAAGAGCCGTATTAAAACAATCATATGCACAAATCTATGCTGAACTGATCTAATCTATATTACTCATCTTCTCAATCGCTGTCATTAAGGTAACGCTACAGCATGAATAATTTACACATATCCTGAATGTATAAAGCTGTTGCTCTTTTGTTTTGCTTCTCTGTGAATACATTGTTGCTAATTATAATAATTCTGCAGTGCACTACAGTTATAAGTTAATCACTCTGTAATTTGCAGACCGTAATCCCAGTGTGATTCACTGTTCCTTCTCTCTGCAACTGTAACACTTGGAAATACCACAAGTCACCTGGCTTTGCTAACACTCAGACACCGACTGATAGAATTTTAAACTATCGATAGCCATCGCACAGACTGTACTGATTCTTCGGGGCCACGACAACAGTTTAATCATCTTAATCAGGGTTAAAGTCACGTGTTACATTACAAAACAAACTGATAATGTTTGTGTCCAAACAAAACCTTTAACCTACTGCTGTTTTATACTTGACTTTGAATTTTGTCAACTATACAAGTTTCCGAAATTTGTTGGGAAGCTGAAAATCGATTAATATGTTTTACAACTGAGTTTTGAGATTTACCGAACAAAACATATTTGAACCATCATTTATCAGCTCCAAATAAAAGATCTCCGTTCTCGTACTTCCCCACACGGTGTGCTCATGCTTGTCTTATCACCCTATCTATGCAAGAGACTCTGGGCATGTTAGGACTGGTTGGACCAACCTCTCTTAAACTCTGTAGGGGACAAAGTGCATTTCTTTTTTAGTAGGAGGTGGTACAAAACTGTGTGTGGCCAGTTGCTCTGAGATAAGCACTCTCTTGTGTTACTGGAATGTATTTTTGTTTTGTTTTTTTACTTCTTTTTCCAGTTAAAATGTAAAAATGTTGTATTGCAAGAATACAGTAATGGCTTTGCTCAATTGATTTTATGTGTTTATAGTATTTAAAAATATATATACGTGTTTAAATATATATATATATATATAATACTAACAATATAAGAGATCATTACTGAAATACCCCATGATGCCATTCTCCACCCCTTTGATCTACTGAAATATCATTTTTAACAATGAGGTTCATTCCCGTCATTAAAAAAACAGAGAGAAGTTAAATTTAATCAGTGAGTCATGAGCTGTGTTGTTTTTTGTTGGGTTTTTTTTGTACCTGTACATGAGAAAGGCAGTTTTTGAATGGTGATGTATCTGGTTTGACTAGTTATAGACACACCCTCTACAGCGTGTTCTCTCTAGTCCCTTGTTGGCTATCCTTTTTGTGGTGTAAGTATTTACTAATTACTTATCCACTTGTGTATACGTCTAACGTATTATTTTATCTCATATGAAGATGCAGATAGATGGATAGAGTGATAGATACTTTATGGATCCCACAAGGGAAATTATTGCATTACAGCAGCATTATATGGAAGAAAAATTGTGCAGTCTACAATAAAAGTAGCAAAAGTGCCATAGTGAGGGCACTTATACTAAGAGGTAGTGGAAAAACAAAGAAAATAAAAGTAAAAATGAAGTTAGTTAAAGAAGAGTAAAAACTAAAACTATAAATATATGTGTGTAAATGTATATATATGTATATAGTTTTAGTGTTAGTTTGGTAAAAAAAAAAAAAAAAACTTTTACAGCTTGCCTAATGAGTCTTTGATGGACGTGTTTATTGAGCAGTTGGCTCACAGTCTACAACACTGTGAGTCACATCCTCTCAGACAGTTAAGTGTTTTTCTTGTAATACCTGTACTGATTTGACATATTCAATCCATACAACGATACTTTAAAAATGACCAAAACTAACATAAAACTAAGTGTTTTCAAACAATAAAAATGAAATCGAAACAACAAAACTGGATTAAAAACAACAGTCAAAAAATGAAGTAAATAGAAAATACAAAACTATAAACATTACTATACATAATTCATGCTTAGAAGCCAGGCAGCCAGTAATGGACTATGTGGACTTTTCATCCCTACATGTCAGACTCAGATGATGAGTTTGTCTTCTGTTTTCACTACTGTGTGTGTGCGAGTGTGTCGTTGGTATTAAGGATGTTGTGGGAATTTTCTGGGCAACACTGGGATGTGCAGGAATAAAATACATCATGTGGTTCTGTGCTGATAATATCTTAATCTCGCATCTCCTCTTTGTGTCTGCTACTCGTCATACTTCCTGCTAGCATTCACCGGCACGTAATCCATCCGTGTTTGTGTGGTGTGAGGGCATACTTATGTATGTGGTGTTTGTTGGGGCTTGCATTATCTTGAGTCAGTGGGATCGTGAGAGCAAAAAATAAATAAAAAAATTAAAATGCATTATTCTCAAACTCACCGCAACATAGATTTTGGCCACTTTTTTATGGTCAGCACCATCATAGCCACAACTATCTATCAATGCATCTGTCTTTAAATAGACGGTCACGTAAAAATGAGGCACCAGCGGGGGTGAGAGTCTGCATTCACGTCCGGGGAGTTAACTGTCTGAACTGCACTTCCACAGAATCAAAAACAACACCAGATAAGTGATAACACAGGAACACTTAACTGTTGCAATAGAAAGCATTATCATTCATCTATGCCTGAGGGTGGTGAACTTATGGCATACAGGTAATGTATGAGGTAGTGTTTTACCTGACCACCCCCCTCCCAGCCTGGAGGATGGCTACTTTAATGGCCTCACTGAAACAGGGGCTAACAAAAAGATTAGCTATACACATGTCAGGGATGATTGAAGTGGTAATATACTATTCTGTCCATTAGCGTGGTGTTTTTGCTCTTAACGGAACTAGGGGTGGTGTTTTAGCTTGTCAGTGCCTTCAGCCCTGCTATGCTGCCTGAATGAATTGGTGTTGGGGGATTGGTGGATCTGTGGAGTTAAAAATACACAAGGGGATGATTATGTGTTTAGTTAGGGGGTGAATCTCGTCCATCTTTGCCTCTGACGTATGGTATTGAAGGAGAAGTGGACAGGATGCTAACAAACACTGCTGAAACATCTTGTGTGTATTGGTTCTCCGCCCTTTTCAGTGGTCATCCATTTCCCTTGTGTCAAACTAAGTTAAGATGACTCCCAGGCCATGTTGACCTACAGAGGTGCTCACCCTCAGACACACACACACATTCACAACAGCCACAAATCTCTGGATAAACACAATAAAACAGTCCCACCCTCTGTTGTCTTTCTTATCTTATCTTAAATTTGAACCCTAACGTCCTCTTCCAGCATGCACGCACACACACACACACACACACACACATACTTGAAAAGGCCTCAGGGTGGCCCCTGAATCTCTGTCTTCCTCTCATTAACCTTTGGTCGCGCCATCATTTTCTTATTCCTTTCCCCTCCCCTTTCCATTTATGAACCTTTCTCTTTTTATGACAACAAAGTGTCGCCATACGAGGATGGCAGCACGGACCTCTTCACACACCATTGCAATAAATATCAGTGAGATGTGAGATGAGTATCACAGCCTACCTACAGTAATCTATTAGTGGCAATTTTCCTAGATGAGACCCATTCGCAGTGTTCTCAGCTTGACTTGTTGCCTATTTAAAATCATCCCTCTGTTAAATGGAATTAAAGGCCTCGGTGCCAGAAGAACTTTTTGGCATGGCGTCGGAGTGAAGTCGAACGAGACATTTTGTGTCATTTTCCACCGCTCTGACTGCATAATGGCCAATGCCAGCCCTGCCCTCAGCCTGTTATAGCTGATGTATCACACCTTGGGGTGCGTCGGTGAATATATGAACTACCGAGCACAGATGGTTCAACGCTTGGCCGCCTTGAGTAAATAGGTAGCACAGGTCTTGGGAGGTGATTTTCGTATTGCCCGTGAGTCCAAATTTATGACAAACAAAACAGAAGGTATTATCATGTATCACAACCCTCCAGGTAGCTAGAGGCCAATAATGAATTGTGTGGCATGACTGGTGACACATTTAGCCCTCTGTCTGCTCATATGGAGATGGCTTCATCACTCAGTACCAGTTTCAAAAGTAGTGGGAATGACTGATTGCACTGCTTCTCTGGTTCAGTGCACATCTGGCAACTTGTACACTTGTGGGTTTGTTGTAGCCGCTGACTGAATATTTCAGATGTCTAGAGTCGGATGAGGAGATGGATAGTGCTGAAATGTAATTGAAAGTGTAAAAATCTTCTGGACTATTTCTTGGTCCGGTCCTTGTACTTTTTTCTGGATTATGAGGGCATAAGTAAAATCATTTTCACATGATTCACAGCCACGAACTTTTCTCGCTATTACCTGTTGAGGACAAAATTATCCAAATCAATTAGAATTGGACAAATTGGACATTAAACAGTCTTAAAGCTGCCAACTCCTTATTACAAAGTCCATTTGATGTCTGAATGATCTGGAGAGCTGTGAGCAAGCGAGTGTCATGAGTTCAGCCTCCTGCACAGGCAGCACCCTTACGAGAATCACTCAGAGTCCCAGCTGCTGTGTTGCAATGATATTCGTAAGAATGCATGAGACACCGACTAGCTCTTGTTGCGTGAGAAAGGATAAATGTCCAACCCAGATCCTCTAGACACTGTATTTGTTGCTTTATATATACATATACTCAGTATGTATGTCCTCCTTGTCCTTACAGCTGATATTGAGCAAGACCATTTCCCTTGGCAACTATTGACAGCTGTTTTCAATGGGTATTTCCAAGGAAACCCTATGAAACATTGAAAAATAGCCAAGGGCGCCCACCATACAAAAGCATAATGAAAGATGGTGTCTGGTATTCTCAGACAGTTTCTTATATTTGCTTGCATTTCCAGTCAGCCAAGCTAGACAGGAGTGTAAGGCTATCTAGTGGAATGTAATGATCTCTACACCTCCGTAGAACAAAGACTTTTATCTCTCTGTGCCTTCTGCCATTTCCTTTACCCCCAGGCTCCTTGGACATGAAGACGAGAGGAGCGTAAATCACTGCCTCAGTATCTCTTCTCCTTTTTCTTTCTTTCTTTCCTTCCTTCCTTCCTTCCTTCCTTCCTTCTTGCGGTAGCGTCACATATAGTCTGGTGCTACAGGGAGAATGTGTCTTGTGCAATAGCAAGAAATCTCACGCTCTTAATTCGCTTTCTTTATATTTCCCCTCCCTTCTTCTTTTTCCCCCTGCATGGCAAAACAATGCTACTTTTTATATTTATTCCAAGCGTGTCCTCATGTGTTTTTCGTCTCAGTTTGCTTCCTGCTTTGCCTCCTTCCTGCTTACCCCACAGAGCAATGGTTTAATTGGAGCTTTTTAATAGTGATTGTGGTGGATGGAGAAGGTGATGGTGGTAGCTGGTGGGGTTGAGCTGTGTAGGCTCCCCTGCTGTTGGGTTGTCTGCTGAAGTGTGGCCAGCTAGACATAAATCTGCACTGTGTGTTTGTTTGGAAGACCAGCAATTAGGACCCCGCTGCATTACAGAGAAGAAGGATCATATCAGCTGCAGTTCCTTGACGTTGTATGTGCAGACAGGAAAGGGGGGAAAAAACATAAGGAGAGAGGTAAGTGATGGGACGTGAGTGCAGGGAATAAATAAGAAGGAGGAGCTGGAGGCAGAAGATTTTCAAAACAGAATGAAGAGAACAATAAATAGACTTTTAATTTAAGCATGAGAGGCATACAAACAAGGATTTACTGAATGACTGAATGAAGACTACTACAGGACTCAATAACTGAAAGAGAAAAACTTTTTTTTCACTCATCTTCCACTGCATCACTGCAACAAAGCACCTGTTTTGTCTAAACCTTCAAGTAAGAAAAAAATAACATTGCTTTGCTGTCTCAGTCACAAAAACAGCTGCTCCAAATCTGATTCTTGTCTTTCTTTCTAGAGCAAAATTTCATGACTGTGCATGACTGGTTGAGGCTGAGGGCACAACCACAGTGTGATGTCATTGCCATTTGGCATCATTTACAGTACAGATACCTCTGTATTTCGTGCACTTACTCATACAGACCACTGCATGACATAGAAGCACTGGTTAAACTAATAAGCTAGTCAGATAAATAAACGTCCTGTACCGGACTTTGCTTCAACCGCAGTAATTTCATCCGTACCCTTCCATCTGTTTAATTTTCCTCTGTAATACTGAAAGTTCTAATGAGTGACCGAACTGTAAGCTTCACAAGTCATTCCTAAGAGATATAGTGCCACCACTTGTGCGTGCGCAGTATAGGAGTGATTACTGGCCACATTTTGTTTCATCCTCTTTCCATCACACTCTGTCTCACCGTCCTGCTTTTCATTCTACATCCATTAGCATGTTCATTACTGTGTAATGATAGCAGTGCCACAGTGATTGGCATGACCCCTATCAAATGAACTTCTCTGTATTACATTTAAAGTTGCTGACCAGAGGTAATGACTGTAAGGATAGAGAAGCTTTGCTGCGTGACGCTTGAGAAACTATGTTCTGTTCCATTGGAATATCAATATTCTTCACTACAAATACAGAAATCTCAGTATTTATGGACTGTGAAGAGTGATCCTTGAACTCGTGTTCTCTGCTCACAAAGGTTAAGAGAATAAGATGCTGTAGGGAAAGCGCAGTGCTTTTGAAGAGAAAATAATTCACACAGCAGTTCATAGAATTTAATCAAAGAGAAGTACTGCGTTTAGTGGAATAGAAGCTATTTGCTTAATATTTGAGCTGGGATTTGCAGTAGAGTTGGTAAACAGACATCACAGTTCAGATTTTATTTTCTTCATGCTTCACTTCATCAGTGAACAGCATTTAACACAGAGTAAGCATGGATTTCACGCTCTCATGCAGTAAGATTACACACAGAAAATGGAAACATCCCACAACTTCCCAACTTTGGGATAAATAAAGTACATCTAATCTTATCTTATGTGTTACCTCTTAATGGGAGTGTCTCTGGAGCAACCTCTGGAAATGTTGCAACTGTTACAGACTTCTAGGTAGTAAGTAGCTCTGTTTGCAAAGGAGACATTTTTCTTCACTTCAACCATTTATCACTGTGCATTTAGAATTGTAGCAAGAACGTGTTTCATTTGCTCCATTACCTTATGGTTGGGTTTTTGTACTGGCTGCTTTATACTACCAATCATCTGCAGTTATCTTTCTTGAAATAGCTTTTTATGTTTCACACGTTATTACAATAAGAAGATGAGATTAGATATTAATTAACTTTTGAACCAAAAAAGGAAAAAAAGTAACCTAAACCATGTCTTTTTTAAAATGAATGATTCATTAAACAGTGAGCTATCACACTTATGATTTGTCTTCAGACGATCTGAGTCTTGATCTGACCTTTTATTTTGTGATTTTTGGTGGAACATCTGGTTTTGGCAATGTGATTTTTTTACTCACTCAGTGCTTATACAAGTATTTGTGTTTCAGCCTTGACTCTGTCCGTGTGGGTACGTTTGTTATGTCTGCATGCGGGTTTCGAGTCATGACTCACTGACCTTTATCATTTTTCTGGCATTGGTCTGTACAGGAAAACTCAAATTTATTTCCTCAACAAAAAATCCCCGGGAGCTCCCCTGTGGGTTACTGCTAAAGTTGACCGTCACACCTCAGTATGTCATCACAGTAATCACGCATTCACGTCCTATTAATAATAGTGCAGTCATATTCTTTTGAATAGTATGTAACTGGGGTTGCTGCAAGTGCAAGGGTGACCTCGGTCTAAAGTTGGAAGTTGGGTAGGAAGAGGCAATTTTTACTTGGCTTCTCAATAAAGAGGAAATTTGTGCTCTGCACACTAACATTGGACATTTCCTTCCTTATGCATACACGCTTGCATCATGACATGCACGCTGCAGAACACAAATGCTCTTTCATTCTCATCCGTGAACTCCCATTTCAAACTCCTGACTGGGTTCTGAGATCCAGATTTGATTTTCTCCTGAAAGGACTCCTTTGTTTGACAATGTTTGCCTATTAAGTAGAGCGCATACAGTTTTGTATTTAAACCTGGACATAAGATGCTGCAGTGAGTTCTCCCATATTGGATTACTAACGCTAACCTTCTTAACTGTGCGGACTGATGCTGTTCAAGCTGTCACTCCTGACTTGTAAACACAGTAAATAGACTTTACACTAACAGTGAAAACTCTGGGATGTGATCGTCTAGATTATCAACACAGATCAGACAAAAAAATATCAAACACTATCATGGTGCCTTTTTCCAACTAAAACATAAAGTTTGACATTTAGTAGGTTAGATCTTTTAATCAGCTAAAAAGCCTGAAACTCCAGCTTATCACATGTTAAAGTGCACAGAGTCAGGCAGGAATAACAAGTGGAAAGCAAGGAGAGCCATAACAAGCCTGTGCAGCAGGCCTGAAGTAAAGATGTAATGGTGCCAAAGATAATGCTCTGTTCAATCATGACCAAATTTCTGCCCTACTGGTGAGAAAAAAATCGTGAACTTCTTTTGTTTAAAAACAAATAAATATTTAGAAATTTAGATATGGCCCTCTTGAGGATTGAAATCGAGCTGGAACGAGCTTGAATTGTATTAATGTAGAGCTGACCTGCAAAGGAGGATGCAATGCTAATTGATGTTAACTTAATTTAGTCTGACTCCCATTGGCCCCACACAACAGAGGCTTGCGATGGCTGGTCACGTTTTTTTCTTTCCCCAGAAGTAAACATCTGCTAAGGCCTCTGTGACTCATAGCGCACCATCTGTCCCTTTTTTTGTGTCTCTCACTCTCTCTGGCCCTGTTATCTCCTTCTATCGTCTGCAATTATGTGAGTGGCAGCTTTTAGTCAAGAAGTGACTGAAAGCTGATGCGACTTCTTTCATGGACACGTAAAGATACAGTAAATACAAATAGTGACAAAAAGTGAACCTCTCAGCACTATAATGTGGACCCTTAGTAGGAACAGTTATCGTGTATATGACCTCAGTCTGGGTTATGCCCTTGCCAGTGGGCCATGTATCTTGAATGCAACAGTGCAAGGACAAAGGCCTCTACTCTGAGTGAAACCGGAGCTCTCCAAGGAAGCATCTGGCAACCTGGACACTGGATGAGTCGGGTTGATGATCTGGAGATGAAAAATGCCAATAATGCAAGCCTTCTTCAGCTCCCTTGGCAGGAGTGAGCTAATTCGATACATACCTTCCTCGGTGTCTCTCTCTGCCCCTCTTTTTGGCACTGTCGCTCTCCCTTTACCTGCCACTCTGTCTTCCCCACCTTCATTTGTTCATCACCCTCACCACAGGCTGGGAAAGGGGGGAGATGGTCTGACAGAGACACGATACGCTGTTTGTCAGCCAAGAGCGGATGTGCCAGGCAGAGCTCCGCTGTCAGACAAGGTGTCAAACAAAGAGTCATTTGGTCCAAGAGCTGCAAGACAAGTTGTTGGTCTGTCCACCCTTTGAGGTACCCCCCCGCGATGGTGCTTCCCAGTGCACTCAGTCACCCCACACCCCCAACCCCTCCCCCATTCTTTGATAGCAAAAGTTGCCGGAATACAAAAGAATCTCCTAACAAAATGCTTCCTAGTGTATTTCCCTTCCACCTTTCCCCCATCAGAGTTAAAAGGTGACAAGTCCAAAGAGCCACTGTGTCTGTGTGGGTGTGTGTATGCTAAAGGTGAAGCAGAGGGGACACACAGGGCAAACAAAACTAGATTTCCTCTAGGACCCAATCTCATCATCTTTTGTTGTCGCTGTCAGGCAGATGGTGCCGCCTGGTTCCTCATTTAACAGACACACATGTGCCCTAACAGGCATACGAGGATACACACTCTCGCCTGCTCAGTAAAAGACCATATATCATTTCATTACCCGTCGTCGGTTTTGTACAATAACATCCGCTGGGGTAATAACCACATGCTCTTCCAGAACATTTCATCAACCCGTAATGCTAGAAAACGTTGCCAGGTCTCGTCTTTTCTTGTAAAACTATCCCCGCATTTCCTCTTCAACACCGCTGCTGTCCTTCACTCAAACAACACCTGATACTTTTGATTAAATCAGAATCAGCTTCATACAAGCCAGTGATACCCGTGGTGGAAAGTGGCAATACATTTTTCTGAAGTCAGACCACAATGGGAACTATGTAAAGAAATGGAAGGTAAATGAAAAATCCACACTCAGCTCGTAGCCGTTCTTCATTTATGAAAAACTCCGTTGTTGGTATCTTAGTAGCCAAATGTGAATTTTATGCAGCAATTTTGGTTTCAGCTCATTTGTGTCAAGTCAAGAATGAAACAGAGAGCTGTGCAAAATGATTTGGAAAAATCATAGCTGACATTTAAAGATGTGATGAATGATTTTTGATCACTAGCTAGCACAAAAAATATAAATGCAACAGCCATAAGCAAGTTGTTGCTAAAGCTTCAACCTCTTCAGACTTTTGCTCTTCTACAAGCACACTGGAAGCAGGCAAATATGTGCTAGTAACATCTATTCTGTTGATGCAACATCAAATGATCATATCCCCTTATAAAAAAAAATCTTGGCTAAAAACATCCAATGTATGTTCTTAAACATTGCATTCATTAGTAGTTTTTCCTTATGGGTGTGAGTAAAATAGCTTTTAAGGCTTGTTTTAGTCTATAATAACTTCCATAGGTGAAAAAATTCTCTCTTGATAGAGTTGTAGTTGTAGTTGTAATACACCATTTGGTTTTGGGCCTGTGCTGTAAAATAGATTTAAAGCATTTGCACCAAAAAAGGTAAAAAGAAATACAAAGAACCTCAAAGTGAAGTGAATTCTCAGTAAAGATGGGTACAAATGTAATCTTTTCAGATGCCCCTTGTTGTTAAAACCAAATGACTGATTCGTGCGGTTTACATATTGATGTTCTAGTTCAGTGTGTATAACCAGCTTGGTATTTACTTCCACCTTGACTTTCCTCTTATGTTGCAGGTCATTTTGATCCCTTCTTGCTTCAGAGATTTAAAATACTCACAAGTCTTTATTTTTCTCTCTGAAATTCTTAGACACATTTAGGGAAATACATTTTGAATGAGTTGATGTGTGGTTAAATGTGCTGGATTTGTATAAGAACGTGGGAGTCGTCTTTCATGAGCTTATATAGTTGCAAATAGGCAAAATAAAAATGTGTCTTTGGTGTTATAACTCTTTTTACTCTGTTTAAATGTTACAGTGAGCTCTCCACAAGCCACATCAGCATTTCCAACTGAAGGCCGAAACATGCTTTTGCAACCCTATGAGAAGAATCAATCTTCTGGACTGTGGCTTGAATGCCAGTTTGAGGTTAACTTTGTGGATTTGAGAGTATTTTGTCAGAGCTTGTTTATGACCAAAAATTACTGCCGCATTTAGTGCTTATCAGTGAGTGTTAGCATGCCAATCTACAAATTCTCTCTTTTGGGATTTATGTTACTCCACACAGCCTATTAATACATTAAGAATATGTTTAAATGTTTATAAAGTAATTTTTATCCATTTTTTTACATAATATGAGAGGTAAGGCAGGATTTTGGTGTGCTTTTGATGGCATCTTCACACCTCCCTCTTGCATCTGAGTGAGTTAGCACAGCATGCGCCTGTACATGAAAGTGCAGATCACTGTACACTCACGTTGGTCTAATCCTTTATTACTTTCACGCCCCATGTTCTGCAGTAACCTCCCGTTTTCCACCCCACACCAGCTCTGATAACAGAACTGTCACACGAGGAAGCAAATCTTCATCACTGTGACAAAGGAGCAGTTGTGACACATCAACACTGTACCAGGTCATCATGTCATAACTGTTTACAGATCCATCCATGCACAGCTGCCTCCTTAGTTTCCTGTCATCACTGGCCCTGGCCATACAGCGGCAAAACAATAGTAGCATTGGTGGCTTCCTACTACCAGATTACAAACATCCTTTTCACTACTGTCTATTCAACTTACAGTTATGCTTGACTGTAAATTCAAATATAGCAAGAAGGGTCGCCCTGCTTTGGATAAGTTCAGTTAAAAATTTACTCATACTAATAACATGTCCCAAATTCTTTTTCTTCTTTCTGGTTGGTCTCTTCAGGAGTCACAAAAATATGTAAATATTCTAAAACCGTCACACACTTATTTTATCGACTATAGCTACAGCTATAGCTGTAAAGCTAGCTTGAGTTCAGCATTTTGATTGCTGCTATCATGTCTGAGTATCACACACAGTGTTAGCACCAAAAACGGCAACAGAGTCCAGAGGTGGGGCACCTTCCTGCACCACACACTGGGGAGAGGCAGAAAGATGTGTACTCTGAGTTTCAACTTGGCGCATACTGTAACTGTAGCATAACTCTTGACTTGAAGATACTTAGAGGTGCGTCATGTTTGTTAGTCATAATGGAAAATGATAAACACACTACTGGCCCTTGAGTTCCTTTGAATATGAGAAACACACACATACCCTAACTACCTTTCTATAGTTTCCTAAACCTACCAAATCCCAAAATATTCATTATAGAGAGCATTTTTTTTCCTTTGAAAACTGAAAGCAAAATCATCCCTCTGATAGTCTCCTTCTTTCCCACAGATGAGAGCCAGGCAGCCCCCACGTCCAGTGTGAAGTCCGTTTTCTGCATGAAAGTGGTGCAAATGAAGCTTCTAAACGTGGTAGTGAAAAGGACTGGGTGATGTATCAAGCTTTTAAGAAATATTGATATATTTTCATACAAGATATAGGATGAGACAATATTAGTTATATCTATATGGAATGGTGCAAAAGTTTTGGACATGTTTTTCCACGCAACAACATAGCGGGATTGTTTAGTTTGCTAGGTGCCGAAACACACAAAGATACAAACGTACACACACCCCAAATGTCGATTCTCCAAGAAAACAGAACAGAAAAATAAAGGCAAATTATTTATTGTTGAAACATATCCAATATCTCCATGTCACATGGAAGGTTATAAAAAGATCCCAAGATAGGAGCTCAGGCAGGAGATTCACGATTCCCTTGAAGTTATTTGGCTTGACTGAATCTGTGTATCCAGTAGAAAACGCCTACAATGTGGAGCAGTGCCAGAATACACAGGCCCTCACACTAAGGTAGACTCTCCCAAGAAAAAAAGTGCCGCAAAAGACTCAACCTGCTTGTGTCGACACAAGCAAAGGGGACAAGCAGCTCCTTGAAAAATCAGGACTTGTCCACTTTTACCGAAACAAAAAAGAATATGGAAGTGTACCAGGCTACCTGCGTAGACAAAACGCAGAGAAAGAGAGGGCTAAACAGGAATAAGATGCCTTGGTAAGAAAAGAACAAATGATTAAGCCACTGCCAGAGAAGGAGAAATCAAAGGATTTCTGATTATTTACACCTCGAGTATCAATCCCTCCCTCATGTCAGATTACAGCAAAAGGGAGAGCATGTCATGTGATATTTTTACACATTTTTATTTACTCAATTATAATGAATCTCAAAGTATGGATCTTGAAAATGTTGGAATACAATAAGGATAAATGTAGAAAAAAAAAAACAGATGAACGACGTGGCTACACTTCCTCGCATTGCACAAAAATGATGTCAGAATTTCCCATCTGTGGGAGCTGCCACGTTGAACTTTTGAAATCATCTAAGTCTGGAGTGGCTGTGCCCAAATTACGCCCACACTCCCGCTGGACATGACCGCGAAAACACCCGCCTTACACTCTTTTCGTAGCTACATCTGTTGATTAGTTTACCTCGACTGGCAGCTCGTTAAATTAATGTAAGTACAGCCACATCGCTGTTGTTAAAAAGACACACATCTTAACATCCTATAGTTTTGTACATCACTCTGTAGCTCCTATTGTTAAGTCTTTAGCTAGATTAGCCATTAGCATAAACACTGGGTGTGTCCCAATTAAGGAGCCTCATCCTGCGAAAGACCTGGCCTGCATGAAGGTCGGAAGTGCAAGGCTGTTAAATGGGATGGTCTAGCCTAAGACCCGCCCTCCGGTTGCCCAGCAACCACGACATTATCAGCAAGGTGTTTTATAGCATTTTTTGATAGAAATGAAGAAGAACGTTAGTTTCTTTAACTTTTACTGAGATCTTTTGATATGGTAAGTATCTGAGGCTGAGAGACCACAGGACTGTAAAACATGATTGTTAATTTTAATATTAGCTGGTAAATACCAGCTAATATTGGTCACTTTGGTATAGTATATGTCAGTCCAACATTACATTGCTTGTATTTTATTAGAAATCTACAGCAGTGAACTTTAACTCAGTTTGAAATGCTGCACATCAGTAAAGATTCAAAGCAAATTTATTTCTGTTTCATATCACTTCATATCTTCATCTCAAAGACAAGCAGACAAGCATTTTTGACAGTGTATGTATGGATCGTAAATTCAAGAGGCAAGTATTGTTCTTTACACCACTGCATTACTCGTGTGGGTAAAAAAAAATCACAAGCTGTGATTAATTGCATGTTTCTGATAAAATGAAGAGTAGGCTGATGTATTAAATATTCCTTTATTGAGTGAGAAAATCCTGCCATATCATAACTGATTTATAAATATCACAGCCTCAAACAGGCTCATTTTTGCTAAATGGGTCAAACTGGGCAGAGTTGATATAAGCACATAACATCCTTATAAAATATGATGAAATACTGTAGATGAACTTACCTCAAAATACATAAAGCTGATAAACATATACAGCAATAATATACACCTGTCGTAGTGACTGCAGCTGGAACCTGGGCAAACACTAAATCTGGCCAAAAAAGGTGTGTGTATGTAATAATAATATGATAATAATAATACTAATATAATAGATGCCATAGCAACAGTAGTTTATTATTTAAACTTCATTTGGTTAGTCCTGAGTTTATTCCATGTTAGTTTCTTGCACATTTAGGTCCCCCTTGTGTCTTTGTCCTGTGTTTGGTGTATATGTGTGTGTCCTTGTGTCAAAATACTCCAGGTTTCATATAACTGAAGAAAAAAGAAATACTGAATATTACTATCGATTATTAGGTACATTCTCGTGCTGATACTTTAACTTTCTGAATATAGAACTTTTTACTGCCTTATATAGTTTTTACTTGGAATTACTTAAATACTTTTTCCCACACTGAAAACAATTTCATGATAAAATTATTTTAAACTGACCTAATAAGATTGATTTAGGACAGATAATTACTTATTTTAAACTTTTCTATCAGTCCTTCACAAAGAGAGAACAGCATGACACTTGTGACACATGACACATGACACTGGACACTTGTAGTTCTCAGACATGGAAATCAAATGTGTGATCATTTTCAGGATGAAAACTATTTTAACTTTTAGATACGTCCACATACTTTGTATTTTACTTTTTATTTTATTTAGAGAAAAGAAAAGAGAAGGGTATTTCATTCACCACAAATAACTGACTGAATAGTTTTCTTATCAAATAGAGAAATAAAATGAGTCGCAAAGTCTAAAAGCAAAATTTGGATCTAGAGCGGTGACAGCAGCGAGACAGAGCGAGCGAGTGAGGGCGAGTTTAGATTTGTGAGAGATTTGTGACGTTTAGCTTGGAGTGTATAGCTAGTGTGTTGTGTAGCCGTTGTTTTGTTTTGTGTGTCATTGAGCGTACTACTGAATGTCACAAAGCCAGATTGCAATGCAAACACTGTCTCCAGGTGGACAAGGTTTTCAAAATTTACAATTTGTATTCACATTGCAAGTTATGAAAATAATTTACTAAACATACGTATTAATTATACAGGCTATACAGTACATAAAATCAAAATTTACATGTTTTATGTAACTGAAATGTTTAATTATGTGGGTTATAGATAATAATTAAGTCATAGACTATATTTATATGAAACGTGTAAACTTACTAATGTGCTGGAAAAGCTTGAAAATGGACATTGAAAGTGCTTAAAAAGTGCTTGAATTTGTCTTTGATAAAGGGGTATGAACCCTGTTAAACCACTACAAAATAGCACCACAGAAGGAGAATTTCCACATTTACTGTTTGTCTTATTAGATAAGAATAAATAAATAATAAGAACCCAGTTGGCACACAGGTCAATAAACCACATTTCTTTTACCCTAACGAGCGAACTGCCTGCTCTTTCAAACAAATGTTAAAGTTCATTTAGCTCAATTAGCTACCATTAACAATAGTCCAAAAAATCCTGAATCCCTCATGTACCAGGACTTTAAGTGATGTTCAGGACTGATAACCAGGCAATGTTCACAACCTGTCTACTTTTTTCAGCTTGTTCTGTTGGTGCTGTCAGGGTCCGTGGGAGCAGCTGTGGGAGGCATCATCAGGACAGTTCGTCGGCTACTCTATCGAGCGGCGCTACATGCCTCACACCTGAGCCTGATTTCACGACTAACCACGGGGAGACTATTTAAGCCAACATGACCGGCTACTTGTCGCCAGTTCGTTCAGTCACCCACTGTGGTAAGTAGGCCCTGTCTGGCCTCCACTTGTCCTTTGTGTTAAACCGTGTGATTAACTGTGTTTCCTTGTGCTCAGGCCTTGGTGTCATCACGTTCTGGATTCTCTGCAGCCATTCACCATTGCCGTTTACTCGTTAAGGAAATCATCCAATATCTAAAAGCCACTAAAGGCTCAACCTGCTTCTGTCGACACAAGCAAAGGGCACAAGCAGTTCTTTGAAAAGAAGGACTTGTCCCCATTTATAGAAAGAAAAAAGATTTTGGACCTGTACCAAGCTACCTGAGTAAATGAAATGAAGAGAAAGAAAGGGTGACGCAGGGCGTGGCTGAGGGCGAGGCTAACATTATTCAGCCACTGCCAGAGGAGGAGAAAGAAATGATTCTCCAGGACCTAAAGGAGATTAATTGATTTACACTTTGAGTATCAATCCCTCCCTTTTTTCATATCTCCTTCTCAGCACTGTAAAAACAATTATAAAAAGTGGCTCGAAGAGGCAATGAGTCAGGTTGAGAAAGACATTGCCCTCTTTGAAGAACATAAACATATCTATGTAGGCAGGAAAATTGCACCTGACCAAGATGAGAAAATCCAGTCCATTTCAAAGATCGTTAGACGAATGTACGAAAAACCCAACTACCAGACCTTTTCACATGATTCGTGTCCCACCGAGACCCAGAAAGGCAAACCAACCTTCTCCAGCCCAACCAGCTGTAATTACACAACATGGTCTCGTCCCTCTGCCGCCCGATTGTAAAAAAGTTGAATATACACCTCGAGCACCTTTAAGAACTCCAAGGAAACCGAATGTCACACGCACCAATCAATTGCATCTGATCTCCCTTCCACCCATTTCCATCAAAAAGCTTTAGTGCTGTACCTTTAGACTAGTTTTTTTCCCACCTCACCCCAAACCGGTCTTGACAGAAGCCGCCCCTACCTGAGCCTGTTTCTGTCGTCTGTTAGATGACAACAGTCACAGCGGACTCTGCTGCCACCTATTACACTGAAAGTACATCAGATGCCCCCAAGGCCAATTTATGTTTAAGAAAAAAAAATCACAGCAGAAAAGACAGCATGCGAGACATCTGATATGTTTTATTGCTTTTTAAAAATCATTTAATCTGGAACAAATAAAAAAAGGAAAGAAAAAATCTTGTGTGGATTCTTTTTTTATAAGTGTTAATAGGCAGTTCTCTATACATAAAACAATATAGTGTCAACTATATCACCTTTCTTTTTTTCCCTTTTTACCTGCCTTTGGAATTATAGATGGAAAAGTGTGAGTAGCTAAATCAAATACAAAGTATTTTTCCCTTTTTTTGAGTAATGTTGTTTGTACATGATCCCAGTGAACAACAACAAAAAATAACAGATAAAGATAAGTGTTTGTTAGTTGGAATGTCAGTTGTTAACCTATACTAACAGTAATCTGGGCCAGGGCCTTGCAAATGGATTCAAAGGCACCAAGAAAAATAGAGGTTCCATCTTCAGATAAATTTGTTGTTGAGAAGACGTTCCTGTCCGTACCAACTAAGAAGCTCCAATGGAGACATACCAACCATCTGCCTGTGTGGTGCTCCCTTCGAAGGGAAGGTTCCTGGGACTGAAAACCCACCTTATTCACTAGGTCCACACAACAAGTAATAATCTACCAAGAGTTTTATAGACTTGCCACTGAGCTGAATTTTAATGAGCCTGAATGAATGAGCCTTTGATCTTTGTGAATTTTGTGAAAAAAAAACATTTTGGAAAAAATATTAACACAAAAAGAAATGAACTAATCTGGATGATAAATCAAGAAGTGTGTGTGTGTGTGCAAAATACGTCTGTGCATGCAAATGTATATCTGTGTGTGCTAGGCTTGCTCATTCCACACTAGCAGATGGACAGTTTGAATAAATAAATGTTGTGCATGGCATGATTGCTTGCTCCCCTCCCTTCTTCCTCTGTCCATGGCTACATGAAGGCCAAATCATGTGCTGACTCTTTGCTTTCAGGAGCCTTTTGTCTGGCTTGGCACCAGAACAGATTCAATCATGTCTGAAGGTCAAGATGTTAAAAAGCGCCAAGTTTCCTCCTGTTTCTCTTTGTGTGCGTGTGTGAAATAACTAGAATCCATGTTAGGAGAAAAAAAGAGAAACTTTCAGAACAGAGGAAATCATTCTGCAAGTAAACATTTCCTCATTTTTCCAGGAAAAGATGCATGCAGTGAAAGCATTGCTAAACATAAACACACACACCAGTCCATACAAATCACACAGCATAGAAGTGGAAAAACATCAACAGTGGACCTAATAATTATTTTGGATTTCATTGGATCTCAGTTCACAAGCTGGCGCTGCTTCCATATATCGACATCTATCAACGTATAAGGTATTAAAGGAAATGATCACATCGGTGAATAATATTTAAGATGATATGATGATGATAAATAATAGGAAAGCAAATACTTTGGAGGACAGCAAATACCCTTAGAAACATTTTGGGCTTAATTTAAAAATCAATTAAAGCACCTTTGTTTGAAAAAATCTGAATCAAACAAAAAACAGTGTTTTCATTTAAGCGAGGGGGAAAGTTTTAGAGGTGTTGCAGTTTCCACATGCTGAACCTCTTATTTTATAGTAGTGTTTCATTTGCAGTGAGCCTCTTTCCACAACATGTATTATTCATCAGCAGAAGCATGATTTGGAGGTAATTAAGTGGCTGGTAAAAGGGAAACTCCGGAGGACCAAAAACACATTTTCTTGTTTTACTATATTTTAGAGACACTTGTAACCTAAAATATGTCCAAAAAGTTTCTTAGTTTAGAAAATTGGCAGCTCGGGGCCAAGAGAAGAGTGTGTGGTGCTGGACAAGCCAATCTGTCTTAAGCGACGGGGTTGAGGATTATTGAAGTGTGTGTGTGTCGGGAGGACTGGGCAGATTAACATTCCAGGGGGAATTTTAACACTCTGGGCGACAAATTTGCAACACTGTTCCCCCTCATGCTCCTCCTGTGTGCTAAGCCCAGGACCCCAAGTTAAGGGGAGGTCATCTGGAAAGAGCAGGGGAAAAAAAATCCAGCCTTCCCTAAAAGCTGTCGGACTTCACTAAAGACAAGGAAGAAAGTGTGTGTGTGTGTAAGTCTGTGTAGCGGGGAGGAATTAACCAGCAGTGGGAGGAGGAGATATGTTTTTGGTCTCCCTGTTCCCACCAGCTGAAACAGAGCCTTTTTATTGGAGGTGGGGTTTCTCTCTTTTTTGTTGAGGATTTGATGTTGGAATTTAAATGAATACAGTTATCAACAACTGCATTTTGCAGTTTTGGAAGAATGCTCTGTTATTTATCTTATTTCAAACAACAATGTATGTATGTATTGCCGTTTGTACATCCTCTGTCTCCTCCTAGACAAGTTGACCAATCTTGATGAAACTTTGCATAAACATTACCAAGGACACTGGTAGTGCCAGCATATTGCGTATACAAAATGCATTTGACAGTTCAGTTGAGCATCGAATGCCATTTCAAGATGAGAATAGTGTGTCACAACATGTCAAATGATGGTAGCATATGTACGCATGTTAGTATGTTTGCTAGTCACCTTTCAGGCTGAAAGGCTCCCACATCACCTCCTTTTTAGGCACATCACCTAAAAACCTCACACAAGGTTGAATATTGGTGACCTTGAGGTCAAGGTCAGAGGCCAAATTTTGTGAAAACCTTGTGAATGCGATAATTGAGATTTTGCCTTGGATTTTCAAATTGATACTCTATGTGTATCTTTTTGAATCTCACTGACATCAAAGTCAAAGGTCAAGTTTTCAGAAAAACTTGTGAATGCGGTACCTCAAGTCACCGAAAAGTTTAAAATTCATATCGTAGGTGCCCGAGGACTAGTACTAGGAGCCTGAGGGGTAGGACTATTTATGTAATGAGAGGAGAGACATACGTGTGCCTTTGTAGGAGACACTTTTGCAGTTTTGCTACTAACAAAAAGTGAAATTGTCTTTTGATAACACCTGTGTTGTGGATTTTTATGTAGCAGCTAACCCTTGAAAATGATAGAAAATCTAGAAAATCTCATCTTAATCTTAAGTCTTTAAGTATTCAGATTTTAAATGGCCAAAGAAGAGTCCAAAAATTCAGCAGAGATTAGGATGAGCCCAAAAAAAGTCATATTTAAATCCACTTCTGTAGAAAAGTGACTGTAACTGAGCTACCTCCTCCAGACTCTGTGTAATCATTAAACCTTGCCCCTACTAACTAACCAGTGATGTTTGCAGTCATACTGTGATCTGGAATGCTGCAAATATCAGCTGTGAAACTGCTGTGTGCAGTCAACGTGTCAGCCTGCCAGTGTGGAGCCATGAAGAATATCTCTGCTGCTCTCCCGCAGCTTATCAGTTAGAAGCTCTTATGTGAGTCAGGGCGGGCAGGCGTGGGAGACAAGACACCAAAGTGTCATCAGCTCCACACCAGAAATCCCAAGTATCTAAATAAAGTATAAAGTCTAGCATTGGCATACAAACAGATAAGCCCTCTCAGTCCACTCCCACAACCACGCTAACAGTATCCTGACACAAGAGTCAGATGTAGCGAATGGATATTGCATTTTTAGCACATCTGTGGGCAACTTCGCTTAGAGTGTGTCTGGAAAGCTTGTCCCTCTTTTGTTATTCTTAGAATTTAGATGATGAATTGAATGTTATGTAATTGGAAAGGAAAATTCTACAAGAGTCTGTCATCTGAACAAAATTTCAAAGTATTCCTAAAAGGCAGTAATGAGAGATGAGAAGGGTCAACACGTCAAAGCCACAGGAGCCAGATGAAAAAGGCAAGGACACACAGGTTTACACAAAATGAACACAAAAAGTACCCACTTCGCCACACATACTAACACACAAATCCTCACCTACACACATATTTCAGCACTACACATGCTGTATCATCATAATGGAACTCAATTTTTGCTTCCCCTTTCCCGGCTTGCTCGAACAGCTGCAGTCAAGTGGTTAAAACAGTGGGTAGCAAATATGAATTTGTGTCTACAGCTACAGTATGTGTATACGTATGAGTCTGGTAGCTGTAACACTGGGACTGTTCATTACAAAGTGTAGGCCGCAGGGCTCCAGCAGTCAGAACAAGCTGTGCAACACATACCAGGGGAAGTTTAGGGGGGAAAAAAGACAAGGCCAGAGTGTGGGTCAGCATTTAGTGTTTGGGTTGAGGCAGCATTCTCTAAACTTCTAGTGGCCGTGACAGGGAGGGAAAAAAATCAAACAAAAAACTGCTGCTGTTGCACAGCCTCCCGAGTGAAATCGAGGCTTATTATGATCACAGTAGCTGTGGTTGAATTTGTCTTTTAACATATATATTTCAGATATTACATAATTTAAGGGTTGTCGAAAGTCTTTAAACAAGCAATAAATATGTATTATGAATTTATTACAGAAAACACACTCTTAACCACCAAATTCCCTAGCCAGATTTAGAAAACGGACTGCAGTAAACAGGAAAACAGTGTTTTAACCATTCGCCTCCAGTTAAGGTATGACCAAAGGGTAACCATCAGAGATGAAAACTTGGCATGTTAGATGTGCTACTTAAGGCTGGATCCCAAAGGGTGTCAATCTCCAGGTGGTAAAATGTCTAAATGTTTTTTGTCTCCTTGTAACAACACCAGGTGGGATACATTTTTTTCACAACTTATCCGTTTAAATACTGGAGTTAGGGGTGTGCACCGTTTGTTTTAAAGGTGTCCGGACACAGGCAGCTGGACACTGTGTCTGCTACACCTCACCAAAGTCGGACCTTTTTCACCGAGTTTGTGTCCGTTTCTCATTTGAGCTTTAATTTTCATGAGTGAAATTGTGGTGTATTTTATTAGTGTGTTACCTAGTATAAATTCACAGCTATGTCTAATGCATTGGACAGATGATATTAAAAGCTCATAAACCAAGCTAACTGGCATTAGTTGACACATTAGAGCTTTCAGGCTCCAAAAAAATAACATGGTGGGAGCCACAGTGTTAACATGTAGCTATGTCCATGTTTTATACTGTGTGTGTGTCCATGGTGTGATAAAACAAAACTGACTTTGAACACAGAAACAGTTGCAAGATGGCAAAAAAATTGTGTCTGAAGTATTCAATGAGGTGGTGCTGTCGCTGTAGTAGTAGTATCAAGCCAAGGACTCTTTACTGCATTACATCATCTAATCAGTCCCAAAAAACTGTAAACACAGCCTGATAAAAACCTGTTTAAATATCAACTCCATATTAGAGTTTGCACATCCTGCAGTAATTTTCTAACATGTATATAAAATGTGTTAAGAAATAACTTTCCAGTTTTCCTTTAGAAAGACTTTAAGGTACCTTAAATCTCCCAACCTGCTAACTTTTTACTGTAAAAGACAGACAAACAAATGCAGACAAACCACTGCTTTTGACTGAGCAACTCAACAGAGATGTCCTCTCAAAAAAGTGAAAACATTAGTAAGAATACTGTGCAAAGTGAAAGATATTCACTCACACTGAGTGTGTAGTTTTCATGGAAAAGTTGAGGACAAAGAAACACGCATGAACACACACCTGTCCAAACACAGGCTGTGTCAAAACTGTGTGTGGACATAACGTGACTGATGGGTCACTTATTTCCAGGCTTGAAATACAGTACACAAGGTTTAAAATCTATTTTTGCAAATATTTCAAACATTTATCATGTTCAGAATGTAAATTCTAAACTTCCAAATGGGTAACACTCCTTGTATACATCACATAAAGAACATAAATAAATTTATCATTATTCAAACCTCAGTGTGCAGAACACATATGCATGTTTATTGCAAGTATTCATTATGTGGACATTACACATTAATCACAAGTTATCTAATTGGCTTATTCAACGTTAAGTTTTTTTAATTTTGCAATTAAAAGAAATCATTATTCTGTGCTTAGCAGCGGTGGTACGTATGCTGCCTTGTGAGTCTATGCCAAATGAAGCCATGCTACAGTAGCAAATATATAAAATGAAAATGTTTCATCTTAACTCACAGTGACTGAACATATTCAGCAGAAGGTAAAACGTTGTTTTATAAACCAACAACTAACTACGAAACAGAGATTCCCGGTATGAGGGTGGCCACCTTTGACTGAGCCATTAATAAATGTTTTCACTCTTACTGCCATTATCACGACACTAATACTGTTATTAATTTATCCATCTCATTTCTTTCCATTCATCAGAGGAACTGGTCTGTAAATGCAAGCTGATGATAGGTAGGACCTGACATCAGCAATAGCCATGCTCTCGGGGAGCTGCACCCCTCATTTTTAACTTCTAGTTTGATTTTAATGACTCAACAAGCCTGTTTACTTTTGCAATGTGGAAAAAATAACATTAAACACAGCACTAAGTTTTTAGTATAAATTGACTAACAGGCAGTGGAGGTTTTCTTGTATCCGAGCGTGGTTGAGAGACATCAATCACACCATAATGATCGCAGCGTATGTATTTATGTTTGTATGTTCCCTTTTGCTAGTAATTTCTCTGACTCCTATCTGTTTTCTTTTTTTTTGTGCTATCTAAAGTGCAATCAGGTTTTCATATTTTTAATAAGCTTAAGACTTAAAGAAGAACAAGAAAGAAATAGTCGAGCAGTCATGTGTCATTTGATCACCACACACTAAATACCAGTCATATTCTCATATCTCTTCACTACACATGCAGGTAAATGTCATGTGACATGCTCTAAAATGACTTCTGGATCATCCACAGTCAGTCCGACCTCCAATTTTCTGTCTCCTGCCTCCTTTAGGCAAGCTCTTTAAACTTAGCAATTGCTGAAATATCAGCCACTCCCCTGTCTAGCTATAGCCATGTTCCTCTAAGCCCTTTAGAACACACAGTCGATGGAATACGCGGGCATTAAACAAAGGTTAACTATGAGACTATGGCGCTACACACTCCAGGGCCAAATTAGATCCTGTGTACCTGTGATAGACTGAATCAAGACCACTGGAGACCTTTTCAGACCTACCGCTATGAAAAGCGCTTGGCGTTAAGCGCTGCCAGTTTCCGGTATTCAGCGTGGTTTCTGCCTCTCTTGTGTGTGCTGGCTTTGACTTCTCAAGATTCGTATCTGAATGCAGTGCTGCATTCCTCCCTCTGTTTACACAGGGATTGTGTGCGATATGTCCATAATTGTTTGGGGCTTTGGGAGATTTTCTTCTCTGTGGTGGTTTTGTCTTACTGTATCCCCACTAATTATTTTAACTTTGTTATCAGCATGTGGTTCGGTGTTGTAATTGCTGTTATAGACTTGCAAATGGATACCACGGATATTTAGAGGCAAACTTTGTCGAATTGGACTTTGGATGTTTGTTACAGGCTTGTAGTTGAATTTAAAGTAATGCACTGCAGGTGAGAAACCTGAAACAAAAATAAATTGACTTCCCAAAGTGATCTTAAGTACACTGACTTCAGATTTGTATCATAATTCCCTCTATACTTCGTTTGATAAAAACATTACGTTTCATGACAGATCAGCCAATCTACACTGGATTGTATATTTTGAATGCATTTCTTATGGTTGTCATTGAGTCTTAAATGGAATACAAATCCAGCCTCTGGTTCTCTTTAAGCCACACTCGTCTCAAGGTTGTCTAACTGGACAGGCAATGAACCCGGTGAAAGTGTCGAGGATCAAGAATCCTCCTGGTGGTATCATGATGGCAGTACTGAACATCAAGAACAAGTACTTGTGTGAGATGCAGAAGGCTGGTTGGTGTGGCGGTGGAGTAAATGATCACCATATGTGCTCCGTACAGGAAGCTGTTGTTTTATTTTCAGCCTTTTTCTCCTTTCACTTGGTATTTGGTTAGGTATAGAGTAAGATCACGTCTGGGCTCAAATATACCCATTCAGTAAGTTTAACACATTGTAAATGCCCCTAAAGCCATAAAATAGCCTTGACCAACAATGTTGTCTGGTTAATGTCGCTTTGAATGTACTGCATGTTGGCTAAAGTCCAAATTCACTTTACTTCAGTGACCTTGATTTCAGGGTCAGGTGCTGCTGTGCCAAATTGTGGTTGTCTTTAACTTAGAATTTAGAATATTTGCAATTAGTTTGAGTATGCTGTGCGTCATTTATTTTCAAAGACACTGATTGCGTGATTACTTGCCCCCTTTTTCAGTAATTAAGTAGTCAACCACAATCTTACAACCCACCATGCAGAATATCACCGTTTTAAAGCTGCTAAATCTGATACTCCAGTCAGAACCTCCTAGCCATTAACGTGCAGTTAGTCATACATGTTTACAGCCATTGCATTTAAGAGCTCAGAGAAAACATGCCTTCCTCTGGCAAATAAAAGCTCTTAAGGAAGTCCAGACATGCTTCGACCTCCTTGGAGTTTTATGTTGTAATAAAACATGTTTACATGCTTTTCGCCTGTTTGGAACCCAAGGGGGACAAGGGTGGAAAGGTTATCACGACCCACCATCTGCCTCAAGCTTCAAAGGAAGCTTTTTTTTTTAATGTTCTGACGTAAGACACTTCTTATTTATTACATTTTTACTTTCTTTGATTTGCCATCCTCATCTTTCACAGAAGTAATTGTTTCAGGAGCATCTCATGATGAGAGTGGGACATACATTGTACCTGGTATTTGTAAGAAAGCTTTTCTTTAAATTTCTTTGAAGGATTTATTACAAAGATCAATTATTGGATTTGTCTGGCTTCTTCTGAGTCCTCCAGAGGAAAGCTAAATGCTTCTGGGCCAACAGATATGAGATTATGAATTCATTCTGAAAGCAGTTCTCATACCTTTCAGCTTGACTTACTATATACCGGGCCTCTATCTTAGCTCTAGCATGTATTTCCTAATTATTCCCATTAAGATGGCTCTTTGCTGATTCACTTTTTCATCATGCTTGCTTTTCTCATATATTTCCCTCAATCTCTAAGGTTACCCTTTGTGCCCTGATACACATCATTGTCATCATTTTATTAGTACCCCTGCTTAAGATTGGCTTCCTGAAGGGAGCGCAAAGGTTCCTCTGCATGGCTGGGCCCATCTGTAGTGTGGCATAATGATTTTTTCACGCTGCATTAAGTTAACACTGTGTTGCCAGCAAAGCGGGCCAAGACCCAGTTTCTAATTGGACTAAGAGAGAGAGAGAAGCAGAACAGTGACAAAACACAGCATGTGACACATTTCAAACTTATCTGTTAGCTCTCTTTTTTCCCCTTGTAGACATTTGCATAACTACTCTCTGGCAATTTCTACATATTTCCACCTTCTAATATTTCAAATCAGTGTTAAATATTTAGCCCAGTATGTTGTAATTATGTGTCCAGGTTGGTAATTGGGAAATGTAATAAATGACTGCTATCCAGCTTTGTTTATACCCCAGAGAGAACTAAACTCAGTGTCAGTTGTGGGTTACCAAGATTAGACTTATGGGACTGAGGTGCAGAAAGTCAGGTCACAGACGAGCTACAGATAGATGGATCTCGCTGATCTGGGTTGGGCTGAATCTTAGGTTTCTACTGGTTCATCAGATTTTGAAAGCACTTAAAATGACCTAAAATGCGTGCATGGCTCATGGCTTAAGCACACCTGCTGTCTAAGATGACAATATTGGTATGACACGTTCTAATTTGATCTTTACCAGAAGGCAGCCTCCAAGCCTTGGTTCTACTGGAGGACCCTCAAGGCCCGTCCATTTCTACAATGAACCTGACATCCTCATTACAGACAGTTGTGCACAAACTGACAAGCAGACTAATCTCTTCTTCTCTAACGCTGATGTGCGCTCCATCTGATTAGGCAGAAAGTTAAGCTTTAGATTTCCAATTGAGGTAGACTTCAGTCCTCATCTATGGACATTACCTATATCAGCGGTCCCCAACCCCCGGTCCTCGGACCGTGAGTCGTTTGGTGCCGGGCCGCGAGAGTTGAGGCTCAGGTGTGAAATGTATGGTTTTCAGGGTTTTTATCGGTTTTCAGCGTTATTTTGTTATCGTTTTTATCGTTAACTCGGTTTTCCTGGGTCTTTTCACGTGTGTTAAGAATAAATCTTCTTTTTTTCGGTACCGGTACTGGTTTTATTTTGTTGTATTTATCCGCAACACCTTAAAGGCCGGTCCGTGAAAATATTCTCGGGCATAAACCGGTCCGTGAGGCAAAAAAGGTTGGGGACCGCTGACCTATACAGAGCAGGGAGTAGAGTTTTCCTGTTGTGTCAAATAGGAGCTGGTATGATTGATTCAAGAATCTAATCAACATGCCTCCTGGGTGGAGGTTAGAGGTTTTACATATCCACTGGGCGAGGGAAAACACAGAGCTGAAAGACACTAGCAAAATAATACATCTCGTCTAACCTGTGAACACCGTAGGATCCCTTATAGTGATTGAAAAACTTTGATGGGGAGCAGGATTTCTGGATTAACTTGCTTAACTGACTAGCACCTTGATCCTGCACTCGATAAGTGGCAGAAATGGATTGCCGGGATGGATGATCCTCTAAGTGTCTTCACACAATTCTTTTATGTCAAGATTGTTTAACAGCTCAGTGTAAGCAACAACTAAGGCTCAGGGCACAAGGACTCGTGCATTGTTTTGTGATTCTGGAATTATCATCGCTCACGTATTCTAAGACCTACTCTGCAGTGTGTCCTAACACGGCATATATTAACCAATTCACTAACATATTGTTCTGCTTCACCAGAAAGATTTCTCTCTATAAATTGCTTGCTGCTTTATCATTTCTCGTTATTTTATTTTAAATCTCTACTAGTGTTAGCTCACGCTGCTATGTGGCTAAAATCTCAGTTTTGCTACTGTCAGTTTTCAGTTTGAATCCATTGCCCTCTCTGGGATTAAGATCACTGGGCCTCTGGAAAATTTGAGTTTATCTTATTTATTTAAGTCCATGTTCAAAAAACATCTCATACTGTACAGGCAACACTGTATTAGCTGTTTTCCAACTGCAGTTCCTGGGTATCTGCAACAGTAAAAAAAATTATTGCCAAATCACAACAATAGTTGCCTGGAGCCACTTTATATTGTAAGGTAGAGACCCCCAAACCATAATAATAATAATATAGGCGTCTCGGGATGGTCACTGTAGGGATGAATGGTACATTGATATTGGTTCTTATGTAGGGCTTTTCTACTCTGCTTGAACACTTAGAGTGCACCTTACTGAAAGGCTCATTCACTTGCAGTACATCTCACACACATTCATACAAGTACTTTTTCTCTTTTTCTATGCCTAAGTATTTTCTACATAACATTCCCACTGCATCGGGAGCAACTTGGGGTTCAGTTCTTGCCCAAGGATATTTTGGCATGCAGACTAGAGGAGCCAGGGATCGAACCACCAACCGTCTGATTGGCAGATGACCTGCTATACCGCGTCCACAGCCACCCCTGAGGTAGAAGAGTGCTTTTACCATGGAGGGCGTACGTGGTCTGGAAGAATGTTTGGGTTGGAGGTATCAAAAGTAACATGTGGATTACAGTGGAGATCTAAGGTTTCCAGCAGTAACTTGTACGTGCATTTGTATTTGGAAGATCAGAATCGCAGACTTTAGACTTTCAGTATTTAGCCCTTTACCAAAATGAATTCAGAGAAGTTATTCAATTATCATTTCAAAATCAGGCTTGGCTTCTTGGTTGGGGTCACTGCGCAGTCAGCTTGAATACCATTCAGAGCTCGGGGCTATACGCTTCTAAGTTTGTGTCAGCCTGTTTTTCTTTGCAGATGCTTGGAGAGATTTGATGCCCTGCTGGCAGAAGATAGCTGTTTCTGGCCGGAACACTGTTTATTTTTGTGAAAATAAGCTAGAAGACCTCTGCCTGATGACCTGTGAGGCCTAATGGGGTAATAATCAATGAGTAAGTTGGATATGTACTCAGGGGTTAAACCAGTGAAGTATTAAAAGATTTTGAAGGTGATTCATTATTGGAAGGCAATAAAGTAACATCAGTATATTGAAGTGCAAGTAAGAACCCACACTGGTGCATAATGAATGTGCTGGAGCTGTTCAGCTGTAGTAATTTAACGTGCTTCAGAGGAATGGATGAACAAGATTCTAGGCAACAGTTTGGGATATGAATGCTCTAACTTTTATTTAGTTTTAAGAGGTTCTAAAAAGCTGCTCATTTTTTGAGTCAGTTTTTAAAATCAGTACAAAACAAAAACCCGAAAAAAAAAATCAATTCACACTTGATGCCAAGGGCGAATTGATTTTTTCCTACTTTTTCGATCAACAGCAACAACTTTACTCTGCTTACCTCTAAGGGGAGGTAAATAGAGACATCCAGCAATTAATACCATCAATCCAGCAGAAGCTGTTAACAGAACTGAAATCATTAGAGCAATATAAAGCAATCGGTGCATCGTGGACATTAATAATGTGTTGTGTTACTGTGCTTTTAATGATATAAAACAGTTGTAGAGATTAAAGAGCAGCGGACTGAGAACTGATCATTATGGAACCCCAGAGAGATTTTTTATTGATTTTTTTTGTGAAACACCAAAGCTCCTTTCCAGTTAGCAGGATGAAAAATCAAGAATGGGATCTGCTGAAAACCAGATGGATCTGTATCGCACATACTACATTGAAAGACATTTATCCACCCAAGTATGTGGATTTGAGAAGGTAGAGCGTAAACTAGCCTGTAATGATTACAGGGGGCAGTTTTGGGGGAAATGTTATAAAAGCATTTACCCAAAAAGATGCAGAGCAGTTAACTGTGTCTTCAGGAGGAGTAATACCAAAGTCAACAGGTGAGAAAATGTGCAAATGTTTAGTTGCGATGTGCAGTAACCAAAAAAACTGAAGCCTGTGGCTTTTACCATCAGTGTGGACTGAACTGAAATTTTTGTTTTTTGGATTTCTTGGTTTGTTTAATATGCTACTTTTATTTTGGCAGTTTAAACAAAACACAGATTAAACACAAAGATGGAGGGGAAGTGATGAAGGCCACCAGTGCCTTATTTTCCACTCCCTTCTATCCCACTGCCTCTTGCCGCTCCTAGAGTCTTCATCCTTCTTTCCGAGTGAACACCTTGTGTCTTCTTCAGGTGATAAATGCTTCTTCCCTCACACACTGTCTGAATTTGGACACTCTTAAATTACCCCAAACTGCGGAAAGGAAAAGAAAGAGCAACTTAAAAATAGCTTTTGGACTGGACTTTTTTTTTTAGGTTAATGGTTGCTCCACACTTACTCTGGTTCAGCCCCCCTCCATGTCACCCTTCCTTCACTCCCTTATTCCCTGCCTCGCACCTTTCTCTCCCTGCTTCATATACAACGCGAGGAGGCGGGTTATTGATGGCAATTCTGGAGACCTCTGGAACTTCCACACACACTCACACCATTTTCCGCACAGGCTTCATCTTTCTTTCACTTCCTGTCCTCCGGCTCTCACATGAATAATGTTGTCTCTAAGCTAGAATGAGGTCAGGAAAGTAATGGCGAGACATATTGCGCAGTTAAGACTGTCTGCAAATGGCCCATCAATAATCAAAGGCCAAGCATTAGCAGATGCAACATTGTGTCTGTGTGCACATATATATTTATATATTTTTCTTATCATAAATAGTCGGTCCTATTGATTATTTTATAAGCCCTTTGGCTGTGAGTGAAATAATTAATTGATGTAGCAATATAACCAAACAAGAAAAGCACATACTGTTGGCATGAGTAGAATCCTAAAGTGCTGCCCTGGAAATAACTTTTTGTCGAAAGACTGCGACTGTGATGTTTTCCGCTGGGGCATTCGCCACGTTCGTTTGCTTACTCATTTTGAGAAAACATATATTTCACAAAGCACTTACCAGAGGTTGTGGCCACTCGCGCTGCGGTGCCAGCCAAATGAAGGCCCCCTGTTCGGCAGTTAAAGTGATGAAGCGCCCGCGGCTCCTCTAGGGTCTGTTTGACCTCCCCTGATGGCACATCGGGAACACAACTTGTCATCAAAGTTTGTTTCAGCCCAATGATCCGAGGTTAACCTTTGACCCCCTCACCTCTGCTGCACCTCTGTAAAGTGTGTGCCTCTAACTTTGGAGACCGACAGCATTCTGGAATAGGTTATTTGGAGTGTCGGGGGGGTAGGGTGCATCATTACCGGCTGGTGAGACTGGTGAATTGGCTCTGCTTTAACGGCCTTAATTGTGCCCCCCAGCACTCTCCTCAATCTTCTTTTACAGCTCCCTAGCTTAAATATTTACAAACAAAACAGTGCCATGGCCGTGTTTGTCCATTTGCGTATTTGCTGCTGATTACAGACTTCTTGTTCCTGACTCGGAAGCCCACTTAGCCCTTCACCAAACTCCCTTTGTGCCTGTTTTAGTCACTTTATTTATTTATTTACTGACCGTACAGGTAGCTTTCCCGTATTAAAAATTAACTCCTGGGATTTAATGTCCAGCGAGCATTGCTAACATACCAACACTTTGCTCTGGGTGGATTCAGCTGCAACTTTGTGTGAGGGTTGCAGAAAGTTTATCGCACTTTTTGAGGTCTTAGGAAAAAGGAAGAAGTTTGAAACGTTACAGAGTTTCCAGACAGAGGAGAAATCAAAGCATGCATTTGAGACATCAATAAGTGTGGCATGCCGATAACTGCCAAGGAGGGCAGGTCTGAGATGCAGGCAGAGTGGGCCTGTTAAAAGCAGCTGACTTCCATTCAAATAGCACCCAATGGCGCTCTGCTCCACAGAACAAGCTGAACAAATCAATACTGTTCACTTGAAGGCATTTCTTTGAGGATATATCAACAAGCTCGAGACTATTTTCACTGATGTGCATGTGTGTGCCATGCATATATTAACTCAAAAAGATGCAAAAACATACGGGATATAATGTAAAGGTTAAATACGAGGTTGTAACGATCTTCACTGTAGAAATGCCTACATGATGAAAACACAGCTGCAGAATATGTCATACGCTGCTGTGGAGTTATTTTTAAATGTGCCTCGTGACCCTTCAGATACTTTTTAAAAAAAATATCTCTTTCATTTTCTCTTTAAATGACAGGTAAGAAGCACCAAGGCCATTCTCCTGCTCTATAAAGCTCAGAGCGCTGATCAATTCTCACAGCCTTAAGAGGTTTTCGCTTGTTCGCGATGTCCACATCGTAACTACTTAATTATGGGCAGGGTCATTATCTCAAACAAATACTTAGAGGTAATGGATCATTGTATTCTGACGCACATCTGGCGTGATTTGTCTGTGAATGTGTTGAACTGCTAACTATAGCCTGTGTCCATTATCAAGCCATTCAGACCAGATTCTATCAGCGGGAGAAATTTGTGGTGAGAGTTCAGAAAGGCGAGACGCGTATGAAAATAAACTGTGGCTCGCTGCGGGTAGATAGATATGATGTTGCTTGGTTTTATTTTGTCGCACACTAAATCACATAATAATATGCTATCAATAACTGTGGTGTAAAAAGGAAAAACCCAAATACAATTAAACTAACAATTGTGCGACATTAAATTGTTAAACTGGGTGGTGTGGGGTGGATTTGTGTCCTTCTAATTTAACGAGAGCTTCGAACCACGGCCGCGATGCGCAGAGAAACCCAGAGGTTTGTGAGCTGATTTTCCAACAGCAGGCTCGTGTTGGTTGAGCATGATTTAATCAAGATAACCACAATGGATCATTATGCATAATGGCGCTCCACTTTGAAACGGCACTTTTCAAATTAGAGGCTGCAGATATAACATAAATACAGTGGCTGTCCTGCTGACTTCAGATTGCTTTGGCATTTTAATGAGTTGAAGAGGAAAGTGCCACGTGGTTCCGAATCAGCAGATGATGGATAATATTTAAGAAATCACCCATTAATATTTGGCTCATCGGGGCAAATTTCATTACTGACGTTTTCGATACAATGCATCGCAGTTTTTGAGTTCGAGTTTGCTTACAGTTACTTTATTCCATCAGTGGGTCGCGTTCGCTCGTGAGGGATTAAAACACTGCACATGTGTTAATGTGTGCCTATGTGTGTTGCTGATGTTGCAGTCTGGATACTCGGGGTATTAGGAGCCTAAGCTCTGCAGGGTTGGAATATAATGAGGCACCAACAGCTCACCTGTCCAGCTGCCAGCGAGAGGTCAACTGCAGGTGAAAACTGCATTCCTTCCTCTGACACATGCACACAGATAATTTTGCGCACATGCAGATATATATAGATGGACCCACACAACATATTTGCAAAACTTTCCTTCACTAATTTCGCACTGGACAGTTTTTTCCCCTCAACTGCCTCTTTTACTTTTCCTCTCGCTTACTTTCATATGTAGCACTTAACCAGATAACCCAGTGGCAAGCGTATATTTAATTATTTACTTATTTAACTTATGTTAATTAGATGTCCTGCCAACCAAGGCACCTCCAAAAGCAAGTGTTTCCTTTCTGTGCTTTGGGATATGAATGGAAATTCAAAATCTTGCTTGACAACATATATATGGTACTCAATTTTAACCAATGAAACAGCTACTTTTCAGCAATCAATGTAAACTAATTTAACTGAATGTTTTTTTTCAATAAAATCATCCACAAATTACCTGTAAAAAACGAATCTTATATAATCATCTTGTCAGAAACTCTCAATTTTCAGCAAAATAATTTTAATGCTATTAGTAGAATTCTGTTGGCTCTGTACAACAGGGACTTATACCTGCAGCCTTCATTCCTTCAATGATATTATGTTTACAGTATGTGACGATTCAATATACTTCCTATGTCCTCTGTTTTAGTGACTTTTGGGACTGTGAGTGGTCTAAAAGGCAGAGTACTGGAATCCCAGTGGAACACAATGCTAAAATGCCACTGTACCAGCCCATTTAGTACTGCCCACACACCAGAGAGCCATTGGGTCTTAGCAGCCCTAATGGTGTTCACTGCACAACCCTCTTAATCCAACCCCAGCCTTCCACAACTCGTGCAGCCCTGTACTTAGTACCAAAACCCCCCAGCTGGGGAAAAGGGGACGTGACAGGGACAGCGTCTCAGAGTCAATTACAGGTCTGAGGCAATCCCCGAAGAGCCAACAACCGTGTTTGTAGCAAAATGGCCTGTTCTTATTCCTTCATAAAGATGCAATTTACAAGAATAGGGAGAGGCTTTTGTGGGTGGAGTGCAGAGTGAATCTCTTTGGAGGGAAAGATCATGGACTCCCTGTAGACAATGCTGTTAGCCCAGATGAATAAATGATGAAATGGGCTAGCACACTGTGCCTTAATGTAAAAGTTGAGAGCAGCGTGGTGCATGTATACTGTGGGAAGTGTCGCACATTTTGTACAAAACTCGTGACATTTTTGATTTTGATGAAGCTCAACACGACGAGTTTGTAATTTGGTTGTAAAGAAACGAGGACAGAAATAATAAGATTAACCGAGCCACAGGTTGCTGAATCAGCAAGAAATCTCCTCAGGAAGAAAACTGTGGAGCCCAGAAGGTGTATTGGAGTTGTTTCTCCAAAACAGTGATGTATTACACATTACTTGTTGCTTAAATGCATTTCCCATTTGTTAACCTGGCGCTGTGCTGAGTGGCAGCCTCTTGCAGCAGCAGAGGTGTGAAGTAACAAGTACAAGTACTTTGTCAGGTATCTTTACTTGAGTTTTCTTTTTGTTTTTTGCTCGCTACATTTTTCACAAATATCTATACTTTTTTCTCCTTACATCAAAAAAGAACAGGCTCACTATTTGGGGGGGTAAATCATTATTTCCTGTCACTGTGCTCTTTCAAATATCAAACCTATCTGAACCTAAATCGAGGGAACAGTAATACTGCTGGTGTACCCATCACCGGTACTTATCACTGGCAGGAGAACGTTCAGGAGAACGGAAGAGATCTCTTTTAAAGTTAAGGACTGCTCAGTCAGAATTGATCAGCTGGAAATGTAAAACTTACATTTTCATTTTAGAGAAGCAAAAAGAAAGGTGGACTGTTTGTCAGTGAAAAGTGATGGAAACGTTACCTTGAAGGAACATTTCTAATAAACTGCTAATTGATGGGCTACATCCATGTAACAACCACAATCCTCAAAAGGTTGTGAAACTGTGTAAAGTGTAAGTAAAAAACAGAATTCAATTATTTTTGAATCTCATACACAAATATTTTATTCACAGTAGAATCCATACAATGTGTCAAATGCTATTTTTTCACGGCCATGTTTATCTCTGCATAGCAACCCCTCTTGTTTTAAAAACAGTCAGTAAATGTCTGGGAACTGAGGAGACTGGTTGTTGAATGGATGGAAGAGGTACGCAAATGCTACTAATGCATACTTTTTATCTTAATGGGGACAAAAATGTATCCCAACATCCTTTGGATTTTGACCCTGCATCTTAAAACACAATAATCAGTGAGCAATGAGCAATAATCAAATAAGAAATGGACCTGAGACACCACATAGATCCTGCTATATTCCAACTTTTCATTATAGCACCCAACCCCCTGTTTCAGAGTAGCAGATTATCAGATTTGATCAAAAATCGTACAAAATTTCTCACCGATTGTCAAACATCATCTACATCAGAGTTTTCAAAAAACGGGGCTGCTATCTGTGGCATCCTGCTACACACCCTTTGTTATGGCTATGAAGGGCATCTCTGAAGGAACGGTATGCACTCTGTTGGCTGATGCTGCAGCCAAACACCTGTGGGAAAAGATCAGCCCTTACCAGCCGAGACACTGTATCATTCACTAGTTGGAACATTATGCTGTGAAATGCATCACAGAGCCGAGTGATTTTCATATATTTATCAACTCTCACGCTTAAGGTTTAACTCCATCCTGTCCAGAGATTTACAGAGATGTGAGTAAAAAATGGTGAAACACCGCACGTCACCCACTCACAGGAAAACAAGCAAAGATTGAATCAAAAAAGACTGTTTAGTTAGGAATTTACTGTACTGGAATATTTATTTCTTTAACTGATAGTCTCTTGCGGTGTTGCACTGATATTATTCATAGTCAATATTGAACTGAAGTGAAAGATTTTAATTCTGGCATGTTAAAATAGCATTACAGTATAATTTAGCTTTTAGTTTGGCAGGAACCTGGCTCTGTCTGAAAGAGAAAAACATAACACTGAGACTGTTTACATAATATGGAATATTGTAACACTCCTCGTCTGCCCTGAGACTGGATGGGTAGCATCTGGCCACGCCGCTTGTTGGCCAGATGTGTCTGGAACAGGAGCAACAAATGTGAGTACAGGAAGAAGCTGCTGTGATCTGGACTGGGAAGCCCTCAGTACATTTAACAGCTAGTTGCTACAGTGTGGTTACTCTGCACATCCATGCTACTATGACGCATCCCAGGATGCAGAAAGCATTTAGCTCAGCCTTGCAGCATAAACCTGATAGTTGGACTCACATTCTCACCATAAATAAACCATTTGGAAGTGGAGATCACCTCCTCCAGTGAGTCTCAGTGCTTTTGTTTTGGTCCTCATAGAAGTGCGACACTACCGCACCAATGCTGAACTCAAGAACTCAGGGCTCCAGAATGGTACCTGACAAAAAAATGGGTGTCACAGTGGCTTCATCTGTGTTTAATGTAATGCATTTCGTCAACCCTGCTTGCAATAGTAACATTTTACCGCTGTGAGTTAATTCGAATTTTGGTTAGTCAACTACCTTTGCAGATTTCTTTTGTAGGTTAATACACTTACAATAATGCTGTAATTTTAAGTGACTGTTGAAGGTTTATCACTTCGAAAAGTGCTGTTAGTACTTGCATTTGTGTTTTAATATCACAGGACTCTGAAATACAGAATTATTTTCTTAATCTACAGTCGTTCAGTCTTTGCTTCCTGGCACTGTCTTTAAAGAGCAAATCTGATGCTGGACAGACATCATTTCAGGCAGTCTTGGACCAGTTGCAGGAACCCAAAACATGAGAGGTGTGTTTTATCATGATTCATATAATACTGATGACGGATTTTTAGGCTAATAGTTAGGCTAACACACTTACCTCTCATTTTATCTTTCCTCACAAAACTGATAGATCCTCCACAGCTTTAAAGTGTCTCCGAGCGCAATTCTTGGCATATTTTGGTTCCTGCAACTGGTCCGTCCGGTTATTGTCTCCCCAGAAACACTTCCCTTGTGCTTTTGGAAATCTGTTTTTTCCCATTTCTGTTTTGTTTTTTCCTATTTCCGTTGTGTTTTGTGTGTTTTTGTAGATTTTTTTTATTGCTGGTGTTTTATTAAGTTGCAGTCCGTTTGGCCTCTCAGGGCCACCGTAACATTCTCCATTTTGCTGCATATTCTTTCAGGTTTCGCTAGAGATCCGTGAGTAAATGACTGTAGAAAAATTGCCTTCCTCCACACAAACTATAGGCAATAGCGACCAAAGCAGTCACGAGAAGGTTTTTTGGTACAGCACACTCTTTGTGACTAACGGCAACCTCTAGCTACCCTCACTGCTACCACTCAGTCTCAAACTCAAATTTGGCAGCATCCCAGCATTAGGAGGCTGTGAAAAAAAAAAAAAAAGTCTATATTTTGCTAATAATATTTGAGCTCTATTTTTAAAGACCTAATATTTCTAAATAAAGATATTTTTTTTTTCTCCACATCTCACTTTGGTTTCTTCTGAAAATCACCTCGTATGGCTGTAATGGGTTTACTTTCTATATTATAGTGTGAAACAGTATGGATAGATAACAAACACGGTGAACTGCATTTGACATTTACCACATTCTACTTAATAATTCTATCTTTTTCCTCAAAACTGATTGTTTAATCATTTAATTTGGAGTTATTTACATTTGCCTACTGCTGCGACGGAGCTTGCTACAGAGGTAAGACATCAATTTCTCTGAGCCCATAATGGCAGTTTATTGGATTACCTGATTAAATGCAGAATGGATGATCAGAGGGCTGAAGGTAATGCTTTCCACTTTTGAAAAATGTGCGTAGATTGTGCATGAATCACATGTCCTGTGTGGATCATGCACAAGTCGCTGCAAATGCCTTTGTTCTTTCTCCTTCCTCATGCACAGCTACGCTGTTGAGTGCAGTTCATCTGAAGTTAGATGCGGGTTCAGCCGCTGTTGGCTGGTGACAATAGAAAAAGGTCACGTCATGCCACAGCGGAATATGGTTTTCTCCGAAGGATGTCTCGGTAACAAAATCAAGGAAGTGGCTCGCTTTCTGTGTTGTAGGTGTATGGGCCGACGGACCTCTTTAAAACCTTTTCGTTATCCAAATCCTTGATAATGATTCTACAAAATGCGTTTAATCGTTAAGTGGCAGTGAGCACCGACTATGTTTTATCTGCCAAGAAGAGTGTTTATTTTTACAAGTCTTAGAGAAGTATAAACACAAAGAGGTTGAGTGCGGGGGTGGCCATTTTCATGCCAAGTCTGTGCAGTTTTAAAAGCGGGACCGGCCCTGTGTTGATATGCAACCAGACAAGGTATTCTCATTCATCTGGGAAGGATTCGCCCCATTTCACATCAACGAGGCCCTTTAAGCTCAGAAACTAGGTGGGAAAAAAAAAAATCAACGGAAAGCACCATGGCCATTGGTTGACAGACAAACTTCTTCTCGTAGACGAAAAAGAAAAAAAGAAAAATGAGACTCATGCTGCAAAAACAGATCATTTGTCTTTGAAACTCGTCCCGGCACGTTTCCTCTCTGAAAGAGTTTGATCAGCGTAGTCATATAAATTCACAGTGCACTTCTGAATCACTGCTGTTAATGGGGCATGATTAAGTAAGAATCATAATCTTATCACTGGGAGCTGTTAAGACTTTGTGGTATTTCTCGCTATTAGACAGGAGACGCCACATGACGCAGGTGCCGTCTGCCCGTCTCTCAGTCAGACCTGACTAACCAGGGCAGAGGTTTCAGCACGGGGTCATTTATTTACTTCCCCTCCTTGCTCCTCACCCCTTCACCCTCAAATGCTAGGCTTTCTGGCCTAATCAATCACCTGTGGAAAGAGCAATAGCTGAGGGGAAAGAGAGGAGTGTGGGGCAGAAAGGCAAGAAGGGAAGGAGCTATGAGCTGGATGTCAGGGACAGGTGGCCTGGGTCAGTCTCTCTCTCACCTTGGCAGCTCCTCTCCAAGTGCTCTTGACAGGCTTACATGCATCCACCCACCTGCACAAAAGGAGTCTAGCGGCACACACACAGATGTACACACATCCACAAAAGTGGGTGTTACTCCCTCCCGCGCACTCGCACACAAATGCTCACAAACAAGAGAGCAGCACGCACAGCTTCAGGCTGCTGGCGCTCCCTAGGGGAACACTTGAACTATGCTAATGCATGCCAGTTCATCAATTTAGTCCTGGACACAACGCGCTTTCTCGAACTGCCTCAGCATGCATATTTCTCAAGGTTAAAAAGTTATTAGGGATAAGATGGCCACTTCTGTGTGAATGAATCTCCATATCATGAAAGGAAAATCAATAGCTGTATCCAATAATGCAGCAGATGGAGTTAAATGTATCAGATGCACCTAATTCTTCTCAATGCAGTGTCTGTTTTCTTGTTGGGACGTGACAATCACAGCAGCCATGCAGGACTAGGCCAAAAGTAACACTTTTGTGAAGTGGTTGTCTTCAACAGTGTTGTCCGACATTAACAACACAGCTTTGCAGATATCGCGAAGCACTGACTGCACTCTGGAATACAACCAAGAAAAGGGGAGGAGGGGATTGACTAAATAAGTGTGATTGACAGAAAAAAAGAAGGAAAAACACAAGGAAAAGAGAAAAGTGAGCATTCAGCTGACTTGAGGAGATTAGGGAGGAAAGTGGAGAAGAAATCATATAAATTTGTCATTTCCATTTCCATGTTCACATTTGTGTCCTCTTTTTATGTCACAAGCCTTCATGAATATGGATGAGGCTGTCAATGTACTTCTGAGGCTGTCAATGTACTGCTCCTTTATTTTTATGTTTTTTTACCAAATAAACATTTTTTTCCTCCAGTGTTCACTTGACTGAACATGGATAAAATTTCCTTTGCAGCATTGTGTTGCCTGCTTTCAAAACAGCTCAAGCTGTGTCAGAAGCAAGTATGTTCGATTTGTGCATTGTTTTTTTTTTTAACTTTGGCACTGAAACATAAATGAGAATTGTGGGAAGACGAATTAAAGGGATGAGTTCACGTGTTTCTCTCTTGTTTGAAACACAGAATATTTACACAGCTAATGCAGTTATAATACAATATTACAATATTAATTCATCTTGACAATAGCCTACACCCTGGAAAAGTCCCAGCATGTTTGGACATTACATTGAATATTGACTATAGTTGATATCTTGACTGTTAATACGTTAAATAAGAATGAGTCAAAATAATCCCAAGAAATGAAACATCAGTATTTGGTGGCAAAATGAGTGGCTCCATAGTGTGATGGTGGACAGCTTTGAAACATCAATGTAGCAGTTTTTGCTTGAAAGACTTGTTGGGATGTAATGGTTTTAATTTGTAGGCCACAATAAATCCTAGATATGCAGGATTTGTCATGATTTTGCAATGCCCTGACCTGTGGAGCAGACTCACCACAAATAAAAGTTAATAAATGGGATTAATGTTAGGCAGGTAAGATTTTGGGCAAGTCTTCTGTGACAGGTGAAAAGATGGTGGTTAGCAAAAGCCAACAGATTAGAGATTTGCAAAGGTGTGCTAAGAGGAATCTCAGAGGCCTTACTTATTCAAGAGAGCGTAATAGGCATAGGAGCGGTAGGTGGTTGTCGTACGTGGGGTGTACGTGCAGGACAGATTTGAATAAACAAAAGTAAATCTTTACCTGCTTCAGCCTCAGAAATCTATTAGCATAGTGAAAAGTCCAGTAAACAGAGATGTGAAATACACAGAACCGAACAGTGAAACTAACAGTACTAAATGACAAGGAACTGAGGAAACCTGAGGGCTTAAAAACACACAGGAAGTAATCAGGGAGACAGAACTTAGCCAGGGAAAACAAGACACAGGTGAGCAAAATCTAACTAATGAGACAAGGGGAAGCAAAACTGAACACAACGAACATGAGACTAATAAAATAAAACAGGAGACTTGACATCGACATGATGAAGAGAACACAAATTACCGAAACAATAATTGAGTACACACAAACTATAACTATGACCAGAGCCCAGATAACTACCACTAAAAAGCCACTGAATGTAAACATAAAGAAACCAACCTGGAAATATCTCTTAAAGGTTCAAAACTCAACCCTGCAAAGACCACAACAGACTCTGAGAACTGAATGGTAAAAGACAGGCTGTGACGTTAATAATCCTCCAGGGAACACGGGTGAGTTCTCCAAAGAAACAAACTCCAGGCAGGGAGCTGGGGAACAACGGACGAAAAGTGATTACAGAGCAAGTACAACAAACTAAATTGAGTGGCTATAAAAAATGTGACTCACAGGGCCTCAGTTCAGGTGCAACAACTGTTCTGACGTCTTCAAACCACATATCCCGAGAATTCAAAAATGCTACCAAGAGACTTGAGATGTTTGTGACAGACCCAGATCTGGCCGGCCACATAAGATAACTACTTGTGAGGACAGGGTGCTGATTCACTAGGCCAGCCCATTCTCAGCTGCTGCACAGTTTCAGGAGAAGTGAACTGACACCAGCAAGACTTGTTTCTACAAGCACTGTTCATCAAATAACCTCCATGGTCATATTGCTGCCTAAAAACCACTGTTAAACACTGAGTTTCATTTGGCAAGGAATAAAGTTTGCAAAAAGGTTGGAAAGCAGACAACTAGATTTTTCAGATCTTAACCACTGCCAGTACTGTCAGCGACTCATTTGGACCTTTGGTTTAGCCAGAAAACCATCAAGTTTGGGCGTGGGAAGATTATAGCTTGGGGTTACATCCAGTATGGAAGTGCTAGGGGGATCTGTAAGGTAGATGGAAGCACTGACAGTGCTAAATATCAAGAGATTCTTCCTTAACTATAACTGTGGTTAGATTCTTTAGTGGCGATGGAGCTCTTTGGCACATATCAAGTTCCAGTATGAAGTTTCTCGAGGTAAAGAAGATCAAAGTCCTTCAGCACTGGCCAGCACAGTCTCCTGTAATGAATATTATCGAGCACATCTGAAGACAAATGATGGAGGGAACCTTTGGAACCAAAGAACTTGGAGCAGGTTTGGGATGCCTGCAAGGCAGCTTTCTATTTCATACCTGATGACTTCATAAACGAGCTATCTGAATCTATGCCAAATCTGATGGCAACTGTTCAGCAACCTAAAGGAAGCCAGGGAGCTTTGTGTAAGTTCAATAAGGAAAATCTGTATTCACTCATCTGCCTGCTTTCCCGGGTCTTTGGGCTGCTAGTCGATTCTTTACTTTACTTCCAGTTTCCCACATGGACACACTTAATTCTGTCATCAACACTCTTTTCCAGTCGTGTTCTTGCCAATAATCTGTTAGCCAATCAACCTCTTTTTTTAAATCTCAGTGCTCTTTGGTCATTCTGCCTTTCAGACTTTCATTTTTACAAACCAGCTTCACCTCTGCTCCATCCAGCACCTAGACTCTGAGAGCAGTGGTCTTTCTACATCCTGCCATTATTAGACTTTGTTTCACTATGCAGCTTTATCAAAGTCTAATCACCAAATAGCTTATCGCTCAAACTCTATATTTCAATAAATCTTGTTCAGTTCCTTTAAATTATCGCTTCATATGAAAATAACAGACTGATTTAACATTAATTATTGAAATAACCAAAATATAATTCGACTGACTACAACAAGCAACAAAAATTTGTCCTTTGTCCTAATTATCATGTAATAAAAATGAATGAAATTAATGCATTTTGTTTTAGTAGCATTTAGATCCTTATTATTAGCAAGAGACATAGAAGTAAATGTATTTACTCCATTCACATAAGTATGATCTACCATGTATTGATTTTTAATGACATAAAATCAAATCACAACAACAGCTGAACCATGTTCAGAAAACCCCAACAATCACATGACCCCCTATGAGCGAGTACTTGGTGACAGTGGGAAGGAAAAACTTCCTTTTTAACAGGAAGAAACCTCTGGCAGAAGCAGGCTCAGGGTGCGGCAGCTGTCTGAGATAAGGAGCGAGAGACACAGGACAAAAGACACAGTGTGGAAGAGAAATATATTTGAATGATTTAAGTTACCCCCTTACCCATTCCAGTAGCATTACTGCATTGTAACTCTGCTCTCCAGCACATTTTTAAATGCTAATTCTTAGTATCACAGAATTTGTGTTAATGCTGTTTCTGTTAATGTCAAGACACAGTTGATTTGTGGACTGGATTTACACTCAGTAATGATGCAGATAAACACAAAACCAGTAGGGAAAATAGAGAGAAAAGGGGAAAAAACAGAAGAAAAGAAAGAAAGGCGCTAGTACTTATAGCCCGAGAACAGTCCCTCGTTACCTAAAAATAATGAGCAGCAAACCAGATGCATAATTTACAGTGCAGTGAGGGCATGATAAAACATGTCAGCATTCATTTTCCCCCAACAACTACTTAAAAAAAGAAGGAAAAAAAGGAATGTGCAATGAGAGGGAGGTGGTAATGGTTAAAAAATTCAACATTTAAACATCTCCTTTCACTGTTACAAAATTATTTATCAGTTTCATTTTCACATTATTGAAGAGCGGGATCTGGATCGTCATTAGTCACAGCCACAACGCGGGAGGTGAAGCGCCATAATTCTCTGCTCGCACTTGCAAGATGTAGAAGACACACGAAGCAGATCCATCTGACATTCTGCAGGCTCAATGCAAAGCACTGCTCATCACAGTAACAACACCCCATGTTCCCTTGTCCCAAAATGCAACCTCTGTTCAGATCCCCCGAGAGCCAAGCGAGGAATAGGCGGATGTCACGATGAGTTTGCTTTTCATTTGTTTTCTAATCAGACGAGAAGAGGTAGCAGGGCAGAAAACAACCATGAAGAATCACCCAAGAGAGAAACAGACTGATCTCCTCTTTTTCTGCAAGACTGGCCTAGCATGTATATATATATATATATATATTGTTTTGTACCTCAATGAGTGAGTGGGAGTTACCACAGCTTTCAGACAAAGCACATTTCTTGAGATTCATGAAAAAAAAAAACACAGACAGAGAGACTTTTATTTTTTTCGTTCTTTGGTGAAAAAAACAACAGAGGTTAGCAATGATTGAATGATTGAGCAAAAGCCACAGAAGTTGTTAGCAAGCAAACACAGTGGCCAGTGGCCCTAGGGGAAATGCCAGATGTGTCTCATTTATCACAAAGACAGGTAAGAGGCCGGAGACACGAGAAAGGAACCCAACAGGTCCCTCTGTGTTTCCTGGCAGTTTGCGTCTCAGTGTGTAGAGATGTTATGTGTGTGGGTGGAAGAAAAGGGGAGGCGAGAGAGAGCTTGGACTTGGATAACTGAAATGTTTGATTTGAATGATGATTCAAGATGTTTTTGTCTCTTTATAGTCAAATTACAAAAAGCACCAGCGGTTCGACCTGCAGCGAAGTAGCTGCGCTCCTGCTGCTCTACAGTATAAACACACCGAAACCACATAAATGCTGACTCAGGTAGGACTTTCTCCGAATGCCAAAGCAAAACAAAAACAAAAATAAGGGGCATTTTTTATGTCTCGGCTGTTTTTTCTGTGTTTCAGAAAGGCGGTGGGAAAGTTAGAAGCAAAAACGGCCAACAAGGAATTGACAAGTAATTACAAATAATTATCGGCACAGATAGAAATTAACTCACCAAACACAAGAAATCACAATGACTAACAAAACAAAACAAAGCGAACAAAAACGATATTGAACCTTTCTCAAAATCCAAACATATTTAATCATTAATTCTGAATTCTTTGCCAGATCATGTGGAAAAATAGGCTCCTGCAGCAATTAAACGCCTGTTGTGCCATATAATAAAAAAGCGTGCACACTCAGCAAACAGCTCCTACCCACAAGTCCGTGCTTCGATGTGCTGTTTCCACCCAATGTTCACACATATTGCCAGCATGACAACCTTGCGTGATCACGGCTTGGATCTGTTCCCAGCGAGGCGTGCTGCTTTCAGTGGATCTACACCTGTCTGGTTGATCATAACCTAAAGTGAGGATTAACCATCTGAATTCCTTTGACATCCCAAGTCAGCATTCAGAGCGCTCTCAGTGTCGATACCGTGTGATGCAGAGGATTACCCTCTGACAACTGTCCAAGTAATTAGCAGTCGTGCTTTAGATTTTCACCGTGGGCACAAATCGTGCTCTGTGAAAGAATACAAAGAAAGAGTCCCTCCCAAATCTTTGAATGTCTGGTTTTTCTTTACTGCAGATTACAAAGAAAATTTGAGTGACAACATGTGGCACATGGCCAAGTTTAACTATTTTTTATTTGTCTAAATCTTCCACTTGAGTCAGATTTATCCAATTTGTATTTATAGCTGTTTTCTCATTTGCTCTTGATAACAGCAACAACAGATGTTCACAGCTGCAACATGCCCACAACAAACTACATTTAAGAATATTTTTGACAACGTATCCACTTGTCAATCTCATTTTTAAAACGTCCACAATAAACTTTAATAAGCACTGAACCCACATGAGACCATGGAAACAGCAATGACCAACAAATGGGATCATTGGTAAACAAAAACAACTCAACAAACAACTCCTATTACACCATAAAGATTTAAAACCATTTAGAAGATGAATGCCCTGTCGATGACACCGATCAAAATAATCCCAGCCTATTTACTTGCAGGGCAAATGTTGCCTCAACATCACTCAGACATGCTAATTACAGAGAGCACAAGCAATTATGGTTGTTTTTATTTATCCCTTTTTTCCCTCCCACACCTGAAAGGGTCATTAAGATTCCTCTGCATCATGCCACTGGTGTGGTATGCTGCAAGTCCTTCTAGATGTTTGGGTTGGCACTGAGCCCGGCAGATGAAGTTGACTCAGTGTTTGCTTAAAGAGGAGAATGACAGTTTTCAACAAAGCTCAGAACTGTTTCTCTCACACGAGGATACAGATGGCTTAATACTCTTGCGTTACCTAAGTCTGCTAAGACGAGGAAAGGAAACGATGTTGTGTTATTGTGGTCCTCACGCTAGCATTAAGATGGTATTAGTAATGTTTCATTCATCACTTAGAAACCATTACTTTATAAACACAGTTGTAAATGCTTTTGTCTTGATGAATACATTCATATATAACATGTTTAATTATTGTATTTTTGTTTAATGACAGAGAAAGATTGGCCTGCTGTACCTGTCATTGGACATTGGATTATTTGGGTGTACAGAGGAGCTCATGGCCCGGTTGAAGGACTAAGATGCCAGGGTCCTGTGGCTCCAAAACAAGTCGAAATCGCCCCCCATCCATCAGCTTGACAGCTGGTATGATGTTTACCTGCTAGATTCTGGTCCTACTGACTGTTTAGTATTCTGTAAACCTGAAGAAGGTGATGTTCCCATCTCTTATGTTCTGTATCGCTTTGTCTCTCTTTACTTTTTCTGTTGAATCTTGAAGTCCTGCTAACTTTCACCGTCATTTACAAATGCTTTGTAAGGCATAGATAGTTCTTACTTTAGGTCTCACAGAAAATACTGAACTAACATCTACACATCCATTCTCCTCTGTCTATAATTAACAACTAGCAACCACAAACTGAAATAATTACACAGAAAACAGATAATTAGTGCATATTTTCATCACTATGTGTACAAATGTGCATTTAACACTATGCTGATTATTTACTTAGACTTTCTAAATGACACCATGAACCATTATGAGCTTCTAAATAACTGTTTTGCTCTTGATATAGCTGTTTAAAAGTATAAAAACACTACCATTAAACATGTTATACATGAACTTCTTCATTAGGGACAGAGCATGTACCACTGTGCTTATAACTAATGGGTATAATGTATTTATTAATACCTTACTGATGTTTAATTAGTTATTGTGAGTCTTGCTTGAGAATTTGATAAGACAGCTGTAAAACGAATGATCTATAGAGTCCTTATGTATTCAATAATAACAATAATAAAGCTACTACCACACCAAAGTAGCAAATTTAGCATAATTGTTTATATATTTTAATACATTTTAACAATTGATCGCAGATTGTCATTACTTTATGTTCCATGTTAAAATCCCAACATAATATTGAACAAAATATGTGGTATTTTAGTGGAGCTGATTTTCTGGCTAAAATCGGCTTAGCTCCTTGATCACAAGTTTATTGGTGACCTGCCTGTTGATCCCAAAGATCAGCAATTTAACACTGAGAGGCTTTACACATACAAGCCTTCTTGCAAGACAGACACAATGGCTCTCCAGGGGAGTTTTGTACTCGGAGCAGGTTCTGTTAGAGCCAAGTCTGCTGATTGGCCAGACAACAAATCCAGATTGGCCCTTCTCTAATCTTTAGCCCAATTCAAACATTAACATAAATCTGAAATTATGGTGCTGTGTTTGACCATTTTTCCATCTCGTCACTTGATGAAGTGTGTTTGGTTTGGATGAAATAAATCTGTATGATTGAAAGAAAGTAACTATGCTGAGCTTTCAGAGTAACAATAAAACCCTAAAAATTATGACTATGAAAACTTATATTAACCCAAATCTACAGTCGTGAGGGAAAAGAAAGCTTTCACAGCGCTCTGTGCAGTTCTGCGAAAAACTAACCACACCTCACGATTCAGTAGCTTCTAGAAACACTTTTAGCATCATTGACTTGAAGTAATCTTTCTCTGTTTGACTTCATTAGTCTCTCACATCGTTGTGGGCAAATTTTGTCCCACTCTTCTTTACAACATTGCTTCAGTTCATTGAGATTAGCATCACCTCAATCACCCACAGCATTTGTATATGGTTGACTTACCTGACTCCATTCAGTTGATTCTGGAAATCCTCGGTCAAAACATTTTGGCCCAACCTGCAAAAACTTTCCGACGGCTCCAACCTTTCACAAAACCAATCAGTGGTTCACCTCAAGTTTCTGCCAAGGTTGCCATCCTGAGATGCTAGACTGTCTTAAAAGTTCCCCCTGTTGCACAATTCATTTGTGAAATTTCACCTTGCATATATAAAATGTTTAAACACTAAGCAGTTGACTCTGAAAAATTTTCACATAACTGAATATGGGATACAATTAACCTTTTATTGTACATTAATGAGCAGTTTTATATAAAATCATTTAGAAAGGTAATACAATCTACAATCATTACTCTATAGTTGTAAGGCTAAACTTTCACCTATATATATATATTATAAAAATAAGTGTGGTTGAATCATTTAGAAGAAAAACTTTCAAAAGTTATCAAACGTTTATAAGAATGATAACAACACGCCGCTTTTGTTGCTTTTGTTGGATATTTTACAAACCTTATTGCACAAACCTTCATCTTTTTTCTGTTAGCCTAACCAAGTAGTTTTGAAGGCTAAAGCCTACCAGCCGACTGTGTCTACGTTTGGACACTTGATAAAAACCACATTTTTCTGAGTGAAGGTCTCAGGGTTGTTAGCTCCAATTCTCTCCTTCTAAAGCAGACTCTATGACTGCAAGATGACCTTTGTGTTGTAATCCTGCGTAACACAGGTAATGCTGTATGTGTGTCTTGGGAAACAAAGCTCCTAAATGACTTTCCGTTGTTGCTATGGCACTGGTACATGGCATAGATCAGGTGCTTTTTCATGTTTACACTGAAGGGTCGACCGTGTCGCAAGTAAAACGTATCAAACTCAAGTCTCGAGTCTTTTTTTTTTCATTGTAAACTGTAATAAATATTTCATAGCCAGTATTGCAATTTAAAAAAATCATTTGTTATGTGCTCCACGAGCTAAACAAAAAACGAACATGGTTCTGGACAAGAAAGGGGACATGAGTAAAAATCCAATTAGAGGTATACTGGAAAGCATCCATATGTTGTGTTGGACTACTACTACTTGAAAGGTTAATTTGGTGGGAGAAAGACAGTAGGGGATAATGTGCAGTCTCAACAGCTAAACATCAATGGATTCCCAATATATCCAATAATGTTTCCTCAAACTGTGAACAAAGATCTCAGTATAGCACTCTCTGACATGTGTAGGTGGAGAGAACAACGAGAGCCGCAAAGGTTTTCAGATCAAAGTAACAAACACATCACTTTCTCCAAACACCACAACATGTTTAATTGCACGCTTGTGGAATGGATTCAAAGAGCGTACAAAACAAAGGGGTACCAGCTAGAATGCAGACAATCTTTTATTTAAAATCAGCTAATTTAGCTTATTTTAGGAGGCTGTCCTTTGCAACTTACACTATAGGAACAAAATTATTAGATTTTTAAAATCCAGCACTTAGCCATGCGGTCTGCCTTTACAACGGTCGTCCTAAAGAGCTCGCTACTATCAACGTGATACTGTAACGGGATGTAACTGTCACAAAAAGGCAGTTTGTGAAATTTGTTCTCCCCTAGATTAACTATGATCAGCTGTATTATTGCAAAGGAACCACATGACTTAGTTACAAAATGTCAGACAACCTAAATTTACATAGTGGGAGTTCCAAACCTCCTCTGGCATTAACATCAGCACAAGAACTGCGTACTGGGAGCTTCATGGCATGAGTTTCCATGAACAATGCATGACAATGCATAAACAATTAATAAAGTGTAAGATTTATTCCACAGATGCCCAAAGTTAACGTTATTGTTAATTATCCAAATCATCCAAATCATGTTTTATATTTCCATAATAGTTAATCCACCAGTGTGTGCAAGCTCTTTAATCAAAGTGATACTTTCAAATGTAAAATCTAATTGTTTTTAATCCACGAATTTTCAGATTTACCACTTTAAAAAATGCAGAAAAAATAGTGAAGCACATTATTGTTTTTTGATAAAGACTCCAAATTATAGTTATTTTCTTTGCATTCCTAAACAGAAAAAAATAGTTATAGTAATGGAATGTTATGATTAATTTCTTCTCAGAGGAGCCCAGTGTGCCGGCTCAAATGTGAAAATAAAAGAGTGAACTCGATAAATAACAATGTCATTTTGAGATGTAAACACAGATTTGTCAGATTTCTTAAGTATCTGAAAATTTAAAAAACACAAATATTTAATTCAAAACTTTTTTTTTTACCTATGGAGGCAAAAGTGTTTTCTTGTTTGTTTGTTGTTCAGTGCTAGAAAAGTTTCCATAGTTTTGGTATGCAGTGAGTTTTAACAGCTTTGATTTGAATCCACATTTCTGCATCCTGGAAGAAATCCGACACCCCACATTACCCACTCACACCCAAACACAGTGGCAGCACAGCAACGCCGCACTTTGATTACTGTGTCAGTGATTGACATTAATATAAATAACAGAGAGTTCAAGTGCAAGCTCATTAAAGAAAACGTCTCACTTCTGACCTTTTTGTTACTATTTTAATAACCCTTTTATCATTTTTATCCCTGTAATCATGTTGTTTGGGCTTCATACTGTTTGTAAACATGACACATATAGCAAAAACAGCTGTGCCGCTCCTTTTAAAGTCAAGCGGCACCGAGGAAAGACGTGCGACTCACCGCATGCCGTGATTTTCACGTAAGCGTGTCTTCATTAAAGCCACCAATAAATCCAATGTTTCATTAACCCTTCCATCTTTTCCCCCCTACCCGACCACTATTAGAAATCCTTTCATCTGCATGCATCTTTTCACTGCAAACACAAACTCATGCACATTCAGCCTGGCACTTGTTTATGCTCTCATATGCCACACGCGCATTCTCAAAACCCATGCCACATACTTCAGCTGAAAAATAAAACAAACAGCATGACATGATGAATAGCCGCATCGTCAGACTGGTTAATTGTCAACAACTTCCACGGTTTGCCATAAATGGAAATCAGCATAGGGCTCCAGACAGTGGAAATTGTTTGTTGATAATGAAACATTCTCAATCAATCTCATGTCAGCCCCAGATTGCCGATTGATTAAAACATTCATCTCATCTGAATTTAATTTAGGGTTCCATTTTACAAAACGATTAACGCTATGATGCACTGCAAAGTTATCCAATTCGTCCCATTTTCTGTTTTCTCGCTCCTTTTAAGCTTCACTAAAATGAACCCAGCCATTTATTTTTTTTAACATAGTAACCCACAAAGCCCTTTGTTTTTGTGTTTTTGACATAATGGGATTTTGTGCTGTCAAAACATAGAAGGATGAAATAAAAGCCTTTTTTTAAAATGTGAAAACAAAGCATCATCAAATCTTATGGCAAGTTTTCCTTTTTTTCCCACTGACTTCCTTTCCAGCCAGATCCTCCTGCTTGTCTTCAGTTAGCTTCACAACAAAGAACTCATTGAGTCTCAAAGCAGGAGTGGCTGAGGCGGTAAAAATGTCAAAAATCCTATATAGCTGTCAGTCACCAAAACATTATCAGGTCAATAAGACAGTGATGACATCGTGCATATTTCTTTGGTCCTTCACCGAGCACTGGGCCCTGTGGCATCGACGCAGTCTTGGTGTTGCGTTACCAAGCAATGACGGCTTTCCCGCTGTTTCCATCACAGGCTATTAGCTAAGTGTCAAATCCATTGAAGGGATATTTTCCCATTCATTATCACGTTATAGCTCCTGGAATACATCACAGCTTCAGACATTTGCAGGAACTCCTCACAACTGGTCGAACCTGCCAGAACTCATCGTATTTTCTTTAATTCTCGTGATTGATATTGAGTATTTTGCTGGAGAGTGAAAGGGTTTGTGGGACAGCAAAACAGTGCAAAAAGATGAAAACCTTGAAAGTTTTTATTTGTTTTCAGGCCTGTAATTTCATGTCAAGACAGTACTGTACTAATTCATCATTTTGACAGCAAAAGCACTTTTTGTTTTGCATCGTATTTACCTCCCATCATCCTGTATATTCCTCATATTGTTGGTGTAATGTCAATATCCACCCCAGGAAACACACAAACTGTTTGTCCTGCACAGTCTCTTTATTTAATTCATCCTGCAGGTCTGATGTGAGTGATACCGTCCTATCCTTCTGTTTCTCAACACACCCATTCAAAGTACATTTCCTGAGCTGTTTTATCCATTTTCACAATCATTCGTCTTGTGTTTTGTGTAGGTGGAGAGCAGCTCTGTCTGTACCCATCTCCAAGCTGCTGTGCACGTGCCAGCTTATTCTCTGGCAGTAGACGGCACCAGCTCGCAGACGCATTGTCTGAATCCTGCCGCTGGAGTTGGGATGCCAGCTCTAGGCATGTCAGGCCTTTGGGCATTGGGATTGGGTTTCCCCAGACCCCCTTGTCAAAGGATTAGCTCATCCTCTGATCATCGGGAACGCAGAACTATTCCTCCTCTTTTCTCCGATGCCACTGGTGCTGCACACATTCCTTTGTACATCTTTCATGGCTGGTGAAATTCTACTAAATATGCGGCAGCAGTCTTACCACATTCCCTCTTTCCACGTCTCCCGCTTTCTCCCTCCCTCTTTACCCTTTTCACTTCCTCCACTGCTGCCTTCTCTCTCTTTCTCCATCAATTCCTCCTCTTTTCTTCAACTGTGTGTTGATGAGCTTGAACACTGTTTTTTTTCCCCCTTTTTTTTCTGAGGAAGGAAGAGGGATTATGCTAAGCCCTAACTCGGGGAGACCAGCCTTATCTTGCCTGTAGCAGCTCCATGCACCAGAGAAAAACAGGCTGGAAGAGAGCAGAGCGACAGGCCAGGGAAAGGCAGCAGGGGGAAAGACAAAGATGGGCATGGCCAGTAATAGAGAACGCATCCGTGTTTTACAACATTGCTGGCACCATTGGCCATCTTCATTTTCTAACATGCACATAGAGCAGTCACGTAGAGCAATGTGGAATTTGCGCTCAACTAGAAACACTCTCTGAATCTGATTTTTTTCTCAAACCCTGCAGATTACTTTAATCACATACTCCCAAATTATTTATTTCGCCCTGGAATGACTGTTCCCCAGGTGATTGAGAGCCCCTCCCTCCACCCTCCTTCTTCCTAACCAGGACAGTCCATTGTACAAGCTGCATTATACGCAATTATCATGACTCTAATTAAAGTACCATCTCCTGATCCATTTCCTGAATGAAACCTTCCCTCTCTATCCCAGTCCTGAGACAAAGGAGCATACTACAGCAAGGAACAAGGCCTCACTGTAAGCAGGCTGCTGGCCTATTCACCTAGCCTAATTACCCTTACCCAATGGGGGGCCGTGCCCTTGGGAATGGGCCCGGCTCTTTGGGGCCCCACAGTAAACTCAGATTTCCTGGTGGGTGCAAACAAAGGCAGAAAGTGACATCAGTTTTCAACTTCAGAAGGTAAATACAATTTGCTAGAGAGCTAGTATGACCTAACTATGTTCATGCGTCCATACAGCTCTGCGGGTCAGTGGCTGCCAGGCTTTGAGCCACTCAAATAAATACGAAATTCATGGAGGCTACGACTTGCTAAAAGTAACAGCTCACTCAGGGGAGACCCACTCAGACATTAGCAATGGATAGCATTACCCCTTTGTTAGTGTTTGTTGTCTGGCTCCATTTACTTCAATGTCATCAGAAAGCTACGCCAAGAAAGCCATAGCAACAGATTAGCTGGGACTTGTGGGGCACCAGAGCTAACAGAAAGTAAGCCTCTATAAACCCAAGGACGACATTAAGATACCAGCCAAGGACTTGGTCTTTCAAATACCCCACAAAATCCAGTAGGCGAGAAAACCACAATTGATGAGACTTTAAGTCGAAGCATTGTGTCCCCCTGATGCACAACCCTATGGACAGCTTAGTTCCTTAACGCAACAATGCAATGGGATCTCAAGACAAATGGGCAACTGGTAAATGTTGCCCTTTCAGTGTTTTGCATTATTGTGCTGCTGTGAAAGGAATTTTGCAACTTTGCAAAACATTTTTTTAAACGCGGTCAAGAATAGAATAGTTTTTATGTGTAACCAGAGTTTTTTTCATCAGTTTTCGGGTTGCTATTATTGAGTTAGAATGACATTGCAATGACGTGTTTCACAGCATTGTGCAGCGTCGTTGTGTATAGTGTGTTATGTCTATGCTGCTTTTCAGAAATGAAACTGTATAAGCCACAGTCTTAGACTGACCCAAGTGGCCCTGGGGTTATTAGAAGGCCAGGGTGGGGTATCAGAGGAGGGAGGTACGGGCAACAAAGAGTCTTTCTTCACTCTTCCTCCTGATCCTATCACTCCATTCCTTGGCCGTGGAGATGAAAGACTAGCCTGTAATTGGAGAGGAGGGAACAAGTGGAAGTAATGAGAAAGTAAAAAAGAGGGGGGGGGGGATAGAAAGTGCTTGAGGAGAAGGTAGGAGAGAGTGAAAAAGAAAATACCTTTGATTTCCTTAAATTAAATGAACAGAAACGGCCCAGTCTCGCTCCTCTATCAGGCCAGAGTTTGAGTGACAATGTAGCAACATGGGGCTCTCGGCTGTAATAACTTGCCTTTGTCAAGAGACTCGATGCTTTGTCTTCCTTTTTCATGGGGCCCAGAGTCCAGGGATCAGCCTTGACTTATTATGACTGTCTTTTGGCCTTCACGAGCTGCGGGAGACTTGACTTGCCCTTTCGTCCGTCATCGAAACAGGGATCCCATACTGTGGTTGTTCCCCAGGCATGGGAATACTGGAAAAACAGCCAAGGACAAGGCCGAAACATGTACTCTCCCTCCTGGTACTGTAATATCAAACTGTGAGCACAATGCTGCACGGAGCAATTCTTTGTGTTTAAAACATCAACGTCCTAAAGATCTGTGGTCCTTCCATTAAAGAAGACAGAATAAAACTGATCCTGTCAGTTTTTTATTATTTAATGTGATAAGTGGTGATGAACCTTGCACTAGACTTATTTCGTTAAATGCCTTAAAATGACACAGCAATCATGATCAAGGAAGACTGAACGATCTCAGTGCGCTCTGTTTCTGAGTGCTCGAGCATAAAATGCTGTGTAATCTCACAACTTTTGCACACGTCTTTGCACCTTCCAAAGAACTTTTGTGAGACAAATATTTTGAAACGACCCCCCCCTCCAAAAAAAAAAGATAAAAATCTGTCTGTGAAACGTTATCACGTGGCATTAGGGATTTGACTGCTATTAAATGGCCGAAGTGGATTATTATGTCTGGAAGATTTACTCTGTTCTCCTCTCGGAGTTTTCAAGCAGCTTCTCCATGAAGGGGAATGTCTTCCATTATCCTGTTGGAATTTTAAAGGTTTGGCCTGAGCGCTTATCTATGGCTCAAATCTGCAAAGCCGGGGTCTCCCGTTCCTTCACTCTCCCTTCATAAACTAGAGCCATAAAAGAGTTGTTTACTACACCGATCCATACCAAGTGCTACACCTGGCCACAGCTGGGACTGAACCTTTAAAACAGAGAGTGCATCAAAGGTAACTGAGGGAATGGAGAGGAAGTTTATGTACCGTGAAGGAGAGATGGAGGGGAATAAGGATAAAAGGGCACAAAGGTAGATGAATAGAAGACAGAGGAAAGGAAGGATTACTAAGGCACGAGTCTGTGAGGCGACACAGGAAAAGATCTTTATATATATATATATATATATATATATATATATATAAACATATATGTGTGTGTGTGTGTGTGTGTGTGTGTGTGTAAGCAAAGATTTAGCAGAACAGCCACCACGACAACAAAGCTAAACACACTGAGACATTGTGGGTGTTTGCTACTTTGTTGTTTTTTTAAAGAAGATTACTAAAAAGTAAGTTGTTGAAATTTTAGTTTAAATTTAAAAGATAAGTATTTCATACAAATAACTCATTCGCAACAACAATTTAAAAAATGTACATTAACATTAGTAACATACTTATATCATGTTTCCTACATCTCAGTGTTTTTTGTCATTAACAGCCACAGTTAACTGCCCATGGAGGAAGAACAAAGCTCACGAACAACCCTAATTCCAAAATAGCAAAATTTAAACAGAATGCTATGGTTTGTAAATCTCATAAACAACGACAGCAACACTTCTCAAAAAAAGTTGCGACAGGACAGTGTTTACCGCTCTGTACCACTGCTTTAAACAACAGTCCATAAACATCTGCGAACTGTGGAGACCAGCTGCTGCACCTTCAGATGTTAATCTGATGTAGGATTCGAGCTGCTCAACAGTCTTGAGTGTTTCGTGTTTCCCAAAAAAGAATTTCAAATTTAGATTTGTTCTGTTTTCCACTTTGTCTCGGTTCATTTTAAATGAGCTTTGGCCCGAAGAAGACAGCAGTGTTTCTGGATCATGTTCACATATGACTACTTTGCATGATAGAGCTTTCACCGGTGTTTGTGGATGGCACAGCGAGCTGTGCGTGGAGACAGTGATTTCTGGAAGCGTTCCTGAGCCCGTGCACTGATTTCCATGACTGTTTTTTAATGCAGTGCCAGCTGAGGGAAGATCACGGACACCCGATATTGATTTTCAGCTTTGTCCCTTACACGCAGCGAGGGTTCACCGGATTGTCTGAATCGTTTGATGATATTATGAGCCATAGATGATGGGACATTCAAAGCCACCACAATTTTACATTGAGGAACATTATTCTGAAATCGGTTCCACAATTTGTAGATGTAGTTTCTTGCAGATTGGTGAACTTTTGCCCATCTTTACTTTTGAGAAACTCTGAAGATCATATTCTGCCAGCTGTTTCTTTTTAGCACCACTTACTTTTCCAGCTTTTAGTTACACCCGTCCCACCTTTTTGAGATCAAATTCATAATAATTTTCATGAAATACTATGAAATACAACTTTTTTTTGGATCTGGGCATGTACATTAGCGAATGCGACATACACAAACACACAACCACACGCACACGCACAAGCTTTTTAGTCACGGTGTTGATCGTTTGACTTTCAAAGTGACAAGGCTAAAGAAAAAAAACGCTTGCTCCCAGGCTGCTAAGAAATTGGCTCTTTTCCACCTGGTCACCCCTTCTCATTTTCATTCAGCCATCTTCACAGCCTATCAAGTTAAATGTTAAGATGTAATTACCAGTGAACTGAATGAACTATCAAGTCGGAGAACTGCAAAGTTATAGGGACCCAGTGAAAAAAAACAAAAAACCCCCACAGCTGCTTAAAGCTACGACAGGTGTTTTCTCCTGGGCCAAACTGAAATGAACATGGAAATGAATGTTTGAAATGCATTCAGCAGGGAAAGGGAATAGAGAAAGGCGGTATCGAGAGAAAACGGAATAGAGGTAATTATTCTGAAACTCCTTCACCTGTGACAAGAGGTTTAGGCGAATAGAGGTAAAGAGGGACCAGAGGTACGGGGTGGGTGTTAGCATGCACAGAGAAACCAATTGGCATGAGACCCCTCGTGCTGTTCCTTCTGAACTCTACAATGACACAATGAGCCCCTTAACCAGCTCAGTTTTTCTCTGTCTTTCTCCCTCCAGTTGATGACAGCAGTTACCTTTTTTTGTCTTCGTGCCTTTATTTTTATACAGCATACACACATAAAACTTTACGCATTGTGCCTACTGTTTCAAAAAGAGGCTCTCTAAGTAGTGCTGTGTGATTTTGCCAATTTTGGTATTGATCTGATAGCAGGGCCAGTATAGCCGATACCAGCACCAATCGTTTTTACCTTTAACCCTTTCACTCATAGTGGTCACTGCAGTGGACAGCTATTCAAAGGCTGTTGTCTTGTATTTGTTTTAGTGTTGATGGTATACTTGCACATTAACCACTACATTGGACACTGATGTGTCACTCCATGTCCACGGTTATAGTTGTTATATTTGTTACATATATTGTTACATTGTTATAAAATATATTAAAAATATTTTTGTTATGTTATAGTTTTTACACAGTGTATTTATTTGTTAGTCAAAATGTATGTTGTCCACCTAAGTGGACATGTAAAAAACTCTTTGAAAAGTACATGTTTAAAAAAATGAAGTTCAAAAATCTTTTTTCATGCCTAAATATGAATAAAAATACTTCAGAAAAAAATCCAGATTGAGGTTGTGATAATTCATGCATGAAAGGGTTAAAGGCAGCTTATGTAGAAGAGAGACAGCAGGGTGTCGCGATTTATCGGCTAAATGATCATTTATTTGCAAATTCTGAATACTAGTGTTGCTATTGATAGTATCGATATGTGGATCGATCCACCCGCCTCTAACCTGTAAGTTAAAGAAATGAATTGAGAGCAAATGCAAAGCCATTATTGCAAACTGTGAACTCTGCTGTCTTGTAGCGAAGGCAGGTGTAGTTTCCCTTCTCTTGCAATCACTGACTTGTTTTTTTTTACCAGCTCAGCAGCCTTGGTTTCTCTTTATGTGCATGGGTGGACATGCGCTTAAAAAGAGAGAAAGTAAAATGAGATTGTGGAGGGCTAAGGTGAAAGCAACAAACACAGATCAGACTTTGCCGGCTGAGGCAGAGAGTCAGTAAAGAAGCACCATCATTTTTCTTCAATGGCCACTGATCGATAATATCCAGTTCATTCTTCTTTATGAAACGATATCTCAGAAAGAACGGAAGAGTGACAGAATTAGGTAGGTGGAGAGAGTTATGGCCAGAGAGGTGACTGCGGGTTGAACTCGTGACCTATGACGCACGCTTGGAGCCATCTCATTCAATTACAGAGCATATTCTAGCTGCAGTCCAGGAGACAGAGGTAAAGGATCTCCACGTGCTGCACGAGGAACTGACATTTATGTGTTTTGTGTTACGCAGGGTGATGGCGATTTTCTGTTCCGCTCTGACTTCAAAAGAGCGACCAGCTGGGAGGATAAAGTCTCGTGACGATTAAGAATTATATCGCAAGCAAATGCCCTTCCATAAATTTAATCAAGAGATGTTATGGGAAAAATCCTATTACATAGATGCAAAGTGAAAGTCTTAGAGGGGATATTTTTCTTTCACTAATAGAAATGCTGAGGCTTACAATAAGTTGAGTGGATTCATTTTACTGAAATTGTTACCAGTACTGACTTAATTCCATTTACCCCCCAGTCCCTGTGCAATAACCCATGCAGCATAAACCTGATTCTCAGTCCTGCCTAGAAGAGAGTTGCAGATGATGTCATGAGGCCATTATCAGCCAATTACATTACCAGCAATTGCCTCTGATATATTGGCTATTCAGAACAATCACCAACATCCAGTGGGGCCATCAGGAGCAATATGATAAGCTCTGCTCTCTAAATAAATACACACTTTTAAAAAACAGGTCTGAGTGCTTCTGCTGCTCCAGATAGACACACAAACACTTGCAAACACCTCTGCTCTTTCTTTTTTAAAGAAGACAACAAAAAGTTGGTTTACAGTGAGAGGACTATCTGTTGTGAATCCAGAAAGTAGTCTGGACCGTTAATCAAATGCTGCAGCTTGCCAGTTTCCTGGGGTCAGTGTGTGCTATGCACATAAATTACACATCTTGTATCACCACCATATGGAATCTGGTAAAGGAATATAAGGTAAGAACTGAGACAGGCAAAGGAAAGGCAGTAGTAAAGAGTTTCTTTCTTTCTTTCTTTCCCTTTTGGATCAGTTTCAGATGCAGTACACTTGGTAGTAAAAACAACGCTGACTAGTGAGAAGGTCCACCCAGAGAGAGAAACCTGGCCTGCACACTTATATCAAGAGCGCTAACAAAACTCTGCACTTATGTGAATGATCCCATGTTTGTATACGCATGTTCATGCTGCATGACCAAATACTAAGGCGTCAGCTTGAGTGTGACAAAGTGCCTGCAGTAAAGTGTGGGAGCCTGTTTAACAGGGCTTCAAAGGGAGCAGGCTTGTTTAACATTATGAGAATATTTGTCAGGGCCGCACACATCTGGAGATACTCATTTCATCTGACAAGTGTGTGAATAAAGCAAGTATGTGCAGCGATTGTGTAAATACTTGACATTTGTGTTCGACTCTGTTCCCGGCAGTGTTTGGATCTGGCATGTTTCCATTCTTTTATCTTGTTTGTTTCTTTAAAAAATGCTAGCCCCCATCTTTATATTTAAGACTTATGTTACTGGGTGTGTTTATTCCAGTGTTTGTGGGAGGTAGACTGATATATTGTATTGGCAATATGTTTTGGTTTTAGCCTTTTGGTATTAGATGAAAGGTAATCAGCATCACCTCTTGCTTTCCATAACTGGGAACACTATCTGTTTTCTCGGAGAAAAGTTTGAAATTTAACGGGCAATTGAATTTGTGTACGAGTCGCTGAGATTGGGCCTGTTCTAACAAGTAAATATTATGCAATTCAGAAAAGTCAGTGTCTCAAAAAGTATAAACAGTAAATATTACAGATTCACTGGTTACACTATAGTGCCAAAAGTATTCACTCATCCATCCAAATCATTGAATTCAGGTGTTGCAATCACGTTCATGGCCCCAGGTGTATAAAATCAAGGCATGCAGGCTGCTTCTACAAACATTTGTGATAGAATGAGTCACTCGCAGGAGCTCTGTGAATTCCAGTGTGGCACCGTGATAGGATGCCACCTGTGCAACAAGCGTAGCTGTTTCACCACTACTAAATATTGCACAGTCAACTGTTAGTGGTATTATAACAAAGTGAAAGCGATTGGGAACGACAGCAACTCAGCCACCAAGTAGTAGGTCACATAAAATCAGAGCGTATAGTGCACAGAGCTCGCCGACTGTCTGTAGAGTCAGTTGCTACAGACCTCCAAACTTCATGCAGGCTTCAGATTAGCTCAAGAACACTGCGTAGAGAGCTTCATAGAATGAGTTTCCATGGCTGAGCAGCCTTACATCAGTAAGCACAATGCAATGCGTTGCATCGGTGTTATGCATGCCACCATTAGACTCTAGAGCAGTGGAGACGTGTTCTTTTGATTAAAGAATAACACTTCTCTGTCTGGCAATCTGATGGATGAGTCTGAGTTTGGCGGTTGCTAGGTGAATGCTGCTTTTCTAACGACATTTTGCCAAGTTTAAAGACTAGTGGAGGGCTATGCTGTGGGGTTGTTTCTCAGGAGTTGAGCTCACTCCCTTAGTTCTAGTGAAAGAAACTCTTAATGCTTCAGCATGCCAAGACATTTTGCGCAATTTCATGTTCCCATGTTTGTGGGGAAAGTTTAGGGATGGTCCCTTCCTGTTCCAACATGACTGCGCACCAGTGGACAAAGCAAGGTCCATAGAGAGATGAGGGAGTTTGTGTGGAAGAACTTGACTGGCCTGCACAGACTCCTGACTTCAACCCGACAGAACACTTTTAGGATGAATTAGAGCAATTAAGCATTCTCGTCCAACATCAGTGTCTGACCTCACAAATGGTCTTCTGGAAGAATGATCAAAAGTTCCTATAAACACTCCTAAACCGTGTGGAAAGCCTTCCCAGAAGAGCTGAAACTCTTATAGCTGTAAAGAGTGGGCCGACATGATATTAAACTCTACGGATTAAGAATGGGAGGTCACTCTATTTCATATTCATGTGAAGGCATGCAAGCAAACCCTTTTGACAATATAGTGTATTTTTTTTTAAGTTTCTAGCTAGAGCAGCACAGGAAAGCTGTAAGACGATGGATAGAGAGTAAATTTGAAAATGAACTCTGGTATGTGTGAGGATAAAATAAATAAAATAAATGCTTATTATGAGTTTTGCTGTTTTGGTGTCCCACAGTGGTCATAATGCTGTGTTTGGGAGTTTTTCTTCCTGAAAGGAAGCAGAATAAAATAATGAGGAAACAGTAATGTGTGCGGGGGAATAAATATGGTCTTTAAAGTCCTAAAACTCCTTGAACTTTCAAAGTCCATATGACCTGAACATGCAGTCGGTCCAGCTCTCTCAGAGAGACGGGCAGTTTTTTTTTCATGAGAAAAAAGCTTCCTTAATGAACCTCCCGGTACCCGCTGAAATCTCAGAACTGCCTTGAACTTCACAAAGGGCCGTCTGCCATTCCCCTGTGCCAGCAACTGTACGCTGTGGTGCGCCGTCCAGGAGAGAAAGAAGAGAGAAATAAGAAGCAGTTACTGTCAGGGGGTAGAGAGCGGGGGGGACTTAAGACGGGATAGTAAAAAAGAAAAAGACAGGAATGCAGTGGAAAGATGAAGAGAAGAAGAACAAGAAGAAGCAGAGAGAGAGCTGGAGGGTGCAACACTGCGAGACAGAAAAGATGACGGGGGTAGAAGAAGAAGGATGGTTTGTTCTTTTTTCCCCCTCTTCTCTCTGTGTTGCTGCATCTCCCAAGAGCAACACGGACTGCTGTCTAGCCAGAATGAAGATGCTCTTAATCCTGCTTTACTCATGTCTGCTGTAGCCAACTCCACTGATTCATGTACATGCAGGGAAACAGACTCAGACAAGCATCTTTACAAGGAGGTATACACGCGAGGCAGTGCACACATACTCAGGTACGATGAGCCAACCCAGACTCAGACATGCGGGCTCATATTCAGATGAAAAGTTCAGACAAAGAGAAAAGCCAGTGTATGTGTAGAGGGGGTCATCTACTAACCAGAAGGGTGGTAGTTCAATCCCCGGCTCCTCAAGCAAGATAACGAACCCTGCGCTCCTCTTAATGCATCACATCAGAATGTGAGCACGTTAAATACTGGAAGAAACTAAGGTCAGAGTATGTTACCAATAAGTCGTCTAGAAAACCCAGTGTGATAAAGTCATAAGGTGCTAACACCAGGATCTATATACATATTATCACCCAGCCCACGTGTGAAGTTCAGTAGAAGGCAGTTAAGACTTATATTTTACTATGTCAGGCCGCGAGTGGAAAAAGCCGAATAAAAAGTAAATTCCTTTCACGCAGCACACCTGCTGCAGCGGGAAAGTGGGGTATTACACACCGTGCAGCTCGCTAATCCATGATGGGATAAGAGAGACGCCGCTTGGCACGTGTATAAAAATTCAACATCTGACAATGTGTTATGGGCTGTCTGTAGCATGTCTAACATGGCTAGAACTGAGTGACTCATAGAAGATACAGATACATTACTCAGACACCAAAGGGTGAAGGGGCATGGAGATGCTGCAGCACAGATGTCCACCTCTGCCAGCCTTGTGAGGAGGACCAGGGATGGTGAATAAGACTCGCGTTGAGAGCTTGGCCTCTGCTACACAGTCAGCTCGTGTGAGAGTATCACACATCCAGCAAGGGATACGATTCAACGTGAATCCAGATGCAAATGTTAAGAGACTAGTGCATCTTCTCCTCACATGGACTGATTGACTGGCTGCAGCAGAGTGCAGGTGATGGAGGTGATATATACTGGAGCGTGCAAAAGGAAACATTCAGGACAGCACGGATAGTGGCGGATAAATCCGGTGGTTACAAATTCACATGTGACACAGTGCCGAGTCTCTATGCTTTCATATGCAAACGTACACATTTACACAGCAATTATGCACGCGCGTATTCAGGATCACAAGAGACTGCTCTATATATACACAACAGGTGCACAAACATGCCAGCCTACATGCACACTTGCCAAGGAGCAAAACACTCGGAAAAAGACAGATCTGCATGCACACAACAGCCAGGTGTGTGAATTAAAACCCATCTGATTCCATTAGGCTGATCGGTTCAATAGTGCTGATTACCTCTGATTGGGTATCACAACATTGGCAGTAGGGGAAGAACAACTGCTTCCCCTGGACATACGACGCTGCCGACCATTCAATCGCAATTATATCCACCATATTAGCAGATTAGCAGACAAGCTGACCCCAACGTGGAACCGAGCCAAGAGAGAGCCCAGGCGAGCTAGAAAGGCAGGTGTTATAACTCCCCCCACACACCCTCCACCCACACATGCTGCCGGCTTACAGCTGCAGCAGTGGCGCACCATGCATTAACTCATTAATGATACATGGCAGAGGGGCCCCAGCTCCCTTTAGCAACTAGCAGTGATGTGTGTCGACAGCCCATGGTCCGTTCTCAAAAACTCAACATTTTTTGACTATTTAGACAAATACATACCCCCAATCCATGCACCCCTCTTTCCAGAATTCATCAATTGACAGCTGAGGGTCATTTATATCACCAAATCTACTTTTGCTTTGCTTTTACTTTAAAAAAAAAAACAATATGCTGAGGCAAATAGCAAAGCTGAAGCCAGTTTTGTCAAGACGTGACATGGAGAAGGTAATACATGCCTTTATTTCAACTCGGCTTGACTACTGTAATGCACTTTATGTTGGAGTCAGCCAAGGGTCTCTTGCTCGTCTTCAGCTCGTTCAAAATGCTGCTGCCCACCTCTTAACTGGTACCCACAGGCATGAACATGTAACACCTATCCTGTCTTCTCTTCATTGGCTTCCTGTTCATGACAGAATTAATTTCAAAGTCCTAACACTGGTTTATAAATGCCTTAATGGTCTTGCTCCCCCATACCTTTCCGAGTTACTTCAGCCTTATATTCCTTCACGGACCCTCAGATCAGCTGACCAGCTGCTGTTGGTTGTCCCAAAATCAAGGCTCAAACGTAGAGGAGAACGGGCCTTTTCAATTATGGCCCCAAAACTTTGGAATATGCTGCCTTTAAATATTAGACGGGCATCTTCGTTTCCTGTTTTTAAAACGCTTTTGAAAACACACCTTTTTTAATTAGCGTTCAGACGTGAGTTGATATGTTTTTTTATGCGTTTTATTATGTTTTATGTGAGTGTCAGTGGTTTTATCTTGTGTTTTACCCTTTGTTTCTGTACAGCACTTTGGGCAAACCTTTTGTTTTTAAATGTGCTATATAAATAAATTGGATTTGGATTTGGAATATTTAAACCATTCCTGTTTGGAAGTTCAAATGCATAGAGTTACTATTAATGAAGCAACAGCACTTTTCCCACTACGGTGCATGCAGCTTAAATAATTTTCTTGCTGCTCTGAGTCAGATACAATGAGCGGTGGATAGTTTCATCACTAAAGTGCACTGGTGGCCATTATGTTTCCAGAAATTACCTTTGCCTTCATTATTACAAATGTAGTCATCTCATTGCAGTCAAGCTTTGCTTACAAAAACATTAGACGTAATATTTTGGGCATGTATACTGTTACAATTGTGAATGGGCTGCATATCTCACTATAATCGTGTGTCCCATTCAACCTCCTCTTTCAAATCTTCTCATTTGTCTCTTTAATCTTCTCTACCCACCTTCTGGTGCACCCGGGACTGTGACACTCCACAAAAGCTTGGTGTAGAGAATAATGGAGTGTACATACATCAGTGTAATGACAACTCTATCCAGCTTTTTAAAAATGCATTTTAATCCTTCTTCTGTTTTTTTAAAATAAAGTCCTGAAAAACAGTCCAACCTTACAAGGAAACCAACAATACTGTTTGAGAGGGTTATAATGATCAGTTTTTCTATAACTGACAACCTCACTGTTTATCTCTCTTTAAAAAAAAAAGCCAATCACATATCAAATAGAACGAGCCTTGTCAGCCTTATAACCATAGTAATAGAAGAGAAACTTCTAGCATGCTCTTGATAATGTGAAACTGTCTACTCTAAAGTTTTTTTTGTAAATGATAACATCCAAATCTGGGACTCAAACCCTAATCTTATAAGTTAAAGTGAAATGTTTGATTCTTGCCTCCATCTCTCTGGATATGAAGATAGTATTATCAAAAAATGTGAATGCTTTATGTGTAAACCACTCTGGGCTTTGGCTCATGTTTGTGGTGGGGTGGCTGACTAGATGATGACTACATGAACCAAGTGTTAAACAGCTTAACCTTACTCAAGGGATGAATCAGTGTTGTGTCTACATGGAACAAAGAACCAATTATGCCTTTAGGATCTTTCTTACTAGGAGATTGCAGCAAAAACATAAAATTTGTTCCAATTTCTTTAGCTTAGTTAAAACAGAATAGTCTTTCTGTACCAACAAGATGATTCCCAAAAGGGAAGAAGCCGAAAACGTCAGCATGATGTGCAGTGTGTTTATAAAATATCTGACCAAACTGGATAAGTGAAGGAACAAAAGAAGAAGTGGTAGGCCTGAAAAACTATCCACATCATCCGAATGACGTGTATTTAAGAAACCGGGGGGGAAAAATCCAGCAAAAACCTGACTCGGCATCTGAGAGATGCATCCGGCCCTTCAGCTGATCCATCTATTGTTCTCTGAAATGGTCTCAGTGGAAGGGTGGTTGTCAAGAAGTCATTCTTATGGAAGGGAAAAGGATAGAAAGGGCTGGGGAACTTAAAATTACATAAAAACTGGACTGAAAATGAGTGGTAAATGGACTGAGGGAGTCATTAATCCGCAATGGAAATTTCTGGTTCAAATCACCATGAGTATACAAGTAGGAGGTCTGGAATACAGCCAACTGTAAAACACGGTTGAGGCCCTGTCATGGTTTGCATTTCAGCCAGTGGTGTTTGGGATTTATCCAACTCTGAACACGGTTTTGATCCACCGTGCAACACCATATTGAAGGCATCTGATTAGCAACAGCTTCCTTTTTCATCATGACAATGATGCATATGTGTATGTACAAAGTATCAGTAAAGCCATCCCAACATTATCAGTCATGGATTGGCCTCACCAGAGCCAAGAACTCAAGTAATGTGTGTAATGTGTCATCTTGACAGAGAATGGAACAAAAGGCAGCCAGCATCTAAAGAAGAGCTTCGAGGGTCCTTCAACAAGCCTGGAGAACTATTCCTGAACACTACTCAAAGAAATTATAAAAAAGCTTGCCTAAGAGAGTTCAGAGTGTGTTGAAGGATAAAGTTGCACATACAAAATATTGACCGTTAAGCTTTTCAGTATTGGAGAAACTCTGTTTTTCTCTTATAGACTGTGTTTCTAAAAAAATAAATAAATAAATAATAATAATCAAGAAATGATGGGTGGCTCAAGACTTTTGCACAAATGCTTACCTATAAAAAATAAAGAGACACACAAAATCAAAGAAATCAAAACATCTGTTAGAATTTCTTTGAGTATTACGCTTTTATATATATGACTAGTTTAAAACTTGCCTTTTACAATTTGTAGTTTCTTACTAATCAGGGTTTTCTTTTGTAACCACACTGCCCCCTTAACTGCTTGGAGCAGTCGTAAAAACTGTAATATATTGTGATGTGTTAATGATGAGAGAGATTATGGTTTAATTCTTCCTCTAAGAGACCTGCAAGTGAGTAATTTAGATGTTTCCCCTGTGTTTACCAGGTTTCTTTGGAAGCCCGCAAAGTCAAGTAATTAAGTTGTCTCTGATTAATTAAGTGACTATCTATTCTCATTCTTCCCATAACACCACAACAATATGTTGAGATTCCCCAAGTGAAACGCCTGATAGGGAAAATAACATAATCAGCGGGTGCAATTTACTATGGGAGTGTCGGTAAGGAAACTCGGGGTAACGTGGATTTAAATGGTTTCTTTTCTCTATTAATATTCATTGCATTTTCATAAAGGGGTCTTAATTAACACACATTTCTTCACATTAACTAAGGCTTCTTCAGACTATGGACAGTGTGATTCAATTCTTCTTTGATAAATAATAGTTAAAAATGTGTACTAAACCATGCTGAAATATGTCGGTATAGACAAGTTTTTTTTCCATTCATAGGGATAAAACAGGAAAAAATGCATTTGTAAAAGTATTTGGGATTTAGTTTTAGTTAACAATGACAAGTGGTGGAAGAATATTTTGATGAATATTTGATGAAAACATCTCATTACACATAAAACTGTCAAAGTATCAAAAGTAAAAATAATAATTCTGCATTATTCTTCTGTGGTAAATGGATTATTATCACTCCTGCACATGTTTAGTCGAGCCAGCTTTATTTATAAAGCACTTTAAAGCAGCAAGTACTGACCAAGGTGCTTAAGGGTACAAGCTGGAGGAGGTGGCTGGGGAGAGGGAGGTCTGGGCTTCTCTGCTTACAGGCTGCTGCCCCCGCGACCCAGCCCCGGAGAAGTGGAAGTAGATGGATGGATGGATATAAAAATAATGATAGATTAAATTATAAATGAAAATATGAATGGAATATTGGGTGTTTGTAAAACAGGTAGTCAAACAGTTATATTCAGTCAACCAATTTTTAATAGATGCTAGTCTGAAAGCGCTGCCTGTTTTACCAAGCCAGACATGGTTGGAGCTTTTCGTACTAGAAGAGATATTTACAACTTTTTCACATGCCATCATCTTTACATCACACATGTTGACTAAGGTGGTTAGTCAGAGCAAACTCATCTGCTACAATGAGGAATCACTGAAGTGCGTTTAAGTACTAGTGCTAGCTTTGTGCAGATCGTAACTAATCTCAGAGCAGAGAGAGCTGAGCCAGTGGCAGCTTGCCTTATGCGCTGATCACCCATGTTTATTGTGAAATACCAGTTTGAATGACCACGGCAGACCCGACAGCATGAACATGCTTTGCATCCTTTATTTACGCACACAGTTGCTCGACACTCACAACAGGCTGCAGCTCTGACGCTGCCAGCCACACATATCAACAACCCCAATCACAGGATCCAGTGCAATACTTGGCATGATTGCGGATGCCGTGCAGGTGCGTCAACCTTCCCTGCATGGCACTGCAGGCCACGCCCCGCCACAACCAGCAGTTTATCCACCACAATGTGCATGTGGAAGCCACCAGAAAGAAGCTGTTGGCCTCTCAACTTGCCCAACTCTCAACTTGTCACAAGACATTGTTAAGGGGAGGTGGACACGCCCATAAAACGGAGACAGCTAAAGTTTCCTATGACCACTAAACAAGTGGAGCTTTCAGAGACAACAGCCTACTGAGGCCAGGAGATGGCAGTCATGTAAAAAGTGAATGCAAACAGGCATAGAAATTAATTAATTACATTTTAATTGCCTTTGACAAGGAGAACCATTAATTAAGCCCAGACATTTTCTTCACTTCCTTCCATTTGGGCTGGCCTCCTAAACGATCAGATTTTCCCTGTTTTGGTCAGCCATTGGGACTCTGTCTGAGATCCACAGGGTACTATTAGAATACATTTCAAAAGAATATCACAACCTCTAAGCAGAGTCTCAAATCACATGCCAAAATGTAATATACTGTCTTGCCAAAGAAAAGCACAAGAGTGTAACATGAAAGAGAGAAAGACATCCTGTGGCTTTCATGTATTAAATTCCTATTGTTAAAATCCAACACGGTATCTAAGGGATGTTTAATATAATGTGTTTGATCGAAAGGACATGTAAGCTAATGATGTAAGAAAACCATGGTACATCTGGTAGTTTTAAGGATGAGAGCGCTGGATGTAGTTGCAAGCATTTAAGAAAATAGTGGCTAAGTCTGTATTTGCTGACCATTTAAAAGAGATCTTGTGTAGTGGGCTTTTCTTTTCTTTTCTTTTGTATTTCTCATCATGTATGATCTCAGGTAGCAAGTTAAGTTTTGTGATTTGAATTAGCGCTTTGATAACTCCTTGTCAAGAATCTACTGGGTGCACACAAGGTTGCTAGAATTCAATCTTATCTCGTTTGATGAAACTGTAAGAAACCCTCCACTAAATTCTCTTTCTTTTTATGACCTTTTCTTAGGGGAGTCTATCAGTGTTGGCTCTGTGTGACTTCTCAGCCTGGCATTATCCCTGCCAGTTTCACGGATCACAGCGTCTCGACAGACATAAAAAAATAAAATAAAATAACACTATGAGATGAAGCATGCTGCCACCAGCATTACAGTAAAATGAAGTGAATCAAAGTGGCTGGACATAACTTGCCATAAAGACAGGGAATTATTTAGATGTCACAAATTAGATGGGAACCATGACTGCTCAGGATTTGAATGATAATGTTGCAGATCCACATTAATCATGCATAGAAATCTAATAGCTGATAAACCACAGGAGTACTTTTGTGCTGACCACATCCGAACGTACTCTAGTGAAAGCTGCTAAATTACAGTATCACTCATCACCAAAAAACACAGTGTCAATAAACTCAGCCTAAGAAAAATCCACTCCTCTGGAGTTCTTCTCTCCCCAGTAACGCCACCACATAGACCCTTTTAGATTAGAAATGAAAGTGGGTGCAGTGAAGCATCTCGGAAGGAGGAAGCCTTTGGCTGGGCACAAATCCCAGCCTGGATCCTTCAAAAGCCTGCTGCCATGAAAGATGTCGGCTGCCTTTATAGATGCCCATGCTGAGCTGATGGGGCCTGACGCAGGGTTGGCTGCTGAACATCACCCAACTTACTCGCCTCCCCGACACCCGCTAACCTCCAAAAAAACCCAGTTAGGTAAGGGAGCCCTGTTTGGAGCCAATATGGCTGATGTGTGAAAGGAGCCAGATGCCTTAGCAGAAAGAAGCATTGCATTGCTGAACTGTGCCCGCTCCGTTCACATACTGGGGGATCGACAGGAGGGGATCGCTGGGGGCAGCCAAGATCCCAGGTGACAGGCGTGTGGGACAATGTCCCAGTGGTGAGTTCATAAAAGACGATGGGTTGTTTTGTGATTGCTGCCGACCCCAGGACATGAATGTAATTAGAGCACAGCTGAAAGGTCATGGCTGTACTTTTAAGTGCCACTAAACACTGAAAGGGCCTAATGTACCATTGAGGAAGAGATTGACTGGTTCCCCGTCCTCCCCTCTCACCCCTCACATCAGGGGAACCACTAAATGTGCAGAGGTCTTTGTTGGCCTGTCACAACACGGGTCGAGGAGAAAAATATTTGTGTTGAAAACACGTCTCTGGGGTACAAAGGCATAATCGCAGATGGTATTCATTATTTATTTATTTCATTTTACGAGGAAACTTTTATAACACCAGACATTCGCACAGTAACTACAGCTTTTACAAATTCCTTTTGTTTGGATGTTGTGTGCATGTGCCTGCCTGGCAACACAGCTTGTTGTTGCTGACTCTCCAGTTAGCAGTTGACAAAAACAACAATACTGTGTCATAATTTAACTACTGGGGTACCTGCTTCTGTTCTAATTATACAACTCTAAACCATTGGGGAAATACTTGTGTGCCCTGTGTAATTTTCATTAAAGACTGTGTCAGCTTCATGCATTTACGTCAACTGTCACCTTTCCATGTAAACAATGCGCATTTTATCCCTCGTACAGGCTGTCGGCGGACCCTGCCAGGCAAGCAGCTTTGTTCTTCTTCACTGTGTAATGCACCAGATTTTTTTCCCATACAGCAGATCCATCTGGTCTGTAGAGGCACCGGGCAGAGCTGTATTTGCTTTACTGTCCTGGAACAACGGCTGGTCTGCTAGCTCATCACACCCTTTATCGCTGAGGTAACCTTAGAGGCGTCCGTGAAAGCGATCAGTCATGTTCTTTGACATGAGGCTTATTGTCACCGCAGGAAGAGAAATGTAGCTCTCCACTGGACAGCTTTTCATTGACTGCAACAATCTGGATCCTGCCGTGTACAGCTCGACCCTCGATAACCAATTGTGAATACTCATAAGTCTTGCTCAACGGTAGTGGCCCGTCAGAGGAGTGTGTTGCTTCTCTTCTTTTGTGTGTGTGTGCACGTGTGTGTGTATTTTTTTCACCTTCCATCTTTTCCCGAGGCTATATTGAATTATGTCTCTGTCAGTCCCTAAGCCCCCTATATTTCCTCTACTGTGCAGAAGCCCTAGATTCAGTATCAAATTCTCTTCATGCTGGCACTTTGTGCATCCCCCTGGCCCCTCAGATCTTTATCCCAGCATCCTCTTCCCTGGCCTGTAGACAATGCTGAATTCATGCTAGAGTGAGGTTTTAAAGAATTTCACCACAGATAGGACATGCAGAGGTCTGCATGAACCCTGAACACACAATCAATCAGACTTTTAAAGCTGCTGGGGTTAAATTGGCCTACTGTGCCATTCTAGCTCAAAAGTGCTCTGCATTATGCAACAGCCAAAAAGCAAAAGGTATGCTTTATTTCCTTACCCAGTTAGCTTATTTAAAAACTATTTGCCTGCACTTGGGATTGACTTTAATTACTGAAAAAGCTAATTAGCCCTGTAAATGTGTGTATTACCAACCATGCACCGAGGAACTGGATTTTGAATTACACAGTCAATCTGATAGACAGAATGGAGGCAGACAGAATGGTTCTATAGATCCCACTCTTGCATTGCTCCACAGACCCCTGTCTGAGGCATCAATGGCAGAGTAGCGGGGAAAAGGGACCTGATTGCTCCATTTTCTCAAATGAGGCAATTAGGAGGGCAGGCTGAATGGAGATCAGGCTCAGCTTCACTGTGCCACAAGGAAAGGAGTGAGACAAAGAGAATCAAGGAGAGTAGAATGGCTGTTTGAGTCTCCATTGATTCTTTTAGCCCAGAAGCATCAAGAGCTCCTGTGAAAATTGATCCAGGCAGGGAACCACCTTTCATATCGATAAAGATAAACCAGGAGACTCCCCAACACCCGAAGTACTCAATATGGAAAAATAGCTGAAGTTGTGAAGACAGTCTGGCTGCAAGTGCAGCCATACAGCCCAGTGAGGAACACAGTGACAAAAGGCAGGGGTTTGAGACCAGACTGTGTCCTTTGGGGAGTTTGCTTTTACTGCAAGGTCAGCCTCTCAAGTGCTTGATAAAACTGAACAAATCAAAGCACTACATCTGAGAGTAATCTCTGGGAAGAAAAAAAGGGTCTCGGCAGCCCACACTGACAAGATGGATGATCAGAGATGTAGGAGCTCACATTAATGCTTCTAATTAACAGAGAACATATTTCAAACTACAAACGAATGTATGCGTGCCTGAAATTCAAAAATGGATGCTACTCTAGCACAAGAAGAGGCATTATACTACTGGAGAGAAAGGATGTAGATTGCAGTTGCACTTTGAGGAATGCAAATGTCATTTATTCAGTTCACTTTGGTTCAATTCCATTTTTCTATATAGCGCCAAAACACAACAACAGTTGTGTCTTGGTGCTTTATATTGTACAGTAGGAACCCTACAATAATACAGAGAAAACCCCAGCAATCAAACAACCCCCTGTGAGCAAGTGCTAGGTGACAGTGGGAAGGAAAAACTCCCTTTTAACAGGAAGAAAACTGTGGTACAGCCAGGCTCAGGGAGGGGTGGTCATCTGCTGCGACCGCTGGGGGGGATGGGGGGAAGACAGGAAACGAAATATACTATGGGAGAGAGCCAGAGATTATTAATAAGTAATGATTAAATGCAGAGTGGTGTATAAACACAAAGAGAGTGAAAAGAGATGAGTGAACAGCGCAGCATGGGAAGCCCCCAGCAGCCTAGGCCTATTGCAGTATAACAAAGAGAGGTTCCAGGGTCACCTTGTCCATCCGTAATTGTATGCTTTATCAAAAAGTAACGTTATAAGCCTAATCTCAAAAGTAGAGAGGGCGTCTGTCTCCTGAACTGGAAGCTGTTTCAACAAAAGAGGGCCCGAAAGCTGAAGGCTCCACCTCCCATTCTACTTTTAAATACTCCAGGAACAACAAGTAAGCCTGCAGTGTGAGAGCGAAGTGCTCGATTGGTGTGATACAGTACCATGAGGTCTCTAAGATAAGATGGGGCCTGATTATACAAGACGTTGTATGTGAGGAGAAGGACTTTAAATACAATTCTGAATTTAACAAGGAGCCAGTCACGAGAAGCCAGTTTGGGAAAGATTTCTAGTCCCTGTCAGTACTCTCACTGCAGCATTTTGAATCAACTGAAGGCTTTTCAGGGAGTTTTTAGACCAACCTGATAATAATGAATTACAATAGTCCAGCCTAGAAGTATTACATGCACGAAGCACATTTTTCAGCATCAGCCTGAGAGTTATGAAGAGAACATATCCTAGTCAAGGCCAAGATTTCTCACAGTGTTACTGGAGGCCAGGTAATGCCATCCAGAGTAAGCATCTGGTTAAGATGTTTTGAGTACAATAACCTCAGTTTTATATGGATTTAGAATCAGGAAATTAAAGGTCACACAGACCGTAATGCGTTTAAGACATTCCTGGAGTTTCACTAATTGGTGTGTCAATTTCTACAGTGATGCAACAAAGCTTATATTTTATTATAAAGTTTGCACAGCTAGTAAGCTTGAACTTCTTTTACAAATGAAATGAGAAGCTCTAATACATTTTGAAAAATGTTAACAATTGTCTATTATGGATATCGCAATTGTGGTACAGTGCTGTGCCACTATTACTGTGCAGTGATAGAGAGGAGGACTCACGAGTGACCACTCTGTAAGAAATCATTTTAATAGATAAGTGAAGTCTTACTGCTCACCTGTTTAAGGTAAAGAAAAGTACAGATTGGTACCTCCCACTAGATCCTGATATATCATGTCTCTGTGTAGGGGACACATAAGCATGAGACATGACTAACAAAGTTGCAGCAGTTGTGTTGTGTGTTAGAGTCTGCCACTTAGGTGATGCTCAAGTAGATGGTGCAGATACTTGACCAACCCAGAAAAAAAGACTCCTATGAACAGTTAAACAAGCACTATTAGATTTCATTATGATGACCCCTGCTGAGACTGTGATGTTTATTTGATGAGTGTTGGAAAAAATCCAGATGTCCAGGCTTTGTCGAGCCTGCAGAACAATCCTACGAACCTATGAAACAGTAGTCAGGTTTTGATCCATCATGCAATAACATCTGGGAAGCATCTGATTGGCAAAGGCTTCGTTTTTCAGCACAGCAATGACAAAAGAGTTCAGTTCGTGTTGAAGAATGAAGGTGGCCATACCAAATATTGATTTTCAAGCTTAAAGTTTAAATTGCTGTATGTATTTTCCATCTTCCTGGGAAAATATAATAAGACTTTTGCACAGTACTCTATAATAATCAGTACTGTGGTGACTCACCCTTGCTGTTTTTATTGCACTTTTTTTTCACAGCCATTTAAGTAACACCTGTATGATTTCTTTAAAGAAACACACAGCTGCCACTTTAAATATTTACATTTTGTGTCTATTATACTTGTGTGAATGAGGGCAATAGTTCAGCAGCTGCCAATAAATCCGTCTTTTGCACACATTTTGGTTTCTATTCCTGCCTACATCATTTTGAAAATTCATAAGAACCAAAAATGACAAAACCCCCAAAAGCAAAATTCTTTTTGTTACAATGTAATACTACAGGAAAAAGTATCAGATCAGGCTTCACTTCCAGCCCACTCTTTTACTTCTACATGCAAATGAAAAATGTGATCAAATCCTGAATAACACTTCACTGCGTATGTACGAGCAGAGGTTATTTCAGCAACATTTGGTCTGTAATGGGTCTACACAGCATTCACAACGGAATGAGAAATAAGAGCACAGCCGTAACATTTATCTATGAAATTATGGCAAACACCGTGCTGACTATAGAAGCATACATGCATGCAGGCACATCAGAGCTGGCTGTGAAACATGTCACCAAATACCTGTTTTAGTGAAAGACACAAATTTTCTCCCACCACAGCTCCTCGGTGTTTGATGTGGGTTTTTTTTAATGATATCAAATTTGGTTTACAGTGTATTTAATTTGTTCATGTGTTTAGTGATTTTTCTTTTCTGAGCTGCTTGGCTGTGTGAATGCAGCTGTAAAGGGTTTTTATTCTTCTTAATGCACTAAGTAATCTTTAGCAAAACGCTGCTACAATTAACCTTGGTTGGCAGTTTGAAATAGATTTCAAATACAGCAAACCCCTCGTAGCTTTTCAGCCAAATTCTTAGCTTGTCAAGGAAATGAGAACAGCCCCCTCCCACCACCTTATATTAAACACACACCAAACCTCTAATAGATCATATAAATCTTTACATTGAAACGAGTACCTGATAGCCCAAATAATATATGTAATAAAAGTCACCTCGTTCATAGTGTCTTTTCACTTTGTTCTGCAGTTGTGTACGTGCAGTACTGTGCAGTGTCCTGGAGAATTAGAGTACAGTTTCCAGTGTGTGAAATGTACACTCCATCATAAAATTAACACTAGGATAAACAGCCAGGCTAACGCTGCGCCCGGGGAACTGATTCTGTTATCTCTTAGTCAATAGAGAGAAAGCATCAGTAAAATATATTACAGTCACAGGGTACCAGATTACCAACCTGAGTTTTATAAGAAACCGCTCACATGAGTTGTCACACTCATGGCAGCCTACACTAAAATGGTTATAAAATTGTTATCAGTGTATATAGTTTTTTGGTAACAGCATTAAATCTCTTCGCTGCAGCTCAAGGTTTCACATTGGCTAAGAATAAAAACCTTCAACAAACTGTGTCCAAAGGGACAAAAGAAGAATCTGAGGGAAAAGTAATAATCTGTACTAAAAAAGTAAAAAAAAGAAAAAAAAAGTTGAAAATTATGATATTTTTCAAGGAAGGGGAGGTTAGGTTCTAACAAACAAAACCAGTGACCCAGTAGTTCTAACAGTGGTTTATTTAAATGTTGAGCATTTTTAACTGTGTTGCTAATGTTGAGGACAGTCCAGAGTTATAAGGATGTGTGAATGGCTCAGCTGAGATCAGGACTTCTAAATAATGGTCAGTGAATTTAAGATGTACAGGAGCCTATCTGCTACACCACAGTTGCCTTCTTTCCATTTCTGAGGATAAGGATGTTTTTATTATTATTTAACAAAAGAAAAGAAGTGAGGCACTCTTATCCTGTCATATAATAGTAAAACTGAGAACAAAACACAATGCAACATGTATCCGACCATATCACCTATATACAAGATGAATTACGATATGTGGAACTACTTAACTGTGCTCACTGTTGAGGTTGTTACGTGTTACTTTTTATCATTTTATCAAACAGAATGCAGTGAAATATTTAATTACTCTTCAGAAAAAGTAACTACTCACAGTTTAATTTTGAGTTACTCTGTCACATGACATGAAATGTACTTAAATGGTAAATGGCCTGTATTTATATAGCGCTTTACTAGTCCCTAAGGACCCCAAAGCGCTTTACATATCCAGACATCCACCCATTCACACACACATTCACACACTGGTGATAACAAGCTACATTGTAGCCACAGCCACCCTGGGGCGCACTGACAGAGGCGAGGCTGCCGAACACTGGCGCCACCGGGCCCTCTGACCACCACCAGTAGGCAACGGGTCAAGTGTCTTGCCCAAGGACACAACGACCGAGACTGTCCAAGCCGGGGCTCGAACCGGCAACCTTCCGATTACAAGGCGAACTCCCAACTCTTGAGCCACGATCGCCCCTAACTATTTATTAGTATTTTAATCAAAATAAAAAACCTTACTCCGTGCAATACTGTACTAACTGCCACTCAAAATTTTGTACTGTTCAGTTTGTACTGCTGCTCACGCCTGCCACTTTATCTCATGTGCAATATCCCATTTGCCCCCCCCCAAAGTACATGTCAGCGGTCACATTCCTATTTAAGATTTCTTTATCTATTTACAAGTGTGTGTATATATGTATATATAGTCTGTTAACGTTTTTTACTATATTTTATAAATATTTTGCTCTTTTTTTTAACTGTTCTATACTGCTGAGTGACTGTCTTCAGCTCGTCAAATACATTTCATTGCAATGTTGACCCTGTGCTAACTTGCATATGGCAAATATAACTGAAACTGAACTATTTAAACTGAAATCAGCTGATTGCAGATCAAGTCATGCAGATAACTGGGGCGCATTTGTCACCCAAGTAACACCATAAAAGTAATTGTAAAGTTATTACTGGATTTATTACAACAAAATGTTGCATGACTAAAATGTGATGCAAAAAATGTAAAAACATACATAAAAATGTTATCTGATTACAGTAATGCATTACTTTGGTGCATGTTACACCCAACACTAAATTATCCTGCTAAAACTAACATGAGGAACAATATTGATTTAGATACTTATACAAGACATTAACATCAAAATGCTGCTTTATTATTATTATATTATACATTATATTTAATGTTGGCATCATTTTCTTCAATTGTTACTGATTTATGTTTCTATTTCCAATCACCAAGTGGTGCCATTGTTTAGATTTAACATTGAAAACCTGGAATTATGGGCGGCAAAGTACATAAGCCTCAGAAGTAACAGTTTATTTTGTTGCATGCATGTCTCTTCGTGTTATGCTCTTGTACAATTCTTACAATTCTTAAACTGAACTGTTGTTCAGATGTTTAAAATGTATCTTTGATTACAGACAGACTGACCTTTCTTTGGAAAACTTTGTCCTTGTAAGTCTCTTCTACAAATACAACCATAGTCGCCTGGACTCAGGCTTAGACATGATTTCAATAGGCTATCATTTGTATTCCTATACAAAAACAATCTCTGAGCAGCAAGGCCTGCAGCAAAAGCAAGATATTTCGGGGGAGCTTCAATGAAATCAGTCACTGACAGCTCTTATGTTCACTCACAGGCACAAAAGTGTACCACAAAATTAGACAAAAGCTGTTTTCTAATGTCATAACCTTGCCTTTAGGCTGTTGCTTGATTGGGAATAGTGTTTTATGAATCCTCTTTTATGACTCTGCCTTTCAGGAGTGATCCAGTCAGACAAGACATTTGGCTTGGAAAAAATAAGAAATAGAAAAACTTCATGTGCCCAACACAGGGGTCATTTCAAGACTGCAGAGGGCATTGGGAGTAATACAACCCAATGAAGCAAGTTGCTCAAGCGAGTCCAGTCTGCCTTGACTACAGATGGGCCAATTAGGAGATGATGAAAAGCTCTGGGAAGGCGGGCCTAAACTCTGTCTTTGTATCTGGCTGAATTTTCTTTGAGATAACTGAACACCTGCTATCCAATTTTACACCAAAACGTGCAACATCTCCAGAAGCTGACGAAGAAGAATGGCGGTGAACAAGGCTGCCAGACAGCGACGGAAATTCAAGACCAGAAGACTGATACACAATACCCAATCGGGTCTGGGAAGTCTATTGAATATAGAGGGACATTCCAATCTGTATTAAGCATATGTTAGTCTTTTCCTGAGCAATAAATTTTGAGGTAAATTGGAGGGCCTTGAATAGCAAAGACTCTTGAGGGCACTGACAACATGTCTGGCTCATAATGACCCATGAAAGCACTTTGACATTGGTAATAGCAGGAATCTGATGAGCGAGGAACAGTGCTTGGCAGTTAAAGGGAAAGTGGTTTCCTCTCCACCACTCCCGTCTTCTTCTTCATATTTTTTTTCTTTTTCATACAGCCAAGACTACAAGGGCTTTTTTTTCCCTCTGGCAGGCTATCATTCCCTCTACATTTTCTGTATCTCTTCCAGTGCATCCTGCTATTTTTCATTTTTTCGTTCAACATAGCAGTGATTTTTTTTTTCCTTTTTTTTGAGAAACAGTACGGTGAGTTGAGTTTCAGCACTTCATAAATCCTTGCCTTTGTTTTCTCATTTGCTATCCTTAAAGGTTTATGGTGTTCCCTCTTCTATGTGGGCAGACTAAGACCCGATCCTTGGGGGCCTCTTGGAACTGGAGGGATCCTTTCCTCTGTGCTAGTTTCTTTAACAACTACAGCATGTGTGGCTTTGAGCTAGAGGAAGGCTCCATATCTTGCAGGTTCAGCCAAATGTTATGCCATATGAAAACTAAGCTGAATATACATTTATTAGACACCTTATTAAGTATACCTGTAAATAAGTGAAACACATAGCTATGACCACGTCTACACAATGTCAATGATGGGTGCCACTCCTGCCAACCAAGCTTTTTATAGTTAACCAAAACTAAACTAAAAGCTAAAACTACACGTGAACAAACACTTTAGAAAAAACAAATCAAACTAACAGAAACAATGTTGCCAACTTAGAAAAGTGAGTAAAATGGAATAAAAAGCTAAATAAAAGATCCTTACATTTAGCATCTGTTAGTTTGGTTAAAATAAATAAATAAACTTGCCCGATTTGTCATTGATGAACGTGTTTATTGAGACTCTAGATGTCTACAAGACTGCGGGTCGACTGCTTTCAAAGAATTATCTGTTTTTACTGTAATACCTGTACTCATTTTCCTAAATTTTACCACTGACGTATGCCCTCCATACAATAATAATGACAATGACTAATACTAAACTTTCCAGACAGTGAAAACTACACTGGAACAAGAAATCCACTGTGGAAACTATCTGAAACTAAACTGGATTAAAAACAAAGAGTTAAAATGAAATAAAATAAAATCTAATTATAAAATACAAAACCATAATAACTGCTGTCGACAAAGAACAGGAAAATGAGGCTACAGTTTGCACAGACTCACCAAAATCAGATGTCAGGAGATTTGAAAAATATTGCCTGGTCTGATGAGTCTCAAATTCTGCTGCAACATTTGGATATTGATAGCTGATAGTGTTGTGGCGATGTGGGAGATATTTCTTTGGCCCGTTAGTACCAATTCTGGATTGTATAAACTCCACAGCCTACCTGACTATTCGTCTTAAATGTGTATCCCTTATGACCACAGTATGCTTCCAGCAGGATAATGCACCAAGTCACAAAGCTCAGATCATCTCAAACTGGTTTCTTGAACATGAGTTCAACGAGTTCGGTGGCCTCCACAGTCACTAGATCTCAGCACCTTTGGGAGTTAGTGAGATCCGCATCTCAGTAACTGCAGCTGCACGCCACTAACTGGACATGCAGCTGACAAATCTGCAGCAGCTGCATGATATGTGACAGAGATAGGCGGATTGATCAATACCAACGGTGGTATTAATATCGATACCGTGATAGAATCAATACTTCTGTCTACATTACCATATTACCACTATACTATATAGTATACTGCTATGCTACTGTTTCTATCTTCCAAGTTCAGTATGTAACACACTAGATTTTGATAATTACATTTTGAACATGAAAATATACCTCAAACACGCACGATGAAAAACCAAAGTGCTTTGGAGACGGACACATTTACATCCCAGATTCAGAATACGTTAAAGGCTAAAAGGTGTGTTTTGTTGTGTTAACTAATCATTGTGGAAAGTAAATCTCACTGTGATTTGCTGGTCATTAAAATGTGTTCAGAATCTGCAAATTGATGATGATTAATCATGGCACGCTGATTTCTCCTCTAAGCTGCTTATAAAAGTTGAAAGTATCAGTACTGGTATTGGTATCAGTAATACTGTATTTGTATTTACCTGGCATCGGACTCAAATATCACTCAGAACAAATGTTAGTCAGACAACAAAATTATTCTTGGCTTATGAACGCTGTGTACATCATCTGTATCATAAACCAGTTACAATTATTTTTTCTGTTTTTTAATTGGCCATGATCAAACTTGTAAACACAGGTGTCATTTTAGTGTTACTTTGCTGAAAAATCAATTAGGTTCATAGAATAAATGCCACACTTGCATTAAATACTTTCCTTTATTTGCCCATGCAAGTCAAGCTTCAAGTCAAGCAGTTTCATCCCTCTATGCCCGTACTTTTACTTTTATTATTTAGACAGGACAAACTGGTGGATTCAGCATACAGTCCATACTGAATTGCCTTCAGGAATGCCACACAGGACTTTCTCACACCGCAGGACCGTGGAAGGCTGTTCAGCCATTGCACTTGGCAGAGAAAAGCATCTCCTCCTTTCCCTAAGTTTGTCTGTAGTGAGTCCAGCAGCACCGCCTGTCAATAACGTCAGAGCCCCCACTGATTAATGGAGACTCACAGGGCCCCATAACTGTGAATTTGTATGTGTGTGCGTGTGTATTCATGTTTGTGCATCTTGGCACGAAGTTTTGAGGACAGAATACGCATATAGTTCAGTTGCTGTGAGGTTAGTATTTATTAACAAAAGCAAGGTATTCTTGCACATTATTTATTGAACAGAACAGCTTTAACATTTACTGTTGTAATGCACCAGGTAATAGCATTAGTATTCAGGTGAAGGGCTTTCAGAAACTCAAATGTACTAAACAAAATAAAAGGTCACTCTGCAACTGACAAGAAATAACCAATGCATTTCCCTCCACATACATAAAACGACTAATCCAAACTTCAGCCCTAAAAAGCAAGTGCTTCATCCAAAAGATTGCTGGACTCAGTAAGATGGGATATTTAGCTTCTGTTGTCCCTTCTGTTACAGGCTGCCTGGACTGATAATTATGAGGCTGCATAACAGCATCCTCCTGAAATTGGGCTTTATGCACTTAAAATTTACATTTTCCTTAAATGTATACTTCCTACCTGTGCAGGTACTAAAAAATGGCGTCTAACACACAAATAGACTCAGTTTAGTCAATAATAATTGAAAAGTTTATGATATTTTTAAGTTTGTGTCCTCACTGTACTCTTGTTTCCCTTCATCTGCTTTCCAGATAAGAAAAACAGTGAAGCACAGACTCCTTTTCTAGTTTAGTCTGTTAACATGTTTGTAGATGTGCTTTTGTGTGGTTTTTATTGCTTTATGGAAGCTGACCAGTTGCGGAGGTGGAGGGAAAGACAGCAGAGCAAAGGAAGTTAAAGAGGAAGCCAACCAGGATAATGAGCTGACAAGAAAGGAAAAGCAAGGACAGAGCCCTGCAACATTCAATGTTAGTGTCTCATTCATATTCACAGTCATCTGGCAGGCGGCAAGTGGATGGCTTAGGCAGCAAATTTAATCAAGGCCCAGGGAAAGTATAACTGTGAAGGCTCAAAAACCAGGCAGAGGCTATGAGACTACATTAGCATCCCAGATCTGTAATGTTTGAGCATATGAATAATGGGTACAAACACAATTCTGGGGGAGTGTGATGCAGATGATTTCTCTTTTTTTTGGCTGCATTTTTTCACCTCATTTACATTTACCTGAATTTGGCTGATACTCCAAAGTACTGAGCAAAAGAATTCAGATAGCTAAGTTTGTAGATCACCACATTTACATATTAGGCCGCAGTAGGTAGGTAAGGCTCTTAGTGCCCTGACATTACCCGTAGCATAGGATGGGTAGCTCTTCACTCATCTAAAGAGTTACCTGTGTGATTTTTGCAACTGATAGGCACGGACATGGATGGTTTTTGCGACTGGCCATATTGTATATTTATTGTGAATGGAAGGATAGTATTTAAATGAATCAATTTCACAAATTTGATTTACTTAGTTTTCACTGTAAATCGTGCTGAATTAAATGCTGAAATGTGTCATTTTGCACCCAGTATGGTTGAGAACTACATAATTGGCAAAGGTGGATCACAGTAGATCACTGAGACTGAGACCTCTTTCCTGAATGTTTAGAGCAGAGCCCCACATTTTGGTCTTTTGATGAAAAAGAGCAGAACTGATTTGAACATAATGTGGAGTGCTGCAAGGACGAAGGGCATCACAAGACAAGATGCACACAAGGATATTTTTTAACTTCTCTTTGTTGTTCTATCTGCAATGAAATCTTTATTAAAATCAGTTAATACTGACCTTAAGAAATGAAAAAAAAACCTCTTTTCTTTTGCCTTCTAAGTCCCTACTCTTTCTGGAGGTCAGTTTTATTTTTCCTTGTCTTTTTGTTGAGGTAAGCATATTTACATCTCAAACATTTCCTCTTCTTTATCATTTCTTCCAGTCCAATCGTTTCTCCCTCCAGGAATTTGCTGATATCTGTGAGTCCTTATGTGAAGGCTATGATTATTATTTCTTATATTGAGATGATAATTATTATCTTCTCAAAACAAAACTCCATCCAGAACTGCAGATAAGCAATACATGGTACTAAACAGGCCAATCACAGTTGATGTGCACTGTGTTGGTATGACATGTACAGTTGGGTCCATAAATATTTGGACAGAGATAACTTTAAAAAAGTGGTTCTCTACATAGCCACAATTAATTTTAAAAGAAAAAACTCAGATGCAGTTGAAGTGCAGACTTTCAATCAGTGGGTTGACAAAAATGTGAGGAACTAAAGCATTTTTTAACACAAACCCTTCATTTAAGGGCCTCAAAAGTAATTGGATAAATTAAATAACAAAATAAAATGTTGATTTCTAACTCATGGACATGACTAGATGCTGCGGTTTCCTCCTGTAAAGCAGGCCTTTACTGCTTTCAGTTGATGTTTGTTTCTAGGCCTTTCTGTCCAAAGTTTAGTCTTCAACGAGTGAAATGCTCAACAGGGTTAGGATCAGGTGACTGACTTGGCTATTCAAGAATATTCCACTTCTCTGCTTTAATAAATTCCTGGGTTTCTTTGGCTGTATGTTTTGGGTCATTGTCCTTCTGTATTATGAAATGCAGGCCAATCGGTTTGACTGCATTTAGCTGGATTTGAGCAGACAGTATGTCTCTGAACACCTCAGAATTTATCTGGCTGCTTCTGTCATGTGTCATTTCATCAATGACATGGCAGCCATGCCCACTCAAGCCATCATACTGCCACTGCCGTGTTTTGCAGATGATTTGGAATGCTTTGGATCATAAGCTGTTCCACACCCTCTCCATACTTTTTTTCTGGTAGAGGTAGATTTTAGTTCCATCTGTTCAAAGAATGTTTTTCCAGAACTGTGCTAGCTTTTCTAGATGTTTTTTTTTTTAGCAATGTCCAGTCTAGCCTTTCTATTCTTGCAGCTTATGAGTGGCTTGCACCTTGCAGTGAACCCTCTGTATTTACTTTCATGCAGTCTTCTCTATATGGCAGGCATGCATATCAATATGCCGACCTTCTGGAGAGTGTCGTTAACTTGGTTGGCTGTTGAGGAGGGGTTTCGCCATGATTTCCATCTTCACCATGGAAATGAATCTGCAATCATCCACCACTGTTGTCATTTCCACCAATGAATCTGTCTTTCTTTCTTTCTCAGGACGTACCAGACTGTATGTTTTGCCACTCCTAATACTGTATCAATTTCTCAGACGGGTTTTTTTCTGTTTTTGCAGCTTAATGTAAAATCTTCCAAATGTAAACACCACAACACAGATCAACTCCAGGCCTTTTATCTACTTAATTGATAATGACATAATGGGGGAATTGCCCACACCTGCCCATGAAATAGCCTGTAAGTCAACTACCCAAATACTTTTGAGGATGGCACATGTTAAGAAACTGAAACCCCTAAAGCTGAAGGTCGACACGTTATGTCCATGTCCATTATATAACTATGATTGGAGGATGTTTCAGTCAACAGGTAAGAAAACAAAACTCGTGTCCAAAAATATATACTCCAAACTGTAGTTAATTTGTCGACGAGGTCCACCTCAGGTTAAAACATAGGATACAACAAAGGTTACAGTGTAGGTTATGGAGTAAGGTTTCAGAGAGGTCTGCAGTTGCAACATACCAAAGGCATAGATTTAACAGAGAAGTATAAATCCCCTGTAAGCCTCCAGGCACACAGGAGTCCAGCTGACAAGTCTGTTGCAGCCATTGGTCACTAGGGAAAAATGTCTACTGTCTAACTACGCGGCCAAGTTGGCCTAGATACTCCAACCAGTCTCTAGGCCTTTATGACTGAGATCTTAGACTGTCAGTCCACAGCCATCTCTAAGAGACGTTTGCGTTTATATAAAACCACATCGATATTCTCTCAGCTTTCTCTCATTGATCTGAAGTGCAATGCTGTTTCCACAGAGAGCCACATGCATAAAACAATCACTTGCATTATACAATTGTATTTTTAATAGATTACTTACTCTATCATTGGGTTTTGACTAATTATGGTCACTCAGTTACAGTAAGAAATGTGGTTCTTCATGTAAACAGTTTTTTGACAATTTTCTTTTCTGTGTGACTTTTGTGTTTCTCCTGTTTTCTTCTACTTTGTCACTACTGTAAAAAAGATGGAGCAGAGCTCTATAAAGGTGATATCTTGCACACTTCTATGCACCTGGATTTAGCAACATGTTAAATTAAATCGTAGGTCACTTGGCTCATTATTCTTGCTTTGAAATTTTCTTGCTTTGTGCTTTTTAGACACCATGCAAAGTCTTTTGCAGGTAATTATCCATACCAAGCATCTCCTTTATTGTTCCTTTCTTCGCTGCCAAGAGTTTAGAGGTTTTAGGTGGACTTTTCATAACCAATTAACGTGTCCCTCAGCGAATGTTAATGGACCCAAACAAATGCGCTAGTGCTACATCTAGAGTGAAGTATCAGTTACTTTAACCACTTGTTCCGAGGTAATCAGTAACACACATCTAATTGTAACTGGTATGTTCAGAGATCCAATCAGAAACTCTTAAATGGGAGTCTGTTGAGTAAGGAGAGGGACCTTTTTTTCACTGCTGGAGCAGCAGTGAACCGCCTGATCTACAAGTCTGATAGTCCACATTCCAAACTTCTCCTATATATCAAGTTAACCCAAAGCATTAGTCAGTGAATTCATTTACTCTGTTATGGAAATAACTAGGTTTTGTATTGACAGGCAGAAATTGGTTGAGAGAAGTTTGTTAAACATATAAACATGGTTATGATGTTCAACGTTCTCAATGTCTGTGATGTTGGTGCATCTAAAGTTGTTTCATTTGACCAAACATATCTGCATTACAGGAAGATTCTGGTGTATATTGTACATTTTGTTGATTTTCTCTATTTCTACATTAACTGCAGACAAAAAGCCATGAAGGTGAATGAACCATGAGGGGTGGCTGTGGTTGGTGGTTCGATCCCCGGCTGCTCCAGTCTGCATGTAGTCTGCAAATAGCCTTGCTCTCCAATGGAAAGCAAGGCTAGGCCAGTTTCAAATGGTATTACTTTTATAAGATTTGCATTGATACATTAAAACTCATCAATTTATCATTTATAATTTTGTTGTCCTTCTGTCTATGACTTTCACCTTTCATTTTAACACTTATATATTTTATTTTCATCACCATTGCAACATTACAAAGACGAATAAATACAACATACATTATATGTATGTTCAGGCCCATTATATCTTTCAACATGCGACTTGTGATGATTTTAAGGATTTCTCTTTGGAAACTGTTTTAAACATAGATTGTTGTGTTTGCTAATCTTCCTTTGATGTAACTGAAAAATGTTGCCTCTTATTTGTGCAGTCAGACTGTAAGACTTGTGAAACTTAACACCAGTGAAATATTTGCAGAAAAACCCATTTTACCAGTATTTAGAGCTTGGCAGGTGAAAATATTGGACCTGGATGGCAGGAAATGAAAGCTGAGTTACAGTATAATGAGTTTATGGCCAATAGCCAGGTTGCTTTGTGTTTGTGAGAGAAGCCACTAGAATCATAATGAAAATTACTTCTGTTTTCCTACTTTCTGGTGGACAAGTTGGAAAGTAGGGGTGATGGTGCACTGAACCGGGACTCATTCATCTTTACCACTGGGGTTTGGTGCCGCCATCACAGTAGGGACTAGGGACGTTTTCCTGTCTATCTGAACTGTACAGAGAGATATCGCCGTCATTTTGTCAATCCCAGTGGCCAGATGGCATCGAGCCGTCATGTCAACAAGCTTACTGGTCATTCCAGGGTTCTGGCTCAACCTCACCAACAAGCAGGAGTACCAGTTGACCATGCCAGCGACCAGCCAGGATACAGAATCCAAAATAATAGATAGAATCCACATGCAACTTCCCTCCCGAGTCTTCACTACCATCATCCATCAACAAAATGAGTCCACACCATGGGGTGCAATCTGGGCTAGATCTATGAACAGTTAGGGTCTCTTACTCGATTCCTCTAACATGGGAGGTAAAGCATGCAAATCCATTTACAAAAAATGCTTTTTTATGCATACATTTAGGTGTTTGAACCCACTAACAGAGAAAAGTGCAACAGAAAATTGAATAAATGTGTAATGAAATCAAATGTTGAGACCATCCCCACTGGTCAGATGATCTTTGATGATAAAGAGAAAAGACAGCTCAGCCAGGGAAAGCTTTTAACCCCCTGACTTCTCCGCAACAAGGTAATTTGCTTAATGAGACCTTTGCTTCCACCTTAATTACTGTCGTCAAATTTAAGATCCCTACAAGCTAAAATTGCACAATTAGATACAGAGTCAGAGGGGTTGATCAAATCATAGTTGGGCCTCATTATTTAAACACTGAGCGGTGGGACGTAAAAGCACTTCATTTACATTAAGCCATCAAAACTGGAGGCCACAATAGGAATTCCTCCATACTGTGTATAAATATGTTGCTTGTAGCAAATTACAGAAAGGAGTGGGGGGTTTTTTTAGCCATCTTTCTCTTTGATTTCTGCCCCTGCACCAACAACAATAGTGACAGCAGACAACAAATGGCATTTAAAAATGACAAATTTAACAAAAACCTCTGTCTTGTTTTTCTCAACAACTGAATACAGCATAATACACATACAATAACACCTGTCATAATGAATATTTGTTTGGTACAAATTAGTTTGAACGAAGGCAGTCATATTGACAATTTATTCATAATTTATTTATAGTTTTTAAATCATAATTTTAGATTCAAATATTCAGAATTTTGAAGCAATCAAATACATAAATGCATCCGTGAGTCAACACTATCATCTCACTGTGCAGGTTGCTTGTGCAAGCAGTTATTTAGCTTCTATAGGCCTGATAAAACTTCACCAGTAGCAAAGGCACAGACTTTATGAAGGCTAATGGAGTCACAGTATTTTGTGATTACTATTTAGGGCAATCAAGGACATACATTAAACACAATAAGTGTACATTTAATTTTGACATTAAATTGATAATCAGATGGGACAGTGCCAAAACCCAGTGCAACAAGTCTGTGGGCTGCTGTGCGTCATACTGCTGTTGGTCAATCAGCCAGCAAAGTTATAATGTACGTCTTATGCTTAATAAATAAAGCAGAAGATGTTCCAGGGAGGAATACCGATCAGTCTTTTAGTTTTCATTCAGCCCAAAGTAAGTAAAATTAAATTAATAAAGCATAAAATTTTCTTGAATCTGCTGGTCCATCACAGTTTTTATTATGAATAAGTTACTAATATTTATTTTCTAAATAAATAACCCCATCTAACATTTACAGTGCAAACAGACCCTTATGTTTAAATCAGAGACGGCAGCACAGCGCTCTGAGGCGAGGGCAACGCTACAGTCACAAGGTCGCCACTTTCCACAGAAAGTTGGTGATGGTTTGTGTGTCAGTGCGTGAATGCGTGTGTGTCTGTCTGTGTCACAGGGGCAAGCGATGACAAACGATGGCAAATTGGAGTGAAGGCTTCCCGCTGCTTGCTCACCATGCCAACAGAAAATCAGAGGAAAGGAAGCGTCTGAGAAAATGGCTGTCACACACACACACACACACACACACACATACACACACACACACACACACACACAGACACACACACACAGAGAGACAGAGCACTGATACACAAACTGGCAGGGGCACAGGCCAAGTTTTTACAAAGGCGAATGAGCTGCAGAGGGCGAGGTGGAGACTCGCAGCGAGGCGGTTCAAAAGAGCCACTTCTTTAGGAGCATTCATCTCTCGATTTCTTTATAGCGATTGATTTTGTTTTGTTTTTTCAATCTATCAAAGTGTGAACCATCATTGTGATTGTCTTAAACCTGACAAATTCAGCGGTGATCAAAATAAACTGTATCTGGTAAATCCTTTACTCAAATGAAAAAGCTAAAGTACCTTTCTTCCAAAGCCCAGAAAGAGGAGCACACAGGTTTTTCCAACGTGCTAAATCACTCAGTGTGACCTAAATCCATTTCTTTGCATTCTAAAAGATGCTAACATCAAAGATGAACGTACACATCACTATGGATGTGCCAGAGCACAATGCTTTGGCTGCTCTTCCTCCTTTTGTCATAAGCATTCTCTCTCTAACCGGATTATTTTCTGACGGTCTCCACCCCCACAGTGAAATATATGTCACATCAGCGGGCTCACCGTCTCTCCACAGGAACCCAAAAACAGGAGGCTCCAAACTAACAAAGACAGAAGAGCGAATATTTCACCACAAAGTGTAATGAACCCACAATTCAGCTATTGTTCTCTTAATGATGGATTGACACATAATAGCATCTAATGTCAGTTTTGCTCATGGTTACGACGACAGACATTGTGAACTGCCTGCCTCAGATACAAAGGGGAGCGTTTGTTACAAATATTAAGTGATGCTCCGCTCTTTTCGTTTGAGCTTAATGGCTTCATGTATACTAACGTAAAGTGTAACAACTTTCACATTGCTAGTATGTTTACTTCCTTTCTTTCCATGACACAGTGATGAGATTGTTGTAGATATGGCCACAGAATCAAACCTGTGAAAGCCTTGAAATTCTTCACCTCTGCAATCATAAGTAATATCCAATTATGAACAGCATTCCTCGTTCATTAAGAAGACATCAAACTGCACAAAGTAAAGAGTATTGAGTTACGACATTGTGTATTCCAGGATGGCCTTATTCCATAACCCAGAGAAATCTATTTGTTCATGGAAGTGATTAAATCAATAGCAGATGCTGTATCTGCAATTAAGAGGTTCTTTCCTTTGAGACCAAAACTTTCTTTGGCTTCTGAGTGGCCCTGCTTACAACTTAATAAGAGATGGCATTTCAAAGGCATTAATTAAGATGGTCGACAAATATCCTTGAATGTGGCAGCTCTTTCTTGGCTGAGAAAAAGTCCATCGTGCAATTCAGTGCTCAGCATTTCATATCTTTGAGAGCGCACAAAGCTACTGTTCCTTTGGTGAAAAGAAAACAGAAAAGAAATATAAATCCCTTCAACGAAACTAAAAAAAATTAATGAAAAATAAAAAGACTTGCACCCCAAGGTGTAGTTTAATGGCTTGTGATAGCTGATTTGATATTCTGTGACCTTCAAATGGACATTGAAATTCTCACATTCAGTGTCCATGACTTCCCAGAGTTTCTTTCTGTTAATTGGGGAAAAAATTGGTATGCAATTTATCTGCATTAAAACAATGTTGGGGTTTTTTTTGGTTTGATTTTTTAAGATAAAAACGAGCGTTCTAACAAACAAGCTCTGCTCTGTGACTGACATTTTTAACGTGTGTTTTGAAGAGTGTAGACAGACGAGCTGGAGGTGAGAAATTATAAGGTGGCAATCTGAATGCTGTGGTTTCAGTCTCACAGTTTTGCTTTCATTTGCTTCATTTTGCTAGTGTGTTATTTAACCTTTGGGCACCAAAGTCCCTCGGTTAAGTTTAAGCAAAAATTGCAGTTTAGGTTAAAAAGTGAGTGAGTGAAACTGGTAGAATACACCGACCAGGCATAACATTGTGACCACCTGCCTAATACCATGTCATCTGGCACCAAGATGTTAGCAACGGATGCTCTAAGTCATGTAAGTCACAAGGTGGGGATTGGATTGGACTACAAATGGGGTGCCACCGAGGGGAGGGTAGTGGCCATGCCCCAAAATTTGATGGACAAATTTTTGCGTTCTTCCCATAGTGCATCCTGGTGTAGATGTTCCCCAGGTAACTGACACACATGCAACCAGCCACCCACCTGATGTAAACGTGAATTATCAGACTAGACCACCGTCTTCCATTGCTCCATATTCCAGTTTTGATGCTCATGTGCCCACCGTTGGCACTTTTGGTTGTGCACAGGGATCAGCATCTGGTTCCCTGACTGATCTGTGGATAAGCAGCACCATACACAACAAATTTTAATGCACTGTGTTCTAACGCCGTTCTATTGGAATCAGCAGTAACTTTTTCTGCAATTTTAGATACACTAGCTTGTCTGTTGGATCGGATCACACAGGCCAGTCTTCCCTTGCCACATGCATCAATGACCCTGTCACTGGCTCACCACTGTCTCTTCCTTGGAGCACTTTTGATAGATCGTGACCAATGCAGACCGGGAACACCCCACAGGTTTTGGAGATGCTCTGACTCAGTCGTTTAGCCATCACAGTTTGTCAAACTGGCTCAAATCACTTGTCCATTTTTCCTGCTTCTAACACGTCAACTCTGAGGACAAAATGTTCACTTGCCATCTAACATACCCCACCCACTAACATGTGTCATGATGAAGATACAATAAGCGTTATTCACTTCATCTGTCACTGTTCAAAATCTTATGCCTGATTAATGTCTTTTGTAATCCTTAACAAAAACATAAGATAGTGTATGATATGTTATATGTGCCGATATCAGCCTTGTCATAAAATATAACTATACAAATAACAAAACTAACATTTTTAATTTTTTTAAATTAACAGTAAAAGAAAATGCATTTGCTGAAGTTTATCAACTATCAGTTTGCAGGACATAAGCAATGGATACCAAAAATTTCACAAAGTACATTTGTTTAGCAGTTGCGGTGGTTCTCCAAAAGCGTGTACACAGCTTCCTGTTAACAAGGTGCAGCAGCTCATGTGAAATGAATGCTTTGAGATTTCAAGGTAGGTTCAAGGCTGTTGGAGGAGATTTGACCTCTTCTGCTCACTTAAATGGCCACAAGGGAACTGTGAATCTATCTTCTCTTAATGGATATAGGAATCTCACTACCCGCCTCAGTGATGAATGACGAAGAATGGATGGCTAAAGTATCACTCCTAGCGGGGTCCACAGCTTCATTCATTCTGATAAGACTCATAAAGCCAGGCAGACATGCTTTGCTTGGGTCAATATCCTGTTCGACTAGCCATTAAGCCACATGCGACAATGGACGCTAATATCTTCAAGGTGTAGCACTACTCCTTCTCCTTCTCGCCTTTATTTTCAAGGTGAATTATAAATGGTCCTCAAGCTCCTCAGTTCTAGACATTCAAAGCCCGCCAGAACGATAGTGACGATAAACTGAATCATGCGATCCATCAGTGTTCAGCATGAGCATGCATGATGATCTCACGGTGAAAGTGTAGCATTAACCATTATCCCTGACTGACACGAAAACCAGCGCCTTTAAGTTTCCTATTCAGTAATAATACTGTCACCACATCCAGCCAACGGAGCTGTCACTGTGATGAAACACTGCCTGCCACAGAACGTCAAGGAAATTGTGATATGGATTTTGCCGATACGGTCGGTTGTTGTCCTTTGCTGCTAAACTCTGCTGAACAAGTTATTTGATGCAACTAAAGAGCTGTATGGCCTCCTCTGACAAGCAGATAAGTGTCTGCCTGTGAGACAAAGAAAGAGACCCAGAGAGAGAGAGAGAGAGAGAGTGATTTGACATGGAAGCAATACTCGGCATAAGGTCTTGAACGGAGTAAGATGACTGCGACAGTTTGGTGGAGCTTTGGGTCAAAGCTGTCACTTTCAGGGGAGAGTTCAGAAGGTGCCTGACATTTAGCAAAATACTTGCCTACCGTATTTTTCAGACTATAAGGTGCACCGCATTATAAGGCGCATTAAGCAAAACAAAACTTTCAGATAAGTCAAACTTTACTCAACTCATTCTTCTTGCTTCCTCCACTTCCGTACCATTGATTGATTAATGTTGAATTCTCTCGCAGCTGCTATATTCCCATGTTGTTGCAGTATATTAATGACTAACCTCATATTGTGGATGGATTATCTCAGTTGTTCTCCTGACTGAAGTTTGGTCCGTTTACAGCATCCTGCCATGCGATTGCATCGGGAGCCCTCACGTTAACTTTTATCCAGTGGAAAAAAGTTAGCATTCATGCTCCACCTTCACTGTGGGGGTGTCCAAATTCATGGGCTGCATCCTCCTGAGGCCGCATTTGTAGGCCCATTACGTCACAGTGACGCGATGAAGGCTGTCCAAATTCGTAGACTCCTCCGAATGCAGCCGACAAATGTGTCCTCCTTTTCCCCGAATTTGAAGGATGGGTCGGGTGTATCCTTCATGACCCACCATATCCCAGAATTCATAGCGCGGCCCAGCCGGTTTCCAGTTTCCAAGAATGGCGGCAGCTACAAAGTTTAAATATTACTCGTATTACTCTTTCTGGGTCACAAAATAAACTTTTAACATATTTTCAGGCGAGAATGTAGGTGTGTACTCTTCAAATATCTGCTCGGTTTATCAAGACATCGCATATTTGCAAAAGTGCTCCGACGTTTTCGGAGACGTCTGTTACCCACCTGCTCGATAGCTAGCCAGCAGGTCGAGGCTCACTAGAACCGGTGAGAAGGAAAGACTACCGGCACATCATTTTCAGATCACCGCGGTCTTTCGCTACTCAGGTTAAACGTGATATATAAGTCACTTAGATAACCTAAAAATGTTATTGTTTGGCTTTTTTTCAGTGTTTTATTTGTTCGTGAGTAAATCGGTTTGGATGAGATTAAAGTTATTAGATTAGATTAGATTAGATAAAATAAACGTTATTAATCCCCCGGGTGGGTTCCTCCGGGGTTTTCACACAGCTGAATAAACGTCAAACAGAAAACTGATTAAACAGAAGTGTTAGATGGTCAAGAATTTACACCAGTGTCCTGTTATATTTTAGAGATGGCTGAGTGTATTAAACCCCACCGAGACACCGGTGACGCAAATCTGAAGGCTAGACCGTCCAATTTCACAGCCATTTACTTCCGGCCTACCCGAATTTCTGAGGACCCCGCCCATGTAGACCGCGAAGGACGGGTCCTCAGGAGTATGCAGCCTATGAATTTGGACACGCCTTGTGTTTATGTTATGCTAAAATAGCTGTGTCGCTAGCGATCATGTAGCACATCATTATATACCAGCTAGTCCAACTTCAGAAACCCTGCAAACGTCACTGCTGTTTAGTTTTCTGTCTTCATTTATGTTGGAAGTGATAGCAGAGCTGTACGTTTAAATTTTTTCAGAAATCTCTCAGTCAGAACATCTTATATCATGTTTAGGTGGAAACTAGCGAGCTAACTTCCTGCTAACTTTAAACTTAATTGTTACACCTGGTAAAGCAGCAACGCTGATCATTTTATTAAAGATGAAAGAATTTAGACAGTTTGTAACTCTCAGTGATGCTGCAGTGTTTGTTTGACTTTGGGACCTGAAGCAGACGGAGTTTTGGACCCAGATTACTCCGCGAGGCTCCTGACTACGGCAGCTTCGTAGCTTACCAAAGTCATACTAAAACATTTTTTGACAGTGCCGTGTACCACATAAAATAGATTCGAGGTCAGTAAGCACAATCACAATTCATACATAAGGCGCAACGGATTATAAGGCGCACTGTCGATTTTTGAGAAAATTAAAGGATTTTAAGTGCGCTTTATAGTGTGGAAAATACTGTAATTATTGAAGAATAAATAAAGTAAATTTTGTATAGACAAACCTTTTAAATAACTGTTATGCTGATGCTATTCAAGAATGCTTTCCCTGTTTTGTTGCTAGCTATCTCTTCTTGTATTTTAAATACAAAATTGAGCATTTTGTTTGGGCCCACCTTTGCTTTTTATCCATACTTTGTCAAAAAGCAAAAAGACGAAGGCTAATGTAAGCAGAATCTCTTTTGTGAATAGTTCCGCTCACAGCGAGTGACCTTTGTGACCGAAGCCTATCCCGGATTGCCACACACTGACAGATGTTTTGACATGTCATGGGCCAGCTATAATCTGGATTTGTTTGGCCGCACTGTGTAGTTCAGTTGAGATCAGTGCACCTGGTGTGTGGGTGAATGCACCTGTGTGGGAGTGAAGCAGTCACACAGACCACTGTTTGACCACGTTTAGTCATTAACTGCTTTGCTGCTTTTGATGTTTAGCCTTGCACGAGGTGGCTATGTGTGAGGTTGAATAGCTTGAGGAGGATCCAGTGTTCTGATAAAATGTTATGAGGTTTTTTCTTTCTTTATGATGATAATAAGAGAACTTAAAAAAGCATATTTTACAAGGTTAGAGATAGAGGTTAGCGCTTTCAGAAACAAAAATCAAGTAAAAGAACATTTGAGCAAAACGCAGTAGTCCCACAGACCGTGTGTGTCTGGATAAGACCCTTTGTTGCTCTTTGATCTTTCCCTTCTTTTTAAAATCCTAATCAGACTCACAAACAAAAGCTTCAGTGAAAAAAAAAGAATAATTAATGTTTCTTGCATTAAACCTTCAGTTTGTTTCTCTTTATATTGTAGAACTTTAGGCCAGTTTCAAATACTCCTGTGCCCTTGATGTAATATTTTAAGATCAATTTAAATAAGCAAAAGAAAAAAGATTCTATATTGTAGTCCGTGCACTGAAATCCCCTGGTGAACCAATGCCAATAATAAGTGAAATCTAACGGTATGACCTTATCTGCCCATTTCACGCCGTATTTCCAATGCAGATAAACGCAGAGCAAACAAAGAGGCAGGAACCCACTGATGTGCTGCCCCACATCTATCCTTGAGCTGATAAAACCCACATCCACAGGCCGTCTGGGTGGGGTGGGGGAGAGACAGTAGCGGCTGCGTTGGGATTTTGCTCACTTGATGTCAAGGATTAAACTCGGTGGGATCAGCTTCGAGGAGACAGCCGCCCCGAAGGGCTCGCTCCATTTATGCCGCTCTACCCCCGACCCACCCCACCCAGATTCTCTGGCACTTTAAATTCCACAGTATGAACTCCTTTGTCAAATATATCCACCCTCTGAGCCCCTTCAGCCACAAAAAATGTCTTTTTCAGGCAGTGCTATAGAAGGTGCTACCTGGACAGAGGTGGGGCCCCAGGGAGAAAGAGCTGTCAAGACTGGGACCTCCTTCCCGATCCAGCTTCCAGTGCACCTCCCTGAGCCGTCCTATTACGTCTTTATGTGTCACTCTTTTTTTCTGAAGCTACGGAGAGATTAAGCCCTGGGCCAGAACTAAAATGAGGCATAAGCAAGCTTTGTGTTTTGCTTTTTTTGGCTTTGATTTGGCATTTGTTCTTGTAGCAGTTGTGTGCACATATGGATAATTCACCTATAATTAGTATATACTGTTGTTATTGGGAGTATTTGTGCCATAAGTATAAAACGAAAGAGTTAATCCTCCAACTACAAGGCGAAACATTTATTAATCCTTCGTTTTAATCCTGCAGACCTGCAGAAGTCTGTAGCATCTCTGGGATGTGTAGGTATGTGCGCTTTTTGTGCATTTAATGCTACACACCCGCCATCCTTCATGTGTGTGCGCATATTAAAAACCGCAGGGTTTGAGTTCACAGGCAAGGCTCCTGTATGTGATATATGCCCGCGCTGATACTTAGTATGTTCTTTTAGGGTTAACATTACAACAATAAAAAAGCTTTCAAGATGAAGTGGGCTGTAAATCTCCACACAAGTCCCCATGAATTTGGCTAATAAATGTAGCAGAAGCATGAGGGGAAGTTGGTTCCCTGGCTGCAAGGGTCTCAGGGGGCCACAGGGTAGAGTCGTTCTGATCAAATCCCAGACCAAATAAAGCGTATATGGGTCGGTGATAGTGATCACTGTTAACAGGTATATGGATTTTGAAGTTGCCCCATTAATACCACATGTTACTATGTGTTACTCTGCTTACACTGGAATTAATTGAGTTTATATTAAAGCAGCAAATCTTGCTGAAACATGATCTCTGGAATGTCATGCTCAATCAAGTGGCCCTTCAGTCCCTTTTTCATTTCCGGAGTCTTTGTCACTGCATTCCTTCTTTCCTTTATTTTTTTTAAGTGATCCTAACTTTTCAGCAGTTTCAGGCTTTCCAAAGGTTTTGAACCAACATATAAAGACTGTGGTTGTCTGGGGAAAGAAACACTCTTTAGTAGCTGTATTACAAATTTCCAGGCTCAAAGCCTGTCACTCACGGGTGATTTATTATACAGATTCAGACACACAAAGCCTCCTGCGCACTGTTTTCTATTCACTGGACAGGGTGTTCTGCTGCAGCCAGCTATCCAGAAGCGGGGAGTCACTCGATATTCACGATCTCACGGCGTTCGTGTGCTTTAAATGCCCCAGAACCAGCGAGCCTTCACAGCACAGGGGTCTGCTGGTACAAATAAGCTAAGTATTACATTTATATTGTTTCATATTCAGCGGGCTGCTTGTGGTAATGGTCCCGGATCCCCATAGGTGCCTCCAGATCCCTGTTGTGAGGGTTGTAAGTCTTGCTATGCCCCATTAAAGGGCTCCAAGTAGTCTTCTCCCTCCTCCATACCACAAAATGAACATAGTGTAAGCTGCTGATGGGGGTTATCAATCAGTACTGAAGACTCGGTGATTGCTATGCTAGCTTCTAAGAACTGAAGCAGCTCGCTTTCTGTTTTTGAATAAAAACTTCCTGCCTGTTGGCAACACACTTGAAACTGATCACCAGTAGAAAGGACAAAGCTGGAAGCCGACAGCCTGGATCAACAAGGATTGCAAATTTTTACAAGCCGATAGGAATGTTTCGCCTTTTTTGGTACATTTGAATGATAAGATAAAGTTATCTGAGCTCAGCTCGATGAGCTGATGATCAGCTGCAAAAACAAAATCACTCTACTTAGACATCAAGCTGTACGTTACTGCTGCTGCTATTCACTATTGCTGCTATTATTTAGCCAGCGCCTTTTGTTGCTGTATAACCCAACAAAACACCTGATATGTTAGAAGACCGAAACACTGCTTTGTAGATGTTATGTTACGGCATGCTGTGCTAGCTTCCTGGAAAAACATTTTCTCTCTTTTTGTTTCTGAAAAAGTGACTTTGCATTCTATTGCAGCAAGTCGAGCGATGCCTGCGTGCCCCTATCAGACTGTAACAGTACTACAAAGGGCAAGCTTTGGTCGTGAGGCTACTGTAGGATTCATTCTCTGGCAGCCAGGAACAAGGGAATTTCCAGCACATGAGAGCACTGCTCCATTTGACACTGGAATGAGGGAATTAGGAGATTTATGATGGTCTAAGGTCACAGAGGGAAGCATCTGAGAACAGACCCACGCCTCCCCTGACTCCTCACAGTGCTTTACAATCTGACAGCCTGTGTCTTCTCCACACCCACACAAAGAGAAACCTAGACAGACACACACACACGAACACAAGCCTAGTCAGTGACACACACATTGGCAGGCAATGAAAGTTACAGGACTGTAGTCATGCACTGTAACTGCTCACATTACATTTGTGGTTTATTTTTCTTAAGTATACTGTATCATACCATTTTAAGATAATTTATTAAGCTGTGCAGTGTGGCTTGGTAATTTTATATTTCAACATCAGTGTCGATTAACAAAGATTTTCAAAGGAAAAACTGCAGCCCTCATAATTCCCAAAGAATCATCAGGCAAAATGCAGACAATGTTTTCCGGACATTTTGCTGACCTTGCTTTTAATTAAACAGCTAGCCTTAACTGTTACCCTAAAACCCATAAATCCAAAGCTCATTTGTGCTAAATGCATGCTAAAATAAAGTCTTAAGCCTAGAACTACATTTTAAAGAAAGGACGATTTGCAAAAAAAACTGGGTCATTCGAGTTCAAATACAATAGGACAGACATCTACAAGTTTGTTTATTGCACATTTCTTATGCCGCACATAGATTTGTACATGCACAAAGATGGCAGCGAATGCCGGTGTCTCTCTCGAACAAAACCCACACAGACAAAGCGCGCTCTGCTCCGCTGGCTGGCAGACAGAGCCAGTGAAGGAGGCTTTTGTCCTGCGACACAGACGAGTTGATAGGAAATGGTGGGAGGGCAAGCAGACGCACAGTGGCCGTCCTATGCCATTAGACATACACACATACACAAACACGCGTATTGTGGCATACTCAGTGTGCTATTACGTGCCACAACGCTGTCCTTTTAAACACCCATATTTCATTTCATGGCAGGCTTAACCAGTTCACAACTGTGTCAGGCTCTTTGTTTTTTTTGCTTTTGGGGGTTTTTTTTTGGGGGGGGGGTCTTCTTTTTTATCTTTGCAATAAGATAAAAGTAACCTTAGCTTTAACAAGAAAAGACTTGAAGTTTCCTCAACACTCTCATTACACACGGTTAGTGCGGACACTCCTGAGAAGCCCCTTTTTATAACTATCCATACTGTAGCATCTGAGGAATGTTAATCTGCCCTCTTAGGAATGCACTGTCCAGGCACCTTGCCTCTCCAGAGACAACTGGCAGATACAGCCATGGAAGTGTCTAGGGACAGGATCACTGATAGTCTTCCTTCGTATCCCCAGGTTCCACTCCACATTCTTTATTTTCTTCTCGACTGTACCCCCGATCTGTGCATTGTTGTCTTTTCAGACCCTTCTCAACCCACTACTTCCTCTCCACTTCCCTGGAGATTGTGTTACTTTTAGCCTTTGCGCCTGCAAAACACGAATACATAGGAATGCACCACATGTGATCACAGTGAGACATTATTAGTGAGACCTTTGAATGATTATGCGCTCCACTCAGAGAGAGCGATGTCTCCGGTCGGTCTCTAATGTGAGTTTGGAGTATATAGGTGCAGACTATGCTGCACCTATGCTGCGGAGGAACTTATAAATCTGTTCAGTGGAATGATGTATTTCTGTGGGGCCACAAGGAAAAACATTCACTTGGATGGTGTTACTGGAAAGCGATTGGTTTTGTTGCAACTGCCATAATAAATTTATGGCAGAGACCTGAAAGTAGCTTCCAGCCATCTTGTTGAGTATAAATATGTGAGGTTAGATTTCTGAAAGAGAAAGAAGAGAGGGGCAGGAAGTGAAATCTGGGTTTGGGGTATTTAACAACCCCAAATCTACTGCTTATCCGAAAAGTAGCAGGGATAAGAAAACCTTGAAAGACCTTGTCTGGAAGGCATGAAGGATCGATGGGGAACAGGTGCACGAGGAGAGGGTTTCACAGACGCAATCCATTAAATGGAATAAGGTTTGTTGGCTTAAAATTGACACAACAGATCTGTATTTATTTTTCTATTTCTAGTTTATATATCAGAATTTGGAATACTAAAAATGTCCTGACACTGCATTCTGGATGCTCTTATTTAGTAATCACCTTGTGTTTTACCCCTGTCTTATATCATACAGGGATTTAAACACAGTTGAACTATAGCACCTGTATCCTTCTCAGCATTGTTTCACCTCTTACAGTATCACATTTTTTTTTAAGGTCCAGCTCGAGTTCAGCTTGTTTAAATTCTTTTAAGGCAAGGTTAGCTTAGTCAAAGCTTGATTCATCTTTACATTTATAAGAATATAATTTCTTGTTTTCTTTGTAATCCCTTTGGAAAGTCCATATAAAACAACAGCCTATAGTCACGTTTCAGCATTTCTACTGAACTGTACACATCCAGACTGCTGCAATCACACGCTTGTACTCTCGCTGACCTCCTCCACATGGACTTACACACCCAGCTCCTACAATGCATCCACGTTACTTTCAAGCAGACAACTCCATGTACACACAGACACACACATGCAAAGGAACAGCCAGAAATTGGCTGAGATCGCACAAAAGCTTGGTTATGCAGTCTATCACACGTATATTTGCTCCTCAGGTGTGTATGACATCTCTCTGTCAGTGCACAACATCTGTAGTGTTACTAAAATGACAGCAAATTAATGCTTCAAAGAAAGTGGCTTGTTTAGAGAAAAAGAACATCTGCTATTTATATTCAGAGCGATTAATTATGCGCTTTTTTGGTGACACACAGACACAAGATTTGGTTTTGTCTTTCATTATACAGGAAAAAAAGTGTTTTTTTGTTTTTGTTCTTTTATTTTACTGCACTTCAAATAGTGTAGTCAGTGTTCTTTCATACACTCCTAACAAACCAACCCAAAACAAAGATTTGAAGCACCGGGTCCAGATGTTCCCGGAAGGCACTGATGACCTGTTCACATTTACCTACAAAACAAAGCATAAGCAAACACATCAACACACAACTGCAGAGGTCTTTGAACATTTTTATTATGATGAATGGCTTAAAATCACCATTTCAGTTCGCAGCCTTGTACGAAATTTCAGTGCACTTGTGCAAATGCTATTACAAAACTGGCTTTTTCAACAGAGAAACAACTGAACAAGAGCCCTCAGAGAGCACAACTCCCCCAACGTCCGAGGGCTATACTAAAAATATGATGTTTTATTACGATATGCTGACAACAGCCTGTTTTGATTACAATCTGATCGTGTGGGCCTGTTATGGCATCCCTGTGATGTCATAGATCGTCTTATTGAAAAAAAAGTGTGCTGTACAGTTTTCTCCATGCTGTTTCACTCGATGTGGGTTCTTGAAATTGTTTTTCAAGATCATCTTTCATCTTGGGCGCTCATAATGATGGCTAAATGCTTAGCTGACCTAGTGTATTGTTGTGAAGTTTGAAGAAGATCCGTAAAAAACTGTGTTTAATATAAAGTTCTTACCCATGTTCACATTTGCGTGACCCAATTTTGACCAAAATGAAATCAGCTCGAGCTGTTATTGTCATGGTGCTGGCTCTTTGACACAGCGTTTTAAGTTTTTGGATTCATGATTCTTTCCTTTGTATGATGAAGATGATTTAAGTTCAAGCCTGGACTTTAGTTCTTTTAGTGTCTCAGAGTTTATTTGTATTTCTGGTTGTGGGATTCTTGTCTGTTAGGTTCCTTTGTCTTTGTCTTGTCCCTGTGTCTCCTGTGAGAGTCAGGCGTGTCCTCTGTGTTTATTTATCTGTTTCCCCAGTCATATCTCTGTTTATTCCCTCTCTGTCCCATGTTTGTTTTCCCTTTTGTTTGTGTCTGCCTCGCTCTCTGTCCCTCCCTCTCTCCGTCTTTCAGCTCTGTCATGTCTGTCTGCCATATGTGTACCATTGTCTTCCCACGTCAAGCTGTGTGTCTAAGTCTGCGTCTCATTGTGTTTCCTGTCTTATTTTGATAGTCCTTGCCTCGTCTGCTTGTGTTTAGTTTTGGTTCCCCTGTCTCTGTGTCTAATTTGTTCCAGCTGTGTTTCCCGGCTGTTTCCACTCTCCTAATCACCTCTCTGTGTATTTATTGTGTCAGTTCCCTTTTGTCCTTTGCAGGAACGTCGGTCCATGTTCCATGTTTCCGCGTAAGACTTCATTGCCTTTTGCCTTTTATTTTGTATCCTTGTCTGATCTTCTATCAGCCTTTAATAAACGTCTCGCCTTCAAGATCACATTCGGTCTTCAAGCGTCTGCTTTTGTCCTCTCTTCAGAAACACGATTAAACACTACAGTTATTGGTATCAACCATAACACAACATTTATATAAGATCTCGATTGCTAACAAACACACAGACAAACAAACAGAACCAATTACATTATTTGAAAAAAAATAATTCTTCAAATTACATTAAATTATATTTATATAGCACTAGATCACAACAACAATCACCTTAAGGTGCTTTATATTGTAAATACCCTACAATAAAACAGAGAAAACTCCACCAATCAGATGCCCCCCTTTTAGCAAGCACTTGGCGACAGTGTGTAGGAAAAACTCTCTTTAAACAGGACGTTCCTGGTTCCTCCTGTTACGGGTCCAGCAGAACCAGAACCATGGCAGAACCGCCATGACTTAAAAACAATTTGTTAGCAGTAAAATTTAGGTGCTGCATATCTATGAAAAACCTGCTTTATCATCCAAGAAGCTAAATCATATACCAAAGGACTGAGAAACAATAAGAAGTCTTATATAGTTGAAAATGGATGTTGTGAATCCCTGCCTCAGCACACACGATTCATCATGCAAACTAAGCTAACAAAACACAACATATATCTGGTCATTCGTTTTTTTCTGAGAAACGCTCTCCAGAATTCCATTATAACAGCAATTCATCTAGAACTGCAGACTTTATTTTTCAGCATATTACCAATCTAAAAACGCCACATCTTCCTTTGGAAAATCACTTTGTGCACAAAAACAAGAAAAGTCCATTTCAGTAAAATGGAACTGCAGTCTTTGTTGGTCTGTCTGGAGGCTGAAGATATATTGGTGTTAGAGCAGGAAAAAAGGGACAGAAAAGCTGTGGATAAGACCTGCTGTTGTGCCTTCCCTCAGCCTCGGGGAGGTGGGGGAAGCTTGTGAATATTTGACCTCAGGCTGGGGAGGGTGAGCCTTCTTCCTCAGCGATTGCTGTTTAATCCATCTTGGAGCCTTACCTGTGGCACAGTTAGCCTCATGGGCTAACACAGACTGCTCTGTGCAGAAAAGGCAATCACAACAGTGCAACACATAAAATGTGTGCAACATTTGATAGATTGACTTGGTTTATAGCGATAATTCCATTTTGCTTGTCCTTTTTTTAACTCTTGTTATTTTTTTTTTAGACATTCGCTTAAATCATCCAAGTTATTGTTATGGTAATATACTTAGCTGCGTGTGGGAAGACTCCAAATGGTCTATTTTTAAAGTCACAGCAAAGAAACTTCCCTATTTATCTTATCTCAATGAGAAGCTGGAAATAGCAAAGCACTGCCATCCCATCTGAGTCCGCTCAGCTCTGTGACGCGTCAACCCTTGTCCAGCACCAACGAATCCTCGCCTGTCTACCAATTACAATCTATCATGCAACTGTCACTTTTTTCTACTGGTCTCTCTTTTAAAGTTTAGGATGAACAGTATGCTTTGTTTAAAAAAACACAACTAAAATGCCTAATTTATGTTATAAATGTAGCTATTAAAACTGTTTGGGGTTTTTTACTCTTTTTTTCCTGATATTTGTCTAATAAATTCTCACTAAAAAGTTGGTCTAAGAATGCACTCACAAGATTTAAAACACTAAAAAACAGTACTACAAACATCAAGGACCAATTCAAATAAACCAATTTTTTGCAGGTTATGGGCAAATCATTACAAACATAAAGAAGTCAATATGATTTACTAATAATTCTGTTTCTCACTTGACTGCCAAATGAATGCCATTAGTCAAGGCGTCTGAGTCATCACTTTGAACAGAGTATGCGAATTCAAATTATTCTTTCCTGCCTCCTACACAAAATGTAATGGCCCACTCGAGCTTTTCAATTAAGACCTGGCCTTGAAATTCACTGTGTGAAGAGGCGCGGTGAGGCTTGTTTATTTCTACACAGCGGCAGAACAAAGGCTGAGTACACAGCACATTTCATCAGCGCTCAGGCGCATGTATCTGAATCATTCTGCTTCTCTGTGCCGCTTACACTTCAGATATTTGTGTTTGTGGGCAAGCGTGTGAGAAGAAGTGGAGGAAACTAACCAAACAAAGGTATCTTTGTGGTCTAAAGATAAATACTGTGAGCTTGCTTGTTTTTTTTTTCTTCACAATATTGCTGGCACATGTGACCGTCCCGTTTCTGGACAGCTGAAAATGAGCTAGCTATAACAACAACAGCTGGTTATAAGCTAACATTATGCCAGCTAACATTAGGCTTGGAGAAGTCCTAAAAGTCACCCTCTGATAAACGGTTTGCTTACATACTCACATTGTGTGAGAGTTTATTCACTAATTGCCCGAGTCATACAATATTAGCTCCATTTCAAAGAAAGTTTCAGTAACACCGGCTAACACCGCTAACACCGGCAAAAGCAAAATCTCAACAACTTCCTTCAATGTCACTGTAAGAAGTGTGCTTCACTGACTCTTTTACACATACTGGACTTCTTTCATAAATTTTTAAAGCCTCCTCAAGAGTAAGTACAAGTGGATGCTTTCAGCAGGCATTTTGACAGCTCAGGTAAACAGCGGACCAATAGCATACGCTACAGATGAATGCGAGACAGAGCTTTTGATGTGACTGGGGAACAGAGATGTAAAAAACTGCAAAATATATATCTCCAAAAGTTGAATCTGTTCATCTGGACGTAGCGTTTTGTGGGAGAAAGGTTTCGTCACTCATCCAAGTGACATTAAAACGTCTTGATGTACGAAACGTTTCTCCCACAAAACGCTACGTCCAGATGAACAGATTCAACTTTTGGAGATTTACTTTCCTGGATGATTGAGAATGCATCAAGATGCAAAATATATATTTTGAGTTGATGTTATTCAAATACCTTAAACCAGGGGTCGGCAACCCGCGGCTCCGGAGCCGCATGCGGCTCTTTAGTCCTTATATTGCGGCTCCGCGTGGTTTGGGCAAATAAATTATAAGTATTTAGCTGAAGTGTAATTTCTTTATGTTAGTTCTTTTTAACTCGTAGTTCTAAATTGGAAGATTCTTCTGATATTGAAATATAAAAATAAAATTATATTCTATTATTTTTTCATCGCTCAAAATAAGAGTCACACTCGCGGAAGCCGGTATACCCGCCGAAACGCTGTGCATTTATTGAGACTTTCAACCCCAGGTAGGCCAATTATGGATCTTTGGATCCACATTATGTCAGCAGCTATTCTCCACCGTGAACTATGTTAAAGACAAACACCGTTCACGCCTGACAGATGACAGCTTACAGTCCTGCGTAAACTGACTTCGTATAGCCCCGATTTGCGGACTCTGTGCGCAGAGGTTCAGGAGCAGAAGTCCCATTGTAAACAAATCACGGCAGACCCGACGATGTTTCCATGAGCATGCTTTTGAGCATCTCTTTATTGAGCACTTTTCACACATGGTTGTACGCATACAGCTGGCTGTAGCTTTTCAGCTCACAGCCCGACATACACCACCAACAAGACAACAGCACAGATAGCGCAGACGTAAAGGCGGCGAGGCGTGATTGCGGGTGTCGCTCAGGTGCGTCCGCCTCCCCTGCAGCGGCGCTGCAAACCACGCCCCGCCGCACGCATTAACCAGGTAAAATACATAATTTTGCAAATATCTATTTTTCATTTTTCAGCAGCATAGTGCTTTTTTCCAATTATCTTTTAAGAGTCAGGTCAAGGCTCCAACAGCTCAAAGGCGATATAAGGGTGGCGGCTGACAACAGTTTTTGTTTGCTACATGGATCATTTTAGTTCAGCTGGGTGTCTTTCCTTTTGTTATATTTCTTTAAGAGTTCAAAATGTGTTGATTACATAAATATAATTTAATTTTCTCTGTAGCACTTCATGGATTTCATAAGCAGCACACCTTAGTTGTTCACACAAAGCATAAAGATAAAAAACAATATATACAGTGTTATCTTCATTTTAGATGTCAAAAAGTATTTGCGGCTCCCAGTGTTTTCTTTTGCGTGGAAACCGGGTCCAAATGGCTCTTTCGGTGTAAAAGGTTGCAGACCCCTGCCTTAAACAATAATGTGTTCAAAAATGTTTTATACCAGACAGACAGCCTGCTATGGCTGTTATGTGGCTATGAGCTAACAAAGCTAAAGTTAGCAGCACTATTGCTAACACTGTTTGTTTAAACTGTAATACTCGCAAAGCTGGCTAACAATTATCATTTAATGTGGCAAATGTTGTTTTTCTTAAAGTATCTTTTAAGTTTGTTTTGGTTTTAGAAGACCAAATTCACCAGCAAGATAATAAAAACTCTTCAGCATCTTTTCTGACTTCCATTATAGTATGAACAACCATTTCTCCTGCTGGTGAGTATGCATGTTTATGCTTTTAACACTTGCTCTTTGAGGTGCTTTAACACTTTCACTTTGAGATGTTGATTGGGAAGCATGCCCCAGCCCTACCATACCCCCTACAGAGCTATCCTGCTTCGATATGCCCTCAGGGCCATGATATGAATTTAAAGGGGAAATTAATAATAAGGCATGCACAGTGGCATCCGATAAATGTATGCAGATTTGCCTGAAGTTGCTTATTCAGTATGTACAGTTGCAGGTAGACCTCAAGCTGTTTATTTGCTCGATTTATCCCTCCGCATGCTCTGAAAGAGGATGTGTTCTCAGACATAAATTAGTAAATGGAAATATGTGTTTGAATATGGTTAAATACTTATGTTAGATATCGGTTCAGTGTCATGTGCTGCTTTCAGGAGAGGAAGCCCTTTGCACGAGTTGATACTGCACCGACTGACACAATTTCTTAAACTGTAAAGTATGGAAGGTGTAATTATAGGAAAAGAAAAGGGAATGCAGAGGAGGGGGGGTGAGCTCAAGTATGCCTGTCATAGATTCAGTGTTGATGCAATGGGGTATCTCACTAACAACACTGACCTTGCATTCGAGGTGCCTTACATCCAGGCAGTGTTATGCAAAGTGTTGAATCATACGTGACAAGGTTAAACCAAGAACACATACAGCCTATCCTGCTGCACTCCCATGCTCTCACACGCTGGGCTCTTCTTGAAGGTATGACTTTTTTCTGCAAAAATCCCACACACACACAAAAAAACTGCAAACAGGCCACAAATGCTGTCTTGTCTTTTAAATACACCTCTCACTTATCCCTATATGAGCATAAGAGTCTGCAGGTAAAGATTTATTTTACAGTGAATGTTAAAAGGTAGAATTAATCCCAAATAAATTATATATGCAATTTAATTTACCTAATGTTGTAGCTCTAGATTAGATCTGTTAGATCGTATCTTGTGCAGTGATGTAGGGTCTATAATACAAGCTGACATTAAATGGTAATGAAGACAGTACTCACTGACTGGGGGGTCACCTCTGCAGGAAGTATACTTCTCCCAGTTTATAAATACAGACTGCAACTGATAGCAAACTTCTAGTTTTAAGCTGCATTAACTGATATTTTTTAAATTTTTACAGTCTGATCAATGACTCTCTTCAAAAAGTGTGTGCAAATCTTGCAACTTTGTAACTAACTAACTTTGTAACAAACTACTAGCCTGTACACTCTTACAGTGAACCCCCTCCTTTACGCTGCCTTTTGCGGAAGCTTTTATTAATACCCAGTTAAAAAAGTTTTTAGTAATTTTTCAGATTCAGTATTTGATGTTGTTATTGTACTGTTTTTAACTATAAACAGGGTTTAATGGACTGGCAAATCAGTTGTTGGGTTTTTTTAATCATTATTATTTCTGAAATGTTAACATGTCTATTGTTTTGACACTGAGGTAATAATGTATAAGTTAGTATCCATCTTTAGACTAATAACACTGCCTCCAGGGTCTCCAGCTGTGGGGGAAAATAATATTTGGAGACTTGATGCTGTAAATATAACATCTCTAAATGAAATATAAATCTCTAATCTCCAAAGCAAGGACCCACTGTGTCAGAATGGATATTCTGCAGTGTGCTGCTGACTTATATTGGTGAGCAGCTGACATTAATGGCAAGCTGGGCACCCAGGTGTGGAATATGGGGCTAAGTAACTAAATTGTGATGAATGACTCACAGGTTTTCTTTGCGATGTATCCTTTTTTATGGTGAGATAGTAGGCATCACTTCTGTTCTCAGCCCTTTACTACTGTAGGAAAAAAAAAAGAAGAAGAGAGGTTTTTGACAAACTGTTCATAGTTCTGTGATATTTACTGGCCCATTTCATATACACATATTTTTTGATTCATAAAATAGAATAAAACTTTCCCTTCAACGTCCAAGAGCACTGAATCAATATTTGAATAGCCCATAAAAGAGTTAAGAAACACTATACAACATATTTTGATTATTATTTTTTGGAATAAAGTCACAACCTCTTTTGCTATCACCTTGTTTTCACAAAAGGGGTTTTAGGAAATGAACCAAAGTACGGTAAAGTATAAAATGTCGATGGACAGTCAGTACACTCAGTGAATAATTAACAAAAAGTAAGGGAATCTGTATTTGGTTGATTATTTCTTCGTTCTAGCGATACTACTTGGCAATAAAGCTCATGCTGGTGGGAAGCCTGTTTATTTTCACTTAAATGGTGCTACATTTGTAAGAAAAATACATTAGTGGGTTGAGCAGCAGAGTTTAGTATGTTGGCTGCACCCATGAAAAACCTGCCAAATCTCCACCAATGCCAAGCAGCTTATTCTGCTATTGACTCTTGACTTGGTTCTACAGGTGGTACCAATCAGGAAACTGATTGGTACCACCTGTGAGCATAGGCACATGTAAAACCAAGTTGCATCGTTATTTGGAGTAAGCCCTTTCCAGGCTGAAGCCCAGGTCCAATATTACAAAGGATGTCAGAGATAGGCTGTGAAGGGGGTGTCCCACACCACAAGAAGACTGCTTCCTCACCCTTTCAGCATAAGAACTGTAGGCAGTCTTCTGCAGATTTACAGTCGAGGTCTGCAGGACGATATGACCGATGGCCCTCTACTCAGACAATCCAGAGCAGACGGCACACAGCCAATCTCTGGTCTCATAGGGCTGCCAGGAGGCCTGCCATGGCTGCCCTTTACATCAGGTCTGTTTGTGTTGGTGTTGGCAACATCTGCACTGGAAACTGAACATGTGGAGGAATGTTATATTCAGAGTCCATATTCTGCCTACAGCAATTCAAATGTAGGGTCAACGTCTGGAGAAGATATGTGAAAGCTATTCTGATTGCTGCACAGATAGGTTAACAGCTTTATGTGGAGGGAGCGTGATGATGCGGGGCAGCGTCTCCCTCACTGGAAAAACAAGGCTTGCCATCACCGAAGGCTATCTCAATGCAGATATCGAGATAAGATTGTGCAGACAATGGCATTCCTACATCTCCACAGTATGGGACGAATTCTGTCCTCTAAGTTGACAACACTCACCCCCACAGAGTGGGGTTTATCCAAGACTGCCTCCAGAATTTGGGAGCGGAGAGGATGGAATCGCTCAACCCCACTGATCACTTGTGGAGTCAGCTTGGGCGTGCTGTTTATGCCAGAGTGACCAACACAACCACACTGGCTGACTTGTGACAAATGCTGGTTAAAGAATGGGATAACATCCCACAGCACAGTGTGTGACCAAACTGGTGACCAGTGTGAGGAGGAGGTGCCAGGCTGTTGTGGGTGTGTATGAGTCTTTGACGTGCTACTGAGGCTAAATAAATAAGTTGTTGAAATTGCAAATATGTCATGTTTTTTCAGACTTCAATCATCCAATCTGATAAACGACACCAAACAAGAGTCAAGCAGAGTAAGTTGTTTGGCATTGGCAGAGAAGATTTGGCAAGTTTTTCAAGGGTGCAGCCCACGTACTCAGCTCTGCTCCTTAACCCACAAATGCATTTTTGTTACAAATGTGGATCCATTTCAGTGGAAGTCCAAAGGCTTTCCAGCAGTATAAGATTTTTTGCCAAAAAGCATTGTTATAACAAAGAAATAATAGACTAAACACAAATTTCCTAAGTTTTTGTGCTAAATTTGGCTGTTGGAATACATTGAAACTGGATGACATTTAACAGCGGAGTAGAATTCAGTTCATTAATCAATCTTCATTTCCACTAAATGTTCAATCCCAAAAGTATCTAAACTCTGGCATCTCCACCTTCTTTGCTGGTGTTACAGAATATATAGATAACCAAAGCCAAATACTTTTGAAAAAGTTCTACAGCCAACGTATTTAACCTCTAAGCAGATAAGGACCAACGTACAATTTAATTTGGACCTAGAGCGACTTTTAACCCCACATGGTAATGGTAAATGGACTGATTCTTATATAGCGCTTTTCTACTCTCCCGGAGTACTCAAAGCGCTCCACATAATACACACATTTTCTGAGAAACACCTTGCCTTCTTACTAGCCATCTTTCAGCCAGTAATAGTGCTTATTTATAAGCTTGTACAAGCAGAAGCTACATTTGACAATGCAAAAAAAGCATGTTAAAAACAGGCAGAAAATGCTGACATTGTTGTTTAAGCATGAGAAATACTGTACATATTCATTTACCCAGATCAGTCAGCTTGATTTGCAATGCAGAGTGATAATGTAAAATGCCTCCAAGACACCAAACATGCCCATTTTGAACATTTTCCTCACTTTACAAATTGAAACTGTCATATCAGTGTATCAGCAGCAGCAATGTAATCAGCATTTTCAGTGTGTGCTGTGAGAAACTCACTAATGAACGCTAACGTCAAGCTCTCTGCATCACATTTTCATTCTTTGGGCCCAAGTTTAAGAACTTTGTTAAAAAATGTTGCAACATGATTTAATTTGGAATTTCTTTTTGTGCTGGCCGTTATGAAGTGTTAGTAAGCCCGTTTACCATACTCTCGTGTCTTTCTTTTGTGTCAATGCCTTTATGTGAAGATCTATGAATTGTCTTGTTGTAGGAAGGCGTAACAGATAAACTTGTCTTGTTATCACTTGCCGTTCGGGACATTAGAAATGTTGTTGCATTGACTTTAAATCCTGTCACAATGTAGTCACGGCCATTTAATGACCTAATGAATGAGCTGTTTGTAAAGTATATACCAAGACGGATTATTTAGAATTGCTGGTAATGATCACAAATTATTTTGTCATTTCAAATAATAGCTGATTATCCTGAAGCTTGCAGTGAGACATTCCTCCTTTGATGTCGATAAACCAAAGAACACACGCCAAAGGCTGTTTCACTTTAAGTAAAATTCAACTCAGCCTTTGTGAGACTGGAACTGGAGCTGGAACAATCAGATTGTTGAGGTACTCACTTGAACAGGTCCTTCCTCTCCAAGGAGCCAGTCCCACACCAGCAGGAGGACAAAGGAGGATTAGCTGGCATACCATCCCGCCCGTCTGGCCTCCACATCAGGACCAGACCTCCAGTCCACAGATCCTGCCAATTAACTTGTCACTCACTCTGCTCTTTTTTCCCTCACCGAGACTTTATGGCTTCATAGGTGAAATAGCTTAAGCCCCTCAGCACCCTCCCACCCCCTTTCCAAGTAGACTCTCCTGCCATTACCTTTACCCAGAATTCCCATTAGGAAAGACTTTTGTTAAAAGAAAAGCCTACGAGTGAATTCGTCCTTAGGCTAGTAGCTTTTGATTTATCTACAATACACACACACCATATAGACCTGTTTGTCCCTGACTCTATACCAGCATCAGATGCTTTTTTGGAAGGAAGACTTGTGCTGAAAAATACTGCAGTGCTTTTGAATAACCAAACAAAAGAACAACGTGGATAGGCTTAGGAAAAGATTGGGGTTTGAGGTAAAATCAATGCTTAGTTAATTTTAGTAGTTTTGCCATCAACGCAAGATTAAGGCTGTGAAGTGAGTGAGTGGCCATGGTTAACAAAAAGAAGAAGAATACTTTTTTGACTATCTAAAAAGCAAAACAAACAGCAGTGTGTCACGTTAAAGTCCCTTTTTTTCTTCCATCTGTGCACGCTGACCTCTGCCTCACACAGATATTGTTTTACATTGGCTGTATTCTTTAAATCTCTAAATTTCTCCAGCCATTAGAGGGCTAGTTTGCTGGAAAGCAGACACTGTTTGTCAGCTTTTGGCATTTCCGGCCCTGAATGATGCTGCCTCGTGCATCCGTTAGAGGTCACTGGCATAAATGGAATGGGTGGGCAGTTTTACTACACAACATATCATGATTTGCTTTTCTGCATTCAGATTTATGGAAGAATAACAAAAGGCATACATTCTTCCAGTCAGAGCTTGAGACGCTTTCAAGGGCATTAATAATGTCTCGTGGAAAATATAATTAATTCAGAATTAATTTACACAGTAATTAATCATCTATCATCAAGGTCTCCCACAGCAGCTCGGTATTAGTAGATATCATATTTTTGATAAGCAGGTATAAATCATCTGCCAGGGGCATGCTTTCCGTGACACTTATTTTGGTTCTTCACAAGCAAACTAAACCATGCCTCCCACGGTTACAGCATCAGCTTTGATAAATCTCATTAGCCTTTACTTTGCATGCTCATTTGCATTTGTACTTGTCTTGTGTTTGCCAGCCTTGGGTTTTAGAGCATGTGTAAGTATGGTGCTGACCTGATGAGTGACTTTTTAACTCTATAAAGCCATTTAGGTCACTGCGCTTTGTAAATGCCTGGTATTGCCGTCTGGGTATGGGTTTTAGTGTGTGCAGCATATGATAAATCTATCCCACAGTTACTGTTTTTATGGCCCCAAAAACAGAGAAATGAAAAGGAGTGCAAGGAAAAATGTAAGAACAAAAATTGTACGTTATACAGAAGCAGCAGGTTGCACCGTGTCTCTCGCTGGAATACAGAGCGCATGTGTTTGGCACCCGACTGAGCTCTCCACTGTAATCTTGATTTTTATTGTGTTTTTGTTCCTCCGCCATTCTGTGATCAAGTCAAGAACTCTTATGTTATTCACTGAGTTCACTAGTAAGATGGAATGCAGTGTTTCAGTGATACCATCAGTGAGCTTTGGTAGATGTAACACCAGCAAAGTAAAATGCAAACATGAGCTCCCTTAGTGAAGTATGAACACTAAAAAGAAAAAACAAAAGAAAAATATGTTTTATCAGTAAAGGAGTATTAACATTTAATATGGTTTTATCCATTATCCTTTATTAATCCAGGCAAAAGTCTCATTGAGGTTAAAATCTCTTTTCCATGAGAGACCTCACCAAGAGAACTTACCATAAATACAACACACGGCAATATAACACATTAAAAAATAAACCCAAACATTATTTCATATAGGCAAGTGAACACAAACATGTGACTCATATTCAATAACAGATGATTACAAGAGTGACATTAAAAACAGCCACACTGACCAAACTGCGCAGTGGCCCTTTAAAATGGTCAGAGCTTTACTTTATTAACAGGAGTGCTGAGGTGGATGTGAGTGTATTGTCAATGTATTCAGTCTATTATTTTGTATTTTTAGTCTATTTCCAGTCATGGATGGACGGTTGCTCACTTCTAGACAGAGTTATTTACACATTGTCAGGCACACTGTAACACATGTAGACTGCACTGACCCATGTTTTTCCTTTAATCCAAGCGATAACAATCACTGCTTACTCTAACATTTTACAAGTATTAAATATATATATGTCTGTAATACTGCAACCACCTCCTCCTCTGTATCCAATTAATTTGATATTTTATCATACTCTTGGATATGACTCAAAATGTGAGCATATGCAGGAATTCATTTGTGAATTAAATGCATTTTTATGATAATATTTAGCTGTTGGTGAATTATGTTGGCGTGCATAAACAGGAGAACAGAAGCCAACGTTTGGGGGTCTTAACTAACCTTAACTGCTTTAAGTAGCTTACACAAAAGCTTAAAAATATTAATAATACTACAAAAAAAAATATTGCAGAAAAACATGAAGGGATGTTATGATAGCTAACTTTTTTGCAGTCTTGCAGATTCATGGTTAAAGTGTTCTGTGATCAAGTTAGAATAAGTTTTCTCTGGCAGACATAAAAATTTCCAATCGTTTTAGGATTTAGGATTTAAAGCCTACTGTCTCACCTACATAAGCTATTACATATTATTTCATAACATCATCTATTCTGTCTGCATTCACAGTTAAGCCAGTAAGAACAGCAAACAGGAGACTCACAGTGGTATCGTAGTTCCTTTGGTTTGAAAGTCCACTTCAACTTCTTCAGCCTTGTGCCGACAGACAAGGCCGTGGTTAATCCTCAGTCCTTTTTTTTTTACCTCACCATGTTTTGTTCTCACAAGAAATGCCTGCAGGAAAAGTCTTCCCCCCGTTTTCCAGTCCAGTGTTGGCAGCTGTGCTCAGTAGCTGGACTTACCGCAGCTAGTCGAAGCTGTAATATAATTTTGTATTGATTTCTTGTTGACCTCCCATGAAGCAGTCATCATTCTGTAATGTGCTCCACACGTCTTCTTAATGAAATCAATAGCCCTCCTGCCAAACAAAAGTCCAATAGCACTCACTGGGAACTCTGTGCTATTATAGACTGAGTATGGGGAATATTAGCAGGTTAAAGCTGGAATTCTTACTGTTTTTCCTTATAATGAAACACAGATGAGAATATAGGTTGCAGGAATATGAATATAAAGTGCTATAAACTTTATAAAATCCACATGTATTCACTGAAGCGGGTGTTTTTAAATATTAAAATTACTGATCACACTAGATTGAGAGAATTTAGTTGCAGAAATGGCACATCAGTAGAGTTTGTATTTTGTGTCAAATGTTGGCTGATTGCGGTTAAGCTGTTTTTGCAGATGTGGTTAAATCTGAAGCGTTGCAGGGTGGTTAAATAATAATCTTACGAAAAAGTTTACGGCTTCATAATCTCGACATGTTGTCGGCACATCTACTGCATCCATCTTTTTGCTACGATGAGAGTCAACGAATGTGGCATCTCCCACTCTCATAACACTTAATTTTGACAGCTAATATACACAGATTATGATTTATGCAACAGAATTGCTTCTGAGGAATTGTAAACAGTGAAATTTCAGATTGTGACTCGAGGACCATTCATCACAGACACTGTCACAGTTTATTATGTCTGTTCAATTCCACTTAATATGACAGGGAACTTTCACAGGGGAAAATAAAGTGCATATTACGATGAAAAATCCCGTTGGCGGGAGTCACTAAATCTGTCAGTTCAACATGTGCATTGCATTGTATTAATGGAAGTAAATTACTAATCCCCTATTGTGCAGAAAAATGGTGCATGTCAGGTCGAGTGGCCGGGAGCTGACTTTAAAAGTTTGGGTGAAAACCAGGATTGCTCAATTTTTTTTCTTACAGAGCAAACCTACCTCTGAAAACATAACTGTGTCACAGAAAATCGCTTTCACACACACATATACAATGCATGACTGTAAGGAAATTGCCTGTGCCGTTGCAATCCCAAGCAGAACACAATGTCACCTCAGTTTTGCGTGTTTCAACATATTCAGTCTCTCCTCTGGACAGTGTGTGATGTCCTTTAACGCGCTTAACACCCACAATCTATCTGGATGAGGCTGCTGTCTACCAGCGACAGCAGCATTGTGGAAACTGACAAGGTGACTTTTGCACATCTGACCCGATATGCCAGTGGCACTAGCTAAGCCAATGTTGACTGTGGGGCTTTTCCACAGTTTAATTTTGAAGAGCTGCTTTGGACCGCCACCAACACAACAAAACACACCACACTGCGGTCACATCTGAAGTGGGCATGTTATAACAATGTCAAAGGTGGGTTAAGTAGTGATCTCAAACTGTATACAGTTTTAAATTGTTTAATTTCAGGCACCTTCGACTGGCGGTCTTCTTCCACAATATATTTATAGTTATATGGCATCTGAGTAAGAAGCAGTGACAGAAAGACATGTTTAAACCTTAGTTAGCGTTTGGATGAAATTTGATGACCAGGTAAAAATAACAAAAAATTTCATTATTTTATCCTGAAGTGTTTCCTAAAGTGATACAAAATGAACAAAAGTGTACGGGTTGACACATTTTTGTACACTTAGACTATTCAAATTTGGCCCCGGTCTACTCAGGGGGATTTTACATCAAGCAGTGTGGATCAAATCACAGAAAATGTAACTTGAAACTGTGAAACTGCATTTTTTCTAATGGGACAGTGGTGACAGAGTTTTGGGGGGTGGGCTGACACTATCACGAGAACTGTCTGTGTTCAAATGTCTCATGTGATTGAGAGTCCCGGTGGGATTACCTGTATAAATAAAAATAAAATAAACTTCTACAAGTATTTAAAGGCTATTGTTATCCATTTAATGAAACAATTATTTAGCCATTCCCACCACAAATATATTCTCGACAGCAGACAATTGACTGAGCGAAACAAAATGTGGAAAAAAAGACTCTCTGACATCTGTAGCAACTCTGACATGACCTCAGTACTTTTCAAATCCTGACCACCCCAGAAGTGACCCAATAACACTAAGTCATGGACTTGATGGTGACAGAAGAATCAGTCCTTCATTGTGCTTAATCATGCCACGTAAAGCATTTTGCACCACCTTAGCAAAACAGGATTAACGGAGCTTACTAATGTGCCCATTCTTCAATCGCTTTCAGTCATTTCAGACCACAGTTTAAAATTGACTGGAGAAATGCTGAGACATTTACACTGCACTCGAAATGTTACCCTTTTTAAAAGTGAGACATCGCGTCTCTTGGGGACAGAAAGAAGACGGCGTGTTACGGGTGCTGGGTTCAGGAGCCTGGGATTGGTTGTATACTTAAAGGGTAAGCGGTTTCTTCAGCTGGCATGAGGGGAAAAGCAGAGACATGTCTGATGGGGTTCATCATCAGAAAAGGAACGAGTCCTTATCCTTATGGATTCAGAAAAGCAAACTTGTGAACTCTAGCTAACAATGGAAAGAACACTTTGTTTTCTTACCACACTTGTTTTTTACTCTCATATTTGTATTCTTACCACATATTTGATAAAATTCCCTTTGGTGTCACAGGATCAATCACCTCAACTGCCGTGACAGCTTAAGTTTCACTACATCAAGACTGACAACCCCCCATGCTGCTCGTTCTTTTAAGTCACTCTGGTTGTGAGCATCAGCTAAATACTTTGAATTTAAATGTAAAATGTGTTTGGTATTCATGTGCAGTAGTGTGTCAGCACCTGCAAAATGAGAGTCATGGTATAGTTGAGAGCCACTGTAGGTCTCCACTACACACGGGCTTGACACATTAAATAGCTTTCAAATGAACAACAGCAGAGAGCTGGCATGTCTGACAGAGTCTGATAACATTATATACATGTCCGTCACAGTCATGGATGCTTGAAACATAAACGTATGTGTTACTTGGCTTCAGGAATATCACCCCTCACAGCAGAAAGCTCTAGATTTGCACTGGGCCAAGCTGCTGGTGGTGGTGGTCGCGGGGGTGGGGTGGGGGGTGGTTAGAGAACGAGATGGGAAGGGGTAAGCAGTAGGAGTTGATGGGGGTTGGGGGTAATGCAGAAGCAGAGGAGTGAAAGCAAAGGCGTGAAAAATGAAAAGCACAAATGGTGTTGACGGAATAAGCACCAAAGAGGACGGGGCAAACGCCTGCACACCTAATGAGTTCCCTCCAAAGACAAAGACACTGTCCTTCACAGCAGATTCCTGCAGCCAGTCCTGGAAAGTGCAGATGCAGAGATGCACGGCGAGAGTATGCAAACACTTCACAATAAAGAAAAACTAGGCGCCTGTACAAACGGTACAACACATGCAAAAGAGACTCTATACAAAAGCATCACATGCAGTCATGCATGTCTTATTAACATACATACCGTGTCACAAATGCACCGACGGCCAAATGCTATAGAATGACTTTATTTTTAACCATCAGCATAAAGTAATTGTAACACATTGCCTGGAAACTGGGTGTCAGCCAAACACCCAATGCAAAGGAGATAGAAAATGAATGAGAGAGAGGGAGCGGGTGAAGCAAGGAAAGCAAGAAAACTGAGCTTATCCTCGGTAACAGAGGCTAACAAGAAACAGATGGAAGAAAGGAAAGAGAGCGAGCGCATCATACTGATGAAAATGGGGAGCAAACGAGGAAGATGGACAATATGAAAATTACTAAATCATTTTAAGTAACGAGTTGTCAAGATTTCCTCCAGAGGGAAGCGATTCCCTGAAATCTAACCGCAGATCGTTTTGCAAATATGACGCGCGGTACATTTAACCTTTTAACTTCTCAGCCCGTCAGGAGTGAGTAAAATATTTGTAACGGTCGACCTGTGAGCTGCAGTTAGTTAGCTGTCAGTTAATGCAGGAACAGCACGAGTAACTGTTCTTCTACTTTGGCATCCATAAAACATCCCGAAATGCCATCGCCTGATCATTCTGTGATTATTTTTGTGTGTCTCATGAACTCATTATTCATATGGACAGAAGATTCAATCTGCCTTTTCCCATTTAGTAATGACTAAAGGCAACAACAGGTAAGGAGTAAGTCAGCTAATGAATGTAAGAGATAACTGGTAGTGAGGAGGAAGAGATATTATGCTCTTTGCCGCTCAGGAGGTGATGTGTATAATAGGAAGCCATTTAAAAATAGGCTAGCATTTAAAATGGGTTCAGATAGCAGATAAAGCAGCCCCTCTCTGCCAGAGTAATGAGTTAGGACCCAGTCGCTCCATTAGTGCAGACACACACACACACACACACACATATGCACACACCCAGCTGTGGCAATTAGATGTTAGCAATCATCAGATTATCATTTTTACACAATAAGTTAGGACAAATCATCAATATTTGCCTGGTCAAATGGATGCATGCAAATGAGATATGCTAATAAGCATTTGTGCACATGAGCATGCATATCTGGGTAGCATCTTTGTGGGAGCATGGTTAAATGCATGTTTTAGTGTGTGCAATATGAGTTTCTTTTATGCATATTCAGAAGGTAATGTCTACATGGATGTGCACTTATTGGTCTATAGTCAACATGGGACATTGGGATAATCTGCCAATGGTGTAGCAGCAGATTAGAAAATAAAGAAGAGCAGATGGGTCTCTTCACCCCCCAATTCTTTTGTTGCCTGCAGTCTAGTAGGACAACTTTAGTAGATATACCGTTAGCTATCTCTAACAAGACCCCCACAAACCCCCAGCAGAAAACGCAAGATGGCCGATAGATTGCTGATCCAAAAATTTAATTTTTCCATATGCCAACACAAAATCATCATTAAATTTTCAAGTTAATTGCACTCGTGGTGATGCTGAGGGTATTTTATCTAGAGAGCTCATATTGCTAGTGAGAAGCTATTTGAAAGTCAAAACACAGAAGCTTAATGACCAAATTTACTGGTAACGTTAGCTGACAAAATAGAGGCAGGCATGGACAGAACAGGAAAGACCTTGTGGGCACATAAAGTGTGCCTTTCTATTATGGGAACTGCCCAACTGACGGATTTTGCGGGGATGTTTAGGAGCTGTGTTACACAGCTGATCCCAGACCTAACATTTGAATCAAGCAAAGCAGATCATCAAAGACATGCAGATGCACTTAGCCTCAGGCCCAGCAGTTGGCTTTGCATGAAGGTCTGCAAACAACCGCCGACATCCTGCCAGTAGCTTTAATGTCACCCAGGCCAAGAAGTGTGTCACTCCACTGCCATGTATAATGTTTTGGTCAAGGTATACATCACCTCCAAACACAAGTGTAAAAGATGCAAAATCAGTGCATTACCTGCAGTCTAGAAAGTGATCTTGAAAAGTCATAAAGCAATGAAGCTATTGCTTTCTTCACAGCAGATCAGATGTTTATTTCCATTTATGTTGCCACCGGCTTCTAAGATATGCCTTCAATTGTGGTTGTTTGTTCAGCCGCAGTAAGCTACAGAGACGACGGTTGTATATTGCTTATCCCTACTCTGTTCCAGCAACATACCACATATTTCAGTTTCCATTGAGCAGCAGTAAAATTGACAAACAGTGATGCCTATTACTCAGCCACTAAGGCCCATTGTGGAGGCAAAAGCATATAAATCAAGTATCATTACCTACTGTATTTTGCTGCCCATCTGTCCTACTAGGTCACAGCAAGATGCATTGCACTTGATCAAAGTGAGTTCTATTTCTGAATACTGTGGTTATACAGTCAGTATAACACAGGGAAGCAGAGTAAAACGAGCTTTAAAAGAGTGTTGCATAGCAAGAATGGGAAAAAGCAGGAACATGAGGTCATGGCTCCCCCTATGGTGCAAAAGGTGTAAAGCAAAATGTGCTGGGACTGGAGACCCTGGGAACTTCTGCCCTTTCACTCTACTAACCTAGGAAAGTCTGCAACACTATCGCCAGCTGATGCACTCAACAAGCAGGAAATGAACAAATAGGGACAATTTTTATTTCTCCAAAGTTTTGAGCATAATAAGGAAGGATGCTCATGATGATAGTAAATGAGCAGACACTGATCCTAGGGATGCAGAAGTTGTTTGATCCAGTGTCAGGAAGAATCTGGCTGTTGAAGGCTGCAGAGCATGTGGGAAGGAGATCAGAGTGTTTTTATCCTGTTCCGAGCCTCAGATGTCAGCCTTAACAGAAGTAATGATCCCACCCTCCACCTGCTGCGACTGCCTCATATTAGTAACTTTGTACATAAAATTCATGAATATGCTGTCTACAGTTGCCAAACGTTTAGGAGAACACTCAGCTGAACTAGAGAAAGAGAGAAAGAACCAGAGCGCTGGTTTGGAAGTCACTAAAGTAATGGTTACTTTGAATTATTTTTGCTTTCCCTGAAGACTTTTTTAACAGACGGATTAAAAAGAAGTTCTATGCTGGTTGCAACTATTAAGTAGATCGCAAATGCAGCAGTAAAAGCAGAAAAAAAAATTCTTCTTTGTGTATCTTTGACAAGGGTCTTCACCAAGTCCTTGCAAAGATTGGAGGAATTTGAACCACATGTCGGATATCCAAGCTTTGCGCTTTTATTTTCCCTGAATGGAGTCTTAGTCAGGTACCCTTGGTTCCTGCTTTGCAACAAAGTAGGGTCAGGAGGTTAGGCAGGTTGCCATTAAGCCCCTCTTTATCCTTTCACCCAGCAACCCCATGCCCCACCCCCTCAACCCCATTCACTATGCAGGAGAAAGGATCCAGGCTTTGTACTTGCTTCGTCACCTCTGTGCCTTTAAGACTCAGGAGACTCGATCATGTCTCAAGTAACAGCCCAAGGGAGAGGCATTTTCAGCCTTGCTACCAGCACCTGATTGGAGCTTGGTGGACATGGGGTTGGGGTGGCTACAGGCTAAGCGAGTTAGTCAAGACGCCCCTCTCCTCCTTGCTCCTCCTAGGGGATCCCAAGGCTTTGCCAGCTGAGATATATAATCTGTCCAGAGCATTCTGGGACTGCCCATGGGTATCCTGGCAGGTGCCCTCAAAACCTCTAGTGGTATGTGCTCAGGAGGCATCAAGATCAGGTGCTGAATCACAAGAACTAATTTCTTTTTAGTGTTGGTAGTAAGGGGGAAAGGACCTCTAATTAAGCAAGAAATCAAACAAAACTCAAAACCAGAGCTTGAAAAAGTTATATAAGGAACTTGAGAAGAGATATAATTCTGAATACAAGAAGCAGGACTCCTGCCATTTTAGCTGCGATGATCATTGAATATTCACATCAGGAAAAAATCTCTTACAATCTTCTCAGAGGGCTAAACGGAGTCTTGCTGAGTCCCAGACAGATCGGCCCTGACATTAAGGGATATAAATGAGAAATTGTGCAAATTCTGGGAAGTATTAGATGTACAGCAAATGTGTGGAGAAAGAGTAATGTGAACAGAAACACAGAGTGGAACAAGTCTTCGCTGATTAAGATCAGCCACTCACTAGTTATTCTACTGAAACTAGAAAGAAAAGATTTCAAGGGTGTTACATCAATACATGAGAGCGAGGGAGAGAGAGATAGAGAGCACAGTTTTCTATGAGGGGAGTGGAATTTACTGCTCTTATGCTTCATCAGTGTGCTGCAGTGGTGGCTGTAAATCTGCAGATTGATCAGGCTGCAGAGCCAAAGGGTTCCAAAACCTTATCTCAGAGTAAGGGCTCAGCAAAGTCGAAGACTCACTGTTGGTGTGAGTGATGGCCCCGGCTATCTGGCTTCCACCTGGATCCTGCTGCTTACAAGCACAAATATACACACAGTGTAAACAGCCGAATAACCTCTTTCTTCCAAAACCAAATGTACATGCACTTCCTTATATATACAGTCAAGGAGAAAGAGGAAATGGTAAACTGATAAGACTGAGAAAAGCTTTGTGCTCCTGCAGGAGGTTTACATGCACAGACATCTTCTTCATGCTCTTCTTTCACAAACACTTCCCTGCAGCACAAGACTCGAACCTCTGCAAGATAAACAATGACCTGATCTTGGTTGGATCCATACCTTCCTGTCAGTACATCTTCCATGTCTGCCAAAAGACACTAAACTCAACTCAACTATGCACACTGTTGACTGAGGATTACCTTTATTGGATGTCTCAAGCCTGAAGGCTGAGGAGACAAGCAGACTTGCCTGCTAGGCTCACGGAGGGCATCTCTCTTGTTAATACTGCAGAAGCCTTTGCCTTCAGTAATACACAAGGTAGTGATCTCGCCTGGTGCATGCCGGGGAGGGACGAAGAGTTTGTGCTCGGAGGGGGGGAAAGAAAGCTGCAGCCTGCTAACCCCACGGCAATGATACTGCTGCTTCCTCCTGCTTCTCGTTGTGAGTCTGAGGGTGCTGCATTTGAAGTGTTAGTCTGCTTAGCTGGCAAAGCCCCTAAAATAGCTCAAAAGGATAGCTGTGGAAGACAGAACCTGTTCATTTCTATTTTTAGAGTATGCGTGTGGAAGACAGGGTGTGAACATGCAAAGAAAACGAATATGACCAGCGAGTAATTTACACACCCCTTCAAGCTGTCGCATATTTTTTTTTTAATAACCTGACAACTTTGTAAAAAAGTCACATAATACTGATTTTAATAGATGCGATAAACGATTCAGTCTGGGCCATCACTGACGGGTTGTTTTTTATTTTTATTATTATTATTATTATCACTATTATAAAAATGTCCTCCTGATATTGTTGCCTTGAACACAAGAGGCTCAGATGCCTCTAATCTCTGTGATATATGGTCTTCATCAGCTTTTTCAATTAATGCCAGACTAATCCAGTAATCGTTTTGCTAGATCTTAATTAATTTAGTACTGCAATTTAGTTTCTCTTATCAAACAGTAGGGATCTCTCTAAAGAAAAAAAAAAGGTGTCCCTGTGGAAAAGTGAAATTCCTGCAGCCTACCTTGACGCTTCACTATGTCGTATCTGCAGAAAAGTGCTACTTTACACTTACTCCTCCATGTTCCATCCCTCATTCAAAGCCTGAATAATTATTATAGTAGTTGTTAATACACACGTTGCCTGCTTTGCGCTAAAGCAGCTGGTTGCAACTGTTGCACGCCTTTGTGAAGCCTGTTATATTATTCAAACTTGATCTGTTTTGCAGCCAGAATTATCAAAGGAAAAGAATTCCATGAAAACACTGTTGGGAATTGATAAAGAACTGCAATTGTCAAACAACACATGCAAATATACGAATGAAGACTTAGCATGTCCTCACATGACAAGGAGTTATTATAAAATCTGGACACCAGGTTAGCGAGTAATAATGAGGATTGTTTGGTGAACAGAACACAGTTTTCTTCCTCACCTTAATCACAGACGGTCACAGCAAAATATATATATAGGTATTTAGAAAATTACATCAGTGGACACTGTCTTAAGGACACCCACAGCGCTCCTCGTTCTCAGTGTCTTTTCGAAATCAGCGTGGTCCTCGGGGGCAGACACTTGTCTTTCTTGTGGCTGAGCGGTGACCATAACTCTTTCCAGATGCCTCGCTGTAAGAAATGGAAAGGTGGTTGTACAACTACAGGGTGAGAGAAAGTGAGCAAGGAGGGAGAAACCGAGATGGAGAGGATGAGCTCACTTTTCATTTGTGTTGGCTATAAATAAAGAACACATGCGGGCTATCCATCTGATACTCTTCTATATAAGCTTAGCCATAAATCAGGCTAAGCCAGAGCCTGTACAGATACACGTACATCCTTAGCAGATGGGGTAAATGGAGGGAGAGTGGGTGACTGGAAATCAAGAGGAGAAAGCCCAGGCCTGGATTTTCTGACCCAAAAGATATTGCGCCATTCATGCTGTACTTTCATTCCATCGCTCTAAAAGGTCACCTGGTGGGAGGCTATAGACTCCCAGATACTTTCTGTTGACTCTTAAGTATTTTTCTTGTACGAAAAGAAGGAGAAATGTCACATGTGGATTTCTTCTTAGATTAAATGTTGGACTTAGTAGTGATTTAGATTAATGTGCTTATTCTATGGTAAAAGAGAGGCACTGAGCTGTTGGGGGCGATGGAGGGGAGTACCAGTCATTTCAATATGATCCATGACAGAGAAAAAGAAAGACTTGGAATGGGCGAGGATCTGCAGGCCGAGATTTGCTTGCGTTTGCTGGGGTTGACGTGTTCTCTGAAATCTTTGGTGAGAAATAATGTACCATCAGATACACCGAACTTATATCACTGCAACTTTCCTTTCTTTATATGTCTTCCTCTCTGTCTGTTCCGCGTGATCCTTTTTTCTTTCAAAGGAAAATTTCAATGACCCGTTTGTCAAATTAGACACTGTGTTACCAAAGAGCATTTTCTGGCAGGACATGTGTGGTTGAAAAGAAGGGAAAGAACACAGGATAAATAAACACAGTAGAAGGAAAGGGGTAAATTTTATGACTGATGGCTTTCAGTGTGTGTGTGTCCCTGCGTCATTTGGCACCTCATATAACTGTTATGGTTTCAAGCATCCGAGTACCTGTTATTCTGTCGCTCCACAGTGCTCAGCTCTTCAGTTTTAGCTTATAATGGGATTTGTGTTTGTTACAGGTTAGTCAGAGTTTAAAGCTTTTTTCCCCTCCCACTAAAAACTGACACAAATAGAGATTTGTTAATATTTCTCGAGATAGGTAGACAGGAACGTCTAAGCATGAAAAAACAAATGGACTGAGACAGAATAAGGGAGAAATCTTTTCTGGCTGTAGTTTAATGATAAGCAGTCCTGCTACTCTGTGCTGCTCCAGAGTTATTGCATTCTGTGAGGACAGTGGAGGTGTGCAGGGCAGAATCATTTAAAGATTGGAATAAGACAGCAACCACTGCTAAGATAACCAAGCAGGCACTATTGTTGTGTTTTTCTGCTGTAAAATACTATTTCTTCTCGTTTTGAGGGCCATTTGTCTTGCACTGACAGCGCCCACTGCATAAGAGGCAGCTCTGTAAACACCACTAAGTGAAACTGCACACCCGGTCCGTTGCTGTGTTGCGTGTCTGCATGTCATGTCAAAGAACTGTGCATTACTATCCCATCGCAGGCCATTTCTATGCATTTCCAACTAATCACATGTCGAGGCCGGTGTTAGTCTGCACTAGATGGCAAAATCAAAAGAATACACTACTTGCACAAGTCTTAAGGCCACCTCTCATTTCTCTATATTTTGGTAGGAGAATGGGAAATTGTTACAGCAATGTTTCAGTGCTTTTCTGAGTTATTAATTTAATCAATTTTATTAAGCTATCCAACACCACTGGCTGAAATGAAGACCCAAATCTCCATCGGGTTTTCCAAAAGGCTGTAGACACTCAATGTTGTGCCTCCTGAAGTCCTCTATGCATTCTGATGACAACAATTTGAACCAACACTTTCAAATTTGGATTCATCACTCCGTAAGACCTGTCGGCACTGAGTTTTAGTCCAGTTCTTGAGTAATTTGGCGTACCTCACTCTTTACTCCCTGTTTCCCTTCCTTAAGAATGGCTTCTTGACAGCCACCCTTCCCATGAGACCATTTGCTAATGAGGCTTCAGAAAACAGTACATGGATCAACTGAAGGGCCGGATGCAACGTGGAAGCCTGGAAAACTAATGCTCAAGACCACTTACAAAGTATAAAGAAATGAGGAGTGGATTCAGGTTTTTGCACAGTACTGTATGTTGGAATAACACAACCAGCTCTTTAAGGGAACTGGGTTGTTATTCATGTTTCATTCATAAATCCAAATGTCCAAATATTTCAGTTAAGTGACTCATATAATCATATCATAAATAACATTAGTTTAATATAATAATACTATTAAGTTTAAAGAATAAAATACAGAGAGAATATCTAATATATGAGCTACTTCTTAATATTTTATCATATTTAAACAAAGGTATTAAGAGTAAACATTGAAGGAAGTGCAATTCATCAGTGTCGAGCCTTCTTCTGTCTTCTCTGAGGATTATACGACTGTATTTTCCATCTACTAATACTTCCCTTTTTAAGAAAAACTTCCTGAGATTATTGTTTCATGAATGGAGTGCAAGAGGAATAATGTGGGAGCTTTTTGTGTTTTTAGCTCCACTTTTTAGTTTGTCAGCAAGATAATTTAAAACGAAAACCAGGCTCCATTTCATGAAACTTGGTGGAGAGCTGAATGCAGGGGAAAAAAACGGTAGAAGCATTTACATTTTACATTTAATAAAAGCCGGGCACTCTGTATAATAATGATGCTAACAGGTATATATAGTGATGGGAAGGGCTAGAAAAACAGAGCAATAAAGCAGCCATAAAATTGGGACATACTTTGTATGAGACATGACACGAATCGTGCGAGTTCACAGAACAAGTCAAAATTTGCAATGAGTTTTTGCACGCTTCAGTTGTTGAAATGTTTTTAATAAATTCTGGATAAGTGGGGAGCTCAAGTGTGAAAAAGGGGAAAAGAACTGTCATTCAAAAACCCCTTTCGGAAACAAAAGCCATAAAGAAAGGATTCCACAGGGCACGGAAAATCCAAATTAGCTCTGTCGTGTTCATCTTACAGTCATTATAAATGAAATGAATTTAAGTGTCAGATTATTAGAATATGTCAGAATATTCGTGTCACTGTCACTCACCTTCCACAAGCTAGCCTGAGGTGATATCAGTGACACTAACACGGGCTAAAGCGCCACTTGATTCTCTTTCACCGAGCGACAGCACAACCCGCTAGTGACCAAAACATCAAGCCGTACTTTAGCAGCAAACAGACCTTTTAAAGACAAAGACAAAGAGTCGGCGGGCGTTTACGCACAAAGCGCTATAATATACACACGTGGAAACCTTGATGGGTTTCAGTAGCGTTTCAGACTAGCGCTGACCTCCTTTAGTGGAGCACAGAGATAAAAATAGATGACATTTGTTTAATATCAGACTAATACATAACAGGTTTCAATTTTTTTTCATATGTCTGCATTGAAGGTATTTGTGTGATTTCCTGAGAGAAAAATTCAACAAAATCCATCTCCTCCAGCCACATGTCTCTGTGGCTACCTCCCTGCTCTCTTATTCCCAGCACCTCCCTTCATCTGCCCACTCTGCTTCTCTGCACTCTCTCAAATGTCACTTTGTTTGATACACAGGGGTGAAGACCAGGGAGGCGCGCAGACAGAGATTTGGCTTACTGAGACGTTTGCTTTATCATAGATTGTTTAATCCAAAACCTCTCCTCGGATGAAAATACACCAGACTCCCCTGGATCGTTCCTTGAGGCATGTTGCCAGTTCATTCCAATATATACTGTAGTTCATTGGAGCCTGCAGCCGGTGGAACATATTGTATGAGTGTTTACTTTCATAGAAAGAAGCTTTAACTGTGAAGCAGTACCAGAGTATCAAAACTACTCTAAAAGTTGCAATAAAAACACAAATGTGTGTTTTTAGGGTTTATTTATTTATTATTACCAAGATCAGCTTAATTTCAGTCCTGACTGCTAGCAGAGACGAGGTGAACAGTGTTTTGCTGCTGTGTGTTGTTTGTAATTGAATCCTTCCACGGCTCTCTGGAAAGCCATTAATCACTCACCTAATTGAGTCACGGACCAGTAATTAGCAGTGATTGGGAGCACGATGGTTGGAGTGATTCCCTTTGATTAGATACCCTTTAACTGTGGCACGGCAGACATTGGGAGAACATCCACAGTGCCCCCTGTTGAAGCTGACAGCTCCCCTGGCACATTAATTCGTAGATGTGATCAAAGCCAAGAACCCGTGCCTACAGAGGAAAACTCCTACATCTGCCTCTGTGATCCTCACATGACCACATGGAGGTCAGTAGCTAAAAAAAACAGCGATGAAGACTTTTCAAACAAGGGGGGGGGGGGTGCCCTGTTCCATCTTCCCTCTCAATAAAGCTCATTTAAAAGATATTAGTCAGTGAAACTAAAGGAAAGGAAAGAAGACATTGCGGAAAACGGAAACACTTGCATAAATTCTAATTAAAATGATAACAACTAATAAGATTATGTTATTCACTCTGCCAGACTCAGTGGCCACATACTTGCCAGTTTCTCCTTGTGCAGTTTATCAGTGTGTGCACACAGGAAACCCAAGGATGGTCAAATAAATATTCAATTAAATTTCCTGGGTATTAATTAATTTCTCTTATATCCAAAGGTAATGTCACCAGGCATGGTAACAATAAAAATGTCTGAATATTGTCAAAGTTTTAAAACAACTTCTCTTTGTGTTGAGGCTCAAAATACCTTCCTCTCGACCGTCACCTTGATTACGTTAATATTATTCATTAATTTCTGATTGCAGCAGGGTTTCGTTTTGATTCAGATGATAGCAAAACCAGAAGAATGATAGCAGTGGCCTCAAAAAATGAAAAGCATGACTGCTTGAAAACTTATGCAGGAAATTATCCTGCATAAGTTTTAAACATCTCAAACTGTCCTTGGCAGCAAAGTCCAAACATTACTACCCACGACTTGTAAAAACAGGCATGATGCTGAAGAAGTAGAAGGTAAGTAAATGAGTGTTTGGATCCAATAATACTTTTGGAGCAAAACTAATAATAATAGTATTCTGGCGTCAAATTAATGGTTGAGGGAGATACCTTCAGTAATGGGTACTGAGATGTATATCATCAGAATTATTGGCTGGTTTGCGCATCGGTGAAGGCAGATGACTCTTCTGGACATCCTGTTACTTTAAAGGTTGATCGGTAAACTTCCATGGTGAAAGCACGGGTTAAGTATGTAACAAAGATAATCACCCAAGAGCACCAACCACTAAAAAAAGGCGTTAACTGTAGCCACATTGGAAAGTAAAAGCAAAAGAAAGTCAATTGAAGCAAAACCACAAACAGTCGTTGTCTTGGTCTTATATGATTTTTTTTTTTTGTTTCACATGTCAGAGTCCCACTTTTATTATCACTATGCTAACAATTCAATTTGAGGGATTTTCTATTAATGTAGAGGCGATGCTACCAAAAGTTAAGGTGTTTTAAAAGCAAGGAGCTCCTGCTTAGTCCTAGCGTGCTTGGCTTGCAGCTCTGATATCTTGAAGTAGAGGGTGATGCTCCTTGTCTGTGTGAGATTATGCCAAAAGCAACCAGGCTGGCATAATGACAGTGTGTTACACAGTGAGACAGACAAGAGGCAAAAGCTTGTACTCCAAACAAAACATTTCAAGGACGTCTTTAGAAGTGTTGTCTTTTGGCGAGAACTCTATTTGCTTTGGACTTTGGCCTTCGCAACTTTGCAGCCTTTTACATGCATAATAAAACTATACGACACACTTAAACATTGGTCTCATTAAGTTTATATTCTGTGCATGTCAAACATTGCTCAGCCAAAAATTTCTAGGCTACTAAATCAGAGTGCATGCACTCCTTGAGGATGCTAGCCAATCAGAAGTATGAGCCAGTTAATACATGACCGTATGCAATACAGCCAAATCAGAGAGCAGGACTCAGGATCCTCGACCATTATGACCACTTGACCAACATGTGAGGTCCTGTTAAAATTTAATTCACTTCTAAGACTCATTCAAATACATTTAAAAAAAAAAGTAATGTCAGCAGACCTTGACTGGCATTATTTTGTCACCCTATGAACAACTTTAATTTCACACATGTCTGCACGACATCACGTTCAGGGATGGCTTGTTTGGAGCATTTACAAAAAAATGACCAAAACTGTCATGTTTTTTTTTTTTTAATTATTTGAGTGTTTTCAAATAAATGCAGATGCTTCTTGGCATACATCTCAGCAATGATGGCAACAGCAATGTGCTGCCAAAAAGCAAAAAAGCATTCATCAGAAGATAAGTAGCGAATACACACAGAAGTAACAATCTGGGAGTTAACCTGGTGAGCTCTGCTTGGCTAGATAAAGGAGATTATCTGCACAGTTGTGAGCTGGGGCCTAGTTTGTGTGTGTGTGTGTGTGTGTGTGTGTGTGTGTGTGTGTGTGTGTGTGTGTGCGCTTGCTTATGTATAGTTGTTTTCTATTTGAATGTATACAGATCTTAAGGTGGACTCTTCTCAACACCTGTCTCAGTGTTCCCACCTTTAGTTTTTAGAGACATTATTGCCTCTGTCTTGGCTTCTTGTCACAAAAGTTAAAAGTTAAGCAACTGGGAGGATTTTTTTCAGGAATAAACATCTGTTTAGTGTCTCTGCAAAGAAGAAATGTTGTTCCTTGTGTACAAACAATTAGACACACAAGAACAAAATAAATGTAAGTCATCAATTAGGCCCATCAATTAAAACACTCAGACTGCCAGCTAGCTCCTTGGAAACCAGGAGTTGGCATGGCAACCAATTAGGCAAAGCTACCAATTCATTATGTAAACAGCATGGCTAGAACACATCTGCAGCTAATAGGATTACTTGGCTCAGTCTACCTTTTGTGCATTAGTCATGTGGTATGAATATAACTATATGGCAATTTTTTGATAATGTATTATGTGTCCAGTGCCAGAGGCGCTTATAACAGAAGGGTTTGCCTGTGGTAAATAGGTGACCATTTTTTATTTATTTTTACTTGTCATTGTTGATGCCGTGGCCTTAGTCGTGTTTAAAAAAATCAGTGTCCAAATGACCAAACCACCAACAAACCATCAAAAAGAAGTGGAGGAGGATGAATATGAAACTAAATCGGGTTATTCAAACAAAGAAACTTTCTCAGAATGAGTAGCAGCTGTGCTAGTAGACCCTCTTGAGGTCCTCCAGATACAGATTCACTGATGTGCAGAAGGTCAAGACAACCAGAGTCTGAAGTATAATACGTGGCATGTTGAAAGGGAACTGAAATGAGTCTAGGGCTTTATTAAGAAGACTCACAGATTGATTTCCTGTCTGCAAGCATCCATGATGAGATCGATGTAGTCAGGATGGGATATAGAGATGGAGGAGGCAGGAGAACAGACCGAGAGATCTTTCCATTCTTGGAGCTGCCTCTGACTGCCTAAGGCTCACACTGGCTGATCAGCAAACCAAGCAGAACTGCCTTCTTCTTAAGTAATTAAGACATTACTGGGAGGTCTCTCTATCCATATGTGATGACGATCCAAACCACAATTAAGACGAGCCCTTCTACGGAGGCTGTAGAAGTCTGATTGATAGCTCCCACATAGTGAAGCTGATAGGTGGTAGGTCGGTGAGCTGGCGTCTTCTTTTGCAGAATACCCTTTAACCCCTGTCTAGATTGGTTAGTCCCCACTGGGAGCTGAACGTGGACGATCTACATCTGCTTGTTAATGAAATAAAAGAGCAATTTAGGTCTCCTCGGCTCCCAAAGGAGCACATTTCATCTCCTTAACGATTGGCCTTCGTGAACCCAGCCTGGCATTGCTGCATTTTATCATAAGTTATGCCATCAGGGAAGCTTATTAAAAATGACTTGAACTGAAAGGTTTTAGGAGGCGCAGATGAAAATGCCAGAGGCTAGAGTTAGCCTAATTGTTTATATAAAATTCCAGAAGCAGAAAACAAATTAGTATGTTGTTATTGCCCTCTACACATTAAATGGTATGAATTGTGTCTTTTCCCTTTTTTTAGCATTTCTTTAGAGAAATTATTGCAGGCGTATATACCTGTCTAAAACTATTGTGGGTAATGCCATAAAATTAAACTCGGCTGAGCATACAAATGCTTGGCTTCGTGTCCACAAACCACATATTGAGCAGTGTCATCACCTACTACTCACTGAGGCTCACTCTGCTGGATTTAAATTCAAACTTCACTGCAGCTCAGTATTACTGATTAACGTCCAATCGACCCATCTTTTTTTTCAACAGAAAAGGGGCTCCAAATGGCATTGCAGGAACTTAAAAATTCATATTTAATAGAGATGAAAACACAAGGCTTTGGACCGGATAATTGGATGAAACTTTGCTGCACATCGAGCTTCTCAGGCCTCACTTCATTTTATGATAATGATAATTGAAAGATGGGGGAGGAAAAAAACTATATTACAGAGCTGGATTAACAAAAGGCCCACACTGGGTGCTAAATTCACTCTTGTTACACTTGTACTATAGCAGTGTTGAGCACCAGGCCTCTGGTTATAGCGCACTGACTCGATTACCGCCCCTTTAATCAAATTTTTCCCCCTAAGGTCGGGATACGCTTTAGCTCCAGAATAGAGTACCTTTCGTTTTTCAAGCCAAAGGAAATTCCTAAATATCCTCATGTTTATGAGCTTGAAAATGTGACTTTTCTTTAATATGATACCACATAAAGTCTATTAATTCAACTGTGTTAGTGTTATAGCACTCTCCTTGTGACTCCGGTGAAAAACGGACACAAGCTTAGATGAGACCTGGGTGGGGTTGAGCCTACAAGACCACCGATTTAGCTGATTTGAGAAATGTTCTCACTTTTTCAAGGGCAGCCATTAAGTTACAATGGAGTCAAACGTGATTGTGAGAATTACAATTTCCTCCTCGTAGAGGAATACAGAGTGGGTGACTTAATGCGTTCTGTAGTACCCATAGTGAAGTTATCCCCTCTAGGCAAGTGCATCATTTTAATGAGGTTGCAAAGTAATGTATTCAGTTTCATATATAACATAGCACCTTTAATAAAGCTGGAATCAATCAGATATTTTTCAGTGAATGTGTTGATAAAATGAGCTTATGAGTCGAGCTGAACCAGAGTAGCTACTGCTACAGTCTACACTTGTAAATCAATAACTTCAGTTACTGACACAACTTAATTTAGTTCTGTTTGAGTTTATTTAGATGGTGCCAAATCCCAACAACAGTCACCTCAAGGTGCTTTCTACTGCAAGGTAAAGACACTACAGTAAGCACGTTGGAACAGTGGGAAGGAAAAACTCCCCTTTTAACAGGAAGAAACCTCCGGCAGCACCAGGTTCAGGAATTGGTAACCACTTCCTGGGGCGATCGTGGCTCAAGAGTTGGGAGTTCGCCTTGTAATCGGAAGGTTGCCGGTTCGAGCCCCGGCTCGGACAGTCTCGGTCGTTGTGTCCTTGGGCAAGACACTTCACCCGTTGCCTACTGGTGGTGGTCAGAGGGCCCGGTGGCGCCAGTGTCCGGCAGCCTCGCCTCTGTCAGTGCGCCCCAGGGTGGCTGTGGCTACAACGTAGCTTGCCATCACCAGTGTGTGAATGTGTGTGTGAATGGGTGAATGACTGGATATGTAAAGCGCTTTGGGGTCCTTAGGGACTAGAAAAGCGCTATATAAATACAGGCCATTTACCATTTACCACTTGCAGTCGGTGTGAGAGAAAAAATGAGCACAAAGGAAAATGAATAAATAAATAATGGGAAAGAAGACAGACATCCATGACTTGCAGTAGTGGTATATAAACACTACTGAAAAGGGGTGAATGCAGAAGAAATGCTGAGTGCACTAGATGACATCACAGAAAGACCTGCAACAGCTTGAGCCTGTTGCAACAGAACTAAGGAATGGTTCTAGGTCACCTGATCCACCGCTAACTTGAAACTTTATCAAAAAAGACAGGTTTGAGTCTAATCTTAAAAGCAGATAGTGTCTGTCTGGAGCTGGTTACACAGGAAAGGGGCCTGATATCTGAAGGCTCTGCCTTTAGAAATGCTAAAAACAACAAGCCTGCAGTCTGAGAGCGAAGAGCTCTGTTTGGATAATATGGTTTCTATGAGGTGTTTAAGATATGATGGGCACTGATTATTCAAGACTTCACATGTACTGTATGACATGAATGAAATCAGCTTTGGGTCAGACTTTATGTATATGGACTGGATATAAAAGTTGAACGTGTGATTTTATTTACAGCAACAACAAAACATACAGAAAATACAAATGTAACTAAAAGGATAAAATCTCATCTGGTCTTCTGTTTTTGCAGTATTCAGTAAATTAATGTAATATGAGTATTTACATAGTTAATACTGAGCAATATGGGGTATTTAAACATGTCAGTATAGAAGCATCATGCAGTAGAAAATCCTGCTGTTGTTGAGCAAAGAGCACATTCACTAAAAATGGCAAAAGAAAAGAAGAATACAGCTGGACTTGGAGTATGACTGGTGACACTGACGACTCTCTCTGTGTCAGCTGTCATCTGCATAGAAGCAGCTTTCAGCAAATCTGGCCTGGATGTCTGCTATATCATGCATGTAACAGCATTAAGGAGACCCTGAGAGAGTTGGCCTTGCTAAGTGTTGCTGTTTTGCTGTGTCGCCTGCATGCTCACTGACCTGAATCAAAGGGCCTTGCTCAGAAGAAAGTGAACCCAACATCAAGCCACATGCCACAATTCAAAGTCTCTGTTAGGTCCTGCATGGTCCCGTATGAATGTATGGGAAGTAGCAGGGTAAATGTTCAAACTCTGCAAAGTAAATATTTAATTGATAATAGAGATACTCATGGGTAGACTTTGGCAATAACAGGGAAAAATGAGATTGTGCACTTGCTCTCTTTCTGATCACATTGTGCTAACCAAAGTGATTACAGAGAACTGGCAACATAATTTAAAAACAGCCCACATGAACTAGACGCTGTAAACAGTCGGTTCAACACAAAAATTTAATCAAAGTACCAGATTAGCCAAAAAAACTTTGGGAGAAAAAAAGCAAACTTCCACTAAGCCACAGAGTGTTGCTAGGGAAAAAAGAAATGATGTCCTTTTCAGGGTTCTTACTTGGACAATCTTGCTAATCTGCAGTTGCAACCACAGCGTAATTAAAACTGTTAAAGAAGTCCTTAAAGAAGGACAGTGGTCACATTGTGGTTGCGCCAACTTTGCCATGTTAACTTTGGCTGTCTGATGAAACAACATAGGGAGCATTATTAAATAATACAGTGTAGCAAAGCTGCCGGTGGGAGGATCAGGTCAAATTATTTTCTTCATTCTAGGTAGGTCTCTAGCTGTATGAGTATAATCCTCTTTTCTCTTCCTGTTTTGCTCTCACACACGTTTCCACTATCAATTTTTTCCATCAGTAAGAGAAAATAAATTAGCTGTAAACAGAGCTGAAAGCATTAATTCTGTCACTGTGAAACACTCTGCATAGCCAAAGGTCTGATATTGTATGACGCATGTCTACTTGGTGTTTTGTTCATTGCTACATATTTACATGCATATATAACATATGTTTATGTGGAAACATGCACTCAAATGGACATTCACATATCCTTGAGGCCCTCTGCAGAGCCTCTCTGTATAACTGATAAAAGAAGTCTCCCCGGTCAGGAAAAGTCAGATAGCGTGTCCTCCTTTCTGTGTGTGTTTTGGTGCCATGAGAGAAAATGGCTTGATTTATCAACTGCTGGGCCAAAAGTCTGCAGAGAACAAGCTGACTGATCTAGCTCTTTCAATCTGACAAGGTCTCAAAGACATGAGCAAGCGGGAGAGTGAGGAAGAAGCGGGGAAACAGGGGCAGACAGGATTGGTTTGAGAGCCAGATGATTTAGAGGTCTAATATCAGCCATTATTGCCACTCCTAGTCTTGAGTTTCCTAATTTCCCCCTAATGGAATCCTCACCCATCACTGAGCATACTGATCGCCTGTTAAACAGAGCCCCTCTCGACCAATCATTACGAGGCTCATAGCTGTCAACTGCCTATCAGATGGTGGAAAATGGGAATTTCTGAGCATGAAAAATCAGATAGTGCTGTTTAAGAGAAGTTCCCTGGTGAAACTTTTGTTACGTGGGGCTGTGTGCGGTATCTAGCTATTATCAGCACTCGCCTCACTTTGAGTCAAAGTATCAAACAAATTCAGATGAATGCGTCCCATTCGGTTCACTACAATAATTTCATTATTTGATGCTAAGAAAAGTTATACCTCGAGCAACAAAGGCTGAACACATAGCGAATTTTACTGGCGTCTCATAAAGTAAGTACACAGCTACACTCTAACTTTGGGCTGCTGCAGTAAGAGCATTGCCTTACCTCCTACCTTTTGCTCTAGTTTCTTGTCTGATTACATTGTCTGGCTGTAGTTTCAAGTTAAAAAGCCCTCATCAGTAACATCACACAGCTCCAGCCCGAGCTGAATCCACACAAATGTGCAAATACCTACATGAGATGTCACATTGGGTGCATTGCCATCTCCATAATTCATTCATTGAACGAGAACTACTGGAAAAGACCCTCGCAAAGAAAGATTAGCTAACACGAGGCTTTTCTTCCTTGTGTCAGATCATCCCAGCAAGCTCTTAACATGAATAAAAATCCATGCTTAATGAGCACATAAAATATGGTACGGATTATCAGCATGTAGCTATGGATCCCATTGTTAGCTACCAAGGAACGCATGGCCACTTGTTTCTGAGTGCTGAAAAGTTTTGGGCTGTGGCCACCTCACTTTGTGTAATTTTCCCCCTTTCCTGCCTAAGCTTGGAGGCAGCAGGCCAGAGCTCCTGCAGTGTAATGTAATGTTAAATGAATCTGCCATGCTGTAAACCTGTTATGAAGTTTTAAAAGGCCTATACGGGACCAGTGAGGCAAAAGAGAGAGAAGGAAAGCATCAAAGGAGAAGGAGCAGCAAAGGAGACTATTTCTCCTTTTCTTATGCCAACCATACAGCTAAGGTATAGAGTGGCTGCGACTATGTACTTCATTGCTGTCGCCAGCCACTTCACCTGGCAAAGGGTCAGCAGGACTTTGGAGGTTTTTGGAAAAGAGATGTTCCCAGAGAAAGGGCATGAAGTGGAAAAAGTAGAGGGCTGGTAATAGACAAGGGGGATGAAGGAGGAAACATGGCAAGACATAGTTAGAAAGCGGAGCGAGACCCTCAGGCATTGTGCTAGTCCAGCTTGACCAAATGGCCTCTTTGTAGCCTAGTCATGGTCCTCTTTCACATGGTTTGTTCAGGTGTTTAGTTTCAGTTGAGGATGAATAGAAAGCCCGGTAGTCATAGTTACTAAGTACAGAGGTTTTCTGCAAATGTCACTTATAATACGAAAGCATCTGTTGTTAAAAACTGTAGTTAAAGCACAAGGATAGTGGATTTGTATGCCTTTCTTGGCTGCCAATAAACCAGCCAGAGAAAGCAGTTACAGAAGGCCTTTAATTACCCCTTTACAAATTGACTGTAAGTGTGAAAACCTGTTTTGTTTATACTGCTTTCTGCAAGTATTTGGACCCCCAATGCAACTTTATCTTCTCTTCTTAATTGAGCAGTTGTTTGCCAGACTAATCTCCAAGGCTTGTGTACACAACAATCCTGCAAGATGCTGCAAATTAAAGACTTATCTTAATCCTCTCCTTCCCAAAACATTAGCCTTTCAGATCAGGACAATTCAAGCCAAATGTTTATGCGTGTGTGTGTGTGTGGTGTGCAGAAAGTGTAAAAGGTACTTTCAAGCAAACCTGAATTAGCCTGTGTTAAAATATGTATGGAAGACAAAACCAGCCAGCTCACTGTAATGCAGGTTGATACATATTTTGAGGATGCCTGAGACATATGAGATTGAGTCCTTGAACGCTTAATGAGAAACACAGTAGCGCAATAATGTAGCAATTTTATGCTACTCCGAAATGTCCATCAGTACCTTTGTCTGAGGTGTAACTTGTTCCCCGACAAACCGTGAACACCTGCCTCTCTAATCCCATCAATTAACCAGGAGACTAACTACTAGCTTGGGTTACATCCAACATGGCTTTCACATCCTTTATTCTGGCGCGTCGGCCTGTGCAATCTTCTAATCAGAGTAACCCAATCCTTACCGTGTATCCACTGCCCGGGCTAAAAAAGGACGAGACGCGACTGTGAAGGAGACAGATCCTGCTTTCGTGTCTGCCAGCACTCGCATTTTGGCTTCACATCCAAACACAGTGCACCTCCGCTCCGTGCCATTCCTCTTTTTCACTCTCTTTTTTTTTCCTTTGACATGCAGCGCACATTCTGGTTTATCCCTCATCAGCGTCTGTATTCTAGTCACATATGTAGTGGAGGAAATACACGGGGAAGGTATTAGGCCGAGTGATTTATTTTTCTGAGACTGAAACCAAACCAGAGCCTGAAGCCAACCACGTGACCTAACTGCCCATAGTGCATCTAATAGTATTGCATAGCGATGCATTTGTTCCAAACGGGGTCATGTCCCTAATGATCGCACTCATTCATATTGATCTCTAAAATATCATCTTTAAAACAAGCCCCGAGGTTCATGTCGAGCGAGGAAAAGCTCCCTGTAGACAGGATTTGAAGAATAGGAGAACAATATAAGTACATGAAAGGCCAGTGGCTACACGCCAGGTAAAGTGTCCACCTATTTCTATCTCTCTGCCTCTCGGCAATAATGATTAGCCACAAAAAAATGAACTGTCCTTTACTCACTTCCATAGCTGCTACAACAACCCCCCGTGAGACACACTGAAAGACAAAGAAAAACAGATGCAGGAAGTAGCAGGTGAGCGGGTCTTGTGGTAATGGCGAGTAAAAGAACAAAGTATTGATCCGCCTTCCTACCAGCGTGTTTCCTTCAATTTAGAAATTAGAATGGTCTGAAAACTGCATTAAGCAAAACTCTTCATATTGATGCACTGTAAAAATGAAGAGGCTAACACACAAGTGGAACAACTACTGCAAAGCACACATTCACCCTGTGGCAAAATGGAAATCCCACACCTTTTTTTCAGTGGCCAAGCCCTGCAAATAAAACCACCACTCTGGAAGAAATTTCTGGGACCATGACGATATGGTCAATCAGTTTAAAAGCTTATAAAAGTCTTTCCGGATCAGGCTTTTCAACATATCAGGATGCTGGTAAAAAGGTTTGGCTTCCTTGGTAATGTTGGCTGGTAAAATGTGGCTCATATTACTTGAATGATACAAGGTTTTGACCATACAATGTAATAGTAAATGCAGACTCTGCCACAGGAGCTAAAGCAGTTGTCCTCTGCTGAAACGAGTCGTCTCATAAATGCAGAGGACAACTGGAATCTGGGCGGGGAGGTTTCCTATGTGTATAATATGCCCTAGCTTATATTGTTTTAAAATCTATTCATGCAATTACATTCCAAGAAGATGATGGGGGAAAAAAGAGCGTTGTTTCCAGAGGGTTACAGTTCCCATGTGTACTGTGAAGATTCAAAGAGAGAGCAGGCTGATGAGGGGTACAGGATTTTGGAAGAGGCATAAGATGAGCTGGAAAGTCAGAAACCTATACTGCAGACATCATTTGATATATAAGGGTTAAGGTGTCCTGTATAAATGTTTAATCACTGTCTGGGCTCCTGGTTGTTAACCTTCTTAAGTGTGGACTTGAGAGAGCCAATGATACTGCTGTCTAAACACTGGGCATTTGCCTTATCACATCTTAAATCCTCAGCCCCTAGGCTAACCATCATCTAAGAGGTTCGCTGCACATAGCCCTCATCTGACAAAGAGAGCAGCTGTTAGGGTCAATGATACACTTCAGTTCCCATCACTTATCAGTAAACATGGATTGACTTTCTTAGTTTCATGTAGTGTGTGCGTGTGTGTGTGTGTGCATGTGTGAGTGTGCAGTTTGTGTGTTAAGTCAGCGTGGGAGCTCCCAGGAAGCCTTAAAAGATAATATCAAGTTTTCAGAACTTTGTTTAGATAAAAAACATTGATCTGTAACCTTTAACATTGCCCGCCAACAAATGCAACAAAAGTGCCCATTTTGTGTCTGCTTGATGACACAGATAATGCTGACGCCAGGAGCCTTAAACGACATCAGAGAGACGGGGATCAGGTTTAATCAAATCAAAGCTACTGCACCCATGGGAAGAGCCGGTTCTTTAAAGGAATCCTTGCCATAGGATTTTCTGCCCAATGTGAGGTAATATTTGCACAAAAGCAAAGTTGCCCACAAGTAGAAATCTCTGAAGACTCACGTGATGCTCTACTTGCAAGGTTCATATCAGTAAGTACTTTTAACTAACTTTTTTGCTATTAGGGAGGAGCAATGATACACATATTGACAGGTAATCTTCATATACCATGGTCTACTGTCTCAAACTAGAGTGCGATGGTCTGCGGCTGTTTTGATGCTCCAGGACCTGGACAACCTGCCATAACTGATAAATTGAATTTAATTTTGCTTTCTACTACAAAATCTTGAAGGAGAATGTCCAGAATCCTGAATTGCTAAAAAAAAACCCAAAATGAAAGTTTTGGAGTGGCCAGTCGAAACAGATTGAGATGCTTTAACATTTAACAAACATTGTTCATGCTCAAAAACCTTCCAATGTTGCCGATTTAAAACAATTCTGCAAAGAAAAGTGGGCAAAAATTCCCTCACAGTGATGTGAAAGAGTCATTTCCAGATAGCACAAACACTTGATTACAGTTCTTGGTGCCAAGGACGCCACAACCAGTTATTAGGTTTAGGGGGTAATTACTTTTTCACGTAGGAACAGGAAAGTTTGGACAGCTTTTTCCATTAATAAATGTTTTGTATTTAGGTTATCTTTGTCTAATATTAAATTTTATTTGATGGTTTGAAACATGTAACTGTGATAAATATGCAGAAAATAGAACTCTAAAATGGAGCAAATGCTTCTTTATGGCACTGTATGCCAAGAGCAGCCTCAGTGTGACCTTTATTTGAGGCTTTCCCGCACAGTGATACCTCACCAAAATAGAGGGGACACTCTAAAGAAATCCATTACAACCAGATGATTTGCAATATCTCATTTGGTTCAGTTTAATCTCGGTCTTTGTGTTTTACAAGGAACCCAAAAGAAATCTGCCAGATTTATGTCCACATGTCTGAATTAAATGCACATACTCAGCCAAATTTGGCCCGCCTGTTCCGCCCTCCACATCACACGCCAGACTACCTCCACCACACTTCACCACACACATACACACAAGAGGCATGACTCACCCCTTTTCCCACTGTTCTGCTTTCCATTACGGCAATACGATTTTTAAACCAAGAGAAAAGTCACACTCCTTTTGGTAGGAACCCAGAAAGGTGGCAGACAACAGTCATCCCAACAACAGGACTGATAAGCAGAAGGCACCAAAGAAAAGTTTATTTACAAGTAAGGCTGCAGAGGTGTAGATATTGTCTGTTTACAAATTTAACAAAAGAATAAAAGGATGAAGGAAGAGAATCGAGAGTGCCTGGATGATATCACTGTCCTCATATTTGTATCTGAAAATCCTAGATAGGGATGTAAAACATAGTTATACAAATAAAACTCCTAAACTTTACTTTAGGTGTTCAAGAAATTTCATCTAAGAAGCCTCAGCCTCATCTTGGACTAGTTCCACCTACAGCGTTCGATGAACATGAATATGCTGTGTGTGTATATTTTGCAGAAGGGGGAAAATACAAGATTCCCGAGATTACGCTGTAAACTTTGAGCTTTTAAAATTTTTGCTTGGTTCATGGAATCTATACCAGTCAGCTTTGGCATGATCTGGAAAAATGTGTAAAAGTGTACTGCCCGCACACACAGTCATATATGAGTACAATGACGCAGTTGTATGCCTGCATTTGTAGACAGCCTGGCATCACCTGCCAAAAACTATGAAACAAAGCTGTTTTGTGATATTATTCATAGCTGTGCTTTTCTTTATGACAGAATGTTATAGTGTTAGAAAACATAACAGTGAATAGATGCACTACCAAGGCAAGAGCAGACATCTATTGATTTCCAAGGTGGCACCAAAAACACAAAAGGAGATGCTCCTGTCTAAGATTTACTGAGTTTACTATTGGCTGGTAATGTAGAACTTAATCCTGGCCAACAGTCATGTATTATGAGTTTAAAGGTACAATTCAATCACCTGCTGCACAACTATTTAAAGATGTTCAAAGTATAACTAATGATAACTTCTCAACTAACAGGCACGTTTGTCTCAGCAGTACTCCACTCACCCCGTGGTGTTCCCGGCAGCCCCTTTGCCACAGTTTGTTCTCAGTGGAGGGTGGGAGGTTGCTTTGGCTGTGGGTTTTGGACCTAGGGCTGTCAAAGCAACTTGCCATGTTGTGTTGCTTCATGCAGCTGTAGCAACACAGTGGCTTTCCCGGTGTTGCCGCCAACCGTTGTGCTTGGATTGGGGTGACTGTGTTGGAGCTAAATTGAAGAAGACATTTGAAACCACGGCGTTGTATTCTCTACCTCTTTTTCAATTTTCTAGCTAACTAGTTTCAATCTAAAGATGAAAGACATGCAGCTTTGCTATCACTTTGGACACAAAGACAGAAAACTAAGTAGCAGCGACATTTGGAGGGTTAATGAGGTTGGGCTAGCTGATGTATAAAAACATGTAATCTGGTGGCGGCAGAACTGGAGTTAGGCTAATATAAAAAAGTGGTAGGACAAGGGTTAAATCGAGTCTACCATAAATGCACCAAACTTCAGCCAAGAGACCATCAAACAGGATCCCATCAACGACCTGAGTTTGTCATTGATATGGTGGTGCAAGGTCCTGATCCTAAACTGCAATCGTTGTTTGCCTGAGCATTATTCTTTTTTGAAGCTTAAAGTATTTGGTGTTTGGGACGCTATTAGCTGTAGATTTTTAAAAACTTAGCTTGAAGACCTTTTTTATAGGATTGCCCTAAAAAAATAAATAAATCACTATTTAACAAAATAATGCTTTTGAAAAACACAATACAAATTAAAACTCATACATGCAGATTAAAATTTGATATATTTTGTCTAAAGGTCTAACAAACACTCCATTATTAAAACATTAAAGATTTCTGGCAGTTGTTTCATGGTTCAGGTTTTAAAGGGTTAAGGGTCTTTTTTATTCACAGGTAAAATGTAAAGATATCAGGTTAATTTTGGATTTAACATTAATTTGTCAGCTGAACATGATAAATGTACTGCAGAACATTATGCTATACAGCTGTATGTTAAATAAATGGCATAGGTAGATATAGATATTAAACCAAAATCTTACATCTGAATAGTCAAGAGCTTCAAGTGTTACAGAAGAATGCAAATCAAACTACTTTCTTTGATCAGTTCCACATAAATATAGTAGGTATTAATACAAAATGAGTCATTGCAGGCTGCCAGCAATGACTGGCTGTAAAAAAAACTTTATTTCTTAGAGAGTGTGAGATCTTTCTTTTTTTTCTTTTTTTTAAATCTCTTCTACCTCTCTCATGGGCGATGTTTTCCAAAGTGGACTCGCTAAGGCGTAGCAAACAAGTGAATGCCCAGGCTGGACTGTGGGGGAAAGGCAGATCAATGAGACAGCTCACCAACTCAAGCGTAGCAGCTTTGTGGAGATAGTCCTCTGTGGACAGTTCTGCTTTGGAGACCTGAAATCAGTTTTTTGCTTTGGTCGCTTGTGTGTGTGGGGTTTGCTTATCTGCAGTGGATCCCCAGCGCATGACGCACGTCACACAGGGAGATGGTGTTGCTTCGGAGGTGTGTGGGATTGAGCGACAGAGAGGAATAAAAGTAAACCTCTGAAGCCAAAGAGGTGTTGGTGGAGCTGCGATGGAATAAAACAAAACATGAGCATTTAAGGTTAAAAAGTCATCTACAACAAAAATATAAATATGTTAAATTTAGACAACATTTCTATCCTCAGCATTGTTCGAATCAAAACGAGACAATGCCAGTACACTTCCATCAGATCTTGTCTGTGTTATTAATGGAAGTTTTGGGATTAACAGTTAATTTCATATCATATATTAGAGAATCCAGAATTCTAGCTTGAAATGCTTAACAAATTGAGAACAGATGGGGACACGGGTTTTCCCAGAAAAACAGACAATAGTCAGGAAGCACATAAATTGGCTTCTTTTAGTCTAGTGCTCTACAAATGCAGCAAAGAGTAGAAGAGGAGGGGAAAGGTATTACTATCATAAATAAATGTGCTTTTACACCAAAACTACTATAATAGTTTGCAAAGGTTCTTGAAAGACAGCAAAATATGGTTGTTACTCATTCAAAGGAGGAGAGACTTACAAACACAGAGGTTAAAGTGTCTGAATGCATTTTTTAATAGGTTATATGACCCTATTTCACTATGCGTTCAGGGCATTAAAATCAAATTATCCTGGATGAAAAAAATCAGAATACCCCAAAAAGAGTAGTCAATGAGAAAAGTTCCACTCACAAAAGATAACAATTACCTGAGTCCATTTACATTTAGACTAGCATTTTGCAGCAATTTTCACGCATGTCCGCAGGTACCAGACAGCTCGATGGAGTCTCACAGTTAGCAATAATGGTAATACACCATGAGTCGAGGCTTGAAAATTTAAAATTGAAGTGAAAAAAAGAATCTGCCAATGGCGCCTAATCAGCCAGGGAGAAACGGTGAGCAGGCTGACACAAAGCGTTTTCGAGACCCAGTCAGCTTCAGAAGTTTCTCTCTTACTAATGCCTTTGTCTTGCACCAAGTTGTCATTTAGATTTCCTTCAACTTAAAGTTGCTCCTGGTATTTAGTGCCTTTTCATTACCATGCATGATTGACAAGTACCAATTAAGACCTCATAAATGTTTACCTTTATTTTGACTGTCAATATCTATTTATTTTTTGATCAATTCTAAATCAAGTAAAGCAGTGTAGAATATTTTTTGGGGAAAATGGGCTGGTTAAAAAAATGCATGTTCTCTTGAACAGCGGTCCCCAACCTTTTTTGCGCCATGGACCAGTTTATGTCCGACTATGTTTTCACGGACCGGCCTTTAACCTCCTAAGACCCGAACTCTTTAATGTCATGCATTTTTAATTTCTCTTTGCTATTTGGGCTGATTGGGACCTGATGAATGTAAAAACAAAGAATTACCAGATTTTTTTTTTTTTTTTTTGTACCTGTTTTTTGTTTCTGAGAGAAATGAGATCCACATGTGAGGACATTCGTTTTAAATTTCGATAGAGCAGTGGCAGTATAATGTCCTCGTAAGTGGATATCAGGCCCTTGTAGAGCAAAATTGTGTATTTTGGTCTAGACAGCCCAAAATGTGATGGGGACATATTTGGACGCCAGGTCCTAGAAGGTTTAGGTGTCGCAGATAATCCATCCATCCATCCATTCGCTTCCGCTTATCCTTTTCAGGGTCGGAGGGGGGGGGCACTGGAGCCTATCCCAGCTGTCATAGGGCGAGCACGGTGGCATGGTGGTTAGCACTGTTGCCGCACAGCAAGAAGGTCCTGAGTTCAATTCCACCATCAGGCCAGGGTCTTTCTGTGTGGAGTTTGCATGTTCTCCCCGTGTTTGCGTGGGTTCCCTCCGGGTACTCCGGCTTCCTCCCACCGTCCAAAGACATGCAGCTTGTGGGGATAGGTTAATTGGATAATCGAAATTGTGTCACGGATAAATACAACAAAATAAAACCAGTACTGGTACCAAAAAAAAAGATGATTTATTCATAACACACGGGAAAAGACCCAGGGAAACAGAGTTAACAATAAAAACAATAAAAAAATAACGATAAAAACCCTGAAAACCATCAGTTTCACACCCAAGCCTCAACTCTCGCCGCCCGGTACCAAACGGGGATTGGGGACCGCTGCTCTTGAAGATCTGGTAAGTATAAATGCATTGTTGTACTGTTTATTCACACTTCACGTTTTTCTCTGACAGACTTTGTACATTCACTGGAGCATGCTGCTGTATAATAGGAGACCTGTAAGTCATTGCAGGAAGCTGGAGATTTACTCTATAGTACAGCACTTGTCCTATTGGCCTCCTTGGACATACACTATTGCACTGCTTCTATTCATGCAAGACCAACCTCAGCCTAGCTCTCAGGGCAGTGTTCGTATGTTTCCTTGGATGGAAAAACTTTACCTCCCCGATTAAAGAAAGCCTCTTGTTGCTGTTGTTGTTTACCATTTCTTACTCGTGGGAAAAATAGGAGTCAGGCCTACATGTATTTACTCAGCAGTGGTATCACAGGCTACTCTTCTGTTATGGGATGTTTTATGTTCACAAACAAGATAGTCAGCGATGGATTCCACAAACATGAATTCGCTATCTCTTCCCATGCCTCTCATAATCTCTTCAGCCCTCTCATAATGAAACAAACAGGCCGGCACTCACTCAGATGCATTACTTTGCTGCATTATCACGGTGCATTACAGTGAATCATGTTTAACTTTTATTCAGAGCGATGTTGTGACATAGAGCCATTTTTGCAAATGAAACGTAGACAGCTGTTTGCATGCACAACCCAGCAAGTGATGATCTACAGCGGAAGATATCTTTTTCGCAATGCGCTGGCGTGCAGTATTTCTCAAGCGTGATGCTAAACAGGAGACCCGAAATATTAAATAAATATACGATGACTCCACTCTGTTGAAAGCTGAGTCTACAAATTCATGATCTTGCAAGTCAAACACATTTTCACAGTGTGTGGTTTGTGAACCACGGGCAAATAAACTAATTCCTTTTTTTCCCCTTTTCCCAGCTTGTCCTAGAGTGTTCCCATTTGGCCCCTGTCCCTGTCATCACCCAGCTGCTCATTGAGTCTAGAAGTGATAAAATATTTAGAAAAAGCTGATTCTCCTTGGGGAAATGCATGCAAAGTACCTTTTTCTACCTGTTCTACTGATGGATGGATAAATGACCCCTCCATCGCCATCTTCCTTCTCCTTCCACGGCACCAACTTTTCCCAAGATAGTATTCGCATTCTTCTGTAGCACAAATGAACCCTTCTTCTCCCCCCCCCCCCCCCTCATCTTTTTTTCTCGTAACTGACCGGGATAGGATTAAATGATAATTTGCCCTTTATTCTCTTTTGGAACGCTTAAGGGTCCAATTCCACTCTTGCATGTCTGATCCTCTTATATCAGCGCACTCACTGACATGTTTTCAAAATTCTTTCCCTTTATTTTCCATGCCGTTGCTACCAAAGCCAACATCGCTTTCAGAGCGCCAACAAGTTGTAAACATGGTAATAAGAGGAGCGGAAGGATAACCAGGAGAAATCAAAGGAGGGGAAAAAAAGGGGGAATAAGCATCTTATACTCCTCATTGTTTTCCCGCTTTCTTATGTATATCAAGCATGCTGGATGCACATACTGTCAGATGGGTGGTTGCTTTTTTAGTTGGTGTTGTTGGTGCACATATAAAAATGCTGCCTTTACATATACTACAACCGAAGCTCATTAGTATATAACATAAACATGACTTCATTGTTGGTGCCAGTTGTTGGTCTGAATATTTCAGAGGAACTGCTGATCTACTGGGATTATTCCAACACAACCATCTCTAGGGTTTACAGAGGATGCTCTGAAAAATAGAAAAAGTCCCGTGAGCTTGATTCTCTGGGTGGAAATGCCTCGTTGATGCCAACATGATGGCAACTGTTGATGTGGTGGAACGGGAGATGCGTATCATGGATGAGCAGCCGACAAATCTGCAGCAGCTCTGTAATGCTAAATGCTAAAGGAAAGCTTGTTACGCCTTGTTAAAGGGGTCTCACCAGGTATATATGTATATATCATTAATACATAATTTTTATGTTTCTGTAACAGTTAATCCACCAGTATGTACAAGCTCTTTAATCAAAATAATGTTTTTAGTGCTACAATTGTTGTTATGGCAGGTACTCCAATAAATTTGTTAAACATTGTATGTAATGTATATACAGTGCTTGACAAATATGTGTATTTAAGTTAGTTTTTCATCATTTATAGACCATGTCATTTTTTAAAAAAAACTGTTTAAAAGTAATATATTTATTCATGTTTTTATCACCAACTTTGCTGAAACTGATCAAGTAAACGTTCAACCGACTAATTTTTCTTCAGGTATTAAAGTTAATAACTGTCATCAAAGAATAATAATGTGTGTTTCATTTTTTTGTTTCTGTTTTAATAAATTCAAAGTAAAAATCAGAATGCAGGGTTCCTCTTCAGGATTTTACTTACAACCCTTGTAAATGTCTTTTTTCAGTACATGCTTTCCCCCCACTTATAAAGCCCTTTGGCCATAAAAGAACAAGAGGCTTAATTTGGTAAAAATTGATTTCTATCCCATCATAATTTGCCTTGTCTGTACGTGGTCTGGCCATTGGGCACTGTAGCCGGGGACGAGAAGAGGTTGGGTGGGTATGAAGGAATATTACAAATTATGTACGCACATCCGAGCTCGATCGATAGAGAAGCTGCAGTCAATCTTGTTTATTACTTCTTTTGCAATCTCGGGATTTAGAATTTGTGGCAGGGAAGGGAGATGAATGTGCGGCCGCTGTGGTACGAACACCACAGATTCCCCCATACACAAAGAGAAGTGAGTGAGGGGAGAAGGACTGAAAGGTGGTGGAGACAGTCGCCATGGAGATGACAATAATCCTGGCCGTGTTCAAATGATGTTTTGGTCTCCGCAACATACAGGCTACGGAGAGACATACACAAACGCAAAGAGAACAATGTGTTGTTAATCTTCACCATATGTCTGGCTGACTCCTGACAAACATTAAGAAATGGAGCCACGGTGGTGTTAATCCCAAAAAGCCAGAGTGTGGTGAAAACAGCGACTAGGATACAAGAAAAGACTGATCAGAAAGAGAACGAAGAATTTGCAACCGCTGCAAATTCTAAACGCCGGCCAGTCATATTACTGCATTACTACTGTCAGGAAAATGATGTATAAACACAGCATTTTCCAAAAAATGTTCTTTACTTTGTTTAATCCCACTTCATTCTTTGCCCACCGGTTGGTAAATCCAGTGTTCAGCAAACTTTTCAGTGAAATATATAATCAAAAGAGAGGATAGAGTGGCTGTTTTCTTGTCTCTGCCTTCAGGCGTAGTATCAGACTGCAAGTGACAGAATGGTCTGAGAAAAAGGGGGGTAGGTGTTGAAAGGCCAGGTACACAGCTTCACACGTTACTGCAGCACTACAAATGGATACAAGGTGCAGGTGTGTGTGTGTTAGTCATTTGATATTTGCTCTTGGACTTGTACTTCTGTCACAATGGCTGTAATTTTTCGCTTCAACATCAATGTTAAGTTTAATAGCTTACAATTTGACGCTGCTGAGTTTCAAGGTACAAAAGGAACAAAGAGAACATTTCAAACAGAACAAGCAACAACAAATATTCAGCTCATGCTTTAAGTGAGAGAAAGACTTTGTTTGAAAACGTGCAGATGGTTGTAGATGGCTGCTAGGATGATTTTTCTTTGACATTAAGTCATATGAACCACGTGGGGCACATATAAGCCAGTGTTCTGTGGTGTGCGTAGCCTTGTTCTCCTCCCGATCTTCTCCTAATGCATGTTGTTCGGTGTCACGCGTTTCTCCATAACATAAAGATAAGCCCATTACAGACTGGCAGCCTTTCCAAGGTGTACCTCACCTAGATCCTGAAGACAGCTGGGATAATCTTAATTAAATAAGCTGTTAGGAAAAATGAATGGTTGCAAACAGAGGCATCCACATTTAGGTTCACCATTACTTTTTTTAGTTGACTACTTTTCATTTCAGTATTACTCAGTATTATGCCAAACACTGAACTACAGTCATAGGCTTGGCAAGGCCAACAGTAGACTGCATCTTCAATGTTTGTGACTCACAACCAAGGATAGGGTCTCTTCATTGCTTTGAGACCTAAATGACACAGCAGTGTGTTGAAAAGAGAAGTTTTAGCCAACACTTGGACCTTCTTCTTTCAGCTGCTCCTTTTAGGTGTGTCACCACAGCAGATCATCTGTGTCTAACGGCTTCCTTTGTCACACCACCCCTCTGCATGTCCTCTTTCACTACAGCCACAGATCCTCTTTTCTTCCTGCCTGGATGCTCCATCTTCAACATCCTTTGTCCAAAATATCCACTATCCTTCCTCTGCACATGTCCAAACCATCTCAGCCTGGCTTGTTTAACTTTGTCTCCAGAACCTTTCATTTCTAATTTTCCCAGTGAAACACTTTACATCTTCAACTTCACCACCTCCAGTTCCACTCCATAGCAGGTCTCACTACCATCTTGTACACCATCTCTTTCATTCTTGCTGTTATCCTTCTGTCACAAATCACTCCGGACACTCATTTCCACCCTGTCTGCACTCTCTTCTTCACTTCTTTTGTGCACTCTTGTGCTTTGCTTTGGATGCTTTGGATTTGTCTCCCTCTAATTCACACAAATGTATTTGGACTTGCTTTAGAGACTTAGATTACTGTTATCACCACCTTTCCACATTCATCTCCTGCTGCTCTTTATTCTATCTACAGATCACTGTATCATCTGCACACTTATTTGCAGACGATACAGTCCACATGATGACCTTATCTGTCAACTTGTCAGTTACAATCGCAAACAAGAAGGGGCTCAGAGTCGATGTCTGATATAATTACACCCTTACTTTGAAAAAAGGGCTTGTATAAATGGGTGAATGAGAGCTTTGAGTGCCCAGGTAGAATAGAAAAGCACTATGTAAGAACCAGACCATTTACAATAACTTCTCTGCCACTTCCTGACTTCCTCATGCAGTTCCATCCTTGGCATCCTATCATATGCTTTCTTTAGCTCCCAAAAGACACCGTGCCTCTCCTTCTGACCTTCTCCATACTTTTCCATCAAGACTCCTCTCTTCTTGTCACCTCTCTTCTTAACCTTGCTTCAGCAACTCTTTCCCATATCTTCATGGTATGACTCATCAGCTTTCTCCCCCTGTATCTGCTACACGTCTGCACATCACACTTGTTCTTGGAATTGGGAACCAGTAAACTTCTTCTCCATTCCTCAGGCATACTCTCACCCTCCAACATTGTTTAAACAGTACGAAAAGATCTTAAACAGGTATTCCCTGAAAAAGTGGATTAGAAACAAGTCCACTTAACAATTAATCAAATGTTTGATTCTTTCTATAAAAGTGTTCTTAATGGATTTACAAGACCAGGACAGTCCCACTCTCTTCATTTGTCCAAAATTTCAGTGAAGGTCAGTAGCATCATAAAACAAACATTGCAAGTGCTGAGACATTTTTTTAACCACATTAATTAAGGTATCCTTGCATTTTAGATGACAGCCGCCTACACATTAGCTTTTCCTTGAGGAATAATTGAGAGCAAAACATATTAATATATCCTAATTCTCTCTTTTTTGTTTTCATTGTTCTCATTGTGATCACAATTGCAGATTCACCAAGAGCTTCTGCTAGACTGCCATGTGCTTTGCTTAATATTAAAAGCAATGCACTGCATGATGGGAGGTTTTCCAAGATGTGGTGGAGAAATTCACAATATCGCCATGGTTTGAGCTGTTTGAGGAAACCAGAGTAAAGCTCCCAGACTGCAGCTTTTCCCTTTCCTTATCTTTTTTTTCTTTGTGTGTACACCCTGTAATCTTGTGGGAATAGCGGAATAAAATTTCAGTGCAGTTATTGAACATATGCTACATAAGATATTGAATTATGTGTGTTTGCTTTGGAGAAGCACGGAAATTGTAGGATTGTTAGCAACAGTGCTGAATTGTTATTTGTGTATTTGTGTCCACACCTTTGCAGAAACACATCTGTACTCTGTGAGTGTGTGTGTCCTCGCATGTGCCTTGCCTTTCTAAACATTTTGGCCCCCTTTGCTTTTCATCAAAATGTCTGTTTCGGGCTGAGCAGAACAAGAGACACAGCGAGAAAGCAAGACGCAGAGAAAGGGAGAGACCCTGCTGCATCCCAATCAGCCCAGCTCACTGAGGCAGAACTGTGCCTAAAATACTGGGGCTGAGGTGGTCTCAGCTTCACCGCCCCATTGCCAATTCAGCGTCGCCACTTTCCAATGCAATTCAAATAATAATAAAAAATGGATGGATATGTGTGGCATGCTGGGCTTTTTCAATACACGCCATGACTACAACACGTTAAAGCAGTAAAGTCAGGGAATGTAAGGGGAATTGAGTGCAGGTTAAGCAAAGCCAGGCAAGATTTTTATGTAATAATACAGCTCATCTTATCAGTCTAACCATGAAGTGGATTTGTGGAAGCAACAGAGGAGTCTTATCGTCCCTAATTGATATTCTGTACTTTGGTCCTAGTAGAGGTTAAGCACGAGCATGGTAAAAATTCATACTTTTGGACAGAATGGTTAAAATATTGTTAAATTATGCTTTGCATGCATTATGAAATGTCTGCTTTTCTCGTAATACAAGGTTCATTTCATGCAGGAGGGGATGCGTTCAGGAAAAGAAGGAAGACGGTAAACGAGAGCTGTTCACATGGAGGTAACGCACTGGGAGGTCCCCAGCAGCCTGATCCTGTAGCATCAAAAGTATTTATATATATATAAAGGATAGTTTAAGTTCACATGAGCTGTTAAAAGCAGAGGTGGTGTCTGGCTCAGTAACGTAGGAGCTGGTTACACAGAGGAGAACCCTTACAGCTGAAGGCACCACCGCCCATCCTAGCCTGGAAAAACTGTAGGAACCACAAGTAAGCATACACTCTGTGAGTGAAGCGCTCTGTTGGGATACTAATAATAATAATACTTTATGATCTTTAAGATATGGCAGCACTTGGTCACAAGGGATTTGTGTGTGAGGAGAAGGACTTTGAATTGAAGTCTGGCCTTTGGAGAAAGTTAGTGTAGAGAAGCTAAAGTGGGAAGAATATGATCCCTCCTGCGAGTTCCTGTTAACACTTTCACTGCAGCATTTGGGATCAGCTGAAGACTTTTCAGGGAGCTGTTTAGCAAAAGCTGGAAACCACAATGACTGTTATGTTACGTTATTAAAGCCGATATTCATGATAGTTGGTTAAATTCTGCCGTAGCATTAACAAAACTGTGGAACTGCTGCGTTAATTTTGAATCCTTGGGATTAAGTGTTATGCTTTAAGAGTTGCAGAAAGAAGCAGAAGTACATAGAACTGCTGCCGTCACAGCCTTCAGTCTGTGCACTTAGATTCAGCTCTACAGCTGCATCTTATGGAACCATTTAGAATTTCACACACTGGCGTTCAACACTGCTCACCTCAGCTTGCCCTGGTTTTTGAGGTTCTGCAAGTCAGTATCTCAAGTTAAGGTTTCAAATGAAAAAGGTTGATTTAGTGTCACTGGTGGCTCAGTTATCTCAGCGAAACTAGTTAATCGTGTGAAATTGCACCGTGCACCGCATGGCGCATTTCTTCTTTCCACACACAAAAATAGGCACCGAAATGAAATTCAAATGCTGGCAAATTGAAAACAAATTTCTGTCCAATTTCCACACAATAAAAACGTGGCTGTGGTAATCTGGCTAAACGACAGCACACAAAGCCAGGATCAGTCTACTCTCTAATCCTATTGTGTGTTGTGTACCTGCTTACAGTCGCTCAGGCTTGTATCCCATTTCCCCTGAATTCCCTATTATTAAGCACCTGTTAGAACAAGCACATTCACCTGAAAGGAAAGCGCTCTAGGCTATTAGACCTTTAGACCTACAGGAACAGTCGGGTTCATGAATGTCTTTATTGAAGTGTAAAAGGGTTGGCTTTGGTTTCCAAAGCCTCTCAATATTGTAGCTCTGTCCTGTGGACATTTGGAGGATAGAAGGCACTCTGCTTCTGCTCTCTTTCTATATTTATTACCATTACAATGTTTTTTTTGCCCTTTTATGGTCATAGGAGGCAGATATGTTTCATAGAGCTTAAAATAGCACCTTTAAATGGGAAATCCGAGCTCACTGTGCAAACCACCAGCAGCTTTCTCTTCTGGTGTTTTTTTAAGTGTCTCCAGCTTTGAGGGAAAGGATGTTGTAACCATGGGATCCACAAAGATCAACACATGGCTTAAGGAGGTTACAGAAGAATATCATCATTACTCTAAAGTTACTCCAGAGTTTAAAAAAAAAAATTTGATGGTTCCTTCTTAACTTTAAGAAGAAAATCACAAGAACAGGAAGTAGATGAGCTCCATTAGTTTTAAAACTTTTCTTCACAAACTCAGATTAATTGTTTTGTATTAACATAACAGCTGAAAGTGGAACTCACCATTTTTTGTTTTTCATTTTTGTACTTTCCAAACAAGAAAAAACAAAACCTCCAAAAAAGACTGTGTCTATACTTTCCAACTCATTTTGCAGTAAGCAGATAACCTGAGTATCAGGTAATTTGTCATTTATTGGCTGTGGTGGCTCATTTATCCATAACACTTTGATTACCATAGCAAAATTATTAAATAAAACCATTCTGACCCAGGCAGGGGATGTGCCGTTTTTTTCCATGTGCATTAGCATCAGAATCGAAGCATTAACCTCACACGGGGAGGCTCGGCAAATTAAATCAGGGCATGTCTCACATGGCTGCTGCAGCAGCAGCTCCTCATCATCGATCGGTCTAGCAGGCTTTTTGCCAGTGACACGCATAGCGCTTTAACAGAAGTCATAAACAAGTATTCACCACCCTACATAGCTGAACAGTAAGTAACCGCCCCCGCAAAATCTCACTTTCTCCCTGCTGCGTGTCTCTTTTTTTTGTGCCAGCGGTATCTAACCCATTTCTCAGCGTGTAGCTCCGTCCTCTGAAGTAGTGCAGGAGGTTCAACAGATGCTGGAGCCGCCTGGCAGAGGTAAGGCCAGCGCTGGCACAGCTGGGAACACCAGGTAAAGTGCCCGATCGACGTTTCGGTCCCGACAATGCTGCGTCAGGCAGAGCTAAGCCATGCTCAGCAGGGCCGCCAGTGCCCTGCCTGCTTGGCTTGCTTCAGCTTGTTATTTCCTCTGGTCCGTGGAGATTTCTTCCTGTTGAGGGCAGAGGTTTCAGATTCTGTTGATAAAATAATAAATATGCATTTTATTTTCTCTGAATTCAGGAGGCAGTGTTTACCATTTGTTTTTCTCTTGGTTTTACATGAATGGCAGACAATCGTGTCACTGTTAATCACATTTGGAATTGAATTTGGATGACCACCTAGGCGTGATTAAAATGTGGATCCAAGCTTATTTCAGAGTGAAAGAATCCACTGCATGAATAGGAAGATTTTAAAGGCCAAGCAAGAATATTAAAGGGAAAACTACAACATCCAAACAGCCCAGAACTCAGATTCATCTTTTTTTTATACTAAACAATAATACTTTTGTTCAGTCAAAAGGCAAATTAAAAGCTTTAAATGTAATTGTACGCAAACTGTAACCATAAACAGAAACAACACTGCACGTCGCACAGATGCATCTACTAGTCTGTATTATTTTCATAGCCTTCAGTACCAAGTTCTCCGGAAGACCACAAGCTGCTGCTGCAAACCCCTTAAAATAAACAAGACTCCAACAAGAGGACTAAAACACACATACGCAAAAATACAAAAAAAGAAAAAAAAAGTGTAAAATTAACTTTAGTGGATCCACCTGTTAAAACACAGAGCCCACAAATTAGTAGTTGACAATATTACACCCACACAGCTTAGACAAATAGTGCATCAATCCAGAAGCTCATGAACACAAATTCCACAGGATTTCAGGGGAATATCTCTGTCTTCTATCAAAATCCTCCCAAATACAGTCATGTTCATGGGAAAAAACATCCAACACTTCTGAATACTTATCCCTTCAAATTTAGTTTAAACGATATGAAGAGCATATCTACCTCAAGAATAAAAAAAAACAACATTCGCAACAAACATCACAGGTTAAGGTTACATGGTCGCCTAATTGGAGCAGTGCTATCTGACGGTGTGATTAAAAACTGAAACTTTCCCATGTAGCTACATATAGTTGCTCCCAGAAGAACAAATGCTTTTCACGGCTTCTGCTAACTTCTTAATAATATCAAATGCTGACCCAAATTATAATTGTGAGAGTACAAACCGACATGCTCTTTTTAAATGACTTCCCTCTGCCCTTCGGGGCTTTCGGATGTGTCCCAGTTCAGATCCTTCCTTTTTCAGCATCTCAAGATTGAACATGCCAGAGTAGGCCTCGCTACACTGTCCCATTTCAAGTGTTCTACCAAATCCTGAAAAGATGACTGTCGCCTCCGTATATTTTTCAGTTGTAGCATGTTTATGCACTTCTGTTGTCAGTATTGGGGTGGCTGTTGCTTACAGGAGCAGGTCGTCTACTAGTCAGAAGATTGGGCGTTCGATCCCTTCAGTCTGCAAGTGCCTTGAATGCTCAAATAGTGTAAAAGAAAAAAATGCTATATAAGAACCAGTCCAGTCACCAGTATTGCTCTTCTTCCTTTGAACCTTCACTGCATTTCAAATGTAGGAAAATTCCATAATTAGTGTAACTGAAAATGACTGTTTGTTGATGTCAGTGATCTCAATTTCAGTGATTTTGTTTGCTAGTCTTGGATGCTGTTGGAGAAGACCCAAGAGACGAGGCATTCGTGAACAAGCGTAAACGTCACATTTTTTGGATTCTTAAAAACTCCGCCCTGTGTCGTGTCAAATGAGAAGAAGCTTCCACACCCTTCTTTTATGGAAAAAACAGGTTGAGTTTTTGTAACAACACTGGACAGTTTGGAGAAAAGGCTGTTTTTGTGCTCAAGATGCCGCCGGCGAACACGTAGACCTATCAGACAGGAGCTTAGGAAAAATGTTACCATGAACTGAAGTTCACTTTGTTGCTTTCAGTCTTTCCTCTGATTTCATTAAAGTTCGTTTCACACAAGTAGCTTTTTAAATTATTCAGAATTATTAATAACGTAGAGAATATTATAATGTTTTACTGTTGATAAAAGCCTGACCCACTTACTTGGGTTAAAAAAAAAATCTTGCCAGGTTTATCGTTTCAATATTTTTTGATTAAATTCAAGGTCATTACTTGCATCAGTATTGTGTGCATGAACATTTCACATATTTTGATTACTCTAATTAATAAAGTAACTAAAGCTATGGCAACATGTTGCCTAGGAACAATGCCAACACATGCTATGTAGCCATAAGTTGTAGTTATAATTACACATGAACATAATGAAACAGTTTAGTCAGCAGCACAGCTAGAAGATAATTATAAAAGAATGATATGGATGCTGTGGGACTTTAGGTGTCAGAAATTGTTTCTTTCCCATCAAATACTCCCTGGCATCGCTCTTTTTTGGCAATCTGAAGGCCTGTTTCACAAGAAGCACTAAAACGGACTATTTTCTCAAAAGCCTCTCGTGGTAGACTATCTGTCTATCTGGCTTCTTCTCATTGGATCTCTCTCCAACTTACAGTTGAAAGTTTTCAGCACTGTTTTGTGGTAACATTGGAAATTTCAGAGTTTATAAAATGGCAAAGACCTACCAAATGCACCATTAGTTTTGGGCAGTATGTGGTGAGATGTGACAGCTTGGATTGTGTCTGTGCTAAATCTACTAAAGCTGTGTCCTTAAAAGGAGGAAGTCTCTGAAATGAAATACAGATTTAAAGCAAACAGCAAATAACCCACAATGTGTTGAAACAAAAAGATCTGAGAAAAGAGTCCCCAGAAGAGTTAGTGGTACGGTACTGTGCAAAACTCTTGAGCCACCCCTCATTTCTTCACATTTACCCATTTTAGGTGCAGTATCATATCATAAAAATATAAACATTTAGTGTATAAAAGTCAAAAACAGAATATTTAGTATGACTGTCTTTATTTTTCAACACAACCTGAACTCTCATAGCCAAACTTTGTTGTAATTTGTTTAAGTAGACTTCAGGAATAGTTTTCCAGGCTTCTTCAAGGGCATTCAAGGATACTTTTTGGATGTTGCCGTTGCCAATCAGACTCTTTCCAGATTGTATTACATGGAGGATCAAAATCTGACAGTACTTTTCTTTTCAGCCCAAAGCCACGACAGAGCCTCCACTGTGCTTTAAAGATGGCTGTAGACACTCAATTTTCATACATATTGACAATTTGAACCAAAATGTTCAAAACTGGGCTCATCACTCCATAGAGCTGTTGCCAAACTGTGTTATCTTTGGCATTTTTCATGAATAGACTAAGGAAATGGAAACAAATGTGTTTTTGCAACAGGCTGCTAGAAGCAAAGTACCTAAAGATACAATTCAAAATAGTTTCCTTGCTAAGTTGTGTGTTATCTGGAGAGATAACACTGTAGCTGTGTCCCAAAACCTAGGCCACATCCTTCGGAGGCCGCGTTTGCAGACCAATTACGTCACAGCCAGGCGACGAAGGCTGTCCCAATTCGAAGGCTGCTCCAAACGCGGCCGACAAATGCGTCCTTCATTTCCCCGAATTTGAAGGATGGGTCGGGATAGGCCCGACCTATCCCAGAATTCATAGCGTGGCCCAGCCAATTCCAGGTTCCAACAATGGCGGCAGCTACTTAGTGTTAATATTACTCTTATTAATCTTTCTGGGTCACAAAATAAACTTTTAACATATTTTCAGGCAAGAATGTAGCTGTGTAAACTTAAAATATCTGCTTGGTTTATCAAGACATCGCATATTTGCAAAAGTGCTCTGACGTTTTCGGAGACGTCTGTTACCCACCAGATCGATAGCTAGCCGGGGGTTCAAGGGTCACTAGATCCGGCGAGAACAGCGGACTCCCGGCACATCGTTTTCAAACCCCCACGGCCTTTCGCTACTCAGGTTAAACATGATATATATGTCACTTAGATAATATAAAAATGTTATTGTTTGGCTTTTTTTCTGTGTCTCATTTGTTCCTGAGTAAATCGGTTTGGCTGAGATTAAAGTTATTAGATTAGTTTGAATTAAGTAAAACTTTATTAATCCCCCGAGTGGGTTCCTCCGGGGTTTTCACACAGCTGAATAAACATCAAACAGAAAACTGATTAAACAGAAGTGTGAGAAGGTCGAGAATTTACTCCAGTGTCCTGTTATATTTTAGATAGCAAGGAGCAGACGGCCGAGTTTATTAAACTCTACCGAGACAGCTGGTGACGCAAATCTGAAAGCTAGACCGTCCCATTTCACAGCCTTGCACTTCCGGCCTTCTCGGTCTTTGAAGGACTCGGCCCACGTAGACCGCGAAGGCCGGGTCCTCCAAAGGATGCGGCCTGGTTTTGGGACACAGCTTGTTTCATGGTTTAAGTTAGGTGCCTTTGTTATGCCTGAATAATTGATAGGTCAGTGTGAAGGGGTCAGGTACAAGGACTGGAGTAAAAATGTGTAAGAAGAAAGCAGCCAATGTCCAAAGAAAAACTTTGAAAGAACTTCAGAAAACCTGGAGAGCTATTGCTTAAACAAACTTTAAAAAATTACAGGAAAGTCTGTAATGAGTGACAACTCAAGATTTTAGCTGTGCACTGTATTTCTGTCTACACAACATATACAAACAAACCAACATGAGACTCTCTGGCTTAAGGAAAGCATTTGTTTGAGCCTAAAGCTCTAAAAAACAGAGTTGGCTGTGCCCCCACACACAGACATACTTGTTGTTGGGGGAGAGGGGGGGTCGACACAGGGGAAAATACTAAAATACTGCCCATGAAAATAAGGCTACTTCTTTAGATAAAGACTGTACCTATGGGGAAGATTGCCAGGATTTGTCCCTAGGCAAATCCACTGTAGGAATTTACATTTGAGGTATTTAACAAAAGTGCTTATCTCATGCAACTTTAGAGGGCAGAGATAGGTTTGAAGAAATGCCAAGGAAATTCCCCAGTGTCTCAAAGCAAACTTGGGATATCTGTAAGCAGTAAGATAGTGTTGGAGGTCATAAGGCCAGAAAATATATATTTTACAGGACATATTCTTAATGCATTCTGCCACCTTGGCTCATACTTTCATATAAACACGATTGAGTTCAAGCAGGTTCCCCAGCTGGGGCACGAGAGGATCATTGGAGGCACGGTGAAAACAGAAAGCCAAGAAAACTCCCAAACTTCTCTGAACCAAAACATTAGAACAAGCTAAAATAACCTTTGACCTCTCTGCACTCATCATCTCAATGCCCAGAAACACATGCAGCACTGGTTTAAGAGAGAGAACGTGAGACACGGTGAGTAGCAGCTGCAGTAAAGGTTGCTTCCACATATTTTTATTTTATTTGTTTTCCCCTTCAACTAACAAATGAAATTTATATACATTTATAAACCATCAACTTCTCTCCCATTAGACTAGTTTGACCATTTGAATCAGTTACCTCCGATTTGTAGTCCAGAGGTTAGATAGCAATTTTAACACTTAGATTGCAAACAAAGAGTGATAGATAATAGTTAAGATATAGAACCAATTTATTTTTCATTGAATTAGTGCCTTGGTGTGACTGATGTTGTGATTTGGAGTTACATAAAGAAGATTGAGCCTAATTAAATTAACTTAAAGCACTATTTCATTTATAAGTGCTAGCGCTATTGCATAGAACGCACCGTTTAAAAAAGGACATATCTACTTTGATTGTAATCCTTTTATATAATTTAATTTGCTAGTTTAAATTTTCACCGCTTAAGTATGCTTGTGGTCTAAATTTGGAAATATGACATTTTCTTTTAAACTTTAAGAAAATGTACATTTTCATGAGGCTCAGTTGGAATTTCTCTCTATGTCATTGGTACTTGAAAAATTAAATTTCCTTTATAGGACCCAAATACGTATCACAGTTGTTAAAAATGCACACCTATGGTCACAAAACATACAAAAAAACCTTTTGGAATTGAACCTTTTACTTAACAGGAAATCAAAATTTTTCAGACACAGTACCTTAGCAAAGATTTAGATGGTGGGGTGTGATCATTGGTCAGTTTACTCTAAAGACCATGGTGATGCTAAATTTTCAATCTTTAAGTTTCCACCTGCGAGCCACGAAGTTTTCACCACCTGTGGCTCGCTGCTGGACCCCTAGGAGAAAGAGCGTGTGAGCTTGTTGTGTTCATGTCATTTCCGGTGCTGTGTTTGTGCTTTTAATCATGTAGCCGACCTCATCAGTTTTAGAGCTCCCGTACCTACTTGACCAAAGTAGTGTGGAAAAAGAATGGCTCCATGACACAATGTGCCAACATTTAAAAGATAGAGTGTGGCTTGGTTAGACAAAATGCACCTGGGGTGACTATTCCCTGCTTCATCCTTTATTCTGTGATTGAATCGATAGAGGCCAGCTGATTCGAGAAGGGTCTGACACTCCAAGGCGCTCCTTTCGATCATTTACTTCCAACACTTTAGCTAATGGAGTCACAGCAATGTCACACAGACGGAAGTCAGATGTGGCAGCCTGCCTGTATAAAGTGTGAGACATTTGCTGGCCCAAATGATCATTACAGAACGGGCATCCGAGGCCTGATTTCTATTTAATACACCTAGGATAGTGAAAAGATGTGTTGCAGGGGCAGCGGGTGGATTTAAAGGTAGTGGGTGTGGAGATAAAAAGCTTGTTATATAATAAGCTGCTGAAAGCACTTTCCACTGGGTTTCATTGAATTTGACTTTGTCTTTGAAACTATCTCATGACATCTTTTTAATGTGACCTCACTCAGAGGTTCTGAAGTGGACCAAGTGCTTTGGAAAAATGGAGGTTGGAAGACGGGAGTGTGTGGAGTTGCCTGGCATCTTTACAGGAAAGAGCTTAGATGGGACCAGTCAGCAATGACTGACCTTGGACAACGATGGAGGGACAGTCCAGATTTATCTATCTTTGATTATTGCTTTTCCCTGATTTGATGTTAATAGCATTTTAATTCAGCCCAGGCATATTCTCATTAGATCCGTCTCCTCTCAGGTCAATTCAATTGCTGAAGACAGCAAAGGGCCCATTTTTCATTTCACAATTCCAGTACAACTTCAATTTTGGATTAAGGTTTGGGTGTTAAAGGCTGCTGAACAAGCTGTAATTGAGATGTGGGCTCACAGACAGTGCAAAAAAAAGAGAGAGAAAGAGGTGAATGTCTTTGCCCTTCAGTTAATTCACATAACCGCTTCCTGTAAAACATTAGTTAGACTGGCAAATAACTCTTATGTTGCCTTACAGTGAGTAAAGAAATTTTCCCCGATCCTCTGGCATCATCTTTTTCTTCTCCACCTTTCAGTGCCAGACGAAAGCAAGGAAATGGAAGAAAACCTCATAAAGCCCTGTGCTACTCAACCTCAACTCCATGAATCAGAGCAAGCAAGGTCAAAGGAGACAAAGCATAACCTGCGCCTCAGTTGGGTGTGACAAGGTGATGTCATCATGCTCCAAGTCCAGACAGACCTGTGAATTAGAAAGCCGGGCATGGGTAGTTTATGATCCGAGTTAGCAGGGTGACATTGGCCTTCTTTACTGCCTGATCCTAAAAGGTGAGATTGAACTGTGCAGTAAAAGCGACTGTAAAAAAAAAAGGAGAAGAAGAAGCTCATGAGTGACATGGTTAGCATCAAAATAATGACTGGGAGTCAGTTGTGGTTAGCACGACATGCTTTAAAATTCACTACCTGTGAAATGATGAATTGGAAATTAAAAACCACGAAGAAGCAAAAGTCTTGTTGCTTCAACAGCTATATAACAATACAGAAAATAACATGTGGATAGAAATCTGAAACGAGCAGTAAACATGAGATTCCAGTCTGTGCAAACACTCCTTCATAACGCTTTCTCCAGCAGTTGAAAGTGCTCAGACACAAATTCATACTTGCTGATGGACGTTCCGCCTTTTTCCTCATATCTCACAGCATGAACCCGCCAACGCAACACCCACTGAGGTTATGATTTACATTGCACTGCTCCATTTAAAAACTTGTCACCCTACTGCAGAGCTTGGTATAAATCACAGATTGTAGATTGAGATATACCCTGCTGATTATTAGCACAGGGTCTGGGACCAGTGATGAATACTGCTATAAGCTGCTGATGCATGAAGAGGGAAGTACATCATCGCCTCCTCCATATTGAGCCATGACAATCCTTCTCCGTTTTAGTCACTGGGCGATTGCCTTTATCACTAAAGGTGAGTGTGTGCTGCAGCTCTAACTGGTTCTACACCTTTTACTTGACAGTGGAAATAGGCTAATGAAGAGTTCACTAAACATGTTGGGACTCCTAAATGTGGAAAAATATATATTTTAACTTGAAACTAGTAGCTCAATAGCTTGGCGTCTATAGCCCTTCCTGAAAATAACCTACGATAGAGAGGTTGATATCACTACAGTGTAATTTAAAACTCAACAGCAAAACAGATACAGCTCCGACTAAGAGTGAGAGGTTGCAATGCAAGCAAAGTTACTTAAGGTAAAAGTCTGCTTCAGATCTTCTGTCTTAGTTCTCAGTTTATTTTTCTGTTTAAAGCCCTTCTCTGTGTCCTCATGCTTTGTCTTTACTTTATTGGATACATATGCATTTGAAGATTTTGCTGGATTCTGACTGTTGTTTTGCTGGGACTAATACTACAGTCATAACTAGAGAAAACTAGAGACAGCAGCATGACCGAAGTCTTTCTGATTGTTTGAAAGCTTGTAATCTCGTTGCATTTTGACGTGGTTGCTTTAAAGATCTGCAGCTACTTGAGGTAAGTAGCAGTTGTCAAATAAAACAAAATAAATAAAATTACAAGATGGTGATAAAACAGCAATAAGATGGAGTATCTCTGCTATCAGTTCGCGAATGAATGGAGTCAAGTTAGAAATTACATTAGTACATTCCTGTTTGTGATAATACAGTAATTAAATGCTACCAGTCAGTGATCACTGCACTGACTTTCTTCTCTACATTTACAGAAGTTGACATTAACTACTTAGATTCATAATCCAGCCAGAATCTCATAGATCTGAAGCAGAAATTCAGAAATGTGTCCACAAATAGTGAGATAGTTGCTATGAGACAATGCAAAACAAGGCATGCTTCCATAAACATAGGAATATAACCAGAATACAACCAGCTGGCAACCAATTGAGTCGAGCTGATTGCAACGTGTTGGCAATCTGCCTGAGAGTGACTGCAGTCGGTCTGAGTCAGACCCCAACTGTCTGGACACACTCCTTGCAACTAGCAGAGTGCAGCTACGTGGAATCAGTCAGCAAAGGCAATTCAGTGCAATCACCAGTTTTCCCTTGGAGGTTAGCATCCTATTTTACTCTAGTGTGAGTGAGTCACACTAACCCACTATTGATAACATTATCTGCTAAGGGTTTAAAATGCATAAATTATTGTCCTAACTGACATAAAATTAGATGCAGCCAGTATAACAAAGCAAAAGCTTGAAAATCCTTAATAAGTGGGACACCAAGCCTTGCTGATGCTTTCTCATGTCTGTGGAACAGAAGTGAAAGAGAGATGGAGTGCTTGGCTCACCAGGAGGGGAGTGAGAAAAGGGGAGAGAGCGGGGTCAATTACCTGAACACAATTACTGCGTCTAACAACTGCCATCCATCACTTGCATCCTCCCTCAGCACTGTGGCAACCATCCCATCCCCACATTTGGATTTCCTTTCCCGCCAGATCGGCCAGACACTCTGTCATCCCAGAGAGGCCCCCCCCCCCCCCCCCCTCTCCCTCTCACTAGCTCAAAACCTGAGCAGCATTCTTTAACAACCTTTGCTCGCTTCTCCACCGTCCTCCTGCTCCTCTTTCTATTGCGTGTTTCTCACTTCGACCACCTCTGGCTGGAGGTAAGCTGCCCTTGACAATCACGCCTCAGGAGGGGTATGAAAGCTAGACCTACCAGACACAGTACTATCTAGATAGCAGCTAATGGAAGCCCTAAGACCAATTCACTGCCAGCATATCGGGTCTGGAATCGCGCCAAGGCATATATTAGCCAATTGGATGACAGACTTAATGCCTTACAATGATAAAATAACCAGCTGATGATTGCAGTTGGATGTTTGCCCATACTAAGAAGTTATACTTGGATTGTTACATATTATCTGGTTATGTCAACTGCTGAGCTTTCTGCACCTGTGCTGTCTTTTGTTCAGTGCAATTAAAAACAATTTAATATACCGCATTAATGATTATATAACATTCACCCTTCCCTCCAGCTCGGTTCGCAATAGGACGTTTGTGGTATATCTGAATGAATGAAATGACCCGCCATAATAAAACACCCAAGGACAGGCTATTACAAGAACCAGGGAAAGAAGGCCCAGATTGTCTGATCTGTAATAAAACAATGAGAGATCCCTTTGGGCCATATGGGCACTACAGCTATGCAAGATTATGTAGGCGGGCGGCCAGTCTTGGTATATTAGTTGGAGATTAGATTGGAGGTAGAATTCGTTTTTGAAAGAGCCCAGAGGAAAGCTGTAAACATGCTTGCTCTCTCTCCCTATTTTTTTTCTTACCAGCAGCACACATACATTTATACACATTCTTACAAGCACTGGAGGTTGTGAGGGGAACTTGGAAAGGGAAAGATACATGATTGGAATATCAATGAATGCCCAGAACAGGTGCTGCTGCAAGACAGGTGAGTGGGTTAAGAGGGAAGATGGCTGGTGTGCAAGGTTATGTGGCTGCATTCCTAATGTGGAGATCTACAGCCACAGCCTTGGGGTTACTAAGGTCAGACCTTGGGTGCTCAGATTAATCATTACACTCCTTCCTGTGTTGCTCTCTTTTTCTCTCTCTCTTTCCCTTGTGTGTGTGTGTGTGTGTGTGTGTTAATCAGTTGGATTTCATCGGCATTGCCTTTGACTGTCTGAAATATTGATGCCACACATTGGAAGTGCTATAACAACCCTACACTTCTTGAAAACAGTGCTTCATTTTTGGTTCAGTGACTGTTCCATCTCTGTCAAATAAATACATAGTTGCACTTAGAGGGTTTTCGTACACGCACCCAAAATCAGCTCTTCCTCACCTGCCTCGCACTTTCTCGGCAAACAGGCTCACAATATCACAGAGAAGTCTGTCTGTGTCCTGTCTAGAGTCTGTATCTTGTCTTTCGGCCCTCCAAATCTTTTGATAACCTCCACCTTTTCTCCCTTTTTTTCCACTGCTGTCTGAGCCCTGGAGCCCAATTACCCTCCAAGAACTCTGAGATCCAATCACAAAGCCAGGTCACGCTCTAGTGTTCACCATGCTCACTCTGTAGTGCTGCAAAATTCCCAACATACCTGTCTCTGCCTCTGTCCTAGAGTTGATGAAGCAGTGGCCGATCCGTTTTTTTGTTTTGTTTTGGGGGGGTTTTATTCAGCGTCGAGTTAAAAATCGCCCACTGTTTGGATTGTAGAGCAATTTGCTTGAACTGTGTTTATCTAATTGTGTCTCATTTCTCCCCTGCCGAAGCCTGACAGCTTTTTGCTTGTTAGCTAAATCTCACACACCACTGGACGAGATGGGAGTGCGTTACCTGTGGAGAACAGTGTTTTTGCAGATATTTTCTCGGCTGCTTTTATTGCAGTGTTTCTTTTTGTTGTTGTGTTTTTCAGTGATTCTTGAGATAAGGGACAAAACATGTCCGGCAGATAAAACCCAATTTTGTGGTTAAAAATATGCATACAAGTGTTAACCCAACTACCCAAAAGACCAACCAAGGCAATTTTTATACAACAAAAGTATGATTTTGCATTTTTTTATACATATATATTTATTTTAAATGGTACAATACATTACCAGTACCTTAAAATCCATTGTCCAGAAGCAGGTATGATAATATTAAAATACAGAAAAAAAAAATAAAAGTAATGCAAAATTAAACATCATGGCTCTCGTCACTAAGTATTTAAGTCAATACCTTATATAATATCAAAATATGCAATTGAAAATTTATTTTTACATATTTTTTAAGTGATTAAAATCGTGTCCAGAGTTTTTGTCAACACCATCAGATTTTTTTAAAAGTACAAAAAATTCAGGAATTATTGTGGGTAGCTCACACTCTGAGGACCCCTTTACCACTTCCTCTTTGATACACATGCCATGAGGTCACTGCTGTGATAATTTTTTTTTATTTTAATTTCATTTATTGCATACCTTTCTAATAAAACTCTGTGTCACAACCATAGTGCGTCAACACCAAAGTCGATGTAATCCAAGATTTAATTATTTTTTTTGTAAAAAGAGCTTCATTTAGGTAGATTGTAGAGGCCATAAGCAAATGATGAAAAACAAGATGGCTTCTGTCAGAAAAACACGTGTTATGAGAGAAAGTAGGGTGTTTTGTCAACACCATCAGATGTCAACACCATCAGGATTTTTGTCTGACGGTGTTGACCCTTTTTCTAATAGTGTTGACAAATGTCACAAAAGTGCTATTCACCATTTATATTAAGTTATTTTTTACTAATATTTCAGATATATTACTTCCTGTGTATTTTACTGATATTTCTGCTTTACAGATGTGTCAAATGTTATCAAATTTGCCTTATCTTGAATCTCATTGTTTATGTATACATCATTAATCCTGTAGGAAAATGCTTAGTCCTCTGCATTTAACCCATTCACTCAGTGATGCAGTGGGCAGCTACAAATCCAGGATAGCCGCTCTTCATTGGATTTGAACGCCCAACCTTCCGATCATGTGGCATCTACTGAGCTAGCTGTGCCCCGAGAGCTGGTCTTTAAGTGATGATTAATGAATCCTGCTTCCGGGCCTAAACTGCTCTGTGTTTATTAAGCCTGTTGTGCTGTTAAAATGTTTTAATGCTTTTTATCTTGTTCTATTACATCTTAACAAGCCCCTAAAAACAGTCAGTGATCACTGTCAGCCTAACCATCGGGAACCCTCACGTTAACTTTTATCAAGTGGAAAAAGGTTAGCGTTCATTCTCCAGCTTCACTGTGTTTATATTATGCTAACATAGCTGTGTCGCTAGCGATCATGTAGCACATCACTATATACCAGCTAGCCCAACTTCAGTAACCTGACAATAGTCACTGCTGTTTAGTTTTCTGTCTTCATTTATGTTGGATGTGACAGCAGAGCTGGTATATCATGTTCAGGTGGAAACAAGCAATCTAACTTCTAACTCTGTTAAATTTCATATATCCTGTTTTCATGGATGCCTGGATGTTACACCTGGTAGAGCAGCCACACTGATCATTTTATTAAAGATGAAAGAATTTAGACAGTTTGTAACTCTCAGTGATGCCACAGAGTTCCTTTGACTTTGGGATCTGCAGCGGAGTTTGGACCTGGAAACGGCTAATGACATCAGACTTAAAGACCGGATAGCATCTCTATTGCTTAATGCATAATTGTGTTGTGAATATTCATCCTTAATCTGTAAAAAAGCATCAGGTTCAGAAAAACTATAGTAATTACAAAATGGTACATTTCAGGCTAGAATAGCAAAGGGGAACCTGTCAGTAGAGGAACGAAAGAGAAGGAACAGGGAGTATCAAAAAAGACGGAGAGAAAAAGTAACAGCCAGCCTGAGTTGAAGAAAGAGTTTCTCATAAAGGAAAGGGAAATATGGAGAAATAGAGTGAAAAAGAGAAAAATAAAGAACATCAGTGATCTGAAAGGAAGAGAAAAAAGGCAGAAGAGAAGGTTTTGGAAGAAAGCACAGAGAGACAAAAGGAGAGGAAGTACAGCAGGGTCTAAAAACACAACCACAGAGTACTTTAGGAATCAAGGAGTAGCAGGCAGCTACTTGCTGGTGAACGATTAAGATGTAGAACTTGACATGTGCAAAAACAGAATTGTTATGATGTGTCTTGTGATATTACAAAGGTTGTTAAGGTTTAATGGTCATTTTGAAAGAAATAATATCTTGTTTTCTACTAGTGTGTCACCACCGTCAGATGTGTGTCACCACCGTCAGCACCTTGTCAACTCCATAATATGGAGTTTTGTTCGTTTTTCTCTTAAACCATATATTTTCCTCCCTCATGATCTTCCAATAAACATACGTAATTTTCTCAATAAATGTGTAATTTGCATTTTGCTTAATATGATTGTTTCTTATAGAGATTAAATACAAGCTTCTGAAAATATGTATGACTGTAACTCTAATAATAAAAAGCCAAAACAATCTTACTTTTAAATGTGGTATAATTAGTTTGAAAACATATGTGCATAAACAGTAGAACAGAGAAGCTGCTAATAGTCAAAATAGCTGAAACAACTTAATTTAAAATATATATTTTTGCATTTCTTTGTGTCTGACGGTGTTGACAAAAACCTTGCACTTCTCCAGCAAAAACATAAATTATTAAAAAATGTTACACCTGGGAGATTGTACCAAAACATGGTGAGACAGCCGAAACTTTGTGTAACAATTATATGTAAATATGTTTTTGAAAAATCAAAAAATATATTTTAGAAAATTAAAACCTGTTTTATCCCTAATCTCAGGAATCACTGTTTTATTCTCATGATAGCCTAAAGGGGTATCTGTTCTCCTATTCATTGACCTAAGGCAGGCAGTGACTTGAGAAAGTTGTGCAAGGTGAGGTTAATGATCACTCAAGTGCCTAAGAACTTCCCCACAAATGACTCAATAGTCTGTGAGCACTCTTTAAAAAACAGTTTCCTTTTTCTGTGACATAAAAACGCCAAATTCATTAAGATTCTTTCGAAGGCCAGATATCTTCATTGGGATTATCTGGCAGTAAAGGTCAGAGCTGAAGACCTCTAATGACACCCGGGCTCGGGTAGTCTGCCAGACAATGTCACAATCAGCACACTCAGGAGTGTGTTGTACACTGATGCAGGACCACTAAAATGTAACCAGGCTTGACAGTTCACTGCCTTCCAGAAAGGTCAAGCCCCAAGGCTATTCAGTATTAGCCCAGAAGACAGCCAGAAAGCCAATTCTGGGAGTTGAACTGCAGTTCAGTGTCCAAAGTGTGAAGCGTAGCGTAAGCAGCAGGCGGGGAAACATAGCAGAGCTCAAAGGACTCAAAAGTACCAGATTGCTCTTGCAGATGGAAGCTGTTCACTCACAGCTTACTGTATATAGGTCGACTGCATCTGTTCCGGGTCGGTGCACTACTGTAGGGTTTAGCAGAGCAAGAAAACACAGTGCAGCCAACAGCAGTGGGTGTGCAGCATACACCGGTTGTTTTGGGGAGGAAAAAGCAGAGAAGAGGAACTATATCGCACAATGAGAAGTGGATAGTTAAAGGAGGGGAACTAATGAGGAATGTGTGAACACAGGTTTATGACCTTGGGCCAAGAACAATGTGATATAATGGGAATACATTAAAATGGCCATATGACATGTATAGTGTTATAAGTTTTCTGTGTGTCATTTTACAGTATAATGCTAAACCACACAAGAAAAGTGTTATGAGAAAAGCATAAAATGACATGTAAAAAGCCTAGAAAAGAAATCTGTGCCAACACGCACAATGACTTGCTATGTTCATGCACTCATGACATGAGCCTTTCAGGAAACATGAGAAAGTGGATATGAAGGTGAAAGGGAAACAAAGGTTATGTGTCAAGGATATGAAGGTATGATCAGACTTTTGCCTTTCAAAAACACAATCTTACAAGGATTTAAACACTCAGACTAGACTATTCAATTTTACCCATGAATCCCAAATTAAAATAAAATAAAATACTGCAGGTGACTGTTTTCTTCAAATGTGAGTCTCTTGTTTTGAGCTGATTCTGAACTTCCATGACACAAGTTGCAGACCTCACATTTCAGACTTTCCCATCTGTCTGTAATGAAGCTTATAGACTCTCCTGTGTTCGAGCACGTGTTACCATTCAAATTCTTGGAGGTATTGCTTCAGATGCGGCATAACTGAAGTGCAAACCAATTCTGTTTGATGTTAAACATGAAGGTAACGCTAAAGTCGAGTTTTTCTTTCACTTTTAAATCCAAAATCTTAGGAACATCTGCAGGGAATTTCAGTAGATCTAGCAAAACAAAATGTCCACGTACAATCAAGTCAGTTCACTTTTGTAAAGTAAAGACTCTACCATGATACAGAGAAAGCAGAGAAAACCCCAACAATCAGATGGCTCCCTATGAGCACGCACTTTGGCGAAAGTGGGAAGGAAAAACTCCCTATTAACAGGAAGAAACCTGTGGAGTGAGGTGATGAAAACTGGACAAAGACACGCCGCAGAAGTGAGCCAGAGATTAATAATAACTAGAGATTAAATGCAAAGTGGTGTATGAACACAGAGATATTGAAAATAGGTGAGTGAAGCCTATTGGAGCATAACAAAGGGAGGACTCAGGGTCACCTGATCCAGCCCCCATATGTTTTAGCAAAAAGAAAAGTTTTAAGCCTAATCTTAAAAGCAGAGAGGATGTCTGTCTCCAGAATCCAAACTGGGAACTGGTTCCACAAAGAAGGGCCTGGAAGCTACAGGGAGTGCAGAATTATTAGGCAAATGAGTATTTTGTCCACATCATCCTCTTCATGCATGTTGTCTTACTCCAAGCTGTATAGGCTCGAAAGCCTACTACCAATTAAGCATAATAGGTGATGTGCATCTCTGTAATGAGAAGGGGTGTGGTCTAATGACATCAACACCCTATATCAGGTGTGCATAATTATTAGGCAACTTCCTTTCCTTTGGCAAAATGGGTCAAAAGGACTTGACAGGCTCAGAAAAGTCAAAAATAGTGAGATATCTTGCAGAGGGATGCAGCAGTCTTAAAATTGCAAAGCTTCTGAAGCGTGATCATCGAACAATCAAGCGTTTCATTCAAAATAGTCAACAGGGTCGCAAGAAGCGTGTGGAAAAACCAAGGCGCAAAATAACTGCCCATGAACTGAGAAAAGTCAAGCGTGCAGCTGCCAAGATGCCACTTGCCACCAGTTTGGCCATATTTCAGAGCTGCAACATCACTGGAGTGCCCAAAAGCACAAGGTGTGCAATACTCAGAGACATGGCCAAGGTAAGAAAGGCTGAAAGACGACCACCACTGAACAAGACACACAAGCTGAAACGTCAAGACTGGGCCAAGAAATATCTCAAGACTGATTTTTCTAAGGTTTTATGGACTGATGAAATGAGAGTGAGTCTTGATGGGCCAGATGGATGGGCCCGTGGCTGGATTGGTAAAGGGCAGAGAGCTCCAGTCCCACTCAGACGCCAGCAAGGTGGAGGTGGAGTACTGGTTTGGGCTGTATCATCAAAGATGAGCTTGTGGGGCCTTTTTGGGTTGAGGATGGAGTCAAGCTCAACTCCCAGTCCTACTGCCAGTTTCTGGAAGACACCTTCTTCAAGCAGTGGTACAGGAAGAAGTCTGCATCCTTCAAGAAAAACATGATTTTCATGCAGGACAATGCTCCATCACACGCGTCCAAGTACTCCACAGCGTGGCTGGCAAGAAAGGGTATAAAAGAAGAAAAACTAATGACATGGCCTCCTTGTTCACCTGATCTGAACCCCATTGAGAACCTGTGGTCCATCATCAAATGTGAGATTTACAAGGAGGGAAAACAGTACACCTCTCTGAACAGTGTCTGGGAGGCTGTGGTTGCTGCTGCACGCAATGTTGATGGTGAACAGATCAAAACACTGACAGGATCCATGGATGGCAGGCTTTTGAGTGTCCTTGCAAAGAAAGGTGGCTATATTGGTCGCTGATTTGTTTTTGTTTTGTTTTTGAATGTCAGAAATGTATATTTGTGAATGTGGAGATGTTATATTGGTTTCACTGGTAAAAATAAATAATTGAAATGGGTATATATTTGTTTTTTGTTAAGGTGCCTAATAATTATGCACAGTAATAGTCACCTGCACACACAGATATCCCCCTAAAATAGCTAAAACTAAAAACAAACTAAAAACTACTTCCAAAAACATTCAGCTTTGATATTAATGAGTTTTTTGGGTTCATTGAGAACATGGTTGTTGTTCAATAATAAAATTATTCCTCAAAAATACAACTTACCTAATAATTCTGCACTCCCTGTAAAGGCTCTTCCTCCCATTCTACTTTTAAATAACATAGGAAGCACAAGTAAGCTCATAGATATCTTTAAGATAAGATGTGGCCTGATTTTCAAGACCTTATATGTGATGAGAAGATTTTTAGATCCAGTTCTGGATTTAACAGGGAGCTATTGACAATGGTTTATCTTGTATTGAATGAACACATTCAATACAAGATGAACCTGCAACCTTGAACCAAAAACACTGGTTTACGATATTTGAAGTAAATGAATCTATATAGTTTTAGCAAATGCCATTAGGTAACAGAAGGACAAAAAATATATGCTTTAATAGTCCCGAACCTTTTTCTTTAACCTTTACTGCCTGCCTTCTTTCTCCGACTTGATTACTGAGAAAATCACACACACAGTTTGGCAATTGAAAGGAAAATCATTTGTTTTACAGACATAAACTACCAGCTGTTGTGACACTTCGCTGCACCATGGAGGGAGTGAATTTACAGTCACGACCAAGAGAAAAACTTGCTTTGGACTGCTGGTTGAGGATGGGACACTTCCCCGAGGATAAACAATTCCTGAGTTTTAATAAAAAGCCTAAATGAATGGTGATGTTGTCAAGAAGGAATGATTGCACTATCGAGTGCATTACCCAGAAGGTATTAAAATGGCAGGGGCGTAATGAAGTGTTGTGCCATCGGGACAGGGAAAGGGAAGAGGTGGGATTTGTACCACTTGAACATCCCTTCCATGATGACTTTGGACAGAGAGCGTTAGAAGTGGAGCCTGCAGAATGTGATCTGCTTGTAATTTAATGTTTATCCAGTTTCAACGCTGCCTGAACGAGTCACAAATAATTGGCTGGTATCTCGTGCTAAACGGTGACGGTGTGTTTCTGGTGGCACGTTTTCCTTTGATTTATTACCCCAAAGCATGGTCGTAATCTTTGCATTCTCTCCACCACAATTTAACCCCAGTTCCACTAGCTCAGCCGCTTACATCCATATTTTGGGGACCTCTCTCAGCCTGTGCCAGGCAGACAGAGGAGATTCATCATTATTACTGCAGCGACAGGTCTATTACCTCCAGAGACTAAGAAAACAAGAGATGGAACTTTGCAAAGAAGCCATTGTAAAAAAAAAAAAACTAATTTAAGGACTGTGCCAAACTTTTCACTTCCATTGCTTTTGCTGTGATGCAATTAAAGTAATGCCTTGCTCAACACTTTCAAAACCTCTTCTGAGTCCTTTTCTCTTGTGCTGGTGCACTCTATTCTAATTCATAACTTTACTGTACTCATGAAAAAATATCTTTTTATCTTTTATTTTATCAGGTTGGTAAAGATAGACTTTCAGGTCGAAACCACAGAGCCACTGCAAAATTGCAGTCGTATATGACTCATGCTTTCCTGTTCCCATACAACTAACTGAGGTGCCCTTGAGCAAGTCATTTACCCCTTAATTAATCCAGTAGAGGACTGTGTTTCTTCTTGGAACATTAGAGGCATAAGCATGTGCTCGAATGAGTTAGAGGAAAAACAAAAGGGGAGAAACGAGGGTAGGTAGTAACCGTGATTGAATAAAAACAGAAACAAAGTGCTTATGAAATCCGATGCCACCCGATTTCCAGCTTAGCTACAGTATCACATTTCAAGAAAACCACATAGCAATACCTCAAGGAAGTACATCAAAGATATTTTGATCTACAGCATGCTCCCCCTCCCTTTTCCAATTTCCTTTTCTCTATCCTTTGTTACCCTGTGAGTGTCATCACTTCCTTATCTTCCCAAATGGGTGTGGAGGAAGCAAGTATTCGCACCATGTCCCACCCTGATATATCCTTCCCCGTCCCTGCAGGGCCACTATCAGATAGAGCATAGCTACTGCATCAGAAGGGTTGGTCTCTATTGTCTTCAGGATTACGTTTAACAAAATTGCTTTTATGATATTCATTTTTGCTGTTAACTTGCTTTCTTGTCTGCTTGTGAAGATCTTTTTTCTCTTTTCTTCTCTTTTCATTGAGTTATGAAAGGGAAAAAAGAGTGTTTTTCCCCGAGAGTGTACCTCTTAAACATTTTAGGGTCTGCTGGCCCACTCATTAATACCGCCTAAAAAGCAGGTATCATTAATGGGTGCACAATTTTATTGGCTCATCGTGCAAAGTGCTGAAATTTGCTTGTTTTCAATATTATCAGGTGTCATAACCAAAGAGAAAATAAGTGCAAAAGAGGAAGGAGAGAGTGTAAGCAAGTTTCTTGTTGAGAGGCTTTCCATTGGTTTCTTATCAGATGCTATTGCATCTAATGTGGTTGACTTTCTTGGCAATCTCAACATATCTGCTGCCCTGTTTGGAATGCCGTATCATCCTAAATCTCTGCAGTAGGAGGAAAGGTGACATGCGGCTGCACAAACAAAACTGGGCAAACACACTGCTGGGACTGGATCAAATGGCTTGGAGACCAAACACTTTGATGCTAAGATGGCTGCCTGCAGGAATCATCCAAGTGTGAGATCTCGAGTAAACGGCAAAATCTGGACATGTAATGTCCTATCTTCGACAGGGTTACGGATGCATGACACACACTGGCACAGGAGATAAGTACTTGAGATGGGAGAGGGGTGTGACTGTAGATAAGTACCAGGCAAAGGCAGGAACAGGAAAAAAAGAGCAGTGAAATGATAAACTGGACTTTACCAAGAAGTTTGTCTGCAAAGTCATCCAAATCACTATTGTTTCAGTTAAAAAAGGGCTAATTTTATCTGCATTTGACTGTAATTCATCTTCAGCTCCTTGGCAGACTGTATCACAGCTCTCTGTAGCTTATCTGTTTCTTTTATTGGTTCTCTGCCTTTCTGCACATGTTCTCGGGAAAAGATCCTCTATGATATTGAAGCAATCTGACTGACAATTAAATGTGGGATCATTCTCAGGTAAAGGAGATCCTGCAGATAAAGAAAAACTTCTTCAGCATTATAATGCAGCTACGAAGCCCCTGTCCTCATTGACTTTATCAGTTTCAGGCAGACTGGAGCAGATTGGTGTTCTTGGATCCAAACATACAGTACCTTAAGACCTTGATCTGAGAGCCATCTGTGCTTACTCCAAACATGCAGGAGAGTATGTTTTATAAGCTTTCTGCAACCTGATTGCTTTATTTATTTGTTTGAGTGAATGCTGCAAGGGGAAGCCTGAAAATAACACGCACACCATATGAATATAGTTACTGTACTTTGCAGGTCAAAGTGGAGACAAAAGACAGTGTAGTGAAATCAATCTGAGAAAATAACTTTCTGTGGATCATTTGAGTCCCTCGCCACGAGTTTCACATCAGGAATCTCAATGAGCCTTAAGGCTTAATAAGAATATCTACTATTAATATGTTCAGTCCAGTTGATAAAATATAGATTAAGACAGCCATTTTCCAAATGAATGCCTGCCATCTGATATGAGCAAATTTACAGTAGCTATTAAGCTGCGATAAGGCGGCTGATAAGTGCGCACAAGAGAGGTCCTGTCAGACAAATAGAATTTGACATGCAGCAATTTGATAAATTTACTCTTTGTGGTTCTTGTCAAAGCTCCACGTTCAGAAAGACAAATAGATGGCGACCTGGTGCGAGCGAGGGCTGCTTCCACAGCTTGTTCAGAGCACTGCTGGTTTTGGGGTTTTGTTTTTCCACACACACATTTATTGGATGTAAATTGTTCAGCTTTGTTTACCACTGGGACTCACAAGTGAGGCACTTAATAACACTGTCAAGAAAAAAAACAAGCATTAAGATTTATTATGGAGGCAAAGCTACTAGAACAATTTAAAGGTAGTGTAAGTAAAAGCACCACAGTCAAAATGTTGCCTGCACTAAAAACCATGAAGCTTCACTCTTAACAAACGGGAAGCAAAGATTCTGAGTTAAATGCACAACAATTTTTTTATTTATTCCAAAAATTAGCCATTAAGGAAAATGTGATTGGTATAACCTGATGTATAGCATGTACACCAGTCGAGTCAATTTCATGTTAGAATTTTACAATGTTTTTTGTACTGTAGCAAATTTATAATGAATTAAATTACGAGGTCAGTATTTTAAGCATAATATTTTTTCTTAAGTGAAAATTATACACATGGAGCAAAATATAGTCAATTGAGAGAAAAACATTTTAAAATCGGAGCTGTAACAAAAAAAATGTAATGTGAGGAGGTCTTTGTATTTGTGTTCTATAAGTGTAGCAAATGTAGGTTTATGTAACACTAAGAGAGGAGCATTACTGGCTTTGATCTATGGTACACTCGCATTGTATTGTATTGTGAGTAGCCATGTGCTTTAAATCCAGTGTTTGAAATCCATCGCTTTCTCTTTTGGTGCATTTATTCCTTTGGTGGATTTCATCTCCAAACTTCACCATCACCGGGCTTCAGGGGTCAGTGGACAAGTGGACAGTTATTACACGCACATCCAATATCACAGTATCTTAATCTGATAGGCACACGGTGTTGCAATTTGAAATGTCAACATCGAGGGAGTATTTTTATCTCATCATTCTGCTCCCGCACGTGGGAGGTGACAACCATAGAGGTGACCTGTCAGAGGCCTTAACCCAGCCGCGGCTTTAATTGATGCTGAGTGCGGCTCTCCATCGTGGCAATGAGGGGAAAGTCTGGAGGGACGGCTTTAGCCAACATTCAGACAGAAGCTAATGTGCTGAACAGAAAACATCCTTGCATGTGGGTGGAATCAGAGATCAGCAGGGCAGGACCGCCGGAGATAAAAGCGCGTTAAAAGAGAGGCAGACAGCCAAAAGTCTATTGAATGAACTCATGAAAAGCTTTTTAGTTTTAATATAAAATTGCTGCGCAGGCTGCTAACAGCATATGTATTGATTAACACAAATTATATTACTTAAAAACTACTTAACTGATTAAATGTTACATTTTTTGTTATATAAGCCAGTATTTTAGCCACATGTTGCAGTCTCATAATAGAAACAAGGGCACTGTGAGATATCCGAGTGACACAGGCAGGCAGGAAGTGAGTGTTGAGGTGATAAATTAGGGTACCTGAGTGTATCTGTTCCCTGTTTCTCCAACAACTGCCGCCAGTCAGGAGTGATACAAATTACTTTCTGCTACAAATTAGGTCTGTTTGCACGTCACACCCTGGAGTTATATTCATGGCTTGTACTTCTTGTACTTGTATATTTTTTTTCCTTGTTTAGGTCCATTCTTCTCTGTCACCTGTTGCAGCCAATTATCGATATTGGCTGCGTTGCTGTCTGTATCGCTGCCAGGGTCTTGACATGTTGTTACAGTTGTAGAACAAGTGAAGTCATTAATTACTGACAGCTGCACACAACAAAGAGACGTGACTGTTAATGAATTTGAGCCACTCTGTGAAGAGTGGCTCCTTTTTTGCTGACTTCTCCTGCGAAAAATGACCATTCAGTTTTCCATCCATCACACATCTGTGAGGGAAAAGATGACCTCATCTGATGTAGACTGAAATTTTGCCGTTCAATCATACCACTTGTGCATTCCTCAAAGCAGTAAAGCTACCAGCAGCCCTGAATGATCAGCTTAAACTTGATTAAAGACAATTTGTTAAGTCTAAGTGCCCTGTGCCAGTTGGTGTGAATGGAAACTGCTTCCTTTTAAACATGCTCGCAGCACTGCTTTCCAAACACCAATCAGACATCAATATACACTGCCATCCATAATGTTTGGGACAAGGACACAGTTTTTGCAGTTTTGCACACTGCCACGGTGGATTGTAATTTAAACAGTCAATATGTGGTTAACATGCAGACTTTCAGGTTTAATTCTGGGGGGTTTTACAAACATTTTGCATGGACTGTGTAAGCCATTTTTATACACGGTCTCCTGTTTTGAGAGGTCCAAAATTAATGGGACAAGCTAACATAAATTTAAACATAAAAGCTCTTTTTAAATACTTTTTTAATAATAGCCTGAAGTCTAGAACTCATGCACATCAACAAATGTTGAGTTTCCTTCCTCGAGATCCCCTGCCAGGTCTTTAATCCAGTCACCTTCAACCTCTGGCCCACAAACAAGCACCAACCTTCAGCTGCACTTTGTTTGTGAGTCTTACTGCATTCATTTCTCAATTTAATAGCTGAAAAGCAAGCTCTGTTGGGCTGAGATCAGGTGACTGACTTGACCATTGAAGAATATCCCATTTCTTTACCTCGAGAAACTCGACTTGCTTTTGCAGCATACTTTGGTTTATTATCCGCTTGCAGAATTTTGCAGTATTTAGCTGTATCCGAGCGCAGCTGTTCACCTCACAATTCATCCTGCTGCTTCTTTCAGCAGTCACATCATCAATAAACTAGTGGCGCAGTTCCACTGGCAGCCATACATGCCCATGTCATTTGCCACATTAATTAACAACCAAATGTTTTCGTTCATCCACGATGTTTTTCCTCAGGACATCCGGGATTTGGTAGATCATTTAACAAACATTTCAGAGATTCTCTGAGCCATTTTACCAATCTTTAGGGATGTTCCCGTTTCTAGGTGGAAACTCTTTTTTTTTCTGATTGTCAAGGCACAGAATTAAGTAAATCAATATACATTGCACAAAAAGAGGCAAATGGAAGAGGGAGTTGAAGGACAAGAGATTAGACCTAGTTGGTAAACAAAAAAAAAATTAAAACAGAAAAGAACATCAGTGACGAGAATGAAGAGAAATTGGAGAAGAAAGAGGAAAAATGAAAAACATCCAAGGTCACAGGGATGTGATGGGAGGAAAGATGGAAAATAGAAGATGGAAATTGCAAAGCAGAAGTGGAAAGTGCCAAAGTAGTAAAGGCAAAGCATATTGAATAAATAGATGGAGCAAGACAAAATAACAAGAACAGGATGGAGCACAGTATGTTGACGTGAAAGTGAAAGGAAAAGCAGTAAATAGAGCAACAGTAGAATGGAACATAATACGTGAAAGACAGCATAAGCAGCAGGCAAAAAATGAAGTGCAAATGTGACAGGTGGCTAAGACAAAGACAGAAAACAACAGAGAAGAGGAAGCAGAGATGAAAGTGAATACAGAAAAGTAGATTAGATGCAGAAAGCGAAAGAAATGCCATCCATAGAATGAAAAGGACAGAAGATAAGAAGCAACGAGAGATGGAGAGAGGGAAAAAGATGGAGGGGGTTTGTTCTGTTTGTCCTGCCTCTGAGCCGCCTGCTAAGCAGATGATGATAAATGAGGCGGTGGGGAGGCCGGCTCCTCGTTCTGTTCACCGGATGGAGAGCCGCACACAAGCCTTTTCTACCTAATTACCTCTCACTTACCATTAGCGCTGCCACAGCCACTCAGTTCCACCATCCGTTCCTAGCTCCGCTCGGCCCGTCATCTCCCATTGGTCCCCAGTAACTGAGCGTCTTCAAATGACTCTGCTGATTGGTTGTCTCCAGTGGGTTCCAACAAGTAAACCCTCGGGCTTGATGAGGATGTAAACTTGCACACAGAGAGGAAAATCCAGTGCTGGTGTTTGCTGAAATAGTGGACGTTCAAAAATAAATAACTCTACTCCTATTTAGAGATTAAACCTTCTTACACTTTCTCATCATATCAGAGAGTGCTTGCTTGATGTTAAATGTCAGTCAGTTATTCTGTTTGCTAGAGGCGGGCAGTATTCATACCAGCACTGATATCAGTATCATACTGTTTACTAGCATTACGAAAGTTGCTCCTGTCTAAAAACAGGTTGATGTTTCTGTAGAAACCTTATTTTATTGATTTCCCTTAAAGTCATGTGATTCAAGAACTGAATTTCTAGACTTATACAGAATAAAAAAATAGAAAGGTAAAATTAATAAAAATGTTACATTTGGACAATGTGAGATTAGTTGATTCCACTAAATTCCTCCATAATAAGGAGGCTAACTATCCGTGATAATATTATGGTGCAATACTCTGACATATGAGGTCCACTCGCAGTCTTGAGTATGTTCATTATGCTTGTAATCAAATCCTTCTTAGTGAGCTCTCTGTAACTGCCAGATAATAAAAATCCAAGAGGCATTAACTGCTGTATGACTTATTGTCTCTGAAATTAGATTTCCCCCCTGTGAGTACAAGGCTATGATACCAGATAACAGCAACCGAAAGTGAATGAGTAGCCTGTTAGTCCTGATCTTGCGTATGAGTGTGAATGTGACACAAAGCAATAGAGTCTTTTTTTTCCCTCTGTGGTGAGACCAAACAAATCCGACTGGGTGTGAAAGCATCTTTGAAATCTTCACTGTAGAAAACCGCCGTGGTTTGATGATCGTACTTCCAACACACTTTGATGTGTAGAGTAGTTTCTGAAAAGGTGACATTATGAATAGCAAGTCAGTCACCCATTGGCATCAAGCATTTTCATTCACAAGACTTTGTGAATCACAATCCGATTTATAGTACATGTGAACGAGTGAAACAATCTCGTTCCACTGGCGGATTATAAATAATTTAACGTGATTCTACACTGTCAAAGTTTACCAGTGTTGCAGAGTTAAGCCTTGAAGCGCAGGGAACTTTTAGTACGTGTGATATGTTAAAGACATGACAAATGGCCTTGATAGCCATTTAGCTACCTTCATCTTCCCTCTATTAACTACATTTGTGCAAAGATATAAAGAATCTTCTTTCCTCTTCCAAATCAAATGCCCCATGGACAATTTTTCCCAAAGCTTCTCCTCATTTTGGTATGGTTGTTATTGATTGAGCTAGAGGAGTCTGGACAGTCAGTAATTAAACGGAACGACTGGTGGGTGTAAAATTAGCCTTTGTGTCATTAGACTGGAACGACAGAGCGAGTAAAAGAACAAGTGCAGCCAAGATGACTGATGACTGAAGGCCAATTAAAAGACAGAGCAAAAGGGGATGAGAAGAACGGCCGAAGATGTGGCAGAGAAGCATATGTATTTGTCCTGGATAATGAACTCTTCAACTGCAATCGATCTGCTGGGAAAGAGATGGTGGATCAAAGATCCGCTTTGAAAGAGCTCAGGGGAATCAGAGGATAGTTTTCTTTAGATCTCCTTTAGATGAATTTGTAAACATTAAATGGTTGTTCTTTTAACCCTGGGAAAAAGTGTTTTCAAGATCATTCGAGCCACTCTGTTAATCGCAGTAGACCTTTCTTGATGTCTGAGATGTTTAAATGACCAATCTCTGGTGTCAGCATCCTTGAGGATATTCATCAGTCTTTGATGAATGGTGTGACCTTCAAGTTCCCTTAAAGATGGAGTCTGAAGCATCTCAAGTCCACAGTTTTCTTAGCATACTAAAAAGTGACAGAGAAGGGAGATTTTAGGGGGCAAAATACATTCATTTTAGTTTTTAAACCCATTTGAAACAGATATCAAGATATCAAGACCAAGTCCCTTAGCTGCAATGCTAGTATGATTTTATCAAGGTTTGGGGTAAAATGAAAAAAAATTCAATATATTTTACAAATACATTTTTCTGATTTCTATTAATGGACTTGAAACTTAACCTTGAAATTACCCGTGACTTTGCTGAAGTCCTGATTGCTGTAAGAGGACTGTAGAAAGTCTTTTGAGGACAACATTGAATGGACAGTTGTGACAATGCACAACTAAATTAATTGGTCGAAGGCATTACTTCCGAATTGTAATCTATATTTGTTCATTGTCTGCATGACTCTGTGAGACATCTGTTAGCTGAGCCTGAAATCTTATGATCGTCCTTCTGTGTTGGATTCAAACAGGTGCATATTAGACACCTAGCTTAATTGACACCAAGCAGGTGAAAAGTATAGAATTTCCCAAAAAGGACTGCAAACCTGCATGATGTGTCGCATTCGTGGATTCTTCTGCTGGTACCTACAGTGCTCACAGCTTCATGCTTTTTATTCTTGGAGTGAACTGCAGTTATAAAACCAGAATAAGTATTTTAAGTGCCTAGCTGTGACTGACTCTACAACAGCTCTTGACCAATGTAAGCAACTCTAAACCACCAGCAGTTTTTAAGAATGAGTCATATAGCCATTGTAGTCCACATCAAACACTATAATAACTAACCATTAGTTATATGATCCAATCATGCAATATTGGTTAATAGATCATCATCATACATCCAAGACCACTCCTACTACTACTAACTTTTATTCACCAGTTGTTCCATGCCATGTTTCATCCCTTCCATATATTCATTATTCAAAGATAAGTTGCACTGAATGACACTGCAATGTGACCATGTTAAAGGGGTTACTTCACCTCCCCACAGTTGCAGAAATATATTGAGATTTGTTTTGAATGGTGGATGGATGGATTGCCCCATACTAAAATATTACCTCTTCACATGGGGCTGAGAAAATACAAGCCTGGAGGGCAGAAAATGTTTCTGATCAGCCCTTCCAGCCTCCTTTGACCTCCACTTCATAACAGCCAGTGACTTTTTGTGCAGGTTCAAATTCATCACTCAGTCACAAAAGCCAGTCAGACGCACAGCAGTGGAACATAGTATTTGTCCTGAAATGTATAAATTGTTTCCCTCCATGTACTGTATAGCCTTTGTTCAGCATGAGAAGCACTTTGATAACAAATGTTACTATGGAAACAAGAAAAGTAATATTCTTAGTGCCATATGAAGGTTTTGATTGAAAAAAAATTGTAATCATTGTTTGAACATCCAAATGTTTTCTCATCGTTTCAAATGGTTTGAGAAGTGAAGGTGAGTAGCTGTTTTCTCATTTGCCCAGGACTAATTAATACAGCCTCTGTAGTTAGGGTATCAAACCTGTGGCATTTTGTCTGCATTATAAATAATACACCTGAATGAAAACATTAGATCTATATGCAGAGATTCTGTCACCTCCATTGTCCTCTTAATCTGAATCCTTAAATAAACCCAGCGCCCTAGGCTCTGAGCCTTATTAATATTGCACCCCCGTCGGTATTCATTATGAATGAGAACAAGTGTGAAGATGCCAAACAGGCTACAAAACAGTACAAGGCTGTGGCTGAAACAATGCAGGTCACACAGATAATCGGCATGCCTCGCCAACCCCAGCCTAGCTGTCAGGCTCACATTGGCACTGCTTAGAAACCTTGACAGGTTTCTCAGTTTCCTGTAATGTCTGAGCAAAATTCCTGGTAGTACTACAGATAGAATCAGTCACACCACTGATATCACATTTTTTATATCTCCCTCTATTGTGAATAATGAAAAAAAAATTAATTGAAGCCAGTGACATTTGCATGACATATGATGGTAGGTACAGACATTATAAAATTGGAGAGTTTTCTGCTTTGATTTTAAATGAGGGACATTAGTCACTCAATTAGCAGCGAGCTAAAAGGGATTAAATGCCAAGGTGTCACCTTCTATCTAGTCTCTCTTTAACTTTGCCACTGTGTTCTACTGTCAACGTATATTCAGATTTGCAGACAGGCGGACCATTCAGAGCCTCAGGAATGTCTCTTTATGAATTATTTATTGTTCCATTAAAATGTCTTGTGACATCTGTGACGCCTGACCTGCCACCAGAGCTTGTGGCACTGGAGTGCCACAAGGTGCTGATCCTGGTCCTCTCGCACTTTGTTTCAAAGTGATGTCAACTGTGTCCAACAGCTATGGTTAAGTGTTTCCTGATTTAGACACACCAGAGGAGCCTGGGCAAGAATGCTAAACTATTTTTTGAACACAGAAATTGTTGTACCTTGTGGCATTTTAAAATAAAGAAACCATAAAGAAAGAATACTTTCAGAAAGCCTGTATATATAGCCTTTATGTGCTACCCTGTTGTAAATAATACATTTTATCCTTTGAGTTGGATAAGAGGTCAAAGTAGACAGAACGAAGTGAGAGTAAATTAGCTTAGCCTCCCATGAAGTAAAAGCATGTATTACTATGCTGGGTGTCTGTGGTTAAAATAACAAACAGCCAGACACTCTGATAGACAGATGGATAAATAGTTTTAAACAGAATGAAATGTGTTTAAATTAATTTCAGGCAGATCCCAATAGTTGTGTCCAACCATTTCTCTGAAGGTAGAGGTTGTGAAAACATTTTGAGAGAGCAAGAGATTCAAATTGATAAACTACGTGAATTTCTCGAAGCAGCTTGTCAGCTATCAGTTGCTTATGTAGCAGAGTAATAATGTTAGTTAGCCACTGATCTTAATGTTTTTTATCTTATGTATATATTTACATTGTTAAATTCTTCCCACATCCTTTAGTGCTCTTTTCTGCACATCACGTGTAAATCTTTGTCTACCATTGCCAAACTGAGGCTCACATGCAAAAAATATCCTTTGTGCAGATGCTAATAAAAGAACATCTGGAAAAACAGATACAAAGCATGATTAAGACAACTACACTTGTACCTGTGTCACTGAAGCAGTTAGTTACCATGGCGATGGTATTCTGTGTAACAGACAGTGAAATCTATGTGAAATTTCACAACAATCATGAGAAACAGCTAATAAAGTCAGACCTACAGCTGGTATCAAAGTGCTCTGAAAATCGTAAGTTCTCCAAAAACGTAGCTCTACAGATCTGAGGGGGGTTTGTTGTGTGTGTGTGTGAGTGAGTGTGTGTGTGTGTGTGTGAGTGAGTGTGTGTGTGTGTGAGTGAGTGAGTGAGTGTGTGTGTGTGAGTGAGTGTGTGTGTTCCTAGTGTTAAAAGTCTGGTCACTGGTGTGAGATTTTAAAAAAGAGGTTGTTTCTAATTAACTCCAAAAATCAAATTGTAATTGGTCTCTATGGGGCAGTTAGATGGCACTCATCTCACTCAAAGGCTTGTTTGCTTTTAAGAAGATAATGTTTGAGAGAAAATGACATTTTCTACTACTTGGTAGTAAAATGATGACTTTACAGTGTGGTTGGCTCAGTGGCAAGTTAGAAAGCACATTTTCAGAAGAGTTTTTCTGCCTCTCTCACTTATCATTCATTAGTTCAGAGGTTCCCAAAGTGTGGGGCCCGCCCCGCAGAGCCATTGCAGGGGGGGCGCGGTATGAAAAGAAAAAAAAAAAGAGCGCTTGGACACTGTGGACAGGTTTTTGACGGGGCTCCCACACAAACGCAAAGCAGGAGATGAAGCATCGCCAAATATGTTTCCAAACCAACTTCCTTCCAAGCCAAAGACAGGAAAATATGGTGAAGCATATCTTCCCTTTGGCTTCACCTGCACAAGTGCCAAGGTAGGTCTCCCCTGCAAAATTAGTTTCCCTGCGTCGGGAGCAGCGCTGGGCTCTCCAAATCACGGACAAACAGTATCCCACAGCTGTTTTTGTTTTTGAACCCATTTTGCACAGAGAGGCATTTTTTGAAAAATGTATTGAGAGCAATGTTGAATATTATTACACACGAAAAAAACAACTACACGTAAAATAATTACGCCGTGATGCCTCTGCCTTTCTAAATGGAGGGACAGTAACTGCGTGTGTATATATAAGCGTGTAAAACCTGAAGATCAGATTAACAGTAACAGTATTTTGTCTCTATCTGCCATTCTGCAATTCATCTCATGTAAACAATAACGTGGCGCACAGCGTGACGTGAAAAGAGGCACATACCTTTGACGTTGCGTGACGAATTCTGTATTTCTCGTCCACACGTAAATGCAAAAAAGGAGTTTTAAATAATCTCCGTTTTCGGTGAATCACAACGCCGTTTACGTGTTGACGAAAGGCCCAAACGCATAGAAACAGCTGAGTTTTCAAAAATTCTCGTGTAGGTGTGGACGTAGCGTAAAAGAGTTAGTAGTATATTTTATTACTGCCTGTAATTTATTGCCGTTTACTTGTATTTGCTTAATTGTTTACTAAATGTTTGAGGTGTGAAATAAACGGCAATGGAGTTTGTAAACAAAATATGGGTGTGTGTGTTTGGAGGATGTGTTTGTGCGGGCGGGGGGGGTTAGGTGGTGTGGGCGCGCGAACATTTTTCTTGTAAAAAAGGGGGGCCTGGCAAAAAAAAGTTTGGGAACCGCTGCATTAGTTCATTTGTCCATTCTAACCCTGACATTCACTTGACTTGAGGTATTTTTTTTTATTATTTCTTTGATAAATCAGATTATTATTATTATTATCATCAGATGATGAAATGATACTTTTCTTGGATATGTATTTTACTGTTTTGGAGTCACAGTGCAACGCTCTGAATGTTCAGCTAGCACTAGCCAGCATGGAAACAACAACAACAACAACAAGGAAATATTATGGATCAGATCATTTCTTAGACATTCTCCTTGACCAGGGTTTTGTTCCTTTACTTTATAATCAGATTCAAAGCAATTTTACCACACATGACAAAAATCAACCAGTTAGAGTCAAATCAACAAATCAGATGATACAATTTAAATGATTCAGTTCAGCTGTCAATTGCTTACATCTCCATCAGTGAAGCAGCAATTGAAGGTGATGCTATTCTGTGCAACTGGAGATGTGCACTGAGGAAGAAAAATGATGATAAACAAACTGAGCTGAGAATAACATTCTGGGATTGGTGCAAAGCAAACAATCCCACCAGTCAAGGGAGCAAGATTCTCTGGAAATGTTAACAACAGTAATGGAAGTCACAGCAGGTCTGTTTGAGCTGTTCTGCCGTCATTATCACCTTCTGACCGGAAGCGATGATTCATATCTGTGCCTGCAAGAGTAGGCCTAATGTTTATGGCATTTCCTCTGTCTTCCCCTGCTGCACTGTGGATTCAGTGCCTGCAGGTTACAGTGTCAGACAGAGAGATGGGGGTGACTTCTATTTAAGCCTGTAGCTAAGTTTGTCTGCATACAGACTGTGTGCAGTTTAGCTTTTTTTTTTTTTTTTTTTGGACAGTTTATATTAGTCTGTAAAGCGTGCAAGCAGGGGAACAAAAACTGTGGCCTATTGGATGAAAGTGCTTTGACTTATGCCTCCATTTGCCTGGTAATGTGGATGTTTGCATTCTTGGAGAGTAGAAGCACTCCGATGGACAACTAATACTGTCATGTCTTTTTTACATCACAGCGCCAATGCCAAAGGATAGTTTGTACGTAGCTCAAAGTTGTTGCAAATGATTATTTTAGTTATTTTAGAAAATTCAAAAGCACCAAACTCATCATTGAGCTACATCAGCACAACTTGATATCACAGCAAAGTGTGTAATAGACACACAAAGTTGGTTGGTGTACTGCAGCGCACTGCAACTTACTGCAAGTTCGGTATGCGTGACCATTTCTTTGAAGAGGCAAAGCAGCGGTGGACCGGTGTGTCTATTATGCATGAATGATTCATAGGTCAAATAGCCAATGTCCAAAGAGAAACTGTATTGCTCAAGAATGCTTTAAAATGTACAAGAAAGTCTCCTTAGAAGCAAAATATAGAGAAATGAGGGTGGCTCAAGACTTTTGCACAGCTTAAAAAACAACAACAAAAAAAAAACATATTAACAGGTTATATTTGATGTACTTGTTATATGATCCTAACTTAAGCTGACTGCTTCATATTCAGAGAACTCTAAAAAACTGGGGTTCCTTATCTCCACTGCTGCCTCCTTGCCGAGTCAGAGGAGATGCTGCAGCTTGACTTTAAATTAGATCAAAAGGAGAGAAGAAAACACACAATTCATTTATAATTTATTTCCTGTTTATGAGGCCAAACATTGAGGGAAAGCCCGTCACACGGTGGTCATGCACGGGGTCAGTCCTGTCTTTAAAACTACATTCCCATAAAACTAAACCATTTTTATTCAGAATTTGAGTGAAAAAGAGTTTTCCAGGATTACATGTATCTTTGCCATTCATTGCTCTTATTCTTTTTTTCCAGTGGGTAGGTGTGGGTGGGTAGTTTTTGTTAAGAAGACAGGGTTGTGAAGGAAAGAAGAGGTTTCATAGTGAAATCCCTGTATTGGGTCAAATTTGGATGGCGCTGTTATTTACACCATTTATTTAGTTTTTAAAACAGAACCTGTACTTTTCCTCTGGCATCAAGATCGCACACCACAGACTGTCCACAGTGTGTTTGCTACACATTGACCACCTCTGTATACATGTTTTCATCACTTCAGATGGACATTACACATTTTCCCATTTCCTGGAGATAAATCTTTACCTATGATAAACTTAATCTTAACCCAGAGTTAACCTTAAACAGAAGTATTCACCTTGAAATGTAATTATTTACCTTATAGGGACTTTCTTTTGTATAAACGAGGGAGTCGAGTTCCCACAGAATGACTATGTAAATAAATATGTCACCACACCATGAGTAATACAAGTACACGCACACTATCGCCTCCACTCTTTTGTCTTTTCTGTCTCCTTCCACCAATGACACACAACTTCTTCTGTTTCTGTGTCACTATCTCTCCCTGCAGCTCTTTCCCTCTCTCTCTCTCTCTCTCTCTCTCACACACACACACACACACACTTCCATTCTCTGGTGGAGAAATGGCTGTATCTCTGCTGCCAGGTGTGCTCTCAGTGGTGGCTGTGACCCCAGACTGAGATGTGCTCTCTGCTGCGCCACAGGGGATACAACGACAAAGCTGCTCCAAACATTTATTTTCTTATCCGTCCTCCATACTGCCGCGATTATCTTTGTCAGCTTGTATAGACAGGAGCGCTGTGCTCTTGACACGGTTTTCTTTTGCTTTCTAAACTTAAAACAGAAAGTTACAGCTAAGCCAAAAAGATGGGGATATGAAGCTAAAAAAAAGATATAAGCGGCCATTTTTTTCTTCTTTTTTTAAGCAAGTTTCTCTTTATTTATCAGTTGTGTGACCTGCAACTTTAATGTGCTAGTTCCCTATCACCACTCTAATTTTTTGTCCAAAGGAAGCAAATGTTTACAAGGAAAAGCTCTGAAAAATAGTGTAAATGTTGACACCAAAGTTGGGTTTAGTTTTAGTCGTAGTGTTGACTAAACATCATTTACATGTTAGTCCATCACTTGACTAAAATATAAAGTATAAAAGTTTGTTTTTGAGAGTTGCCCTAAATGGTTTACACACCGTCTTATTTTCATTCCCCCCCCCAAAAAAACCCCCAAACAATTATACTTATTCCAGGGACAAATCAAATGTGCACTTCAAACCTTACTGCACAAGGAGATGACTTCTGATTGGATGACTTCCAAACTCATGCCGCCTTTCTACATAACTTACGGATTTCTGATTGGCTCTCGTCTCTGCAGAAAATGTTAATCTTGTCATCATCGTTTTTATCATTGTCTTGACTGGAAAACAAAAGTTTATTGTCGAAAACTATGATGAAAATTACTGGTTGACGAAAATAACACAGCAAACTGTCAGTGTTGTGTTAACAGCTTGTTTCAACTGCATGCAGAGGTCCGATTGTGAAATCGTTATTGAAGATTTAGGAACTTTCATAATGGTTGGGGTTTCAATACTATAAAAAGGCAAGAAATTCAGGAACGTGCATTAAATGTTCTGCATGCTGAAACCGACTGGCTAATATGAAGCCACTTGAACAGCCCAATCTGTAATCATGCTCCCGGCAGAGAGGACCATAACAGACCACGCTGAAACTTCAATCATCGGTGAGTTCGACGAGTGCATTAAACAGCACGCCACTTAAAAGATGATCATATTCAAATGGGTCGCAGCCCACTCCAAATTAGAAATGTTATCCTGAATGAAAATTAGAGGCACTTATTGCACAGAGTTAGTGAAGATACTACACCTTTAGCTAAACCCGCACAGTACACACTGGGCAGGTTGCCAGACAATGTTCACAAAATTTAAGCATATATAACATCTATTTCCAAGCTAATAAGCCTAAATTTATACAAATGTGATGCAAAACTTGTTATAAATGAAGCAATGTTTGTGACTGAAAACAAATTTACTGCCGTGCTTCTAAAACATCCTTATTTCCCCCAGGTAGGAGAAGTTAATGGAAAGCCCCACACTGTATAGATTTAGGAATCCATAAAAAGCAACACTGCTCCAGGAGATCTTTTTCTACGCAACAGGTGTTTTCTTTACTACAGATTTGCCTACTTAATTATTCACAGGGCTCTCCCACCATTAAAAGACACCCTATCTTATTCATTATTCAAGTGCCTTTTCACTGCGGTTGGAGGCACCTTCAATTATTCAGCAACAATATAGAACCTAGCAAGGGGTTAATAGGGCTTTTGCCGGCAGTGAGAGGTAGGGGAGGTAAAAATGGTCAGCAGAGGATGTGTGTGGGGGGAGACTGGTGGGAAAGATTTATGATACAGGTCTAGTGGTGAGGTGAGAGATTGTGGCACTGGAGGGAATAGAACTGTGAGACTGAGAGAGAGATTGAGGCGAAGGAAAGCCCCACTGCAAGTACCAGCGTGAGACGTAGGCAGAACATGTGTTTGTACTTAGAAGAAGAAGGAGGAGGAGAAGAAGGAGAAGAAGAAGTAGACAAAATGTGAATTTCAGTAAGTCGCTCCATATATTTTTCATACTGCTAGTGAGGGATTCTTCAATACAAGTTTCATCAGAGTGTGTTAACCCTTCCTTTTTGAGTGGTCACATGCTTGTTATGTCAGAAATGAGTTCAAAGTTCAATTTCCTACTTTTGCTTTTTTCTTCTACTTCTGAAAGTTTTTTTTTAGATTCATTTTTAAAGCATATTATAGGTATAAAAAAATCAAAGTGTGTCCATAGGAGTAACATAACATGTTACAATGTATAAAGTATAAAAAAAGAGTTGTTTTTTTAAACTTGGGGGAAAAAAACAGTCGATCCTTATTTTTATATAGTCGTGCAATCCAACGCTTCAATAAAAGTCAGACAACTTGATAGCTGAAAACAAAGCCAGTCTCAGAGGCAGCACATTGTCTGGCCGGTCAGATACACAGAAGACCTTCACCACCACAAACACCTCTCTTGTAGCTGAATGAGTTCTCTCAAGATTCCTCCTTTAGGTTTAAAATAACTTGGCTTCCAACAACAAAAATGTTCTTTCAAACAAATGCCTGTCATGTGCCCTTCAGCTCTGGTTTGCTCTGTTGTCTCTGTTATCTCCTTCTTCGTGCCACTTCTCACCTACTTCTTTCCTACACAGCCAGGAAGTGAGAAAGGTGTTTTCGCCCAGGGCTCAGGTACTATATTTACCCGACAATATCGACACATGTAGGTTATTTAGTGCATGTGGACAAGATACAATACATGGATTCCTGAGCTCCAATTTAATCCGGTGTCTTTCTGGATTTAACATCGACCAAACTGTCTAATTGAAAATGTTTTATTTATTAACATGTTTTTTTTATATGAGCAGCAGAGTTAAATATTACTCATGTCGATATTCTACTATTTTTGAACACTTTTATATTGATAAATTTAAAAAAAAAATATACACACCATATAATAAAACGGATTTATAAAACACCTTTTAAACATGCAAGTACTAATAAGTACAGACCAATATTTAAAGTATATGTATAATCAAAGATAAAACAATAATAGATAATATAATATATGAAAACAAAACCTTGATTTTGATTTTGTAGGAAAACTATAAGAACCACTAAATTTAATTTTCACCCTTTGTGTCCATTTAAAAGGCAGGAAGGAAGGTGGGTCACTGGATGGTTTAGACGTTAAGCATGTGAATCACATGTTATGGAATTTACACCAAATGAGGGACTGGCTTTTAAAACAATGTCCCCGTCCTTCCAGGTTCTCCAGAGACTTGGACAAGCAATGCAAAGGCACACTGACGCTGTTACATCGGCATGCTGTGTTCAAAGAGAGACTTTAAGCACGTTTTACAGAGATGGATCAAGAATAGTCCTAGACAAGAAAAAAAAATCAATCATCTCCAGTGAGAAAAGTTTTGTAGTCTAACCCATGAAAAAAACTGACCGTCGGTGTTGCTAACGGTCAGTTTTGTCCCCCCTTTTGTTACCCGTCGGCAGAATCCCATCCAGCCCCTTTGACCATTAAGTCATTACATTAATCTGCACACTCCACGCTGTAATTGATCAAAAGCCATCATTTTACAATGTTATCGTTATCATCACTAATTGATTTGATGATCCATGGGTCCCATTAATAATGTAAAAGATGAGAGATTAAGAATTTAACTGTCCAGTGCCATTAATGTGATCAAGTTGTAATAAATGAGTGAGCCACATTTCATTTAATTTAATCAAGCCCGTTTTATGCGGTCCAGTTTCAGCCCATATATCCTGCCAGCACGCAGAGAAGAAAAGCTGAAAGCTGAATGATGTGGAAAGTTTTAAAATATCTTTTTGATAGGCTCGAGTTTCAGACCCCACCTCTGCTTATATAAAACATGATAATTATTCTGAGTGGGTTTTCAAATATATATATATACATCATCAAGCAACCCTTCATCCAGGAAAAATTAGTCCTTCTAATAAAAGGGAGTATTTACAGCCACATTTCCTTTTACTTAGAAATCATTCTCAATAAAAACAGTTTCAAGTATACAGCAACTTGCCGAAGGGCTCCCCATCTTATCCTCTCTGTCACTCGTTCTCTCGGATAGCAATGCAATTAGAAATGCTGCAGCTCCCCCTGTTGGCACGGATAAAGGGGGGAGCATTTTGGAGAGCAAAGTTTTCCAGCTTTATCAAACACCGTTCAGTGACGCAGCCAGGAAACCAGTCCTGACCAACATTTGACACGTCTTAAGTAGTAATCTCTATCTGTGATCTGTGCACAGCAGTTTGTCTTAAGTGGTACAGTTAACAGAGTGATGCTTGGTGCTGTACATGCCATTACGGCATTCATGGGTGTAATTAGGCATGCATAATCTTAAATGTCATCAATATCTGCTTCATTCTACTGTACATCTGAGTGTATTCACTTTTTCCTGTGGAGGAAAATTATATCAATTTAGCGAGATCAAACAGCAGCGGAAATCCTTCAGTCTCCAGCGTAATTACTGGTTTACGGAAACAAAAGAACCCTTTCTGCCTTAACGGTTGAATCTCTTGAGATCGCTTAGTCCGGCTCTGCCTGTGACGCGCATTCGAGATGTTCAGCCAGTTTCTTTCCTTGTGAAAATTGAAAAAGGTCGATGCCTCTCACTTGAGAGCTAAAGAGCAATTGACACAGTGTGAGTGGCTCTGTGTCTTTGGGCCTTCCTCCTGATTTTTTGGAAAGCACAGATGAGTGCCGCTCTTATCTCAAGTTACATTCACAATGAAGCTCAAACTGTCCCAGTTCTTCACTCGCATGCGATCACGGGCTGAGATTTCCTAATCAGTATGAATAGGATAAAACACAGGAAATTGCTTTTATAAGATGAGATGCAGAGACATGCAACATGCAAATGAGCTTGAAAGAAAGGTTGCAACGTATTGCCCAAAAGCATTGTGCAACACTGGCATGTCAGTGCCTAAAAGTGTGTTTAAATGAAGGATAATGAGGTGAAAAGAAATGAAAACCGGCCAACCTGAGCGTCTCTTTTTGAAATGCTGCAGTTTAATCAAAATCTAAATCACAAATACTCCACCGAAGGACATTATAAGCAGCTGTGAGCACTCAAACACTTGTGTGTGTTTGCGCTGTATCTGTGAGGTCAGACAGAAATTTAAAAAAACACAACAGCAGTTAGGAGTTAAGAATGACTTATGCATGAGTTAAGCAGTGTGAACGCAGCTTAAAATAATCAGAACTGAATTGATTCCCTCCCTTTTTCCCCTCCCTTTGCTTTCCCTCACTGCTGAAAAAGCAGATTGAAGTCCTTGATAGCGCCATGCGTCTGTCTGTCTGAACGTATATCTGTCAGCGAGCAGAGAGACGCAGGAATGGAAATACGTCTGCGTGGAGTGGAGGAGGGAGGGAGGGGGGGAGGTGGTGCGCCAGTAAGTAAAGTTGCCCCCAGGTGACAGTTTGAACAAACTCCCATGAAGCTCTCTGCCGAGAGAGTTGCATGCTGGGCCGCGCAGAAACAATGCACTAATTAAGGCAAGGCTCTCGACACTGGGTTCATTGCAAGTCCTTGGATCTCGGCTGGACGGTGGAATGAGCGGAGAGGGAGGGTGGGTTTTTTTTTCCTGATTAAATTCAGATCAAGGGAGCTGACACAATCTGGCTTCAGTCTGGGCTTAATGAATGGCTCCAATTATTTTAGTTGCAGGTTGTATCTGTTCTGACAGGAACAGTACACACACACTTATGGCACCTATGTAACAACATGTATGGCCCTATCAACTCTCAGATTTACATCTCAATATATAAGCTATATGCTGCCTAACAAAAGGCATATGTTACAGTCTTTTCCACACTATACGAGCTATTATACCTCACTAAAACAAAGTCCCTATGCTTCTCTATTTGCTCGATTTAGTAATGTGCATGTAGCATTGTAAAGCCCTAGATTCAATGTAAGCCAACTCTATCAAGCAGTGGGATGGCGTTGGAAAGAAAACATAGCCATAAGGTAAATCTTAAGGCAGATTAAGCTTTTTTATGTGGTGTAGGTGTGAAAAAAAGGAGAGGAGAGGCAATGTGTAGATTTTTTTAAAGGAAAACATTAAAAGTCAATAAAGCTTTCCAGTGTAATATGTGAGCCTATTTTAATATTGAATTCATCCCGTCAGTCACAAAAATTAATGTGGCGTAACTGTGCATGATATTCTACAAATTGACTGAAACAAGAAGCAGAGTCGGTGTAATTCAAACAGGCAGTTTGGCAGTGGACAATGACGTGGTCTGCTATGAAGCAGGAGGGAAGCTTTCAACATGTGAAATACACTTCTTCGGACTGCAGCAGCTACTCACAGGTTTGTGGGCTGCAATAATGGGCTAAAAAAGAAAAAGAAGGAGTAGTGTTACAAACACTGGAAACAATGGCTAAACTTGCACTACAACTCCTACAACAACAGTTGCTTGAGGAGCTCAGTTATTGCAGTTTTTACAAGTAGAATCAAATTTACCTCTAAAAATGTGAGGTTACAAAACTTATGTCAGCCTTGCACGCAGCTGTCCGTCACGCAGCGCTGCGCGTTTGATGTCGGTGTGTTAAATCTGTGATTGTTGTTATTGTCACGATTTGCTTTGATTTAAACGTGCCGAGCTGTATCTTCATTTCTTTCTCAAGCAATGAATGAAACAAGATTCGCCAAAGTGAAGGAGATTGAGAAATATCACTCACAGCCTACGATTGATTTACTATTTCTTTGAACCTTTCACATTTGGAATGACTTGCTTTTCAGAAAAATCTCAGGTCTTAACTGCATACTGTAACAACAGAGGTGAAAGACCCTGGCCTTGAAGCAGAAATGTTATTTTTACGTTGGTTACAGCTTTAACTGTTAGTTAAAGCCTCGAAGCAGCTGCTAGCAAGTGCAATACCAGGCAAAAAGACAATGTGGAAAACTCAATATCACTCCGGAAGCACTTAAACAAATGCTAAAGCACAAGATCTCGCCATTAAGTGGGCTAATTAGAGCCGCCGTGATTTCTATATAAAAATAAACTTGTCTTTGCAGATTAAATCTCATCAGATTAAAGAAAATAAACTTGTCATAGTAAATCAAATCACAAAGAAGAGCTGGAGAGAGACGAGCCTCTCCTCGCCACCTAATTGACACCCTTTTTTAAATAGCTTCCCTTTGTTCAATTGACCCTGGAAATTAGAATAGTGTAATTGCGGGTGTGAAATCCTTTCTACAAAAGCCGTCGTATTCTTTGAAATAAACAAGTCAGCTCTTCACACAATGGAAGCTGGACTCTGAACAATAGCTTTTTCTGTCGTATTGCCATCCTTTTGTAAAGGAACAGCAAGGCCATTTATAAAACTGTCATATTCCTCTTGCATTAATAACAAACAGCATCGCTACTAATCAAATGAACTCCTAACCCTAGTGATTGGTAAAAAACTGCTGAAATGTCAGTGCAGTAGGTGAAGAAACCTAAATTGAAAGGTATTAAAATTGTATTTTGGCCTTCTTCTTATTCCAGTAGCATCCCCACCTTCAAACACACACTTTTAATCCACGCTCTAAAACTCCTTCCATCGGCATTGTTTACTGACAGTTCATTTATGGTTTTCAAAATCATCTCTTTCAACTTGGCAGCGACAGCTATGGAGCTCGGCGAAGACTGGGAAACAAACGCACGCTGTCTGCCTGTCTGTCTGCGTGTCTGTCTGCGTGTCTGTCTTGGGCTGCGAGGTTCTTCACACGTGACAAGTCTCTGTTCGGCAATCTGCTTTGTGTGCTGATTTGTATCAGGCTGTTTTGTACGTGACAGAAGAAATGTGCAAACACGGCAGGTTTGTGTACGTGGCGATCTGTGTGTGTGTGTGTGTGTGTGTGTGCATATGTCCAGCAGATAGAGTTTTAGTTAAGCATTTTCAGATGTGCCGCTACAGCTGGCGACTGAAATAAGAATGGGGCTTTTATAGCCGGAAATAACTCAGCTTAGCTAACTAACAAAACTTGAGTAGCAGAGAGGGGAACATAATTTTGTGGGCAGAAAGGGAGGTGCCACTCCTTATAATTTCATTTACTCTAAATAATTTGCCCCAGTCAATTAAGTTAAATGACCATGACAAACTCGGCCGTCCCGTATTAGAGAGAAACACATTTGATTATTGCCCACTTACTACATCCATTCACACTCTCGGCACAGGTAGGCAGAGCTGTGGAGAAAAATAGTTCCCTCTGCTATTCCTTGGAATACTGTTACTTAAAGCAATGATGTCGGCCATTACAGCAAATTAGAGAACTGGCAATAGTTGGACAATTGATGGGCTAAGTTTTCGTTACAGTGCTGTAAAAGTATGTAAATATAGGAGCTAAAGAGTTATGCACTGTATACGCAGGAAATTAGGCAAAGAGTGAAGTTATGGTGTTACGTGAAATCCTGATGACGACAACTGCAATAGCTCAGAGAGACGAATCATTGTCTTCCACCAAGTTAAAAATCAACATTTTTGGGACTCGACATCCATTTCAACACAGTCATTCATATTAAAAGTGAGCAAAATGAATGTATAATGTGTTATAATGTGCTTTATAGTGGGGCTTGTGCGGGCACAGTGTAGAGCAGGGGAGAATTTTGCTTAAAATAAATGTAAGGAAAATATTTTCGCTTAATAATATAAAACATAAAAATAGTATAGGACAACGGTCCCCAACCTTTTTTGCGCCACGGACCGGTTTAATGTCAGACAATATTTTCACGGACCGGCCTTTAAGGTGTCGCTGATAAATAGAACAAAATAAATGATACGACCAAGACAAAAACTGTGGTATTGTGTAAATATAAAAATAAATGTGGATTCACTGTGTAACTGTGTAGCAGCGTCCTCCTGAAATGCAGCAACAACATTGAGCGGAACATCCTCCGCTCTGCCCCTTAATGCCCCTTAATGCTCTCTGGTCGCTATGGTAATGCAAAAATATTTCTTTCAAAATAAGACACACAACTACAACACGGGGAAAGACCCTGGAAACCCAGTTAACGATAAAAACCCTGAAAACTATACATTTCACACCTGAGCCTCAACTGTCACGGACCGGTACCGGTTGGGGACCGCTGGTATTTGACATAGGGCATAGTTATAGGGCATGTATTAGTTTCCATGAATTGTAATGGCACAACATGTCAGCTGGAGGGTAGCCATTAAACCCTGGGTCACTCTCCTATAGTTTGCCTTTTGTCCTCTCTCTGCTCTCTCCTTTTCCGCCTCACCCTCAACCATGGCAGATGGCCCCGCCCCTCCCTGAGCCTGGTTCTGCTGGAGGTTTCTTCCTGTTAAAAGGGAGTTTTTCCTTCCCACTGTCACCAATTGCTTACTCTAAAGGGGTCATTCTTTTTTTAATTGCATGGTTTTTACTTCGAGGTGGTGAACTGGGACTATATGATTAAAACTGAATTGAACTGAACTTGTTAAAGACACACTCTGAGATCTTTTTCACTCTATGAAGCTTAACTTAATAATTATCAATCAATAAAGCAATCGTTAACCACTCAGAAAATTTATGTCCCGGGGATATCTTTTAGACTGGGTAGTGAATAAGAATTGACCTTTACAGTGGAATTTAAACATATATATTCACGCACAAGACCTTTGACAGTCGGCTATCCTAAAAAAGTTCTGTGGCTTTCTGTTCGTTTTCAACCTATGGGATTAATTTTTATTTCCTTCATCGCAAAACGTGTTTGTGAGGCCATGTATGTGTCCACTGGTGTTCAAAGACTCATCCGTAGGCAGCGAGGATGCTGAATAGTGATCAGAGCTCAAAGACTGCAAGTGTTGCAGAGAGGAATCTGTGACCTTTCCGACTTTTCTATATCAAAATTTTTAGGCAAGAGAGCAGCTGTCTCCTCTGATCTAAAAACTCCAACATGAATAAGAAACGTTACCGTTCCTGAGTGTCACCAGATAGCTTTGTTGGGAGTGGTGTGTGGTTGGGTGGCGGCAGATTTGCCGGTGAGTGGATATCTATGTATTCCTTTATGCTTTTGCATTTCTTGTTTTTGTTTTCCCTAGACAAAACAATTGAAACACCGTTTTCATCTCCACATATTCTTTGCATTACGGGTAAGACGATACACACTGCAAACTGCGCGGGCGCTGTCATTCGAAACTAAATGAAACATTAAGCCAAGGCACATGGACCCCTATAAGGCAGAAAAAGCAGACGGCATATGAAATGCTTCTGAGGCAACGGAGGGAGGGGAAAAGCACTCAAACGTTTTATATTGTAAGTGGTGCTATCTTCAATGGCCAAACAACTCAATCAGCAATCTGCCGGGACATTTAGAAAATGGGATTCTCCCTTAGTGATGACTGCAGGCATTCACTTCCACAGTGATAGAATGATATCAACCAATCCACTGCTTTTATTTACCTAGAGAGCTCCATCTCAAATTTAATATTACAGAATGTATTTTCACATCTGCCCAGCTAGTTTTTATCGGAGGTCAAAATGTTTCCAAAACTACAGTGCTGTCATTAGAAGACTATCATGGAAGAAGCATTAAATGAAAACATCTTGGCTCTGCTGTGCTGGTATTGCAGCCTGTGCTGCCGAGGAGCCCACGGACTGTAAATGGGGTGCAGTGCGCTGTGGGAGCCGCTGCCATACAGACAGATTACTCTTGTCACTGTTGATCTACGTGGAACGGCTGGCCATTACCGAAATGATCTCAGGCCGCATACAAATGCACGTTATATAAGCACAGCGCAGGTGGACAATCGGCTTGAGATAGATATTTGATGGAGACAAGTGGTGTGTATTGTAGGCTGCACGGTGAAAGATAGATGGCAACACGGGCCGCGGTAAAGTGCTTGTACACATGCACGCACACTCACAGGCCGAGACACATGGGAGACTCGCACATGTGCACACATATGGAGTCCCAAAGCAGATAAAGCCGTCAGTGGAATTAATATCTGTGTTCTGTAGTGCTTTGGGCCAAAGCCCTCACCGTAAACACATCACTCACAGTGCAGCCAAACGGCCAAGGGATCAGACCGAGGGCTGGGAAGGACGGGAAACTTTAAGTGTGGGGGTACCTTGCAGCTGAGCAGCAATAAAACAGTAGGAAAGTAAACACAAGGAAAGAAAGAGGAAATGTTCACGTATATGTTCTCTTTTTCTTTTTGGTAGGAGACTTTTTTTTTAAAGACACTGAACTTTTACTGAACATCAGTAGTGCAATACTTGACACGAAACATTAGCCTAAAATCAGGTAATAATGCATGTTTTTTTATTGTTAAAAAACTTGCAAAGAAAGATTTATTTTTATTTCTAACAATCGCCTCAATCTACACATAAGTGTTGTTTGTGTGGCCAAAGCCTGACTACTCCTCTCAGCTCCAGCTCCCTCCAAAGCATCAGTGTGTGATCCTTTTGGAAAAAAAAAAACTATTAACAACAAAGTAATACAATCAAAGATCAATTTAAAAAATCACTATAAAGAGCATGGGATAAATAAATAAATAATAATAAAACTCTTAGAAATTAAATTGTACAAAAAGAAAAGAATTAAATATGAATCATAAATCAAATCGCTATCCCCAAAAACAGATGGAATGTCTTTGAAGTTCTTTTGTCTTTTAAAACTTTACAGAAAGAATCTGAAGTTGAAAGTAAAACACTTTTACTCTGATAAGCAATTTCACTGATGATAAAAATAAGACCTTCTGTGCTTTTTGTAATAAGAGTCTCCCAGATTAATAAAGAAATTTGAGTTCAAAAGTTCCTTTCATAATAGGAAAAGAAGTCAAGAGGGAGGAACATCCAGTTTAAAATTGTGAATCCATTCATTTCACAGCTAGAAAAATGTGTTAAATTCAGTTTGTTTGTTTTTTTCTTTGTTTCCAATTGGGATAAAAAAAAAGATCATATATATGTTGATATGTATTAATGCAAAAATCTTTCCCCCAGGTCTCAGGATTAATCCTGTGTGAG